>NC_045610.1:29172977-29797977 GCF_009762305.2 Zalophus californianus
ACTGTAAACATGCCAGCAGTCATCTGCCACTGTTCTGAGCGCTTAGCTCTGAAACAGATACTTTTATCAACATTTTACAGATGAAGTTAACGAGCTCAAAGGGGCTAAGTAACTCACCCAACATCACACAGCTACTAAGTGGGCTGAACTACAGTCTGACCCCCATTCTCAGCAGTTCCCGTTTCTTCCCCGACAATATGGCCCACATCCAGAAAGCTGCAAAGCCAGAATCTTCTCCTCCCAAATCTATACTAGGAGAGGTTTCACCAGCACAAAGGTCGATTTACAACTCCTCCACCTCCTCAAGTCTATCCGGGTTCGAAGATAAAGAGGCTCCATGCGAAAATAAAAGTCAAAGAAAGAACCCTTGGGCTTCTGCTGCCAATTGACAGTGGCCCAGAGCCTCTGGAGCATGAGGCCTGCAGAAGTGCCCGGCGTGCCAAGAGCTCAAGGCAGACAGAAGAAGCCCAACTTAGCCATGATGTAAGTAAGACAGGCTCTGAGACAATCCCAAACGACCCCGCCCCAGCAGAGCCCCCAGGGACACCGTCGCACTGCACCCAGAGCTGCAGAGCTTTTTTTTTTTTTTAATACAAATGCACTTTATTGTTTTAAACAGAACAAAAGAAGAGGCAGAAAATATTTGCATATAACAAATCCTAGCTTAGAAATGTAGTTTTTTAGTGGTGATGTCTCTAATCAGTCTTCAGGGGTTTTTTATTTTTGTTTTTTTTTTTTAATTTGCCTCACTGTGTCTTGAGCACTGATATTAGAGAAAAGCACATCGGCACAAAGTGTAAACCAGTGCCAAAGCACTGGAAGAACATGGAGAGCAAACGTGGTTTTTCTTATTTCCTCTAAGTAATCTTTCATAAAACAAAAGGTGATCTTTGGCATAGATTCATACTTTAAAGGCATTAATATTGCATTTATATCAGGTAAGCAACTATACAAATATGCTGAGGGCCTTGAAAATACTATTCATCAGTTAAAACAGAGGAAGCCTGAGTGTACAGTACCGACTGAAGACCAGTGTTACACATTCGATGTTGGGATTGAACACACATTGGAGCTGAGAAGGAAGGACCTTCAGGCAACGGTTCTTACTCCTTTACTCGTCCAGTTCTGGCTTTGGGAAGAAGTAGGATTTAGACAGCAGTGATAAGTGCAAAAAAGGAAAAATTCTTCTCTCTCACTTTGCTAATAGGAAACTTACGGTGCTAGTTAAATATACTTGGGAGAGAGGAGAGGATACAGGGCTTGGTTAAGGGAGGTAGGAATATACTGAGGACTATCTCCCATTGATTCATCCCCAATGGTGCCAGTATTCCAGTCTGCAAGTACCAATCTCCCTTAGATAGGAGGTGCCCTTCAGACAGGACTGCCTTTCTATTAAACATTCCTGGGGGGGGGGGGCAAGCACCAGTTCTTAGGACTGAATTTCAAAAGGATAAAAAGGATCTTTCAAAATTACAATGAACAAGCACATATCTTTAAAATCTTGTTTAGGAAGGGTATGAGGGAAGAATACAAAAGCCAGGATTGGAGAAATGATTTGGTTAAAAACTAAATGCAGCATTTCAGCTCAGAAAGAACAGTAAGAGCTAAGAATGAACGATAAGGCCTCAGCACAGACCTCTGCAGGCAGTGACAAAGCATGAGGCGCCTGGGAGTGGCCCTGCCCGGAAGCTGCCTGCCCATGCCCTTTGCAACCACTGGAAAAGAGGGTACAATGCCTCTCGGGGTCACGGGGGGAGAAAACACCAAGGGAGCCAGCACCCCGGGGTCAAAGCAGCCCACCTGACCCAGAGTTCAAACGAAGCCAAGTCTCCACCACCGGAGGGAGCTAGGTGCCCAGGAGAATTCAGCTGGCCAATTATTTCTGAGCCCCAGCAATAAACATCAAGATCAAGCTAATAAAATTGTTAAGTTAGAACAGCAAGAAGCTCAAAACCACTTCGGTACCCTGGATTTGAAGACTGGTGAAGTAAACTGACATTCACACAATGAATAATGCAGTTAAAATTATATTTTCAAAGCATAACACAGGAAAATTAAATTGTTAAATATTTAAAAGCATTAATTAAAGCAACATCATCTCAGTTTTGTTTAAAAACCACAGGGTGCAAGACGAGAAGAAAACACCCGTCTTCACAGTCACTCCCGGGGGTGAGATTAGAGCAGCTTGTTATTTTCTTCATACATGTCTATACTTTTCAAGCTCTCTGAAATATGGATTTTTGCTGTGCTCAATTATCAAATATACTTTGCGTTGCGGAGCTTTAGAGCAGAGCACGGCGAAGGGACTCCCGCCTGGCCCACGTCCTCAGTCTGGTTTTTGCTAGCATCTCCAAATAGATGGGAGCTCCAGCACACACAAGGAAGCCCCAGGGGGAGAGTGAGTAGCCTGTGAGTTTCAAGGAGACGAGAACAAGTCCCCCCTGAAGGCAGCTGTGGGAGCTCCACGTCGCAGGACGCTCTCTGGGCCCTGGTAGAGTGTGGCCCTCCCTTTCCCTCCAGCCTCTGGCTTGCTCAGGGGCTGCTTCGGGTTTACTGTCCCTCCCCGCTAAGCCCGATGACCCTGGGTCTGAGGGGATGTGGAACTTGCAGCCCTTACCTTGGGCACCTCAATCTCCCAGATGATGAGGTCCACCTTCTTAGGACTGGAGCCTGCTTGGGCGTTCTGGAAACTGTCAGTCTTCCTGGGGCCACAGCAGCCATCCACTGAGTCCATGCTGTTCCCGTCCGAGCCTGCAGGGGAGGAAGCAGCATGCACAGACACCCAGACACCAGCCAAGAGCAGTCAAAAACGCAGCACTTCCAAATCCATAATCCCAGGAGGCCCCCGCCCCACACCCCCTCCTCAAGCTTGGCAGGTGACTGTCAACCCGAAATCTAGAAGGCTTAGAACAACCCCAATGAAAGGAGGCCTGGGGGTGTAGATACACCTAATTTTAGCCTGTCACTCACAGCCCCACTTGCTGAACTGGCGGCCACGCCCAGCCACAGCTGCTGGAGCAGAGACAAGTGGTGAGCTGGGAAGGGGGGTCCACAGGGTGGGTGAGCAGGCCAATAGGTCCAATGGTCCCCAGAGCCAGCTATCAGGGCTGGCCTCCACAGAGACCGACCAGTCACAACGGGCCCACGCCCTTCCAACTGCACCAGCCCCTCAAGACCAAGGGACTCTAGTCCCCCACAGCCCCCGACCCTGGCTCATGGACGGTGAACTTCAGTCAAGCAGAGCTAGAAGAGTCCTCCCTTGCTGGCTCATCCGACGGCCCCATTCTTATCCTGCCCCAGGGCCCTACTGGAAGTAGATGAAGGAGGCCCCCTCTCTCTCTGCTTAGGACTGACTTGTGCAACTCTGAATGCTCTTCTGGGCTCATGGTGTGTCTTTACCCCCTGATCAAAAGACTGGGCTGAAGTTCATGCCCCAGACAGAGCAGGAAGCAGGACCCTGGCATCGATGTGGTCTGCTCCACTCCCACTCAAGAGTGTGCCGGAGGGGCTATCCCAGAAAAACGCGGGTCCAGACCAGCTCATGAGGAAGGATTCTACCTTAAATATGGACGACTTAACTGCCAGAAATAGATTGCTCCTGAGATTCTACTAATTAGGTTATTATCCACATGGTTTCTCCAAACCCTGGACATAATCCTTTGCCAAGCAATGCATGTACTGTCTGGATGCAGATTCCGTCCCCAGCTAAGGACAAGTCACCTTCAAAGTAACCTTGTCCCTCAACATCAGGGGCCCCAGCCTCTTCTGGACAGTACAGGACTGGCCGATATGGGTCACCCCAGGGACACCCAGAGGTGGCTCAGACGACGCGGGACTCTAGCAGGCCGCCCTCAAAGCCAGCTTCCTCAGCCGGTGGTCCCCGGGCCCCCCCTGGTTTCAACTTCCTCAGGCACAGGCAGGGCTGTGCACACTCAGGTGCAGATGCCAGGGAGGCAGGAGCCTGTGCTCTGCACGCCGGAGTGCTGAGGGGATGGTACCGCCAGCCTCCCGTCTGTTGTCCCTATACGTCCCGACCATCAGCCTGCTCTCCCGTGAGGCCTCAACTCCAGGCCTTCGCCACACCTGCGTAGCTGCCACGATCCATCTACAGGTGGCACAACATGGCTGATGGGCTTAATTCAGCTGAGGGCCAGCGGATAAAGGGAAACTCCTTCATTCTTAGAAAAATTTTTGTCTACCCATTTTAAGATCTTTAAAAAAAAAACAAAAACAAAAACATTCTAACATCCCCGAAATTTGGATGCATCTTATAGTCTCTGGCCTTCTATGATCATGATCACAATGGTGAGTTTTCTTTCATTTAGAGGTACAGAAATCAGTGGTGTCTTAATTCAACAGCCATCTTAGAGGTGACAAAACTGGTGTGGGATACACACCAGATGCAGCTGGAAGCAGTGAAACTCCCACTAAAGACTCCCAACCTTCCTGGAGTGGAGACAGTAGGGAGTGGCTCCAGGACAAGCAAGTCAGAGACCCCCAAGGGGAATTCACGGCCTCTTTGCAGGAGATAACTGAAAGTACCCCAGGGTGGCTGCGAAACCAGGGTCAGGAGCTGCTGACCTGTATGTGAGCGGTCTGAACTGTCTATGCTGGGGTCAGCACTCGAAACCCCCAGTGGACACTTCGTGACCAAAGTGCCCCTCTTTCCTGGGGACGGAACTGCAGCTGCATAGAAAGTAAATGGCGGAGGCTCTCTGCGGAGGAATAGTGGCGACAAGGCAGGAGAGCGAGAGCCTCCCTCAAGTGTCAAGGCTGTGGCCGCTCTCTGGGCACTTACCCGGTAAGAGCTTCTGGAGAAGGAAGGCAGGTGAAGACATGGGAACAAGCACATGATTAAAAGGAAATAAACCATTGGGAAAAAAAAAAAAGTTCACACCCATTCTTGGGACTTGGGAATTAAAGCTAAGGAGGCCTCTCTGTTACAAACACCTTTAAGAGGTTAGGTTTAAGAGAGGCAAAGAGGCATATGGAGGTTAATCACCAAACCCAACATGGAGCTGGCTCCTTCGGGAAGACTGGGGAGGGTCCTCGGCTGCCGAACCAAGTTATAGCTCCCGCGGCTTTGGGGGGTTCGGGAGAGCCAGCGCTCCGCTGGGCCCCGACTTTCTGCAGGCCAGCTGGGACTCGGAGTTGAAGATCATTACTACTGCAGGAGCAGCAGAGGGAGAGGCAGACCAGCAGCCTTCGCCTACAGGACAAAGGGAGAACCCCCACCCCGTCCTCTAAGCGAGGAACATCCAAGACCCTCCTACCTCCCGAATGATCTGCTTCTGCATCCACGGTCCATCTATCCTCATTCCCCAAGTCTGATAGCTCCCCCTTCAGCACCCCATTGCTGAAGGGTACAGTACTTTCTAGCAGCGGTGGCGGGGAGACGGCCTTGCTCCTGGGGCTTGAGTTGGTGTCTATACACGAGTCTTCAAGCCCCGAAGTGCTGATGGAATCTGAGCACTGCTCAGAGGCCACTGAAGGGGCCTCCTGGCTGGTGTCAGAAGTGCAGGGGATGCATCCGGCATTTTCCACCAGGACTCGGGCTTCATCTAGCGACTCTCCCTGGGGGACGGCTGGAGGTGGGCAAGGCGCCAGGGAGATGTGGTGTGCGGAGTTCTTTGGCTTCCTGTCCTTGGTGGGGCTGGACAGAGGGCTGCTCAGGCAGCTCCTGTAGGTCTTTGGTGGTGGCAGGTCCTCTGCAGGCAGGTGTGGCAAGGGGAGTGTGGCATCTGCGGCGGAGGCTGCCTCTGCCTCCTTGGTGGCTGGAGCAGGCTCCTCAGCATCTTGCCCCGGGGCAGATTTCTGGCAGACCGGCACACAGCTCTCCTCCTGCCCTTGGAGCTGACCAGCTGAAGCCTGATACACCCGATCTGCAATCCTGCCCACGGTGGTGGCCAGCACCTCTTCAGTTGCCTCCAAGATCACTCTGGAGATGATCTGGTAGGCAGCCTGCTCGATCTTCTCATTTTGCTCCACTGTCTCTTGGCCTGGCCCCCCTGTGCCATCTGCGTGGCAGGCTCCGCCGCTGACCCGTGGCACCAGCAGCTCGTCATCCTCCATCAGCTCCGTGTGAGCCGATTCGATGAGGCTGCTCAGCAGCTTCCCCACTGCCTCCTCCTCCTCCTCCGTCTGCGGTGGGCTGACCTTCCCGCTCTCCCCCACTGCTCCCGAGGGAGCGGGGCTGGGCGCCTTGCTGCTGTCCGATTCAGAGTCGGGCTCCGGGGACTGCACACCCTCTTCCAGCACGCCTTCTCCTGACGCTGCGTCACCGGTGCCTTCGGTCCCCCCCGTCTCTCTTGGCTTCTCTTGGGGGGCCGCAGCCTGGCCCTGCCAGCCCCCCCCTCCCGTCGCACTGAACGGGGACTCTCGCTTGCACACCTCGGCCACTTCGTGGGCAAAAGGAACACTCTTTGGGGTCGGGAGGGGACACTCTGGAGGAACGGACCCAGCTTCATCACCCGTTAGGGCTAGTTCCACCTTTGCACTGTCATCTCTGCGTGTTCCTGGTCGAAATCTCGTGTCCGTGGTGTTAGGAAGGCTGCCTGAGGACTCGGACCTGCGACAGGTTGGATGTGGCCGCAGCAAGGCTGGGGGCTCTGCGGGAGGCTTGCTCACGGTAGACGGCTCCTTTTCCGCCAGCAGTCCGACGTTGGGGGGCGTGGACACTACTCCAGGACAGAGGTTCTCCCTGGGGCGTGGCTCTCTGATGGTACAGCCAGCCCTCAGCTCCATAGCGCTGGCCTCCACCTGTCTGTCCTGGCTGCTGACATGCCTTTTACGAGAGAAAAACCACCACCAGCCGAGGACTGCTAGCATTCCAGGCAATGCCAAGGGGAAAAGTGAACGGAACTGGATGGCCATCCTGGAGGCCTAAAGAAATTACACCTGGAGAGGAGGAGAGAGAGGGATGCTATGAGAGCCAAGTAGGGGGACCCTGATGACACTGCACAAGAAAGACAACCAGCTGCTCTCTCTCCCCTTCCCTGCCCCTCGAAGGGGCACCCCTCCCCTTGCTCGTCCCCAGAGCGTGACCCACTGGAGGCGGGTGGGCAGGGAGACAAGCCCCCTTTTGCTCCCTCATCCGTGCACACTCCCTTGAAACAAGATGAGCCTTCTCTTGGACCCAAATCCCTTCCTTCATCACTTCTCAATGCCAAATTCCATGCTGCCCCAAGGGGATAGTGTGTTTAGCGTTTTAGTTCTCTAAACTCCCAGAACACTTATCTTATTCAGGTGACATTGGAGTTTTTTGTTTGTTTTTAAGAGCGAGAGTGCGCAGGGGAGAGGGAGAGGGAGAGAGAATCTCAGACTCCCCGCTGAGTGCAGAGCCCAACGTGGGGCTCAATTGCACAACCCTGAGAGTTCACGACCTGAGCCAAAATCAAGTCAGACGCTTAACCGACTGAACCACCCAGGCGCCCCGACATTGGAGTATATTTAAAGACCCGTGAAACCACACGTATGTATGTCCCTCACATTACCCACAAAACCGTAAGTCAATCAAACAGTTATGCGGCAAGAAAGCACTGGAACAAAGGAGGAGTAAGAATTCAAAAGGATGAGGGGGAGGCTCCAAGCTGAGGGACCAGCAAAACATACAGTGGCAAGGAACTGGTCATGCTTTCAGAATCAAGTTGCTCAGTGGACTCAGTGAGGGTTCTGGGGCCTCCCTGTGGAGTCTGGACTTTATCCTGTAGGCAGCAGAGAGCCAGCGGAGGTCTGCGAGGCCCACGCACCAAACCGTGTTCCCAGGTGATCCTGAGAGCAGGAGGGAGAGCATTATCAATCGACAGGAACCTGGACACCTAAGTCAATTGGATCCGGGCCAGGAGACACACTAAAGGGCCAGGAGCAGGCAGCAGACACGTAAAGGAGATAAGAACCTCAGTTTTCTTCCTCCTAAGCTGGGGACACAGCTCATAAAGCATGGTTGGTACGAGGATTAGTTGAGATATGTATTAAGTGCTATGCAAAGCTGGGTTAGCTCTCTTTAGAGGTCTGTGACAGACTTATTTTAGAATGCTTATAATTCAGTACCTCCCATGCCAGTAAATTTTATTCTGTCTGCAAAAATCACAAGCCTTCTTAAAACCAAAAATCCTCCACTGATATGGTGAATTATACCTTAATCTGGGTTTGTGCTTTATTATGCTTAATTTGGATTTATGCTTCCACTGGGAACCAATGCTCTAGGACTCTGCTTCTCAGAGGGCGGTCTACGGTCCAGAAGCACTGAGCATCACCTGGGAACCTGCTAGAAATACAGCCCCATCCCAGACCTACTAAATCACAAGCTGCATTTTAAAAAGACCCCCAGGGGATTCACAAACACATTAGAGTTAGTGAAGAACACTGGGAAACATGTTCTGCCCCAAAGTGAGGGGGTGGGGAAAGCTATAAACCTTCTTCCTAATATCTGAAAGTGAATCCGTGGGACTGGAAAATATCAAGCAGAGCTAAGCAGTGGCCAGGCTCAGAAGATCCTATCAATCCCTCTAGGCAAAAAGTTTGATGACACTCCTCACAACTTTAAATTCAAACACAGAACCTCACTAGATGCTTTCCCTTGTATCACTTAATCCTCAACCACCTGGTCTGGAATGTATTGCCATCATCAAGGTTAAAATAGCTCAAGGTCGGCAGGGTGCCTGGTGGCTCAGTCAGTTAAGCATTCCACTTAATCTCAGCTCAGGTCTCGATCTCAGGGTCCTGAGCTCAAGCCCTGAGCTGGGCTCCATGTTGGGCATGAAGTCTGCTTAAATTAAAACAACAAAAAAAAAAACCCTCAAGATCAGAGCACCTGGCTGGCTCAGTCAGTGGCGCATGCGACTCTTGATCTTGGGGTCACGAGTTTGAGCCCCAAGTTGGGTGTAGATATTACTTAAATACTTAAAAAAGAAAAAAAAAAGCTCAAGGTCATACAGCCAAGGACCCGAACTTGGGTTCTATTCCACATAAGTGATAGAGAAGTAGGCTGATCTCACGTACAGACATGGAAAAACTGCCGTGACACAGAAAATAAAAGCTGTAGACCACCATACATGGAATGTCTATGTCCACATAATCCTACTGAAAAACCAGGAGGGATACATGCCAAGCCTTTCAGTTGTGGGAGAGGAGGACAGTTTTGCACATTGATCCTGTATCCTACAACCTTACCGACCTCATTTATTACTTCCAGTAGTTTTTTTTTCTTATCTGCTAATATAAGATAAAAATCTCTTCCCTTTGGGGAGATTTAAACTTCTCTCTCAGTGGTTCTCCAACTTAGTGGCACATAGCATCACTTGGGAAGCTTTTAAAATCCCAAGGCCAAGGTGGCACCCAAATCAATTAAATCATAATCTCTGAGGGCGAGACCAAGGTACCAGGTTTTTTGGTTTGTTTGGTTGGGGGCGGGGGGAGTTGTTTAAGATTTTTCTATTTTTTAAGTAATCTCTATACCCAACATTGGGCTCGAACTCACAACCCAAGACCAAGAGTCACACGTTCCACTGACTGAGCCAGCCAGGTGCCCCAACCCAGGTGATGCCAATGTACACTCAAGTTGGAGAATCACTTTCCCAGAACAATGTGCACAAACCCCAAGAAGTGGTAGATTACATTAGGGTCTTTGCTTTGTATTCAATGTATTCCGCATAAAAATAAAATCTGAAAGGAACAGAGGCTTTGGGGAAAGGGTGCTCTCAGGATAAGGCAGTATGCCTGTGACATGGCCTACAGTCAGATCAGTCCCACCCAACAGGTGACCTGCAACAGTAAGTGTGGCTGCATCTCAACCTGGGTTCTCCTCTTGCCAATTTAGATTCTGATTCCCTACTAACTAGACAATCTCATTTCAGCAGGGTTTATAGTTATGATTCCCATGGTCTTCCAGCAATTCTCTGATCTCAGGAACAAGATTCCATGCAATGGGGCAGAGGAAGATAAAGACTCCTAGGGCTTAACAACCCATAGAGGGCAGTCTCCTGTTTTACACACCAAGAGCCCAAGGCCAAACTCAAATTGAGGTGTGTAAGGAGGGAGCTGCTACCCAAGATACAAACTGCCTCTCACCCCCTTGGTACTAGAAGTTGATCCTAAGGGTCCAGCAGCTGACCCCCGTTTCACCTCTGGAGATTCCAGGAACCGGCTGTAAGGCAGAGGCCCACACTCAAGCATACCCTCCCAGCCTGGCTTTGGTCCTGTACCCTAGTGGATCCACACTACAACCCACACCCTGCCCCCGCCCTGTGTCACTGTCCCCCAGCCCCCCCACTTCGTCCCTTCTTCTCCCGGACCTAGTTCACACCGAGCACAGGACCAGTCACCTGGGGCCACAACACTGCTCTGCAGCTTGTCAGGATACCTCTACCCCCCGCCTAACCCTCCCCACCCCGGCCCACTTGTTCCCCAGGGATGGAGGCTCTGAGCCCCCAAACCCACCCTCCACAGCCCTCTAAAGACAATCATCAGCTGTAGCTACATGGCTAATTACAGCTCAGGAAACAGTTTCGGCACCATTTCCAAGGCAGATGCCTCCTGCTGTTGTGGCACGAGGACCCCTGCGAAAGTATTTAACACGGGTACCCTGACATGGCATCACCCAACCCAGGGAATACTGAATGCCCCCCCGGACCCCCAGTGCCCACCACTCCGCGCTCAGACTAGAGCTGCAGAGTCAGGAGAAGGACCCCTGCTCCTCCCGGGAAAGCCCTTCCGCCATGGGGACCTTTGGGGGCAGGAACTGCCCGACTCAAGTGCTCCCACAAATTGAGAGAAGAGGTATGAGATCCCCGGACAGCAGAGGGGGTGCTTTGTTTTTTTCCTTGCTACCTGGGGGCTGTGATTAGAGATATTAGCCATCGCCACCAAGAACAGAGCCAAGAGCCAAGAGCCCATAGGGTCAGCAGCTGCCCCATCCAAAGGAGCCTCGGGGGGTCTCACTGAAGGCACCGCTGCCTGGAAGCACTGCTCAGGGAGCGCCAGGTGACTTAAGCCCCCACATCCCCCCAGTCATGAGAAGTCCCTCACTTCCTCAGCCCTTCACTTCCAAGGGTCTTACCGGAGCCAATCTCACCTCAAACAGACTTCTTGTGAATCAGGAGGGTGCCATTTTCCCTGCTTTACATTGTCTGATAGGCCTAGACAGGTGCTCTAAGAGGCCCCAACCTTTCCTGAATCCTCAGACAGGGCGGCCTTCACCTGTGCATCCACACATAGGCCCACATGCCCACCTTCCTTCTCTGGGAACAGACTCTCGAGTTACTCTCTTTGCCCTGGTTTTTAGGTTGTTGTTTCCTGTAAAAAACCTGAACTTCAAGATATAAGTGGCATTTAACACCGTTGGTCTAAAAGCCTTCACACTCACAAGCTAATTGAAGGCAGCCACTTCCCCCAAGGACCTCCCCCTCCCGAGGCCCCAGACACTCAGGCAAGCCAGAGAAAAGCCCTGCAGAAGGATGCAGAGCCCTGCCTGAGGGTTGGTGGGGAGGAGACGTGGCTATTTTGAATCTGCTGGAATAGCTGCCTGCTTATTTTTAGCAGGCCCATTTGCCCAGGAATAGACGCATGCTGGCTGGCTGTCCAGTGGTCGCAGAGAGCGGAAGGCAGGCACGTGCCGCGGCCCCACAAAGCCTTAGGTTCACCTGCTCTGTCCAGGTTCTAAAAGGATTCTTCTCCTTTCTCCCAGAGGAACCTGCGGCTTCTCAGAAAAGCTTACCTCTGGAGAATGGCCTCACTCCCAGCACCAATGACGAACCCAGTTACTGCAGTCTAGAGCCTTCTGCTAAACAAGAAAACAAATTTCTGGGAACAGTACAAACAGTGTTGGTCCCAGTGACTAAGCCCATTTGGCTGCAGTTATTGTGGGAAAAAAAGAGCTGCATATAATTAATTGATGGGAAAGTTGATCATAACAACAAGCACTTAGGAGCGAAGTGGCTATCAAGTCCACTGTGGACTTGGGCCTGGTCAATGAAGTCACATTGACTCAGCATTCTGAATGGACTTTTATACACCCCCCCCTTCAAGTGGAAATTTGATTATTTCCATTATTCCACGGTTATGTGTTCACATTACATCAAAGACTATCCCCAGGTGTTCAAGATACTCCCATCTCCAGAATGCCCAGCCCGTCAAGTTGTTGCTGAGGGGCTTTTCCCCTTGCAGGGGGGTCTTCAAAGGAGAGGAAACAGCTACATGATGCAGAACGTTTAGCACTTGCTGCCACTGCATTCAGGAACAGCAGCAGGCTGCGGGCCAGGCCAAGGTCCCCCTCCCATTCCACCCCCACCAGTCCGCTGGAGGAAGACCATACACAGAGGTCTGTGCAAGACCACAAGAGGGCCTCCTGGTTTCCAGAGGATGCGTTTACCTGGTTTCTCATCCGGTTGAGGTACACACATACATTCACTCATGTAATAATTTACACATAAATATGTTTAAGATGCTGCAAGAAAAAAAGATTCCGTCCACCAGAAGCTCATAACGCATACTGAAGAATCTGTGTATGTCTTGCTCTCTCACACACACACCTGCACCAAGCTGAGCCCAATTTCAGAAGCAGGCAAACAGAACCCAAAGAAGCCTGTCCCAGAGGCAGCCAGAATTTGCTCAGGTTGAAAGCGTGGGTTAATGACATAAATTAAGGTTCTAAACCCAAGCTGCCTTCGGGGGTAGAAGGGAGCGGCAAGTCCCAGAGCAGAGCAGAGCAGGACAAGTCCTGGGAGCCGAGGCTGAAAAGCTGGTAGGGGGCCAGACAAAAGGAGTGTGACCTTTACTGTCAAGGCAATGGGGGCAAGTGGCAGCAGTTGAAACACGGCCAAAGCAGAGCAGGTCACAAGAGGCAAAGGCCCGGGTGATCTCCAAGTGGCAACTAGAGTCCAATATTGGCGGCTACTTACTCACTTGAAATGTGACCCGTGTAACTTTTTATTTAATATTAATTTAAATTTAAATAGCCACATTCAAAGACAGCGAAGTCCTAGAGGGTGTTCCGAGCAGACGGGAAACAAACACAAGAGCTGGGTAAATGCTGTGACAGCCAGGGCCTACCTTGTTGGGTGGTGTCTGGTGCTGCCCCTGAGGGTGGAGGACGATGGTAAGCTGGGCCACTCGCCCTCAGCAGCATGGCTGGGGCCCAGGAATCAGAGTGCTGGAGCCATGCCTCAGGGATGTAGGTCTCAGCCCAGCCCTGATGGTCAAACAGTTGTCACCTTCATCTGTAGGGGGCCTGTGTGGGCTGTGACTCACGCTGGCTGGCACCCTAAAGATTCCAAATTAGCTCACAGTGGGGCTGTGAGGTCCTGCCCCATACTGTCCTTCATTGTGTCCACACCCTTCATTGTGATGGCCCCACAGAGCAGCCAGGTGAGCTCTTCTCAGCCCCACTCCCTGTTCTCAGCAGATCAGCTGTCTGAAAGTCACAGACCACTTCCTGGGCTGCTCTCCAGGAAGCTGGAGGCTTAACCCAGTACCGTCTGGGTGCCGGTACCGTCTGGGTGGGAGCACTTGCTCAGTGAAGCCTTCTCCAGCCAAAATGGAGACCCAGAGCCCAATCCCAGGAGCTCCAGGTAAGAAGAGCCAGAAGCAAAAAATCCCCTCTCTGGACATGGTCCCAAGTTAAGAGATGTTTAAACTAACTCCCAGTTTGGAAAACTTGGTAAAAACTCCATACAAAGGTGACATGCCCAGACTGCCTTGCTCTGCTGACCAAATATCTGGCAGATCCAGTCTCATTAGGTTTCAAATGATTAAAAAAAAAAAAGGCGGGGGGGGTGTCAGTATTTTCTACAAAGGTCTTCCCATTGTTTTGTCTGGCGGGTAGGAATGTGGTTTTCAAAGTTTCTGTGGTTTTCAAAAACTTTAAACAACGATGTCACCTCCATCCTGTCCCTTGCCCCAGCGCGTGGCAACCAGACCGCTTTACCAGTAAATTCCGACGGATTTCTGAGGACAGTGATAAAGCAGGTACCAAGGAAGTGTTCCTAGGTACACAGTGTTCCCACCCATGACCACAGAAGACTACCCAAGACTGCCCCAAAGATAGGAAGTTGTGCTCTGACAACAAGCATCCCCCAAAAAGCTAATGAAGACGACACACTCCTTCAGAAGGAATCAGAAAGGATGGTGTGAGGCAAGCAGCCCTTCACGCCACCACCTCAGGTGAACAGAGTCACAGGTGCGACACCGATTTTCCAAATGGCAGAGAGTGGAATACGACCAACTCAGAAATCACATAAAGGCCTAAGGTAATTTCTATCCAACAAATCTTGAGGAGCACCTACAGGTACAAAGCACAGCAGAACACAGAAATGAAACAGACAGAACGTCCTTTCGAGGCACTTTCAAGTCTCAACAGTTTCTTTTGGGGCCAAAAAAAAAACCAATGACCTTCTTCAATGGGCCTGTTGGTACCATCCTCTGCCACTGACCAATGGACAATTTTGGTCCAAGAGTCAGGCAAGTATCCTGGCTGGGGTGGGGGACAAACAGGAATCAGGCTGCCAGTTTCCACAGATTAGAATGTTCTAATGTCCTGGGGTGGAGAGGTTGTTAGCTTGAATGCCAGCACCGTGAGAGCCAAGAGGGCTTGGGTTGTCCCATTCAATATGCAGATTTTCGTTCCATACCCATTTCCTCGGCACCTGATGCCCAAATCCAGACCCCTCTCATTTAACTATTCCATAAAGTGAAACCAGATACTCTGCTGGCAGGGTGAAAGGCTTGCAGGCGCCTCCTTGTCTTTGCTGACTTCCCACCAAGTCTTGGGCCACACCCCAAACCCATGCCTTCAGAAGGACTTGTCCTTGTCTGTTAGGACCAAGTCAGCCTGCTTCTTGTTGGCTGCTTACCCTCCCCCGCTTTTTCTCAGCAAGCTCCTAAAAGATGGACTCCACCAAGACAAGGGGGTAAACCAAGAAAGGAGGGGGCACCCATGCACAAAGCAACACCAAAGAAGGGAAGCATGGAGTCCCAGGATGAAGGGGAAGCAGAGCAAGGGAGGGGGGTGCTTCCCAGGAGCAGCACGAACAGCTGAGCACCTGCTGTGTTGAGCACAATGAGGCGCTCTGAGAGTAACTGCTGAGGCACAGTGAAGAGCTGGAGATGGCATGAGACACAGACAACGGAGTGAAAGAAATACAGGGCGGGGGGGGCCACGAGGAAGGAAATATGGAAAACCAAGAACTTTGAGGCCATAAGCAATATTTACAGCATAATATACATTCTCAGCAGCTTGACCAGAAGTTGTGCTAGCTACCTGCCCGTGTCAAGAAGATGAGGGGAGGAAAAAAGTGTAGGAATGAGCCAAGTCCTTACCTTCCAGAGTAGAAAAACAAATCAGGTAACATTAAAAAAAAAAAAAAAAAAAAGCAGGCAGGCAAGCAAGGAAAAGCATCCCACTTAGTAATACAGACGTAAATGGCAGGGAGGACAGCCTAGAAGAACTGAGGGCGGCTGCCTCTAGAGGAGAGGACTGGTCGGGGAAAGGGCTGTTCTTTCAAAGA
This sequence comes from Zalophus californianus, assembly GCF_009762305.2. NCBI lineage: Eukaryota > Metazoa > Chordata > Mammalia > Carnivora > Otariidae > Zalophus > Zalophus californianus. The sequence continues at coordinate 29,188,478 of NC_045610.1, forward strand.
ACAACTGTGTATAACTTGTGTATCAACTCTTTCTACCAGCAGTGCTTTGATAGAACAAAAAGTATATTCTTGGGTGCCTGGGTGGCTCAATCAGTTAAGCGTCTGCTTTCACCCTCAAGTCATGATCTCAGGGTCCTGGGAGGGAGCCCCGCATTGGGCTCCCTGCTCAGCAGGGAGTTTCCTCCCTCTCCCTCTGCTGCTCCCCCTACTTGTGCTCCCTCTCTCGCTCCAATAAATTAAAAAAAAAAAAATACATTCTTAACTATTAAATAGCAAGAGATGCTCTATTACCACAGAGTTTTAGGATTCTTGTTAACCAGTATAATATGTAGTGAGTGTCAACTCATCTACGTACAAACATGTAATGCTTTTGTTTTCTAGTAACTGAAGTCAATTCTGCTTCAGAGCCCCCCAACTGCCCTGCTGACCTAACAGTAGTAATCACAAAGAGCAGAGGCTTATTGATGGTAAGAGCCTTTCAAGCCAAGGCACTGGGTCTCCCCACCCCACTGAGGGCTAACCAGCATCAGGTAGCAGGACCCCTCAGGGCTAGTCATTTAATAAAGATTTTAATTCCCACTGTGAGCCAGGTTCCACCAGAGAGGGGGCTGAGGTGGTGGAAAGAGCCCTCAGAAAGCAGAGATAGCGGGAGGGGTAGGGAGTCACATTTCAGAGAAGACACTGTGAAGATACAGCAACCCAACGGCATAAACTTGCAGCCTCTCAAAAGGTATTCAGAGAACTGAGCCTAGGCACCCCTTTTACATAACGAGTTAACTATACTCCTGTGCATCTGGAAGGGTACTCATTGAGTTAGTCACTCAGTCATGTGTTTAGAGGGGGAACCCAGGTTGAGAAGAGCTGGTGAAGTGTACCTGGGAGAGAGGGAGCCTCAGACAGAATGGCCAGGGAACGCCTCTCCAAAGGTGGCAGCAGGGCTGGAACACTGAGGAGGAGCCGTGCCAAGATCTAGGAGGCCAGGGAAAGGAGAGGGGGAGAAAGTTCCAGGCAGGGAGAACATGTGCCAAAGTACTAAGGCAGGAACAAACTTGGCTGACTCAAGCGACAGCAACAAGGGGGGAGGTGAAGATGAGGCTGAAGGGCTGCTGCCATAGAAATCGCTCCCCACCATCACCGAGCCGAAGCCCTGCTGAAGGTCAAGAACCCAGAGGGACAGGTTCACCCAACTTCCTCCAGAGAGGAGAACGGACTTGCCCAAAGAGACAAGGGGCTGTAGTTTTGTTTCTTTTTTCTTTTTTTTTAATTTTTTGAGTGATGCAGTTTTGAATTTTATTTTTTTAAGAATATTCATTTATTTGAGAGAGAGTATGAGGGGAAGTAAAGGGCAGAGGGAGAAGCAGACTCCCCGCCGAGCAAGGAGCCCGATGTGGGGCTCAATCCCAGGACTCTGGGATCATGACCTGAGCCGAAGGCAGACGCTTAACCAACTGAGCCACCCAGGTGCCCCTTAAATTTTATTTTTAAAGTTTTATTTAAGTAATCTCTACACCCAACATGGGGCTCGAACTCATGACCCTGAGATCAAGTTGCATGCTCTTCCAGCTGACCCAGCCAGGTGCCCCTGTAATTTCTTAATTAATAAACAGAAGCAAATTCTGGAATCTATTTCAGAAATAGGGTGCTTCTCTGGCTGGTAGACCAGCAGGTACACACTACGTGAGTCCAATAGGGGCTCACTTTCTACTTGGAGTTCTCAGCAAATGCATTTGCCAGGAAGCCCCGCAGTCACACCACTCATTAATTAGCCTTGGAGCCAATCTGAGGCCCTTACTCTAGCCCCCCACCCTCTCAGATGAATCTGTTCCAAGAAGGCAGTCCAGCCCCAGGGAGCAGATGGGAATGGATGTGCATGCATGCATGTGTGTGTGTGTGTGTGTGTGCGCGCGCACACACACACACACACACACACACACACACACACACACACCCTTGCTACTTCTTTGAATCAGACTTTGCAAAAACAACCTCAGTCTCCAGCCAACATAAACCATAGGCAACAGAGGGCCTTATACGGCTCGAAGGTTTCTTAATCAGAAAAAGATGGGCTGGAGTTGGCAGCTCCAAGTTAGAGGAAGGAAGGAACAGAAAAAAGGGGGAGAAGACAGGATGGTGGTGAGGAGCGGAATTCATCAAACTCCTTCATATCTCTTCAGCTTCAGTGACCCCCCCCCCCCGCCCCGTGAGAACTCCTAGTAAGGGGCATGGCTCTTACCACCTCTCGATTTTGTTTTCGTTTTTAAGCCAGAGGATGCCAGTAATCAGGCTACCAACAAAACCACAGTTTTACAGAATTTTTAGTACCTGTGTGAAGGCCTGCTCTTGAGTCGGGTGACTTCCCATGAAAATGGGATAATGTGATTTCCAGAGAAATTGGCCGCTAGGGCAACAAGAGGTCCTAAAACTAGGGCGTTTCCTGGCTCCTGGGCTGCCTGTATTAGGGACCTGCCTGGCCCAGGAGGCAGGACTGGGCCTCTGCCACAGATCCAGAATAGAAAAGGCAGCCCCAGGGACCTCTTAGGCAGCCACCGCCCCCCACACACACCCCATGAGAGTTTCTAGGGTGACTTTATTCTCCTTCCTCCCGACTGGGAGATAGCAGTAGCGTCCGCACCAGGACCTGCTTGCATGCTGAAACCACATGTACTTGGCCTTCCTAAAGGATGCCACCTGCTAAGAATAGCGCACAGAGAAGCTTGGCTGGGTGGGCCTCACCAAAGTCAAAGGACAAAGCAGGGAGGTTATTCTCAGCACAGCCTTTTCTCACCAGAGCTCAAGGCACATCAGGGTGCAGGCCTCCTTCCAAGGCTGCTCGGCAAGTCTCTCCTGCTCCTTTCTCTGTGGAGGGACAGGATGGAGGTCTACGGTCCCAGGCCAAGGCTGGAGAAGGGGTAGGGGTGGCAGGGCAGTGTGCTGAGGGCTGGGCTTGACCAGATCTGTGCCTCCCCCAGCAGAGACAGATCAAGCTACTCCCAGGCAACAGCCCGTTGAGGGCTCGGGGATGGGTCTCATGACCTCCATGTGAGGTCTGACAGGCTGCATTATTATGAGCCAAGGAATGAGGGACTTGAGGTTGTCTTTTCAACCAGGTGACTGAGCTACACCAGAGTCTGCAGAGCCCGTTTCCAGGCCCTAAGGCACAGCTGTCTTACAAGGCCTACAAGGCTGTCTTAGTCACAGTCATTATTTGTGCTGCTCAAAGGCACTGGAAAGTTGCATAATTTGGAGCTAAAACATGACTCTGGAAAGACAAGTGTTAGAGCAGGATCCTGAACTTCAGTTTCGCGTAAAATGAAAACATCCTGTAAAATGGATTACTAATACCTCCACAGGAGGGTAATGAGGATGATGACTCAAAACACCGAAGAGCTTGACTGTGGGATATATCATTTCGATCTTTTAAAAACCCAGTTTCATTTTCCAGATGAGGATGGAAGGATAACAGGGCAGTAAGAAAGAAACTGTCTCTAAGCAAGCAGCTAGAGAGAGAACCCTCATCTAAGTACAAAGCAGCCCTGCGTCCTGGGGTCCGCTTAGTTTACTCAGGGCCTCAGCTCCCTCATGCAAAGAAGAAATACTTTACCTTGTAGGGTTAAGATAAAATAAAAAGGGAACACAGCTGACTCTTGAACACGGGTTTGAACTGCATGGGTCTGCTTGTATGCAGATTTTGGGACACAGTACATTACTGTAAATGTTTTATCTTCCTTATGATTTTCTTGACATTTTTTCTCTAGCTTACTTTTTTGTAAGAATACAGTACAGGGGCGCCTGGGTAGATCAGTCGTTGGGCGTCTGCCTTCGACTCAGCTCATGATCCCAGGGTCCTGGGATCGAGCCCTGCATCTGGCTCCCTGCTCAGCGGGAAGCCTGCTTCTCCCTCTCCCACCCCCTCTGCTTCTGTTCCCTCCCTCTCCCACTGTGTGTGTCTCAAAAAATAAATAAAATCTTAAAAAAAAATACAGAATAGAACACACATAACATACAAAATATGTGTTCATTGACTACTATGTTCCCATAAGGCTTCTAGTTGGCGTCAGGCTGTTAGTTCAGTTTCTGGGGAGTCAAAAATTATACGTGGATTTTTTTTTTTTTTTTACTGCACAGGAAGGGACGGGGAGAAGGTGGGGGTGCAGGCTGGTTCCCCTAACCCCCACGTTGTTCAAGGGTCAACTATAGTTTGGGGGGGAAGACCCTCCTAAGATGCCAGGTATACAGCAGGTGCTTAACAGGTACCTGTTATGCATCCTATGCTGGCTGGCTCCAACACAAGAGAGCTTTCACATTATATGCCAGTCAAGCAGGGTTCAAACTAGGCATGCCCAGGACTAGGTGAGGGGGTATCTGGAAATAAAGCTCACTCCCCAAAGCTAGCCCCACATCAACACTTCAAGACCACCACTGTGGCCCAACTCTTCACAACGCCTTCATAAAAACAGGCCTCCTGGGGCGCCTGGGTGGCTCAGTCGGTTGAGCGGCTGCCTTCAGCTCAGGTCATGATCCCGGGGTCCTGGAATCGAGCCCCACATCCGGCTCCCTGCTCAGCGGAGAGCCTGCTTCTCCCTCTCCCTCTGCCTGCCACTCTGCCTACTTGTGCTCTCTCTCTGTCCCCCCCAAAAAAAAAAATAGGCCTCCTAACACCCAGATGGACTGGAGGGGCAGAATGAAAAGGACGCTTGTTTGTAAGGTGTCTGCAAATCTGGTTCAGCATTGGTCTCACAGTGGGATCCTACAGGAAGTCATCAGGTGGATGAGTGAAGGACCAAGCAGCAAATCTGCTAACATCTGAAGACCAAGGACAGTAGCCTTAGACAACCAGCAAAGGCCTTTAAGATGATAAGTAAGTTTTCAAACCAAAACAGCTTTCCGAGGGCTTAGCATCTGCCCCTCCTGCTTCAGTGCTCCCATCCCCAGACTCCTCACCATGCTCCTCTCTAGAACCATTTCTTAATTGGTCACTGCCCTCCAAACTGGCAAACCAGAACTTGCTTCTTAACATGCCATAGATAGAGCTGATAAATAATTGTCACCAAAGCTGTGGGTTGGTGGACTCTAGAGGACTAAGCCCAAACATGGGATGCCTTACAAGGTGAGACAATTAAGCTTTTACAGTTGGACCAAAGCTAAGACCAGTGCTGTCCAACTAGAACCTTCTGTGATGGTGAAAAATGTTCTAAGCCTGCACTGTCCAGTACTGGCCACATGAAGATACTGAGCACTTGAAATGAGACTAATGTCACCAAGGAATGGATTTTTAAATTGTATTTAATGCTTAAAAGTTTTATTTTTTTTAAAGATTTTATTTATTTGACAGCACAAGCAGGGGGAGCAGCAGAGAGAGAGGGAGAAGCAGACTCCCCACTGAGCAAGGAGCCCGATGTAGGACTAGATCCCAGGACCCTGGGACCACGACCTGAGCCAAAGGCAGACGCTTAACCAACTGAGCCACCCACGTGCCCCTAATGCTTAAGTTTAAATTGAACCAGACACACTAGTTGCTACCCTATAGGATAAGGCAGCTCTAGACCCTCTCCCTTAAGGATAGATTTAGGAGATAAGAATAGAGAGATAATAAAAAAATAAGGGGTGCCTGACTGGATCAGTCAGAGGAGCATGCCACTCTTGATCTCGGGGTCGGGAGTTCAAGTCCCATGTTGGGTGTAGTGATTACTTAAATAAATTAAAAACTTAAAAAATATTTAGCACTGTAGCATCTCAGGGCTAAGAGAACTTGAGATGCACTTAAAACAGTGGACTGTGGCATTTTGTTTTAGTCTTTGACTTACACTATCCACAGAGCCATGCTTCCTAGCCCAAACACACCCCTCCCCATACACAGCCCTGCAGGCAACTCCACCCTGCAGCAGCCCAGAGGCACTCTAAGGAGCAGAATCTGAACACCTTTGATTGATGTTAACCAACCCTCCTTCTACCAGCTGAAGAAACTGAGACCCCAGAAGGGTTTAGAACCACTGCCAGGTTTCAGCCCTGAAAACTGGGCTTACCCCCCAAACCAGGGCTCTTGCCAGCTAAACCCAGCATGGAAACAAGCCTCATTCATGAGCCCTCAGCACTGTACATTTTTACTTCCACGACTCACCTGAGGCTCTGCTTTGTTACTGAATGTTTGGGCCTCAGTAACACCGGGCTGAGTGAAGGCAGGCTGCCAGTATTACCAGATGGGGACAGAATGTTTACTATCAATTGCTGCAAACTACCAAACTGAGCTGTAGAAATATCCAAACGGCCAGGAATCGGACAGAACGAAGACCATTTAGTAGGAGGAAAAGTAAAGAGGACACCTTGAAAGCTACTTATTACTGAAGGCCAGTCTTCAAAATGCTGCATAACATACACTCCTTCACTGCAACAATCTGCTTAGAAAGCAACAGAAAGATTAGGAGAAAAGCCCACGGATTTGACTATTCCTTCTTCTCACCAAAGCTCTCCAGAGGACCTAGTTAAAGCACAATGCCATACTTGTCAGTATCTCTGCCCCTCAATTTGTATTTATATTAGCCATTGAAACAATCCCGATTGACCTCCAGCAGTCACCCTCCTCAATTGTACTCAGAGGTGTGAGAATTAAAGGATCAGGAAGGTATTTGCTTGTAACTCTCCCAGCACAAGACTGTAACTGTCAAGGAAAAGGCATCCTCTAAAATTATAGTTCCCACATCCCCACCAGCTACCTCTCCAGCCAGACTCTGTCCCACTCAAAACACCGTCACTGATCCTGTTTTCCACAGCCCAAGTATAAAATCGGGTACTGGAGCCAGGAGAGCTGCTCCGTGGAGTGCCACATACAATGGGTACTTAATGTTAAATGATCATAAAGGTGAAATCTGCATGAGGCATTACACCAGAAAGGGCTGTGGAAAAAAGAACTTGCCTTAGAAAGCCAAGTTTAGGATTTAAATACATCCCACGCAGATTAGCAACTCGGTAGGAGAGGATTTCAGCAGGACAAGAGGCCCAGAGGACCCCTGCCTCCCCGGAGCAGAGGAAAACAGAATGGCAAACAGAAGGTGGTTAACTCATACACAAAACTGACTTCCTCACAACAGCACAACAGACCAAGCTACAGAGAGGTCCTCTCACTCTAGACTCACAGGGAAGATCAGGAAGGAGTGGCCTGGGGAGAATGGGCTGGAAGGCACAAGCTGGCCAGGCACATGGGGTGCCCACTCCTCAAAACCCTGAAACGTGCACTCGACCAAATCATGTTGTTGCAGGCTAGAGCCAGGAGGCTGGGAGCAGTGTGGGGAAACCAATTTGCTTTCTTTCCAACCAAGTTTCCAGGTCAGAGGCTAGGGGGAGGGTTATTTTTAATAAAATCCAAATCACTCAAGTGATTCAAGAGAAACTTAACGTTAATCTCAGAGATTCTTTAGGAGGAGGAAAAAAGCAACGCTTGAACAGCCATCATGAACCAGGCACAGTGCCCAGTCTAAAATATAATCTCAATCTGTCTTTAGGATGAGAGGAACACTGTAAAGGCTAAAACTAGCCTTCACCCACAAACGATGGCTATGGCCAGGCCTGGGTCCAAAGCAGCACAAATAATTTAGATTACCAGCTAGAGCAAAACAAACTGCTTTAAAATATTGATACTCAGCAATCTCACACTGGAGCCACAGCCACCTGGCACCTGAGCAGGCCCCTTTGACAACACACACCCATGTGCTCACCCTGCAGTAGCCAAGGGTTGATGTACTTCCTACAAAGAGCTGGGAGGAGGAAAGGATATTCATACAAAAGGCTCCAGCGACTCAGAAGTCTCACTCAAGGGCTTAGATGGGATCAGTTCTCTGCAAATTTTGGGCCATCACCTAGCAATATGTATGACAAAGGAGCCAGCTTAATCCAGGTAGGCATTGAAGCTTCAGTGATTTGCATAACTGTAGGATCAAAAGGCCCTCTTCAGTCCTGGAGCCATATTTTGTCTGAAAATACACCCAGGAATTAATACCCAAAACCCACAAAACTAGTTAGGTGTGAAAGGGTTAAAGTTCAACACAAAAGCTCCCCCACCAAACGTAACTTCCCTGGTTTCCAGTGCTCAGAAAGTTTTTTAAGTTTTATTTTTTAGTAATCTCTACACAATGTGGGACTTGAACTCACAACCCCAAGATCAAGACTCACATGCTGTACCTACTGAGCCAGCCAGGCACCCCTCCGAAAGTCTTAAATAATCAGCAGGTGAACCACTTGAATGCCAGAAACAGAGAAATCTGATAAATGATCAAATCATGCTCCTGCTACCCTCTACTCATTTCTAAGATGCTCTATGCCTTTAAGAGCAAAGGGGATGGGTGGTGCTTACTAAGAGTCCAAGCTTTGCTTTCTGAATAGAATTTAAAAAAAAAAAAAAGAAAAACTAATTTGGGAAGCACTTGGTTACAACACAGTAAGGTTACTAGTTGCCAGAATTAACAGCTTTTTGTGAATGGTGTTCTTTGATCAGTAATTGCGACAAAGGAGGGAGGGGGGAGAGGGATAGCAAACCAACAAATATGACCGTACCAGGTGTCCAGCAGCCCAAATTTCCCGGCAGGAGATAAATTTAAACACAAAGTAGCCTGCACTTCAATAGGGAAAAGATAGCTCGCTTAATCTAATTGCTCTGCCCGTATGCCCTACCCGGCTTGAGCGGCCTCCACTTTACACCTGGAGTGAAGAGCACCGGGTTTCTGTTAGCGGCGGCCAAGCGGGAGGAAGGCACCCGCCAACCCGGGCATCCCTGCAGGAGAGGAAGATCTCAAAACCCCCAGGGCTTCCAGCAGTCCCGGGTCGGTTCGGCACCGCCCACCATCAACAGCGCCTTTCCTTCCCTAAGCCTCCCTAGGAGGGGGATAGGGAGGGACTATACCCTAGGGCACAATGGAACTGGTGGAAGCCTGACTCCGAGGCGTTCAGACCACGTCTTCCCAAACACATTTTGACCCATAACCCCGAAACTAGCGTGGTCCCTCCACACCACGGACCCGGGGGGGGGGGGGGCGGGGTGCAGGCGGAGTGTGACACGTGACCCACGCGCCCCGAAGCATGAAGTCAGCGGGCACAACGGGCAGGACAGCCTCCACCTCTCCCGACACCCTTGAAGGGTCTGCAAATGCTAATCCTCTCGAGAAACACCCAGCCTTTGACCTCAGGACCCTAACTCGGCTCAAAAGGTCCCTGCCCCCGAAACAGGGTTCCAATCACCACCATGTCCTAGCCATCCTTCGAGTTCGGCAAACCAAGCCTCTTTCCCAGGTTCGCCGCAATGAACTCCCGGGGGCTAGGCTACCTGCACGGGCTTGCCACCGCTGGGCCTAGGTGGGGAGCAACCCAGCGCGAGCTAAAAGGGGCCCAGAAGTTGAGTAAGGTTCCTGAAGTGACCATTTCAACTCTAGCCCTTCAGGAGGAAGAAAGGGGTGCCCGCGGGCCTCGGGACACCTCCTCGCCCTCACGAGCACCTGGCCCTGCCCACAGCCCGCCCCGCCGCCGCCTCTCCCGGGTCAGACTTGGCTACACACGACCTTTGAAAAGTAAACGCGTGTGGGGTTGGGCGACCTTGGGTGGGACACGCTCGGGTCTGTCTCACGGGAGCGTGTGCGCGCTCGGGGAAAGTTAAGCCGCAGAGGGGTGCCCCGGGCGCCGCGTCCTCGCCTCCCCCGCCCCAGAGGGCTGTGACGCGCGTAGGGGGCACCACGCGGCCGCAGACCATGGCCCCAGCCGCGTACACGCGACCTGTCAGCGAGAGCCCGCTGGCAGACAACCCTGGCGGGGGAGGACGAGGGGGCGCGCAGGCGACGGCAGCGAAAGGGCCTGCTTGACAGCAGGCGGCGGGCCGGAGCCCCTCCGCACGCGCTCGGCGTCCGCAGCCTCCCGCCTCCGGGACACCTGGAGCGCACGTCGCACACCGCACCTGCACCCTAGACTCGCCAGCGCCCGACGGCGCCGCCCTCGGGGGCCTGGCAGGTGGTCCTCGGGCCAGCAGCCCCGGCGGCCCCAACTCACCAGGTCCTCGGCGACAGTCGGGATGCAGAGTCCTCGCCCGCCGCCGCCCCCCCCCCCCGGCCCCCGGGCCCAGCAGCCCAGCAGCCCAGCCCCGCTGCGCCGCGGCCGCTCCCCCACGTGCTTGCCCAGGCCGGAGGAACACAGAGACATTAAATACTGAGGACGCGCAGCTACGTGCCCGCTGCGCGACGCAACGCTCCGCCCCCCGCCCTGGTGCCCCCGCACCGCCCCACTCACCTGCGCGTGCGCGCCGCCTGCCGCTCCCGCCCGCGCTTCTCCCAGCTGCGCCAGAGAGGGCGCGGTCTGAAGCGCTCCGCCAACATCCCGCAGCCACCGCCCGCAGCCTGGTCTCGCTCGGGCTCTCGCGAGAGGAGCTGTAATCTCGGCGGGGTTGGGGAGAGCGGCCTGGCTGCAGCCGGGGAGACGTCGCGGAATCTCAAAGGTCTACCCGTCTACCCCGCGAGCGCAGCGTGGGGTCCCCTGCCTCGGCTTTGGGCCGTCTCCCTGCGTCAGTTAGGCCATCTGCGTGCCTTGTCGCGGACAGCGCCCTGGAAAAGGCGGAGGGGCCGGTGAGGGGCAGGGCTCCCCTTGCTCCCCCGGAACTCTCAGTACCTTGTAATGCATAATCAGGTGGCCATTAATAATTTTTCAATAATGACTGCATAATAGGGAGTACCTGGCACTACTCAAATGCAACTTTTTTTGCCCATTTTCACATTCGGTGATGTTGAACTAAAACAAACACTTTCTTCTAAATGGGTTTGGGTTTTGGAAAAATCCCTGCGAAGAGGTGGTCACCATGAGTCACTAACTCTGCCAGGAAACGGGAAAATAAATTGCCCCCAGACAAGTGAACAGGATGGGGTCGCAGTTGGCTAGGCCCGTCCTCAGTCTTAAGAAATAGGGACGTTAACTAAACATTTGGGCAAATAGATCATGCTAACCACTAACCATTCCTTGGGAAAACGCGTCATCCTCATTAGTGACCAAAATGCAAATTTAAATGACAATGAGATACCATTTACTATTGAGGTTTAAGTATATATTCGTGTGTGTGTATATATATATATGAATCCCAATTGCATGCTGCGATTAGTGCTATGAAGGAAACAAAGAGGAAGTTAAACTAGGGAAGAAATAGCAAAGTTCTATGGTTCCAAAGGCATAAAATAAAACTTAAACTGAAATCTAATGGTTGAGAAGGAGCCAGCCTTGCAAATAGTGTTTGGGAATAAGGATTAGGAAGTATTCCCAGCAGAGGCAACCACACAGGCAAAAGGAGGAAACAGCTTCTGGTGAACTAGAAGATCAGTGCGGATGGAATACAGTAGGGGTTGGGAGCAGTGCTGGAAAAAGAAGGTTGCAGAGGGAAGAAGATTGTGGGGAGAGGGTAAGAGAACTAGACCACCTTATAAACCATAGTAAAGCTTGGGTTTTATTCTACTCTGTTCAGCCCCAAAGCCAAGCATGTTTCCACCTCAGGATCTTTGCACTGGCTTTTTCCTCCAACTGGAATATTCTGCAGAACCTTGCAGACTTCACTTACCTCTTTCAAGTCCTTTGCTCAATGGTCATCTACTCAGTCTCAGTGAAACTTTCCCTGTTCTCCCTATTTAAAATTGTAATGACACACACACGCGCACACACGCACACACTTCTCTGTCCCTCACCCCTTCTTTATTTTTCTTCATAGCACTTATCACTATCTACAGTCTATATACTTCATTTATTCACAAGAGCTGATATTATTGAAGGCACTCAGTAAAAAAGGTGTTTAATGAATGAACGGGAAGCCATTAAAAAAGGTTAAGTAGAGAGTAATACTAGGGGCACCTAGGTGGCTCAGTGTTAAGCATCTGACTCTTGATCTCAGCTCAGGTCTTGATCTCAGGGTCATGAGTTCAAGCCCTGCATTGGGTGTGGAGCCTACTTAAAAAGAGAGAGCGAGAGATACAATATAACTTCTGTTTTGTTTTGTTTTTTAAAGATTTTATTTATTTATTTGACAGAGAGAGACACAGCAAGAGAAGGAACACAAGCAGGGGAGTGGGAGAGGGAGAAGCAGGCTTCCCACAGAGCAGGGAGCCCGATGCGGGGCTCGATCCTAGGACTCTTGGATCATGACCTGAGCTGAAGGCAGACGCTTAACGAATGAGCCACCCAGGCACCCCATAACTTCTGTTTTTAAAGGGAGCTGAAGCTGCTACGGAAAGAATGGATTAGAAGACGACCAGTACAGAAGCAGGGAGACCAGAAGAGAGACTGCTACAATGGGCCAGATGAGAAATGGTACTGGCCTGAGCTAAGAGTCATGGCAGTGGGTATGCAGAGACTGCTTTGGACACAAGATATATTTTGGAAGAAGTACCAACAAGACTACTTCACTCAGGGGCGCCTGGGTGGCTCAGTCGTTAAGCATCTGCCTTCAGCTCAGGTCATGATCCAAGAGTCCTAGGATCGAGCCCCGCATCGGGCTCCCTGCTCGGCGGGAAGCCTGCTTCTCCCTCTCCCACTCCCCCTGCTTGTGTTCCCTCTCTCACTGTCTCTCTCTCTCTCTCTCTGTCAAATAAATAAATAAAATCTTAAAAAAAAAAAAAAGACTACTTCACTCAATGTTGTTGCGGGCAAGAAAAAGGGAACAATGAACAATGCTTCCTCTGGCTTGAATCACTGTTAAATGGGGTACAATTTATTGAGATGAAGGAAGATGGGGCAGTGAATCATTAGTTTCATTTGGGACCCCCTACATATATAGAGTTTTGTGACATTCGAGTGCAAATAAGTAGTTAAGTTGTATGTGCAAGTCTGGAGGTCAGAGAAGTGGCCCACGTTGGAGATACAAATGTGTATTGAAAATCATATAAAAAGTGGATATTTTATTTTATTTTTTTTAAGATTTTATTTATTTATTTGACAGAGAGAGAGACAGCGAGAAAGGGAACACAAGCAGGGGGAGTGGGAGAGGGAGAAGCAGGCTTCCCGCTGAGCAGGGAGCCCGATGAGGGGCTCGATCCCAGGACCCTGGAATCATGACCTGAGCCGAAGGCAGATGCTTAACGACTGAGCCACCCAGGTACCCCAAAAAGTGGATATTCTAAAGAAAGACAATGCCTTGGTGGTAGAGGAGGGATGGAATGTCTACAGGGGAGAACCTGGGAAAATGGTGTCCAAGCATTGGTAGGAAAAAATGGCGAGAGGGAGGAAGTAGAAGAAAGAGGGAGATGAGAGTATGCATATGGTTATGAGGCGGGGCAGAAAAGCAAGGGCAAAGGAGATCAATATGTTAGTCCTACCCTAGGTGTGGGCACATGAGCGAAGGAAGAGGCGAAGTGGGGTAACTGGAATACTAGGGAAAGCGCAAGACACAATTCACAGGGGGGAAGCTGAACACACAGGATTAACTATAATCACAGCTCAAGATCAACCCGGCAGCTGTGGCTGAGGAGGAGGTGGCCACAAGGTCAGGGCAGTGCACGGGTCACAAGGTGGCCCTAGTATGAGATGAGAAGGTGGAGGAATGAGAAGGGAGGTGAGGATGGAAGGCCATCTTAAGAACTTGGCCCTGACGAGGGGACTTAAACTTTAACATCAGCTCAAAGTGGGCAAAAGTCTGCTTAAGGCAGGGATTTTAAGCTAGGATGCATAAAACAGCTTTAAGGATGTTTACAACCCCCCCAGAAATTGCTCACATGGTTTTTTTAAGTATGATGTTTTTCTGTGAAAATAGACATGGATAGCTTCTATCAGATTCTCTAGTCCTGATGTAAAAAATAATAACAGGAGCTCCTGGCTGGCTCAGTCTGTAGAGCATGTAACTCTTGATCTCAGGGTCATGAGTTCGAGGCCCACATCGGGCATAGAGATGACTTAATAAAAAAAAATTTTTTTTAATAAAAGAATAAGAATCTGGTAAATGGAACAAGACAGAAGGTAATGCTGTATCTTAAAAATAAAAAGGACACTGTGTCTTAAAAAAAAAAAAGGAATATGTCAGTCAGAAGGAGGAAGTGACAAAGGAAACCAAAAGAAAACCTGGGGAGTGAGTAGTGCCTGTCTAAGGGACGAGGTACTCAATCCAATCTAATCAAGACACTGTCCTCTCTGGTAAGTGGAAATGGTCAGAGCAAAACCCAATGCTATTATTCATTTAAATCGTAGAAATCTGCTCCTCATTCTGACTCCATACCCACCAAGCAACCTTCTGATAATTCTCTCCAAGGAGAGAAGCCATGGCTGGACCTGTGGCAGGCGCCGGTCCACCTTATGGGTAGATTTTGGTCACTGTAAGTTCCATAAATGGCCCTCTCGTTTTCTCCATCTCATAGACCTTGTGAAGGTTTGTTGTTTGAGTTAGGTTTCAGTTCTGAAACTCAAACACAGTGGAGTTGCTGAGCCTGTCATAAAGCTGAGTGAGGGCTTGATACAGGACCACTGCAACCTTCATCAAAACATCACCAATACGTCATCTTGTGAGGCTCTTGTTTTTTTAATTAGGTTCCACACCCAACGTGGGGCTTGAACCACAATCCTGAGATCAAGAGTCACAAACTCTACCAACGGAGCCAGCTAGGCGCCCCTGTGAGGCTATTACAAAGTCAACCAGTGTCTTCTCTCAGCACATTCAACTTCAGGGGGCACATATTTGAGAAATGTCCTGCCTTTCCTACCGGAAACATCTACAAAAGGAACGTTTTCAGTGCTAGCAAATATGAACTGTCTCCTTAATGGGCAATACACTGAAGGAGTGTCCTAGCACCTTCGGTTTCACTGAATAAACAAGTGAAACTAAACCCCTCCCATTCTCCACTGGTTATACTCCAGGATCATGTGTGTCTACAGAGAAGAGTAAATGATCTACTCCTAAAGAAGTCAATAGAGTTAGGGAGGGGCGCCTGGGTGGCTCAGTCGTTAAACGTCTGCCTTCGGCTCAGGTCATGATCCCCGGGTCCTGGGATCGAGCCCCGCATCGCAGGGAGCCCGCTTCTCCCTCTCCCACTCTCCCCTGCTTGTGTTCCCTCTCTCACTGTTTCTCTCTCTCTCTGTCAAATAAATAAATAAAATCTTAAAAAAAAAAAACGGGGAATAATAATACCATAGCTATTACTTAATGAGCACTTAATGCCCAGCACTGTGCAAAGTACTTTCTCCTAGTCCTCCACCAACCTCAAATACCAGACGCTCTCATTCTACTGCATTCCCATTCTGCTGCCATTAGTCACACAGCAGCGGAGAGGCAAGGTTTTAACCTCAGAAATCTGGCTTGGAGCCCACGGACTAACCAACTCCCTACAGCACTACTGGGGGCAGACCTAGAGAATCAGCAAGCGGTTTCATACAGGAACATGTCTGCTCCGTGTTTGAATTGTGTCCCCTTAAAAAAGATATGCTGAAGTCCCAACCCCAGTACCTCAGAAGGTGACTTTATTTGGAAATAGGGCTGTTGCAGATTTAAGTTAAGCTGAGGTCATGCCAGAGTAGCTTTGACCCCAATGCAATCTGACAGACAGCCACAGAAAGAGAAGAAACACAGGGAGAGACACCATGGGGCAAGAGAGGGTTGGATTTATGCATCTGTAAGCCCAGGAATGCCAAAGACTGCCAGCAAGCTACCAGGAATGGGAAAGAGACAACCCTTCTCGAACCCCTTCATTTTTTACTTCTTCCCTCCAGAACTGTGAGACAACATATTTCTGTTGTTTTTGAGCCACCCAGTTTGTGATACTTTGTTCCAGGAACCCTAAGACACTGATACAGTACCTTTCTTTCTGGAACCCATGGGAGCCAGTTGGTAAAAGGGAATGTGAAGTTACTTAGTGGGTGACAAAAGGGGCCTGTCCCCTTCCTCTCCTCTGGACCCAAGGTGTCCTGGCTTCACAGAGCCGAGGCCCCATCCAAGTGGCAATCATGAAGGGACCTCAGCCAGTAACCAGGCTCTGGAACCATCGCCACCATATATTTCCTGGGAATTTTTCGGCTACATATATAAGACCTTGATTCGGGTTCTGTTCTGTGGTCCTGCGGGGGTATAGTCGGCTCTTTCCCAGAGCCCTCTCCACTCTTCTCAGCTCATTCCAATGGCAGTGTAATTGGGAAGCAGAGCCTAAGAAACTCTGTAAACTACTTCAGACAGTGTGGAGTTGTACACAAAAGCAATTTAGGTCCTTCACCTGTAGCCAAGCTCATGCATATAGAGAAGCGATTAATTATCAGAGATTGTTACCTACTTCATTTTATTCCACGGGAGGGATTTCCTTCTGGGCCCACTGTCGTGATCCTCCCAGGAGGCCACCTGACCATGCTGCGTGTCTGTGTAGGGATGTGAAAGTTGCTTAGACTCTAGAACGCTGCAGTGAGCCCTCTCTGCTAAGATTTATAATCTGTTGTGCAGTGTTTATTTTGTTAGTTTGCATACTTTTTTGTGCGCCACTGCAGCTGGGATCGTCTGCAACAGCAAGATCTAGAAGTCTCAGATAAGTCGCGGGGATGGGAACTTCCGTGGGGATGAGACCTTTTGCCAAGGTGACCCACCTCTAGGAGTGATGGGGTAGAGCACATAATGATATGGGAGCTCAGACACTGCACCCACATTTTCCATTGTCCCCAACCTCCACTCACCCCCCGCGAGTCCTCTGGAACCGTTTTCTCGGCTCTGTCTATTCTAAAACATGGCAAGTTTCTGACTTCCGTTTGATGAGACATTCCAGTTTCCTACAAACTGACGCGTTCTACCCAGGACTGCCATTAGGCCACACAGTGGCATTGTGCAAATTAGGTAACAGGTGTCCCTTCCCCCAGACAGACACAGATCTGTGCCAGGCTCCACTGTGAGCAGAGTGCAATAGCACAGGCTGGATTTCAGCCTCTACTTGCCCTTGGGCTAGATGTCCTTGTGCAGGACATAACCTGCAGAACCCTCCATGACATTCCTGCAGCTGGGAGTGAGTCCTAACAGAACAAGTGCTGTCTACTACGACAACAATCAGCCAACCAGACCTCCGGGGATTTTGTGTACCACACTGCGATGGCTTCGTTCACTTAACTGCTGCCAAAGCCTAAAGTATTGCCCTATTCAGCACGGTTTTTTGTTTGGTTGGTTTCGGTTTTGTTTTGTTTTTTTAAGATTTTTTTTTAAGTAATCTCTATGCCCAACATGGGGCTTGAACTCACGACCCTGAGATCAAGAATCACATGCTCCACCAACTGAACCAGCCAGGAGCCCCTCAGCACTGGTATTTAAAAAGCTCTTGCGGCAGACATTCTCTACTTTGCTGGCCCGCCCCCTGCTCCCTTGCAGTGTATTCAGTAAACTTCTATCTCCTTTGTTCTGCCTGGGGTGAATCCTTTCACTGCGCGTCCGACCGGATTACCCCCTGTTCGGTGGCCCTCACAGGGAACTGCTGCCGTGCGGGGCCAGGACTCTCCCTGGATTTTCTGGGAATTTCTTGGGACTCTCCCTTGGTGGACTGACTCTAGTACTCCCCGGGGATCTGACGACCTCTAGCTGAGGTTACTCCTCCGTGAGGATCCGAAGCCCCAGGGGGAACCTGCCAGATCACCCTTGCCCTAAAGGGTAGGGGATTTTCCCCCTTCCCTCCCTCTCCTTTCTCCTTTTGGCCCTCTGGCAGCCTAACCCTCGTACTCCTCGGGCAACTGATGGTCTCTGGCCAGGGCGACTCTCTGCTGTTGGTCCGAAGGTCTGAGGGTGGACAGGTTGGACTGCCCATGTCCTCGCTTCCCTGTCTTGGTCCTCCTGAGGCCTCTGTTCCCAGTGTGTGGCACAATTGGTAGTTCGTCCAGGGCGAATCCGCACATATTGCAGACTCAGTTGGGACCCTTCCCGAAGCCGGCTGACTCTCAGCCACCTTGCTTCTTTCTGCACCCCCTTTTTTCCTTTGTTCCCATGGGTCCAGCCGCCACCTTGATCTACAGGCACCACACGTTCCTATGGGTCTGAGTGAATCCGGACAATTCCATACACAAATGATGATTCCACAAGGGTTCCAGCCTGTGCCATCGGAGGATCCCCTGCCCCAAATCCCATGGACCTGGCCACCAGAGAATCTCACTCAGATCTCCTCTCAGCACGTTAATCTAATACCATGCTCTGGTCTCTAACTGCGCAGAACCCCTGATGGATAGCCCCCACCCCCATCCAGCAGGAAGCAGCTACTGAAGATGAGACCTCCACCCAAATGCCAAAGATTTGTCATTGTCAATCCATCGGGGAGGAATGTAGAGGCTGCTTTTAGGCAAACAGGCTTGAGCAATGGAAGCTTGAGTAAGGCAGAAGGGCCCACAGTGACCACCAGACTAAATACAGACAGGCCCAGCAGGTGACCCACCTCAAAATAGCCACAGGCCCTAGCTGACCAATGGGCTACTTACAACCAGGAACAGGGACCAGAAAATTCCATATGTTCCTATAACTTCTCACTCCCCCTAATAACAATAGGCCCCCCCCACCTCCTGGCAGGCAGTCTCTCCTTTGTTGTCCTGCCCATGCTCCCTTGCAGTATATTTAATAAACTTCTATCTCCTTGTTAATTAGTTAATTAAAGAAAAAAAAAACACTTGTAACCTCACGTAACTTGACCTAGCCTCTCAGTATCCTCATCTGTAAAATGAGGGTAATAACAGGACCTACTTCATGTGATTTTTGTGAAGATTAAGTGAGATAATCCATATGAAATACTTCGCACAGTGCTGAGCCCAAGAAATAAAAGCTATTATTCCATTTCAAGTGCTTTTATTAAACAATCAAGAGCAAGTCAAGATTCACTCAACAGATATGTATTAACAATTATTTTGTGCTAGATCTTGTGTAAGGTGTTGTGGTTACCAAGGTGAATGCCCCCCATCTGGTGAGAAGGCAGACGTGAACATACATGAAGGCCATGTGCAGCGGGGTCAGTGCTGTGACAGAGGTAAGTACAGAGGTGGGATGAAAGGTGGTAAATGTCAGTGAGTTATATTCTGCCTGTGTTAGAGTTAGGGAAGCCTGAATGTATCCCCGGTACTCTTTTTGCATTTGACATTTGCCAGAATAAAATATATTGCTCCCATTAGCTGTTGTTGCATACCAAACCATCCCAAAACTGAAATGGCTTAAAACAACCACTGCTTGTTAGCTCATTGGGATGATTTGTTTCTGCTCCATATGTTGTTGGCTGCATGACTGGACTAAGGTGGAGGATCCAAGATGGCGCCCCTCACATGTCTAGTGCCTCGGCTGTCATGGCTGGAACAGCTTGGGCTGGCCCTGTGTTTCTTTCTCTCTCTTTGTTATCTCTCCAGACCTCCCGCTTTGCTGGATCTCCCTACATAGGAGCGGGGGGCTCCAAGAGAAGGAAGGCTGAGGCTGCCAGGTGTCTTAAGACCTAGACCCAGATCTGGGCAGCAAGTTACTCAAAATCTCTTCCACCTTTTCTTCATCTGTAAAATGAGGGGCAGTAAGATCTAACTTGCCAGGTGTTTTTTTTGTTGTTGTTGTTGTTGTTTTTGAGAATTAGAGAGAATGCAAGGAAAGTACTGGCACATGGCAGATGAGATAATTGAGGGGTGACAGAATACTGTTGTTATTTGTTTTCTTGACTTACTTCTTAAGTAAGGTAATATGACTGTTACATTTGGAAACACTTTTTTGCACCTGTTATGGGAACACCCAACAGGCCTCTAGTATTGCCTGCCCCTCCCTGAAAACCTCAGCAATTATGCCATGGAGTTGGGGCAGGCTTTGCGAATTTGTTCAACCTTTTGGAAAGCAATTTAGTAATCATTAACAGACTCATAAAAAACGTTCATATCCTTTGACCCAATAACTAGATTTTCAGAAAATTATCTCAAGGGAATTGATTCAAAAGAAAAGCAACATACATGTCAAACTCTTCATTGCCATTTTCTCTAGAGCAATCTAAAATGGAGAAACAGGGGTACCTGGCTGGCTTAATCAGGGGAGTATCAGACTCTTGATCTCAAGGTTGTGAGTTCAAGCCTCATATTGGGTATAGAGATCACTTAAAAAAAATAGAGAAACAGCTTAAACATCCAATAGTAAGAGAATGGTTAGCTAAAATATGATACAAATAAATACTTTCTGGAATATTATATATTTTCTAAAATGGCAATTCTTATCACTACACTATAGCATGGAAATTTTTATAAATAAAATGCTGTGACAAATTCAGAATTCAAAAATGTCTCTACATGAAAAAGGACTAGAGCCAGACATGGAAAACAATTTTTCGGGGGTTTGGGAAGTGGGTTTGGAATTGATTTATTTCTTTGAATTTTATTATTTAAAATCAAAATCAGAGGAAAAATTTAGGTAAAGTCGTATGGAAAATGTTTTATTTAAAAAGAAAGGCCATAGAGTAAATGGTAAGAATAAATTGCAAAGCTTTTAAAAATACAACTGCCTAGGGGCACTGGGTGGCTCAGTCAGTTGTGTCCAATTCAGTTTCAGCTCAGGTCACGATCTCAGGGTCGTGGGATCAAGCCCCGAGTTGGGCTCCTTGCTCAGCGGGGAGTCTGCTTGAGAATCTCTCTCCCTCTCACTGTGCTCCTCCCCCCCCAGTAAGTAAGTAAGTAAGTAAGTAAATAAATAAATAAATAAAATCTTAAAAAAAAAAATACAGGGGCGCCTGGATGGCTCTGTCGGTTAAGCATCTGCCTTCAGCTAAGGTCATGATCTCAGGATCCTGGGATTGAGCCCCACATCAGTCTCCCTGCTCCATGGGGTGTCTGCTTCTCCCTCTGCCCCTCCCCTGGCTCGTGCTCTCTCTCACTCTCACTCTCTTTCTCTCAAATAAATAAAATACAAGTGTCTAAGCTTCTCCCTACAGATTCTAATTCAGAGGGTCTCAGGTAGGGCTCAGCTATTTATATTTTTTCGGAGCTCCACAAATGGTTCTGATGTACACCAGGGTGAGACCCACTGAGATGGATACATCATTATCCTTTCAAATGACAGAATAAACACTCTGATCAGAAAGAGTAATGCAAGGGGCACCTGGCTGGCTCAGTGCTACAGCATGTGACTCTTGATCTCAGGGTCATGGGTTTGAGCCCCACGTTGGGTGTAGATTTTACTTAAAAAAAATAGTAACAGGGCGCCTGGGTGGCTCAGTTGGTTAAGCGACTGCCTTCGGCTCAGGTCATGATCCTGGAGTCCCGGGATCGAGTCCCGCATCGGGCTCCCTGCTCAGCGGGGAGTCTGCTTCTCCCTCTGACCCTCTTCCCTCTTGTGCTCTCTATCTCTCATTCTCTCTCTCTCAAATAAATAAATAAAATCTTTAAAAAATAAATAAATAAATAAATAAATAGTAACATAAGAAAGATTTACATAATTAAAACATTTTTCCCCTAATAAAATATGTTCCTACTTGTGGGCCTTTTCTATTTTCATTTATTTACTTGTACTCTGATAAATTTGTAGACTTTGTATGTAATCCAGAACACAGAAAGGACAGCTTTCAATAAACACACGTGGTTCTGTACAATGTAAGGGGGAAAAAAATGGCATAAGAGCTGATGGCCTGGGGTTTAGCAGGAAGAGCAATAGAAGCAGAGAAAGATCTCATCTCCATATCAGTCAAAATATATTGATGGAATTTGAAGGATGATCTCCCACTGTGACCAGCTGTGGACCTTTCCTGAGGAATAGAAGTAGTGGGTAGTCTCGTGAGATTTAATATGCATATTTTCTTTCTTTTCTAATACTGGCATTAACCCATAGGGAGTTATTGTTAAAGACTGAGGAGTAGAAACTGAAAAAGCCAAGTAGAGCCTTGTTCTACCCAACTCAGCTTCCAGAGAATATAGTGAAAGAGACAGTAGATTCTTTGAGAAAATCCTGGATCTCCAGGATTTTCATGGTGACTATGTTTCCTAAGACCATCATTTCCCAAAGTGTGCCCTTTGTAAAAGTAGTTCCTCAGGGGACTGGAAGATTTTGCTTGAAAAGGGGTTTCATGATAAAATCAGTTTGGAATGTAGGATTTAACCAAGTTAGAAAGATTTCTTTGCAGGACTTCTCCGAGCTTTTGTGAATCTTTAAGAAAGAATATAGTATGAAATAGGCAAACCCTATGTTGGTGGATGCAACACACTTTGCAAAACACTTCCATAGACCATAAGACTCCAGTCAGAGGTAAATAAATACTAGTTTATGTATAAATGTTAAAGCAAGGAAAATTAGTACAGGGTATTATGGTCCTAGATTTGCATTATTTCATTTGGATTTTTCACCTAAGGAAAATTAACTTTCATGTGAAAATTAAGAGATAATATTAGGAGAAAATTCAAGAGCCTCTCCAGATAAACTCTTAGAACTGGTGAGAAAGCTCACTAAAGTTTCTAGACATAAGATCATTGCCCTCACTCACAAATTGCTTTCCTATTCACCAATAGCAAACGATTAGAAAATTTAATTTTAAAAATACCATTTATAATAGGGCCAAAATCTATACACTCTCTAGGAAGAAGTCTAACAAAATATGGTCAGAACTACTATAGAGAAAACTAAAGTCTTTATTCAAAGACATAAAAGAATTCCTAAACAAACAGAGAGATTATATACCATGTTTGTGATTAGGGAGAGTCAACGTGGTAAGCGTGTAATGGTCGCCATCTTTCACTTCATTTCCTGATTAAAACTTCTATTTCTCTCCTACCCTTCATTCTCTTGTTTCTTGTAATGTCTAAGAACAAAGATGGTCTCCGCTCTTTCATTGTCAGAATGTGTTCTGCCTGTCTTAGTGAGCCTCTCATGAGGCATGTTTCAGAGCTCCATCTAAAGATGCCCAGTAATACCGGGCTGGCTCAGTTGGAAGAGCATGCGACTCTTGATCTTGGGGTTGTGAGTTCGAGCCCCACGTTGGGTGTAGAGATTACTTAAAAAAATAAAATCTAAGGGATGCCTGGGGGGCTCAGCTGGTTAAATCGCTGCCTTCGGCTCAGGTCATGATCCTAGGGTCCTGGAATGGAGCCCCGCATCAGGCTCCTTGCTCAGCAGGGAGTCTGCTTATCCCTCCACCTGCCACTCCCTCTGCTTGTGCTCACTTTCTCTCTGATTTAAAAATATATATAATTTTAAAAAATAAAATCTAAGAAAGCAAGCAAGCAAGGAAGAAAGATGCCCGTAACATCCTGGTGGTTGTTTGTAGGATTTCCAGTACAGTATAAAAAGGTCCTGAAGCATTTTAGTGTACTATCAGATTCTCTGAGCAGCCTATGCAATTTTTTTGTGTCTTCCAACTACTAGATACCTCTTTGGATACCTTAGCTAAGAAGGGCTTTATCTGTGCTCACAATTGCCCAATTTAATCTACTAAATGGGGTGCTGTCGATGTAAATGAAGGTGGCTTCCCAGCTCACAGCAAAATCCACAGAGGCCACATTTGTGCTACATTCCCTCTGATAATAGACTCAACCGTAAATCATAAACGTGGGGAGGAGGTGATCCAGGCTGGGTTGATTATAATGCCTCATTCCTCTGGCCTGTAACTGGATTAGGTGGTGAGCACATGACCCAGGCTAGGCTGATCAGTTTTTCCTGATAGAGGAAAGAAAAAAGCTAACAGGAAAGAGCAGAAGAGACCAATCATTTTTGAACTCCTGGCTCTCATCATCCCTGCACTTTCATGGGTTGAGGATATGAGCCAAGAAAGGTCCCCCTTTTTTGCTTAAATTAGTTCAATATGGCTTTCTGTCTCTTGCAACCAAAGAATCTTCATAATGAGTAAGCAGGTGGAAGCTTCCATGCTTCGATTGCCCTGGAGTCTACACAGGTTGCTAGTAATATAGTCCGAGGTTATTCAGGGAAGCAGAAATTCTACAAGTTATGGAATAAGGAATTTATTACAGGAAGGAGAGCGTGCACAGTGGTGGGAGTAGCTCAGGAAGTCTAGGACCAGTCGGGAAGTCAGGGATCAGAGAAGAGGTCACTCTTTGGTCAATCTGAGAAGCTAAACACAACCAGCACTGAAATGGGATGGCAAAAGCAAGCTCACGGGAGGTCAGTGGGAAGCTGTGCCCCTGTGTAGTTACTTACTTTGAGGATCACTGTCAAGCGTCTGGCAGTGAGTCTGGGGCCACCGTCAGTCAATAGGGTCAGCAGTTGGTAGAAAGAGGCCAGTCAGGAGCAGAGGAGAACAAGGCCCATAATAATTGTTAGGACCAATTCTAACTTTGGAAAAGGAAGTTTAAGGATGTTAAGTCTGCTGCTTGAGAACACAATACAAAGTTAAGTTTGCTCAGAGACCACCTCTGACTTCTTGCCCCTGTCGTAGGTTCTGTTGGCTGGCTTCTGCCTTGCTCCTGGAGCCGAAAATGCCCTTTTGACTGTCGGCTGAGCATTCTCTCTAGGCCTCCTAGGACTAAGTCCCTGACTTGCTGTACCCATCAACCCCACCCAAGTCCTCTGAACTCCAGCCGGGAGCCAGGGGCACTCCTTGCAAACAGGCTTTCCTGATACCAGCTCCTTCAAGTTTGATTTCCGATTGCAGCCAACTCATGACATGCTTAAGCAATACTCCTCCAAGACACCCTGAACCTCTACATTGTTTGTACCAGTGGTTCTTCTTCTCCAGAAGCAGTCACCTGCCTGTTGTGCATGGCCTCATCACTTCCTTCTCTTCAACTTTCACTAAGATGTAACTTTCCCTCGATCACCAGCTTTTGTGGCATATTCAAACAGCTTCTTCGATTTTGTGTGTGTGTGTGTGTGTGTGTGTGTGTGTGTGTGTAGAGTTCAATGGGAACGTTCCTCCGTTTGAGCCCAGCACAGCTGATTTCGACATTCAGTTGTATTTCATTTTCTGACCTAATTTCTCTTTACTTTAATACCAGCACCAGCAGCTGACTTTCTTTTCCAAAGAAAAAAATTTGTGGTTATTGTCATTTTTTTTTTTATCACCTAAGGAAAGTTTCTGCAGGCCCAATCATGAGGTAAGAACCAGAGTCATGGTGGGATAGGATGCTGGGCATTCATTCAGCTGATTCCCATATGTCAGGTGATTGTTCTGGCAAAATGACAAATGACTACATGTCACAGATCTTTGGGGGTCATTCCAAGGCATCTTAAGCCGTGAGTGTGGCATCCAAGAGTACCAAGGGTATGAATTTATTACTTGTTCTGTTGCTACCCTCTATTAACCTCTTGTCATATCAGATGACCCTGATACCTCCTGCTTTACTAAAAAAAAATGCTTATCATCATCAATTGTCTTGGTCCCCAGATTCCATGCCCTGCCTGCAAATTGGACAGCCTCCCAGAACCCACACCTGTGGATCATCTTCCCTGGGTATATCCTGAGTGAGTGTGTGTGTGTGTGTGTGTGTGTGTGTGTGTGTGTGTGTGTGTGTTATAAGTAATCTCTGCACCCATCATGGGACTCAAACTCATGACCCTGAGATCAAGAGTCATATGCTTTACCGACTGAGCCAGGCAGGCACTACTGAGCAAGTGAATGAAGTACCAGGTCCCCACCCCTTCCCATGTGTCTTCCTTCAGTGCTCTGGGACTAGTTGGCTAGATGACCACTGTTACCAATCACACATTGAGCACTTGAGCACTGGATGTACTGACTCATGGAAATAGCTTCAAATACCTTTGCTGGCTCCAGGGAAAAATACCAAGAGAAAATAAAGGCATCTACGAGATATTTTGGATCATTAAATCATCTCATATGAGCCATCCTAAACTCTAACAAACTGAGCAAGACTTTCATTGACCATATTCTAGCCATCCAGTTGGGCTCTAGATCAAATATATGATCCAATGGCACTTTTATATACTCCACAGCTCATTGGACTCCTTGTGTAATCATTGCAGAGCGTACATTTAAGTCCATTTAATAGAAATTGTGGAGTCACACACTTCTATTGTTCTAGGTGATTACAGATTCTATAATCTTTTAGGATGTATTTTTGGCCATCTCTCTGACTTATTCAGTGCCAAGTCCTCGGTCAGGAGTCCACTGTCCTATTGTAATACTATTCCTATGAGAACATGAAATACGTATTTATTTTTTCACTCAATGAATGTTCTAATTTTTTTAAGTAGGCTCCAGGGGTGCCTGGGTGGCTGGCTCAGTCTGTTTGAGCCTCCGACTCTTGGTTTTGGCACACATCATGATCTTAGAGTTGTGAGATTGAGCCCAGAGCTGGGCTCTGCACTGGGGGTGGAGCCTACTTGAGATTCTCTCTCTCCCTCTTCCTCTGTCCCTCTCCCCAGCTCATGCTTTCTCTGTCTCTGTCTCTCTAAAAAAATTTAAAATTTAAAAAAATTGGGGCACCTTGGTGGCTCAGTCAGTTAAGCATCTGATTTTGGTTCAGGTCACGATCTGAGGGTCCTAGAATTGAGCCACATGTCCAGTAGGGCTCCATGCTCAGTGGGGAGTCTGTTTGTCCCCCTCCCTCTGCCCCTCCCCATACTCGTGCATGCTCTCTCTCTCTGTGTGTGTCTCTCAAATAAATAAAATCTTAAAAAAATTTTTTTAACTTTAAACATTTTTTTAAATTTAAAAAGTAGGCTCCATGCCCAACATGGGGCTTGAACTCATGTCCCTGGGATCAAGAGTCACATCTTCTACTGACAGAGACAGCCAGGTGCCCCGAATATTTTAATTTTTGAATGATCCACTCTGCCACTGAGCACATCGTGAGAGTTCTGCCTGATTTGTGCACTGAGGGTGGGTATGTGTGTAGCAGACAGGGAGGAAGGGGGTGGTGTGGAATGGATATGATCCTTGAGGAGAAGCTCCATTTAGGAAACTATGACAAGTTTCCTAAAAGGTGAAAAAAGGAAAGAAAGAAAGAAAGAAGGAAAGAAAGAAAGAAAGAAAGAAAGAAAGAAAGAAAGAAAGAAAGAAAGAAAGAAAGAAAGAAAGAAAGAAAGAAAGAAAGAAAGAAAAGAAAGAGAGAGAAGGAAGAAAGGAAGGAAGGGAGGGAGGGAGGGAAGAAGGGAGGGAGGGGGAGGGAGGGGGGAAGGAGGAGGGAAGAGGAGAAGAGAGGAAGGAGGGGAAGGGAGGGGTGGGGAGGGGAGAGGAGAGGAGAGGAGAAGAGAGAAAACAGGAAGCCTGCTGGTTGGGACAACCTTGAACCTTTGGTTTTATCCCAAAGACCCAACACCTTCAGCTTCCTCCATATTTCTCCTATGGAATTTCAACTTATTCTTGCTCTTACTCTGGACAAAATGGAGCCATTCTTTCTTTCCCTGACCCTACTTTGGCTGAAGGCCCGAGCATCTTTCCCCTGAAGCCTCAGCCTCTCCTAAGCACCTGTGGTAGGCAAATACTGACTCAAAAAGTTGTCCCATCTTAATCTCCAGAACATGTGAATTCACTATCTTACGTGGTAAAGGAGACTTGATGGGTGTCATTAAGTTACAGATCTTGAGATAGGGAGATTACCATGGATTACCTGTGTGGGCCCAGCATCACCTCAAGGGTCCTTACGAGAGGAATGTGGGAGGGTTAGAGTCAGGGAAGGAGATGTGAATATGGAAGCGGAGGTGGGAGTGATGGGGCCATGAGCCAAGGAATGCAGACGGCCTTCTAGAAGCTCAAAAAGGTGAGGTAACAGTTTCTCCAGAAAGAAGGCAGCCTGATCAGTATCTTAGCCCAGTAAGACCCATTTTGGACTTCTGACCTCCAGAACTGTAAGAGAATAAATTTGTATCATCTTACTCCATGAAATTTGGGGTGATCTGTTACAGCAGCAATAGGAAAAGAATACAGTGTCCCAGCCAGCATTGACGAAAGGCAGAGACAGTAGGTTATCGAGAGAAGCACTGCTTTGCATGGTGGCCGCTAGCGACAGGTTGCTGTTGAGCAATGGGCATGTGGCTAGTCTGAATTGAGATGAACTACAAGTGTGAAATACATACCATATCTTAAGGACTTCATTACTATTTTGGATGCATCAGGGTAAATAAAATATACTAGAAATACTTTCATTTGTTTATTTTTACTTGTTTAAATGTAGCCCCTAGAAAATTAGAAATTCCACGTGTGACTTGCATCATATTTCTATTGATCAGAGATTGGGATGAGTCTTGCTACTGCAGTTTCTGACATTACTGTGCAACCTGATTGAGTCGGCCCAGGTCTTGCACTTCCAGCTCGTATGCCTCTGGTTCCTAGTAAGTACTCCAGGACGCTACCAGAAAGGGACATGCCCTGAACTACCCTGAACCTGCCTGACTTGAGCCTTGGTACCTTGCTTTAAGTTTTTCAAACTTACGTTTTAAGGGCTGAGGCCATTTTTTAAGAAAAAGAACACAGAATTAGGTATGGGTGTTGGAGTACTCTGTGTCAAGTGAAGGACCTCCAAGCTTCATTAGCCTTACAGTGAATCTACGTGTCTTCTGTCTTCACTCCCAAATCTCACCTGGACTGATTCCTTTCTCCTAGCCTTTTCTTTCTTCTTTCTTTCTTTCTCTATCTCTTTCTTTCTTTTTCTTTCTTTCTTTCTTTCTTTCTTTCTTTCTTTCTTTCTTTCTTTCTTTCTTTCTTTCTTTCTTTCTTTTTCTTTCTTTCTTCCTTCCTTCCTTCCTTCCTTCCTTCCTTCCTTCCTTCCTTCCTTCCTTCCTTTCTTTCTTTCTTTCTTTCTTTTCTTTCTTTCTTTCTTTCTTTCTTTCTTTCTTTCTTTCTTTCTTTCTTTCTTTCTTTCTTTCTTTCTTTCTTAAGTTTATTTCTTTTAGTAGTCTCTATGCCCAACGTGGGGCTCGAACTCACAATCCCAAGATCAAGAGTCGAACACTCCTCTGACTGAGCCAGTCATGTGTCCCTCCCTAGTTTCTAGTCTGCCAGGGATCCCACTTTCCAAAGATCTCTCACTCCTTCCTAACACAACATACAAAGTGGCCACCACTGCCCTTAACCCAGGCAAAAGAGGCCCAGCCCTTGAACTTTGGAGGACACCACATAACAGGAAACAACAGATGGGTATGTTAAGGAACGTAAGGGTGCCTACCAGTTGGGATTCAGCACTCAGTGCTGGCACAACACAATCTATAAACCCTAAACATTTGTTCTCGTGACTAACACTGTTCAGATCCCAAGAAATTGCTTTGTCACGTTTCCAGCCCTATATCCTTGAAACAAAAAGGGACTGAGACCAAATGCCAAGAAGTTGTGCTGCTGGTAACACGGAGCTAGACACTGCTCCAGAGTACAAGGAGGAGGAAGCATTTAAGAAAAAACAAAAGACAAATCAATTAACTTGTCAAACCCTTCCTCCTAGCTAGCATGAATGCAATGGCTTCTTACATAACAAAGTATCATTTCCCAGGGGTGCAGAGGTTTTGGTATTTGCAACAGTTGCAAGTGACAGCTAAGGAATATTTTGTAACACTAAATAATTCATGTTACTCTTGAATGTGTATATATGTAGGTCTAGATGCAATGTTCTTGAAACATTATATGAATTGGCAACTGGATGGACAAATACAGTAGCAACTAGATGCATAGTGAATGCTAGAATTATGAGTTTTTATAAAAATTTTAATAAGAATGTAAATTTTCCAAAAGTTTGGATATGAATTTCAGCTTTATTGAAATAATTTTGAAAGTGAGTACAAGTCAAGATTATCATCAAAACAGAAAATGCAGAAGTGGAGTTCAGAGAAGAAAAAGCCTGAAAGAAGAGGAAATAGAAAGTCATCTGTTTAAATTTCTAAAAACTGGAAACAGTAAAAGTGAGCTGAGCATGACCCACATAAAAACTGCAGACAGGACTTTACAAATCTTTAGTTAACAAAGATTTCATTATTAATCAAACTAACAATGAAAATAAACAAAAAAAATCTTGCAACCCACAATCTGAAAAGATCAGATGAAGTTCCTGCAACTTCTCAATCTTCATTAAATGAAGACTTAATTATTGATTAAAACAATGAGAAAAAAAAGAATTATTCATAACAAAATCATGACTCAGAAAGCCAAATGCAATTCTGGGCAGTCCATCTGCACATGAAGAAAATTGCATTTATAAAATCTGCAATTGAATGTGAAAACTAAAAACCTCTGGAGCTCTACTATGCTCATTGGGTAGTGATCCTGAAAAATGCCTGTCACATCTTTCAGACAGTGTAAATACGTCCCTAGCAGAGGGCAATCTAATTCAAATTAATGGTTACAGGGGCGCCTGGGTGGCTCAGTCGGTTAAGCAACTGCCTTCGGCTCAGGTCATGATCCCAGGGTCCTGGGATCGAGCCCCGCATCTGGGTCCCTGCTCAGTGGGAAGCCTGCTTCTCCCTCTCCCACTCCTCCTGCTTGTGCTCTCTCTCTCTCTGTCAAATAAATAAGTAAAATCTTAAAAAAAAAATAATGGTTATAATTTTCAATCACATGAACATGGCAGAAAATTTAGTATTTCACTTTATGGCAGAATTATTTTAGATGGAGAAAGAAATTGTAGAAATAGCTTTTATGTCTGTACATGCTAGGTCCCAAAACATAAATTTTGTTACTACTGTTGTGACAGTTTACAACTGATCCTGAAGAGCAGCCTTGGCCAATTAAGGTGTTTCTGTCTCGAAACATGCAGGTTCTTGACTAAAGTGAAACTTAATGTAGACACAAAAAATACTTATATGACCATTAAAATTAATTTTTAAAGATTTTATTTATTTATTTGACAGAGAGAGACACAGCAAGAGAGGGAACACAAGCAGGGGGTAGCGGGAGAGTTAGAAGCAGGCTTCCCGTGGAGGAGGGAGCCCGATGCGGGGCTCGATCCCACGACCCTGGGATCATGACCTGAACTGAAAGCAGAGACTTAACGACTGAGCCACCCAGGCGCCCCTAGAATTAATTTTTTAAGAGACTGAATAAACAGCAAAACAAAAGTACTATTCAACAAAGACCAAATGGTGTTCTTCTGTGATGTATGATGTTCTTATAAAATTATGTGTGTCTAGTATTTAATCGAAGATAATGATGCTTCTTGTGGCAATGGCAGCTCAACATGTATAGAAAACAATGGAAATTTTCTAGGTTTCATAGACACTATTCCAAAATGTGATACAATGTTCAGCATGTAATACGTTTTAAAATGCACTAAATGGGGATGCCTGGGTGGCTCAGTCAGTTAGGCCTGTGCCTTGGGTTCAGGTCATGATCCCAGGGTGCTGGGATCAAGCCCCATGTCGGTCTCCCTGCTTAGTGGGGTGTCTGCATCTCTCTCTCCCTCTGCCCCTCCCCCCACTCATCCTCTCTCTCCCTCAAATAAATAAATGAAATCTTTAAAAAAAATAAAAAATAAATAAAATTCACCAAATGAGGGGCTCCTGGGTCGCTCAGTCGGTTAAGCATCTGACTCTTGATATCAGCTCAGGTCTTGATCTCAGGGTTGTGAGTTTAAGCCCCACACTGGGCTCCATGCTTGACATGGAGCCTCCTAGATAGATAGGTAGGTAGGTAGGTAGATAGATAGATAGATAGATAGATGATAGATAGAACGCACCAAATGATCACTATATAAAATGAAGAACTCAAAATGAGGTTATTGGAACACCTAGGTGGCTCAGTTGGTTAAGTGTTCTGCCTTTGGTCAGATCATGATCCCGGGGTCCTGGGATCAAGCCTCGTGGCAGGCTCCTTGCTCAGCAGGGAGCCCACTTCTCCCTCTGCCCCCCACTCCCTCTGCTTGTGCTTGCTCTCTCTCTGGCAAATAAACAGATAAAATCTTTTTTAAAAAATGAGATTATTAATTTAATGTGTTTCAACATAAGAGAAGAAATCATACACAACATAATTAGAAGTAAATCTTTGTTACTCAATTTACCTAGATTATATTACAAAATATAATTAAAAGTTATATTTTTCTTTATTATTTTAGAAGTAATATATTTCAAAAGCCATAGAAGACAATTTATGTGTATTATATATACATGAATCACCAAAAAGAAAAAAAAAGGAAATTGAAGTTAATATACATTGGCTTTACATCTGCAGTAATAATTACATTCAGTTATCTTTGCTATTTTGCTGGTTTTCAGTCATATAAAAACTAAAGATTTATGGATTTTTTTTAAGATTTTATTTTTAAGTAATCTCTACACCCAGCATGGAGCTCGAACTTACAACCCTGAGATCAAGAGTCGCATGCTCTACTGATTGAGTCAGCTGGTGCCCCTTATGGATGTTTTCTGATTCTCTCACCATGAAAGTATGTTTTATTGTGATGAAGCTATATTTGTTAAAGTAGAGAGAATATATTTTATTGAGCCATTTATTTGTTTGATTTTAAGCTTTTAGTTATTTAAGACATGGTATTCATACTCATGAATACATGAGTATTCATATTCTTACCTGGGCCCAAAAAATGTTGGGAGTAGGCCCAATTGCTATCCACCCACTTGACTTTCTCAGATATGGGGATCAGTTGCCAAGTCGTGGTCACCCCAATTCCCAGCTTCTTCCTCCACCTACCCGGCCAGTCGTTGACATACAAACAGGTGTCAGGATCAAGTGCATCACCCAGTTCAAATCTAATTTCTGTCATTTGCAACCAAAAGAGACTAGTAGTACTCATTCACAGGGCTCTTCACAAATTTTCTGTTTCCTTCTTTCCAGACACATGATAGGAGCATATTTCCACATTCTCTTTGAAGTTAGGTACGGTTATGGTATCTGCTTTGACCAGTAACATGTGAGCAGGCATTTTAAGAGCAGGTACAAGATTGGCCACTACTTTCTCTCTGCCATAGCAACCAGCAACCCTCCAGATGCTTTCCCCAGTGGTGTATCATTTAAAAATCATCATCATGCACAACGTGTACTTAATGCCCCTGAACTATACCCTTAAAAAGTATTACTTCTCCCGTCATCCTGGCTCCCAACGTGAGGATGGTATGGGACAGAACACCCAGCGACCTGCAATGGACATGTAAGCATGAGCAAGAAATAAACCTTTACTTTTTTTTTTTTAAGTAAGCTACATGCCCAGTGTGGGGCTTGCTTGAACTCTTGACCCTGACATCAAGAGTTGCATGCTCTATCGACTGAGCCACCTAGGCGCCCCCATTTTGGAGTCTTTTGTTACCACAGCATAACCTGTGACATCCTGACCAATACAAATGCTGACTAGTTTAGGGAGGAAAGGCATTGTTGCTTTCTTAATTTGTGTATCATTTAAAAATCATCAGCATGCACAACATGTACTTAATGCCACTGAACTATAACCTTAAAAATTATTAAAATGGTCAATTTCATGCTATCAATATTTTTACCATGATAATAATAATTTTTAAAAAAGAGTGTCATCAGCAGGCAATTGGATATTTACCAGCGCCCTAAGGGTAATTCCATGTAAATGGCTGTGATGGCCCAAAAAAGGTCTTTCCTGCATTCATTTGGCAAACTTTTATTGAGCACCTACTATGTGCTCACCACCATGCTAGGCACTGGTAGTACTAAGACTATGCTTCTGACCTTGAAAAGCTTTCTTCCGGCAATAGAGCCCTCATCACAGCTCTCCGCCATCCTAGCCTGCCCACCCCTACCCCTGCCGGCCCCACTTAGGTTCTTGCTTTATCAGTAGACCCATCTGTAGCCCATATCCAGCAGTTATAGCTGAAAGCCACCATAGCCACTTAAGGAATCTTTGCTCTTCCTAATCTTTTTGCCTTCTCCTCACTAGCGTGGCGTGCAAGAGGACAAGGTCTCAGGTCCAGCAAACCAGACTCAATTCCCTGCTCTACCACATAATAGTTTGGTGACCTGGGCAAGTGACTTAATTTCTCTGTCCTTCAACTCTTCGTCGGTCAAGTGGAGATACAAAGAGTGCCTGCCTCGAGGATCATTGCGAAGAATACATGAGATATCTCATATAAGCATTTAGCCCAATGCCTGGTACAGATTAAGTGCTGACTAAATATTAGTGATTGATGAGTCGTTCTAAGCTCCTGGTTTACCCTGTGATGCTGGCATATCCAACCCACTAATGGAAGTTACAGTCAAGGATTCTGCACCCTGGACTTCTCCAGCTCTCTACCCACTGATAACTTCTATACTTACAGTTTGGCTCACACATCTTGCCTCTCTCTGCAGGGGACTGTTGCTGGTCCACAGCCACTTGGGAGCACCCTCGAGTTAAGCGCGACCCGTTCTCCCTCCTGACAGGTGGCTCAGTTCCCAGCCAGCAAGCTCAGTGAGAACCTTTCACTTTCCAATCTAGCCAGAGCTGGGGAACTGGGTGTGTCCTCCCAGACACTTGGCGGGAAGCTGGCTTTCAACAGTTAAGAAGCAATAAACCCCAGGGTGCCCGGCTGGCTCAGTTGGTAGAGCCTGCAACTCTTGATCTCAGAATTGTGAGTTCAAACCCCATGTCGGGCATGGAGCCTACTTAAAAAAAAAAAAAAAGAAAGAAAAGAGAAGAAAAGAAAAGAAAGAAACCATAAAACTGAGACCACATCCAACAGCACCGTATCCCAACCTCTGGAGGCAATTCCCAGCCATATCAGCAGTGTTTGTAAATGTGGCTGTAATTAATATTTCAAAGTTCTTCCTCACTCTCCCCAGATTTCTGGAGGGCCTCCCTGCACACCCACCCTTTGTGGATATGAGTCACCCTCCCCTGGAACCAGAAAACAAAGGCAGCAAATACAGGGGTGGTTACATATAATAATACTGCTGGGCTAAACAAGAGAGAGATTGGAGGACACATTTGCAGAGTAGAATGATTGGATGTTTCTGCCTGTCTTTTACATTTTTTTAGGATTTCCATTTTCCTTGTTAAAGTGCAGCAAGAACTTGGAGTCACTTAGAGGAAATCTGAATGTAAAGTCCTTCTAGATGATAATTTTCTTCCTGTCATTCATAGTTATCTCAACCAAATGTAAGTTAAATGATTTTTTAAAAAGCAACTCTCCCTTATTGAGAAATTCCAAAGCATACAATTTGAGTTTTTTGTTCTTCTATTTCCCTTATTTTGTTAAAAATTAACAGACTTGAGGGACACCTGGGTGGCTCAGTCGGTTAAACGGCTGCCTTCGGCTCAGGTCATGATCCCGGGGTCCTGGGATCGAGTCCCATGTCGGGCTCTCTGCTCGGTGGGGAGCCTGCTTCTCCCTCTGCCTCTCCCCCTGACTGTACTCGCTCTCTCTCTCTCTCTCTCTGACAAATAAATAAATAAAATCTTTAAAAAAAAATAAAAACATTAAAAAATTAACAAACTTGATTTTTTTTTTTTAGAGCAGTTTTAGATTTATAGAAAAATTGTGGGGAAAGTATAGAGAGTTCCCATATGTCCCCTCACCCAAGTACACACGTTTCCCTATTATTAACATCTTGCATTGGTGTGGTATATTTGCTACAATTAATGAATCAACACTGATACATTATTTTTTTTTTGAACATAACCTCATGATTTTATTGTCTTCGTAATATTAACAAAATATGAAGCTTAGAACTGGATCACTTGGCCCTTTCTCTTCTTATCTCCTCCCAGTTCAAAATGCTTGCATCTCTTAATAGCCAGCATTCTCTTAGATCTGCAATTGGGCTCAACACATTCAAGCCTCAGCACAATCTTCTTTGTAGTTTTAGCCTTTTTCCGGAAAATCGGCTTAGTCTGCCCGCCATAGCCACTCTGCTTCCTGTCATAACGCCGCTTTCCCTGGGCATAAAGAGAATCTTTGCCCTTCTTGTACTGTGTCACTTTGTGGGGCTGGTGCTTGCCACACTTCTTGCAGAAAGTCCGGCGGGTTTTAGGAACGTTCACCATGTTTGCGAGAGCGCTATCGGCAGGGAAAGTTGATACATTATCATTAACTAAGACCCACAGTTTACCTTAAGCCTCATTCCCTGCGTTATATAGTTCTATACGGTTTTTTAAAAAGATTTTATTTATTTATTTGAGAGAGACAGAGAGAGAGAGAGCATGAGCAGGGCGGGGAGGGGCAAAGGGAGAGGGAGAAGCAGGCCCCCCGCTCAGCTGGGAGCCCAATGTGGGGCTCGATCCCAGGACCCGGGATCACGACCTGAGCTGAAGGCAGATGCTTAACCGGCTGAGCCACCCAGGCGCCCTTATAGTTCTAGAGGTTTTGACAAATGTATAACATCATTCACAGTATCAAAATAGTTTCAGTGCTCTAAAATCCCCTGTGTTCCACTTATTCATTCCTCCCTTCCATCCCTCCTCTCTGGCCCCTGGCAACCACTATTTTCCAGAATGTCATATAGTTAAAATCATACCGTGTATATGTCGCCTTTTCAGACTGGCTTCTTTCACTTAGAAATACACATTTAAGTTTCCTCTATGTCTTTTCCTGGCTTGGTGGCTCATTTCTCCCTCCCCCTCCCCCCCACCCAAGCTTTATTAAGAAATAATTGACACATAACATTGTGTAATTTTAAGGTATAAAACATACTGACTGCATACATTTATAAATTGCAAAATGATTACACCATAGTATTAACTACCACCCTCATCCCATCACATAATTACCACTTCTTTTTTGTAGTGAGAATATTTAAGATCTACTCTCTTAGCAACATTCAAGTATATGTGTTGCGGGATCATTGAGCGTGATGGTCAAGAAAGAATTCTTGAGACGTTTTATGGTGCAACTTAGTAAGTTTAAGTAGCACGGGGGCAGGACCCGTGGGCTGAAACAGCCGTACTTTTCGCTGTATGAAGTCGGTGACCAGATGTTAGTGCCCAAGGGGAAAGGGATGTGCAGGGAGTATTAGATCATAAATGTCTTCAAATTTCTACTAAAACTACTTTCTCAAGGTTTCTCTGGTGCTTATTATTTAGTTCGATATTAACTATAGGTAAGATGTACAGGCAGATCATGAGACCCTTTAAGAATGCAGCAACCAGCACGTATTTGATCCTTATCAAAACTATGCAGGCTTTAGGCCAGCCTTCTGGGCTAGAGGTGAACATTTTTCTGCTTCTATCCCTCATCATTTCTCCCCTGACCAATTTTCAGTCCTTAAATCTTTAAGGTTGGGGCGCCTGGATGGCTCAGTCGTTAAGCACCTGCCTTTGGCTCAGGTTGTGATCCCAGGGTCCTGGGATCAAGCCCCACATCAGGCTCCCTGCTCAGCGGGGAGTCTGCTTCTCCCTCTCCCACTCCCCCTGCTTGTGTTCCCTCTCTCACTGTCTTTCTCTGTCAAATAAATAAATAAAAAATCTTAAAAAAAATATTTAAGCTTGTTGAAGGACAAAGGGCTCATTTCCTATAACTTCTTCAAGCTGGTGGAGTTGGAAAGAAATTCCTACCTATGGACCAAAATTGGTCACTGTCTGTCCTTACAAGTAACTATAACGGATGGCCATTGCTGTAGAGTCCAGAGGAGACATCAGGGTGAATTTGTTTAGAGTAGTAAGGGCCATCTGTTGGCTGGGCAAAGGAGCCAGGAACTGCTTGCATGTATCTCAACAAGAGGAGAGAACAAAGCGAAAGAGACAACACATTAGGATTATTACAGTGATGAAAATAAGAAGAGTAATAAGAGCCTTTAGTGTAGACCATAGTCCACCTCCTGACCAGGAATGTGACCAATCATTAAGTGACAATGTGAGGCCTTTACGAGCACCCATTTGATTATTCATATCAGGAAGTAACCCTGTTATATTTTTGTCATCATCTGGAATGTAGACACAGTATTCTGCTCTAATAATGGCACATATTCCTCCTTGTACTGCTGTGAAGACATCTAATACCATTTTATTTTGTAACTGCTTTACTCAGTTGGGTCATTTTATTATTTAATAATATAATGCTATTTTGAGAGCCATTTAAGGCCTTAATTGTGTATTTATCAAGGGCCTCCATGTGCCATATAACATCTTACAGACCTACTGATGGAAGAAAAATAGATGTCAGATGGTCACACCCATGGAATGCAGACCTTGTCCATCATTGTTTTAGATATGGAAGATTAGCTGGACTTACGATAGTCTTATTGCTACAGCCATGTGTCCAGGCATAATCTACACAGTACATCTTCCGTTCCAGCCGGGTGGCAGCCATGGCCATTAAGTTGACCCACATAACCACTGTATTCCTTTAGGGGCTAGCCATCTGATATCTGGTCACCTTGTCCAGTCAGTAGCAAACCAAATGTTTGCCTTAAAATAATGGTATGGTCACAGGCTTCTGGAGGGAGCCATGCCATTTGGCAAGTATTATTGGACCATGAATCAAGGGTATGGTTTTTCTGTTCCAAGCATAAAAGGATCTTTTGGCTTAGGTGTCCTACTGTGTGAGTAGGCCACATATATCCATCCTATATCTGATATAATCCTTCCTGAGTATATCGATAGGAAGGATTAGGTAGTCGGGGAATCCGTTGTCAGGAGCCTATCTGTGGATCGGCATATTCAGTTGAAATTCTGATACTTTGAGAATAAGAGAAAGGTCTCTTATGGCCTGGACAGTCCCATGTAACATTTGCCATGTAACATAGGCCAGCAAGAAACATCTTTTTACTGATAGAAATATCCTTATATGTGCTGGTATTAGGATGATGTAACCTATTGGCAACATATTGATGTAAATAATGCCGATCTGTACCTTGTCACGTAGGTTACCACAACCAAGAGAGGCCTGAAGTGTTTGATATGGGCAGTAAGCCACAAATCCAGCACGAAGATTGGTTTTGGAGCTCAGAGTAATGCTGTGCCCATTGTAAAAAAGAGTTACCATTTAGGTATGGTTTGTAGACAGCAAGCAGAAGAAAAAAGACCTTCATTTTTTCTTATTGTTTGAAGAAGAGTTTGAGGTCTTCCACTGGTTCACAGAATATGAGGGCACACTGTCCAGTTTGTTGTCAGCTTGTATTGAAGGGGGGGTATAAGTTTAATTCTGGAAATATGAGCCCATGTCAAGTGGTCTTCTAGTTTTACCACAGTGGGAGTGCTTAATATGACCCTGTAAGGTCCTTTCCATTTAGGAATTAGTTCTCCAGAGTTGTTTGCCTTCCAATCTTTTAAATAGACTAGTTGTCCAGGGCTTACGTGCAAAGAAATTTGAGTTTCCTTAGGTCTGGTTTTGGCAGTACCTTATTATTATATCCGTTGAGAGTTTTATGGATCAATCCAGCTTCTAATGAAAAATTTAAAAGGTTATTATAATCTGGGTCCAAGGATAAGTCAATGGTAAGGAAAGGTCTACCATATATTAATTCAAAAGGGCTTAACCCCAATCTTTCCCACGGGGTGTTTTTTGTTTTGGGTTTTTTTTTTTATTTATTTATTTGAGAGAGAGAGAGAGAGAGAGAGAGAGACCAAGTGGGGGGAGGAGCAGAGGGACAAGCAGACTGCCTGCTGAGCATGGAGCCTGACGCAGGGCTCTATTCCAGGACTCTTAAGATTCTGACCTGAGCTAAAGTCAGATACTTAACTGACTGGGCCACCCAGGCACCCTTCCCATGGGGTGGTTCTTATTCTTAAGAGACCTTTTGGTAAAGGAGTTATCCAGTTTTCTTGTCTTTCCAGACTCATCTTAGTAAGATCTCTCTTTTTTTTAGATTTTATTTATTTATTTATTTTAGAGACAGAGCAAGCAGGGGGAGGGGCAGAAGGAGGAGAGAGAAAATCTCTGTGCTGAGTGTGGAGCCCAACATGGGCTCAATCCCATGACCCTAAGATCACAACCTGAGCCAGAATCAGGAGTTGGATGCCTAACTGACTGAGCTACCCCGGTGCCCTGTAAGGTATCTTTTTAAATTATGGTTAATCTTTTCAACTTTGCCTGATGATTATGGATGCCAGGTTGAATGCAAAAAATATTTAATTTTAAGGGCTTGGGTGTACCTGTTGAGTTACTTGGGCTGTAAAGGCTCAACCAATGTCACTTTGAAGAGATCAAGGGAGATCAAACCAGGGATAATTTTCCTTATAAAGTCTTTGTTACATCAGCAGCTTTTTCTGTCTTATATGGGAAAGCTTCCACCCATCCAGTAAAGGTATCTATATAGACTAATAAATACTTATATCCCTTACAAGGTGGCATTTATGTGAAATCAATTTGCCAGTCTTCTCTAGGATATGTTCCATGTTTTTGTTCAAGTATTAAAAGAGGTGCTGATCAGGGCACCTGGCTGGCTCAGTTGGTAGAGCATGCAACTCTTGATCTTGGGGCTGCAAGTTTGAGCCCCATGTTGGGTGTGGAGGTTACTTAAAAATAAAAATGTTAGGGGCACGTGGGTGGCTCTGTCAGTTAAGCATCTACTCTTGGCTCAGGTCACGATCCCGGGGTCCTCGGATGGAGCTCCGCGTCCCAAGCCCCACTCAGAGGGGAGCCTGCTTCTCCCTCTGCCCCTCCTGCCACTTGTGCTCTCTCTCTCACTCTTTCTCTAATAAATGATAAAATCTTTAAAAAAATAAACTTATAGGGG
The DNA here is from genome assembly GCF_009762305.2 of Zalophus californianus. Lineage (NCBI taxonomy): Eukaryota > Metazoa > Chordata > Mammalia > Carnivora > Otariidae > Zalophus > Zalophus californianus. The sequence goes on from NC_045610.1 coordinate 29,228,860, forward strand.
TGCCTCGGTGGCTCAGTTGTTAGGCATCTGCCCTGGGCTTGGGTCCTGGTCCCGAGGTCCTGGGATTGAGCCCCGCATCGGACTCCCTGCTCTGCGGGAAGCCTGCTTCTCCCTCTCCCCCTGCTTGTGTTCCCTCTCTCACTGTGTCTCTCTCTGTCAAATAAATAAATAAAATCTTTAAAAAAAATTAAAAATTAAAAAAATTAAAAAAGAAACTTATAAAGAAATAAATAAAAAGGGTGCCTGGGTGGCTCAGTTGGTTAAGCGACTGCCTTCAGCTCAGGTCATGATCCCGGAGTCCTGGGATCAAGTCCCACATCGGGCTCCCGGCTCAGTGGGGAGCCTGCTTCTCCCTCTGACTCTCTCCCCTCTCATGCTGTTTCTCTCTCTCTCTCAAATAAATGAATAAAATCTCTTTAAATAAATAAATAAACAATTTTAAAAACCTTAAAAAGGGGGGGGTGATTGTTATGAACATTCTCAGTTAACCTGGGTGCATACCGCATAAGATTTACATGCCTTTTGTAAAAGGGCTCTTAATCCTATTCCATCAAACGAGGATTTGGTGAAATCCCATAAAGCTTCTCTTCCCATATGAGTAGCCTGGTGTGGGCCTGTTGCTAATTTCCATTGTTTTTCCTTAGAGACAAAGATTTTTCCTTTATCACTCTTATACCATCCCTTGGCAGTTTTAGTAGATCTATAGTCTACATGGGAACAACAGTGCTTAAGGGATTAGAGACTGGTAGACTCATAAATAGTTTAGTGTGAACTGTCAGTTTGGCTGCCCGATCGGCTAGATTATTTCCTTTAGATTCTAAATGTTTTCCCTTTTGATGTCCTCTCTAAGATACATTATAGCAACTTCTTTAGGGAGATGAACTGCCTTTAATAGATTTACAATTTCAGGTCCATATCTAATAGGGGAATTATCACTAGTTAATAATCCCCTTTTCTTTCCAGATGACACTGGATGCATGTAGTACAAGGAAGGTGTATTTTGAATCTATATATATATTAACTCAGGCCTTTAGCTAATTGAAGAGCTTGAGGGAGAGCTATCAGTTCTGCCTTTTGAGCTGAAATATTGATCAGGGGGCACCTGGCTGGCTCAGTCAGTGGAGCATATGACTCTTGATCTTGGGGTTGTGTGTAGAGATTACTTAAAAATAAAATCTTGGGGCACCTGTGTGGCTCAGTCAGTTAAGCATCCAACTCTTGATTTTGGCTCAGGTCATGATGTCAGGGCCATGGGATTGAGCCCCAAGGAGGGCTCCGTGCTCAGCAGGGAGTCTGCTTGAGTTTCTCTCTGTCCCTCTGCCCCTCCCCCCACTTGCACACTCTTTCTCTCTCTAAATAAGTACTTATTTATCTGAGAGAGAGCATGAGCAGAGGGAGGGGCAGAGGAAGAAGCAGACTCTCCGCTGAGCAGGGAGCCTGATGCGGGGTTCGATCCTGAAACTCTGGGATGATGACCTGAGCCGAAGGCAGATGCTTAACTAACTGCGCCCCCAGCCATCCCCAAAATAAAATCATTAAAAAAAAAACATTGATCGGTAATGGGTTGGCCTCAATAGTTTTCATTAAACTAACAATTGTGTAGCCAGGCTTTCTTTGTCCTCCTTCTATAAAACTACTACTGCCCATAAACCAACTATCGTCAGTGTTGTCTATGGCTTGATCTTTTATTTATTTATTTATTTATTTATCTATTTATTTATTTATTTATTTATTATTTTTTTAAAGATTCCATTTATTGATTTGACAGAGAGAGACACAGCGAGACAGGGAACACAAGCAGGGGGAGTGGGAGATGGAGAAGCAGGCTTCCCGCGAAGCAGGGAGCCCAATGCGGGGCTCAATCCCAGGACCCTGGGATCATGACCTGAGTCAAAGGCGGACACTTAATGACAGGTGTCCCTGGCTTGATCTTTTAGATCTGGATGGCTGGAAGGGACTAGTTCTATTACCTCCTCACAGTCATGTACAAATGCAATAGCGGCATGGTCTGATCCAGGCATGAGGGATGCCGGGTTTAGGGTTTGACAGATTTTGAGAACAATATTGGGGGAGTCTAAAAGCATAGCTTGATACTTAGCCATCTCCCTGTCATCCATTGATGTTCTTTAGTTTCTAAAATTCCTTGAACCTGGTGAGGAGTCATCACTGTCAATGGCTGTCCCATTAGATGCTTCTACTAGTAGTGCAGGAGGTGCTACTGCTTAAAAGGCATGCCGGCCATCCTTGGGCTCTTCTTGTCAATGGCATTGGAAAATATCCTACGGGTCTTGATTCATACCCTCATTTTTGTGTTAGTACTCCTAGGGCTTGGCCCTGTCTTTCAGCAGCGAATAAGGTAAATGGCTTTTCTAAGTTTGGTAGAGCTAGAGCCAGGGCCAAGGACAGTTTAGTTTTTGTTGTTGAAAGGCCTCCTGTTGTTCTTTATCCCATTTTAAAGGCTCTTCATCTGGCCCTCTGGTGGCTTCATGTAGAGTTTTGGCTAAGATTCCAAACCCTGGGATCCATAGGCTGCAAAATCCAGCCATTCCTAAAAAGGTTCAGAGTTGGTTTTTTGTGGCAGGTGACCTCAATTCTATTACAGCTCTTTTTCTCTTGATTGACAGGGAATGATGTCCAGGAGTTAATTCACATCCTAAGGATTGTACCTTCTGTTTAGAAATTTGAGGCTTGGGGTGCCTGGGTGGCTCAGTCGTTAAGCGGCTGCCTTTGGCTCAGGGCACGATCCCAGGGTTCTGGGATCGAGCCCCACATCGGGCTCCCTGCTCCATGGGAAGCCTGCTTCTCCCTCTCCCACTCCCCCTGCTTGTGTTCCCTCTCTCACTGTGTCTCTCTGTCAAATAAATAAATAAAATCTTTAAAAAGAAAAGAAAAGAAAGAAATTTGAGCTTTTCGATGATACTCAGTATCCTCTCTCCCCAAGAAAGTTCAGTACAACAGTAGAATTATAGTCCGAGGCCTCTTTTGTGGGGCTACATATTAAAATATCATTGATATACTCTTGTTTCCTGAGGCCATGTAAGAGGTCTCAGTTCTCAGTTCAGTTCTCTCCTGAGTGCATTGCCAAACAAATGGGGACTGTCTCTAACTTCTGCAGTAGGACTGTGCATGTAAGCTGGCAGGCTTGGTGTTCTCCTAATGGAGTCCATTCAAAGGTGGATAGAGGCTGGGCCCCTTCCCTTAAGGGATCACAAAAGAAAGCATCTTTTACATCAAGCACTGCAAGCCATTTTGTATGGCCCAGAATTTGAGTTAGTATAGTATAAGGATTTGGCACTATAGGCTGAATAGGGATGACAGCTTCATTTATTGCTCTAAGGTATTATATCATTCTATACTCTCCATGAGGCTTCTTAATAGGCAAAATGGGAGTATTATAAGGGGATTGGCAAGGTTTAAGAATTCCACACTTAAGAAATTTATCTAGGAGTGGTAAGAAGATGTGGTATATATACACAATGGAATATTATGCAGCCATCAAAAGGAATGAGATCTTGCCATTTGCAACGACGTGGATGGAACTGGAGGGTGTTATGCTGAGTGAAATAAGTCAATCAGAGAAAGACATGTATCATATGACCTCACTGATACGAGGAATTCTTAATTTCAGGAAACAAACTGAGGGTTGCTGGAGTGGTGGGGGGTGGGAGGGATGGGGTGGCTGGGTGATAGACATTGGGGAGGGTATGTGCTATGGTGAGCGCTGTGAATTGTGCAAGACTGTTGAATCACAGATCTGTACTTCTGAAACAAATAATGCAACATATGTTAAGAAAAAAGAAAAAGAAGAAGATAGCAGGAGGGGAATAATGAAGGGGAGTAAGTCGGAGGGGGAGACGAACCATGAGAGACGATGGACTCTGAAAAACAAACTGAGGGTTCTAGAGGGGAGGAGGGTAGGGGGATGGGTTAGCCTGGTGACGGGTATTAAAGAGGGCACATTCTGAGTGGAGCACTGGGTGTTATGAACAAACAATGAATCATGGAACACTACATCAAAAACTAATGATGTAATGTATGGTGATTAACATAACAATAAAAAATTAAAAAAAAAAGAAATTTATCTAGGAGTGGTTGGAGGCCAACCCTGGCTTCTGTCTTAAAAGGATATTGTTTTTTGTGTTGAATAGTAGCAAGGTCCTTTAGAGCTATTTTGATGGGATGGACCCTTATTGCCTTCCTGGGGATATCACAATTCCAAACTTGTGGGTCTACTTGTTCTTAAACGTTAGAGGAAATTCCAGGATGGATGTCTAATTTTTCTTCTATCAGCAAGGAGAAGAGACCATCCCCCTGTCTAGTTAGTTTGAACTAGATTCCCAACTTCAGCATGAGGTCCCTTCTTAACAGGGGAGTGGAACAGGAAGGGAGAACCAGGAAAGAATGGGTAATTAATTGGTCTCTATTTATAGGTTAAAGGAGAAGTTTGTAAGCATGAGTTAGGTTCTCCTTCTATTCAGTAATTTTATGTTTAGAAAGGTTAGGCCAGAATGCTGAACAAGGACAGAGTAAGTGGCTCCTGTATCAATAAGAAAATCAATGAACTTACCTACCACCCCCAGGGTAACCCAGGACTCAGCCATCTTGATGTTCAGGGGAGCCAGACCAGGCTCAGGGCCCTGCCATGCCATCTCTTCAAGTTGTTGCTCTCAGGCTGGGAAATGAGTTCCTGGGACACCTGGGTGGCTCAATCAGTTAAGTGTCAGCCTTCGGCTCAAGTCATGATCCCAGGGTCCTGGGACTGAGTCCCGCATCAGGCTCCCTGATCAGCGGGGAGTCTGCTTCTCCCTCTGCCTGCCGCTCCACCTGCTTGTGCTTGCTCTCTGACAAATAAACAAATAAAATCTTAAAAAACAAAAACAAAGGGAACGAGTTCCTGTCTTCCTCTCCCTCTGGTGACAAGGACAGTCCCTTTTCCAATGTCCCTCTGCCCTACAGGCAGGACATGGTCTTGGTGGAGGGCATTTATCAGGACATTCTTTACTCCAATGTCCAATTTGGCCGTACCTATAGCACAGGGTCTTACCTGGACTTCTGTCTGATACCGGCTTCTCCTGTTGCTCCTGGCTAGCCTGGCATTGTGGGGATCCACAACAGCGTAGCCAGTATTTAAGCCTACGTTCTGCCCTGTATTTTAGCCCTGCAGTCCTTTTCCTGGCTTAGAGTCATATCTCTGTTATTAAAGACTCCAGTGGCCAATTCCAGCAGCCACTGGTTTGGAGTTTGAGGGCCGAGGGCCATTTTTGCCAATTGATGGCCAATGTCTGGTGCTGACTAGCTCATAGAATGCATATTTAAGATAGCCATTCCTTCCAGGGTGGTTGGGTCTAAATTTGTATATTTACAAATTACTTCTATTAAACAAGGCCGAATTTTCATCATCTGCCTGGGTTACTTCCTTAACTTTATCAAAATTGACAGGTTTAGAAAATCCTCTTTTCATTCCCTCCAATAAACAAGTGACCATATGGTCTCATCTTTCTCTGCCAGATCTGTCCTCTTGGTCGTTCCAACGAGGCTCAGCATGAGGAACAGTGTCTCCTCCTACTGGATAATGATTTCCATCCCTAGTTGACAGCTTATCTGCAAATTCTTGTGCCCCAGCCCAAATTTGGGACTTTTCTTCTGGAGTTCAACAGTGTGTTTTAGAATAATACGGATATCCTGCCAGGTTAAATCAAACGTTAGAGACACCTGGTGAAGTCCATCTATAAACTTGGATGGATCCTTTGAGTGTCGTCCTAGTTGTTGTTTTATTTGAGCCAGATCTGACATGGAAAGTGGGACATGGACCTTAGTTGTGCCATTTCCCCACTTGCTACTTCCTGAGGTAGATAATCCTGCCTTAGTCGGAGTGTTTGGGAGGTATGATATTCCACTTCTCGCGTGTCCTGCTGGGCTAGAAGTGGAAGGCTCCGAAGGTTTGTATGGAGGGGGAGATACCAGGAGACCTGGGCTCAACTTGCAGGTTTATTTCAACTTTTTCTTCTACTGATTGATTTTCTTGTTTGTCTGACTCAATTGGTTTCTTTAATTGGGGTAGTCTACTTAAACAATCATCATCTAAAGCATCTAAAGGTGGAGGGGCCTGGTACCCTACCAGACACATCCTACAAGTCTCTCTTGGATTAGGATCCTGACGCAGTGGCATAAAGGCATGGTTGTAAGGCACTTCGGTTCATTTTCCCTGATGCCTGTAAAGAAGGTCTAATTGATAAATAGTATTGAGGTGTTAGGGACCTGTTAATGGGCCATTTTTCATCATCCTCCAGAGAATATTTTTTTAAAGGTTTTATTTATTTATTCGTGAGAGACAGAGAGAGAGAGAGAGAGAGGCAGAGGGAGAAGCAGGCTCCCAAGGAGCAGGGAGCCCAATGCGGGACTCGATCCCAGAACCCTGGGATCATGACCTGAGCCGAAGGCAGACGCTTAACCATCTGAGCCACCCAGGCGCCCCATCCTCCAGAGAACATTAAGGCCAGGCATTGTTACAGAAGAAGATGAGGTGCTTCTTCAAATCCTGTTGTCCAAAATGACTCCAATGTGCTAGGAGACGGGCCAAAGGGGAACCCTCCGGGATCGAGGAAGTTGATCCCATAGTTAATTCCCATAAAATGAAGAGAGTACATTAACTAACTAGGAGTCCATTACCATAATCCCCCTCAGCTTCCAAATGTTGTCCCATCAGGAATATTGCTGAAGTTTCCTGTGGTTTAGAGTGGCGGGAGTTGTCCCTCATTCTCAACTGCTCTGACACCTTTGTGTCATTCGAGAAGGGATGTTGACCTCCCTTTACTTCCCTGCTGCATCCTAGGCTACAGTAGATGCTGGTGAATGGACTGAATTGCCACAGAGATTGGGGCTGCCTCTTTCCATTTTGAGTGAGTTGATATATTTGGCGACCAATGATACTACCCTTTGTAAGCCTCTAATTAATGGATGGGGTAGAGGCCATGGCCTTTGTTAAGAAGGGGCAGCTATTTTATATCATAGTAGACATCATATATCTAAGCTAGAAGTACTTTCAATCTGAGAGCAGGATGGAGAATGCCAAACAGCCCATGGGGAAGGACAAATGAGAAACATGAAAATAACCCAAATTATGGAACTCCTATCTAATCCAGGCAACTGTCTTGCGAGCTTTATCCATGATCCAGGCCCAAGGGAGCAGTCCCCCTTGGGTGAGTGCCTCAACTGGGTAATAGCTCCCACTGGTCCCTTTCAGGTAAGAAACAAAGACTGGGGGTAAAGAAGACTTATCCAGTCACACCAACATTCTTGGACTCATTATGTTGTCCTCATATGGGCCACCAAAAATGGTGCAGGATAATTGAAAGAATTCTTGAGCTGTTCTACCGTGCAACTTAGTAAGGTTATTTGAGTAGCATGGGGGGCAGGATCCGTGGGCAGAAAGAGCTGTATGAAGCTGGTGGTCAGATGCTTAGTGCCCGAAGGGAAGAGGTCGTGCAGGGAATATATGATCATAAATGTCTTCAAATTTCTACATGTAAAACTACTTTTGCAAGATTTCTCTGGTGCTTATTATTCAGTTTGATATTAACTATCAGTGAGGCAAGGGTCATGAGACCCTTTAAGAATGCAGCAACCAGCACATTTTTGATCTTTATCAAAACTCTGCAGGCCATAGGTCAAACTTCTGAACTGAAGATGAACATTTTTCTGCTTCTATTCCTCATCATGATACAGTATTATTAGCTATAATCACCACATTGTACATTAGATCATCAAACTTATTAATCTTATAAATGGAAGTTTGTGCCCTTTGACCCATGTCTCCCCATTTCTCCCACCCCAACCCCCTAGTGGCTTATTATTATTTTTTTTATTCATTGAACACTATTCCACTGTCTGCATGTACCACAGTTTGTTTATCCATTCACCTACTGAAGGACATCTTGGTTGGTTCCAAGTTTTGGCTATTATAAATAAAGCTGCTATAAACATTCATATGAAGGTTTGTGTGTGGACATAAGTTTCCAACTCATTTGGGTTAATACCAAGAAGTGTGATTGCTGGATCGTATGGTAAGACTATGTTTAGCTTTTAAGAAACTGCCAAACTGTCTTCCAAAGTGGCTGTACCATTATGCATTCTTGCTTTTTTGGATTCTCATTTTTTTCCTTAATGTGCAGTGAGAATTCAAAGTCACTTAGAGGAAATCTGAATACAGACTCCTTCTAGGTAATAAAAGGTTTATGTCAGTCATTCACAGTTATCAATCTAATTCCAATGAATCAGACTCAAGCAACCAAATCTAATTCCAATGATATTTTTTACATTATTGAGAAATTCCAAAACATCTAATTTAGAATTTTCTTCTTTTGTCCTTATTATCTTTTGAAAACCTTTTTATTATGGAAAATGTACACAGTTCAAAAAGCAGATAATCAGCATAATGAAACCAATGTGTAAACACCACCCAGCCCCACCAACTGGAAACCAACTTGTGGCCAACCCTGTCTCACCCATAACCCTGTCCACTTCCCCTCTCATATTTTAGTTTTCCAACTAGTACTTTTATTGAGGCATCCCTTTATTGAGGTTATTTCCTTATTGAGGTAAAATTCATTTATAATAAACTGCATCCATTTTAGTGTACAATTTGATGAGATTTAACAGATATATACACCCTTGAAACCACCGCCATAATCAAAATACAGAACATTTCTATCATCCCCCAAATTCTCTTGTGCCCCTTTGCAGTCTCTTCCTCCTTCTGGTGCTAGTCCCAGACCACCATGATCAGCCTTTTTTCACAATATATATCCCCCGTCATATTATTTTGAAGCAAATGTTAGATAGCTTATCACTTTGTTTATAAATATTTTATTGACTTATTTTTATTTCTGTTATTTTATTTTTTTAAAGATTTTATTTATTTGACAGAGAGAGACACAGCGAGAGAGGGAACACAAGCAGGGGGAGTGGGAGAGGGAGAAGCAGGCTTCCCGCGGAGCAGGGAGCCCGATGCGGGGCTCGATCCCAGGACCCTGGGATGATGACCTCAGCCGAAGGCAGGCGCTTAACGACTGAGCCACCCAGGCACCCCAATTTTTAATAAATATTTTAGTATACATCTCTAAGATGTTAAGACCTCCTTTAAAAAAAACCCAGCATAATCACAATACCATTATCACACAACATAATGAGCAATGATTCCTTAGTATTATTAACCATCCCGTGGCAGAGCAGGTGCAATGCCTGCACACTAGGCTGAAGCCTCCGGAGGCTGGAGAAGGGGAGAAAAGCAGGGGTCATGAGCATATCAAGCAAGCAATACCCACGGCTAGCCGCACAGCACTCAGGAGCAGCCTGCCTGCACCTGGCCGTCAGATGCTGAATGCCCTCCCCTCAGGTGGCCAGATTTAGGAAATAAAAATACAGGATACTGAGTTGAAGAGTTGAATTAGAATTTCAGATAAGCAATGAATTATGCTTAAGTATGTCCCATGTAACACTTAGGACATACTTATACTAAAAAGTTATTTATTGTTTATCTGAAATTTAAATTTAACAGGTGTTTATCTGGCAATCCTACACCTCCCCCCCACACACACACACATTGATAATGAAGAGATGCTCTTCTTGGCCCTAAACACACCTCAGTTCCATGTGACCCTGCCTCAAGTGCAAGTAACCACCCCCCAAGTCTATCTATAGAACACTGTCAGGAGCCCAGGAAGCATCTAGACAGGGCTGGTAATTCAGAAAGCTAAGTTCCATCTTGACCAAGGTGGGACTGAATGGAATGAGCTCAAAATCCCCAAAGGAGATAGGACATCTCCTCCCAGTCCCTCCCTCCTCCCCACTCCTCTTGTGGACAGAGACGGACCTCCAAATTCCTCTCATGTATTTCCAACTGGTCTGGCTCCAGAGTCTCAAACAAAACCCAACCCAGAAGTCCCCTCTGCCCTTTTTTTAAAACTTTGTTTGTTTATATAATCTCTACACCCAATGTGGGGCTCGAATTCACAACCCTAAGATCAAGTGTCATATGCTCTTCTGGCTGAGCCAGCCAGGCGCCCCGCCCCTGCCCTACCTCACTCTGCTTTTCTGACAGGCTCATAAAGAGAATAAAGTAGGGGCGCCTGGGTGGCTCAGTCGGTTGAGCGACTGCCTTCGGCTCAGGTCATGATCCTGGAGTCCCGGGATCGAGTCCCGCATCGGGCTTCCAGCTCGGCGGGGAGTCTGCTTCTCCCTCTGACCCTCATCCCTCTCATGCTTTCTATCTCTCATTCTCTCTCTCTCTCAAATAAATAAATAAAATCTTTAAAAAAAATAAAGAGAATAAAGTAAAGCCTAATTAATCTGAGGTACCTGGGAGGGAGCTTTCCTTCACACTTTTGTACGGAGTTGCACTTTTCTGTGGAAAGCTCCAAGCTATTGTTACAACGTGAATGCGGTCTCATTCTTCAGCAGCCCTTTTAAGAATGCTCAGACATGTAGGATCAAATGGCAAGATGATCTCACCAAGCACTGTCCTCTTCAGAATTTATTTTGTGTCTAATGCACATTACCATAGTGGTGAGCCAGCCTGTGGGTTCACCTGCATGGGACATTTGCAGAAGGCAAAAAGACCTTTTGCCCCTTGTGGCTCTTTGCCTGCCATCATGGGTACCTGCACCTGGCCAATAACATCCCTCACCACACAATTGTTTGTTACTCTAATTTTATTTATTGTGAAATATGTCATCCATACAGAGGAGTAAACAGAGCATATGTACAGTTGCGTGTGTCATTATAACTGGGCAGCCACCACCAGGTCCAGAAGAGTACTCAGCTCCCCGGAAGCTCCTAGTGGACCCACCGCGCCCCACCCCCACACTCCCCTCCTCCCTTCGGAGATGGCCACTACCCTAATCTGTGGAAATCATTTTTTGCTATTCTGTTCAGTGTGTCTATTTGTGTACCACTAAGCAAGCCCGTTTTTGAAGTTCATATAAATGGAATTACATTGTATGTATTCTTTGTGACTTGTTTCTTCCTCACAATTGTTCTTAGACTGGCAATGTTTTCAAGCTTGTGGATTCAGGAGTATGCCATCTTCACAAAAATTAGTGGCCTTAACAGACACATGAAAAAGTGCTCCACATCGCTCGGCATCAGGGAAATCCAAATCAAAACCTCAATGAGATACCACCTCACACCCGTCAGAATGGCTAAAATTAACAAGTCAGGAAACGACAGACGTTGGCAGGGATGTGGAGAAAGGGGAACCCTCCTACACTCTTGGTGGGAATGCAAGCTGGTGCAACCACTCTGGAAAACAGTATGGAGGTTCCTCAAACAGTTGAAAATAGAGCTACCCTACGATCCAGCAATTGCACTACTGGGTATTTACCCCAAAGATAAAAATGTAGGGATCCGAAGGGGTACGTGCACCGCAATGTTTATAGCAGCAATGTCCACAATAGCCAAACTGTGGAAAGAGCCAAGATGTCCATCGGCAGAGGAATGGAATAAGAAGATGTGGTATATATATATATATACAATGGAATATTATGCAGCCATCAAAAGGAATGAGATCTTGCCATTTGCAATGACGTGGATGAAACTGGAGGGTGTTATGCTGAGTGAAATAAGTCAATCAGAGAAAGACGTGTATCATATGACCTCACTGATCTGAGGAATTCTTAATCTCAGGAAACAAACTGAGTGTTGCTGGAGTGGTGGGGGGTGGGAGGGATGGGGTGGCTGGGTGATGGACATTGGGGAGGGTATGTGCTATGGTGAGCACTGTGAATTGTGCAAGACTGTTGAATCACAGATCTGTACCTCTGAAACAAATAATGCAATATATGTTAAGAAAAAAAAAAGAAGAAGATAGCAGGAGGGGAAGAATGAAGGGGGGTAAATAGGAGGGGGAGACGAACCATGAGAGACAATGGACTCTGAAAAACAAACTGAGGAGGGGCGCCTGGGTGGCTCAGTTGGTTAAGCGACTGCCTTCGGCTCAGGTCATGATCCTGGAGTCCCAGGATCGAGTCCCACATTGGGCTCCCTGCTCAGCGGGGAGTCTGCTTCTCCCTCTGACCCTCTTCCCTCTCGTGCTCTCTATCTCTCATTCTCTCTCTCTCAAATAAATAAATAAAATCTTAAACACAACAACAACAAACTGAGGGTTCTAGAGGGGAGGGGGTGGGGGGATGGGTTAGCCTGGTGATGGGTATTAAGGAGGGCACGTTCTGCGTGGAGCACTGGGTGTTATGCACAAACAATGAATCATGGAACACTACATCAAAAACTAATGATGTAATGTATGGTGATTAACATAACAATAAAAAATTTAAAGAAAAAAATTTATAAAAAAAAATAGTGGCTTTGATGTCATACTGACCAGCTTTGTTTTGCCTCCTAGCTCAGCCACTTACTTGCTAACTGTGTGACCCCTCTTGTCCTCCTTTGTAAAACTGAAACCAAGTATACCTCTGGACATGAGCACCTCAAGAGCAGAAAGTATACTTCAGTTGTCTTTCTTTTTTCAGCAGAGCAGTGCCCGCTAGCTGATGGATCCCGAGTGAATAAAGGATTAGGGGGCCGGGGCGCCTGGGTGGCTCAGTTGGTTAAAGCGACTGCCTTCGGCTCAGGTTATGATCCTGGAGTCCCCGGATCGAGTCCCACATCGGGCTCCCTGCTCAGCAGGGAGTCTGCTTCTCCCTCTGACCCTCTTCCCTCTCATGCTCTCTATCTCTCTCATTCTCTGTCTCTCAAATAAATAAATAAAATCTTTAAAAAAAAAATAAAGGATTAGGGGGCCACCTGGTTGGCTCAGTGGGTAGAACATGTGACTCTTTTTTCTTAATAATTTTTATTGTTATGTTAATCACCATACATTACATCATTAGTTTTTGATGTAGTGTTCCATGATTCATTGTTTGTGCATAACATCCAGTGCTCCACGCAGAATGTGCCCTTTTTAATACCCATCACAAGGCTAACCCATCCCCCCAACCCCCTCCCCTCTAGAACCCTCAGTTTGTTTTTCAGAGTCCATTGTCTCTCATGGTTCATCTCCCCCTCCGACTTACTCCCCTTCATTCTTCCCCTCCTGCTATCTTTTTTTTTTCTTAACATATATTGCATTATTTGTTTCAGAAGTGCAGATCCGTGATTCATCAGTCTTGTACAATTCACAGCGCTCACCGTAGCACATACCCTCCCCAATGTCTATCACCCAGCCACCCCATCCCTCCCAACCCCCACCACTCCAGCAACCCTCAGTTTGTTTCCTGAGATTAAGAATTCCTCATACCAGTGAGGTCATATGATACATGTCTTTCTCTGATTGACTTATTTCACTCAGCATAACACCCTCCAGTTCCATCCACGTCGTTGCAAATGGCAAGATCTCATTCCTTTTGATGGCTGCATAATAGTCCATTGTGTATATACACCACATCTTCTTTAGCCATTCATCTGTCGATGGACATCTTGGCTCTTTCCACAGTTTGGCTATTGTGGACATTGCTGCTATAAACATTGGGGTGCACGTACCCCTTCGGGTCCCTACATTTGTACCTTTGGGGTAAATACCCAGTAGTGCAATTGCTGGATCGTAGGGTAGCTCTATTTTCAACTGTTTGAGGAACCTCCATACTGTTTTCCAGAGGGATTGCACCAGCTTGCATTCCCACCAACAGTGTCAGAGGGTTCCCCTTTCTCCACATCCCCGCCAACATCTGTCGTTTCCTGACTTGTTAATTTTAGCCATTCTGACGGGTGTGAGGTGGTATCTCATTGAGGTTTTGATTTGGATTTCCCTGATGCAGAGCGATGTGGAGCACTTTTTCATGTGTCTGTTGGCCATTTGGATGTCTTCTTTGGAGAAATGTCTGTTCATGCCTTCTGCCCATTTCTTGATTGGATTATTTGTTCTTTGGGTATTGAGTTTGATAAGTTCTTTATAGATTTTGGATACTAGCCCTTTGTCTGATATGTCATTTGCAAATATTTTTTCCTATTCTGTCGGTTGTCTTTTGGTTTTGTTGACTATTTCTTTTGCTGTGCAAAAGATTTTTATCTTGATGAAATCCCAATAGTTCATTTTTGCCCTGGCTTCCCTTGCCTTTGGCGATGTTTCTAGGAAGAAGTTCCTGTGGCTGAGGTCGAACAGGTTGCTGCCTGTGTTCTCCTTTAGGCTTTGGATGGACTCCTGTCTCACGTTTAGGTCTTTCAACCATTTGGAGTCTATTTTTGTGTGTGGTGTAAGGAAATGGTCCAGTTTCATTCTTCTGCATGTGGTTGTCCAATTTTCCCAACACCATTTGCTGAAGAGACTGTCTTTTTGCCATTGGACATTCCTTCCTGCTTTGTCAAAGATGAGTTGACCATAGAGTTGAGGGTCCATTTCTGGGCTCTCTATTCTGTTCCATTGATCTATGTGTCTGTTTTTGTGCCAGTACCATACTGTCTTGATGATGACAGCTTTGTAATAGAGCTGGAAGTCCGGAATTGTGATGCCGCCAGCTTTGCTTTTCTTTTTCAAGATTCCTCTGGCTATTCGGGGTCTCTTCTGGTTCCATACAAATTTTAGGATTATTTGTTCCATTTCTTTGAAAAAGGTGGATGGTACTTTGATGGGGATTGCACTGAATGTGTAGATAGCTCTAGGTAGCACTGACATCTTCACAATGTTTGTTCTTCCAATCCATGAACATGGAACGTTTTTCCATTTCTTTGTGTCTTCCTCAATTTCTTTCATGAGAATTTTATAGTTTTCTGAGTACAGATCCTTTGCCTCTTTGGTTAAATTTATTCCTATGTATCTTATGGTTTTGGGTGCCATTGTAAATGGGATCGACTCCTTGATTTGTCTTTCTTCTGTCTTGTTGGTGTATAGGAATGCCACTGATTTCTGTGCATTGATTTTATATCCTGCTATTTTACCAAATTCCTGTATGAGTTCTAGCAGTTTTGGGGTGGAGTCTTTTGGGTTTTCCACATACAGTATCATATCATCTGCAAAGAGTGAGAGTTTGACTTCCTTTTTGCCGATTTGGATGCCTTTGATTTCTTTTTGTTGTCTGATTGCTGTGGCTAGGACTTCTAATACTATGTTGAATAGCAGTGGTGAGAGTGGACATCCCTGCCACGTTCCTGACCTTAGGGGAAAAGTTCTCAGCTTTTCCCCATTGAGAATGATATTCGCTGTAGGTTTTTCATAGATGGCTTTTATGATATTGAGGTATGTACCCTCTATCCCTATACTCTGAAGAGTTTTGATCAAGAAAGGATGCTGGACTTTGTCAAATGCTTTTTCTGCATCTATTGAGAGGATCATATGATTCTTGTTCTTTCTTTTGTTAATGTATTGTATCACGTTGATTGATTTGCGGATGTTGAACCAGCCTTGCAGCCCAGGGATAAATCCCACTTGGTCATGGTGAAGAATCCTTTTAATGTACTGTTGGATCCTATTGGCTAGTATTTTGGTGAGAATTTTTGCATCCATGTTCATCAAGGATATCGGTCTGTAATTCTCCTTTTGGATGGGGTCTTTGTCTGGTTTGGGATCAAGGTAATGGTGGCCTCATAAAATGAGTTTGGAAGTTTTCCTTCCATTTCTATTTTTTGGAACAGTTTCAGGAGAATAGGTATTAATTCTTCTTTAAATGTCTGATAGAATTCCCCTGGGAAGCCATCTGGCCCTGGGCTTTTGTTTCTTGGGAGATTTTTGATGACTGCTTCAATTTCCTTAGGGGTTATAGGTCCTTTTAGGTTTTCTATTTCTTCCTGGTTCAGTTTTGGTAGTTGATACATCTCTAGGAGTGCACCCATTTCTTCCAAGTTATCTAATTTGCTGGCATAGAGTTGCTCATAATATGTTCTTATAATTGTTTGTATTTCTTTGGTGTTGGTTGTGATCTCCCCTCTTTCATTCATGATTTTGTTGATTTGGGTCATTTCTCTTTTCTTTTTGATAAGTCTGGCCAGGGGTTTATCAATCTTGTTCATTCTTTCAAAGAACCAGCTCCTAGTTTCGTTGATCTGTTCTACTGTTCTTTTGGTTTCTAGTTCATTGATTTCTGCTCTGATCTTTATTATTTCTCTTCTCCTGCTGGGTTTAGGCTTTATTTGCTGTTCTTTCTCCAGCTCCTTTAGGTGTAGGGTTAGGTTGTATATTTGAGACCTTTCTTGTTTCTTGAGAAAGGCTTGTATTGCTATATACTTTCCTCTCAGGACTGCCTTTGCTGTATCCCAAAGATTTTGAACAGTTGTGTTTTCATTTTCATTGGTTTCCATGAATTTTTTTAATTCTTCTTTTATTTCCTGGTTGACCCATTCATTCTTTACTAGGATGCTCTTTAGCCTCCATGTATTTGAGTTCTTTCCGACTTTCCTCTTGTGATTGAGTTCTAGTTTCAAAGCATTGTGGTCTGAAAATATGCAGGGAATGATCCCAATCTTTTGGTACCGGTTGAGACCTGATTTGTGACCTAGGATGTGATCAAGTCTCGAGAATGTTCCATGGGCACTAGAGAAGAATGTGTATTCTGTTGCTTTGGGATGGAATGTTCTGAATATGTGTGTGAAGTCCATTTGGTCCAGCGTGTCATTTAAAGTCTTTATTTCCTTGTTGATCTTTTGCTTAGATGATCTGTCCATTTCAGTTAGGGGGGTGTTAAAGTCCCCCATTATTATATTGTTGTCAATGTGTTTCTTCGCTTTTGTTATTAATTGCCTTATATAATTGGCTGCTCCCATGTTAGAGGCATAGATATTTACAATTGTTAGATCTTCTTGTTGGATAGACCCTTTAAGTAGGATATAGTGTCCTTCTTCATCTCTTATTACAGTCTTTGTTTTAAAATCTAATTTGTCTGAGGGCGCCTGGGTGGCTCAGTTGGTTAAGCGACTGCCTTCGGCTCAGGTCATGATCCTGGAGTCCCGGGATCGAGTCCCACATCGGGCTCCCTGCTCGGCAGGGAGTCTGCCTCTCCCTCTGACCCTCTTCCCTCTCATGCTCTCTATCGCTCTCATTCTCTCTCTCTCAAATAAATAAATAAATCTTTAATAAATAAATAAATAAATAAATAAAATCTAATTTGTCTGATATAAGGTTTGCCACCCCAGCTTTCTTTTGGTGTCCATTAGCATGGTAAATGGTTTTCCACCCCCTCACTTTCAATCTGGGGGTGTCTTTGGGTCTAAAATGAGTCTCTTGCAGACAGCATATGGATGGGTCTTGTTTTTTAATCCAATCTGACAGCCTGTGTCTTTTGATTGGGGCATTGAGCCCATTTACATTCAGGGTAACTATTGAAAGGTATGAATTTAGTGCCATTGTATTGCCTGTAAGGTGACTGTTACTGTATATTGTCTGTGCTCCTTTCTGATCTATGCTGCTTTTAGGCTCTCTTTTTGCTTAGAGGACCTCTTTCAATATTTCTTGTAGGGCTGGTTTTGTGTTTGCAAATTCCTTTAGTTTTTGTTTGTCCTGGAAGCTTTTTATCTCTCCTTCTATTTTCAGTGATAGCCTAGCTGGATATAGTATTCTTGGCTGCATATTTTTCTCGTTTAGTGCTCTGAAGATATCATGCCAGTCCTTTCTGGCCTGCCAGGTCTCTGTGGATAGGTCTGTTGCCAATCTAATGTTTCTACCATTGTAGGTTACAGATCTCTTCTCCTGAGCTGCTTTCAGGATTTTCTCTTGTCTCTGAGACTCATAAGTTTTACTATTAGATGTCGGGGTGTTGACCTATTTTTATTGATTTTGAGAGGGGTTCTCTGTGCCTCCTGGATTTTGATGCCTGTTTCTTTCCCCACATTAGGGAAGTTCTCTGCTATAATTTGTTCCAGTATACCTTCCTGCGTTGGTGGTATAGTGGTGAGCATAGCTGCCTTCCAATATACCTTCTGCCCCGCTCTGTCTTTCTTCTTCTTCTGGGATCCCAATTATTCTAATGTTGTTTCATCTTATCATATCGCTTATCTCTGGAATTCTGCCCTCGTGATCCTGTAGTTGTTTCTATCTTTTTCTCAGCCTCTTTATTTTCCATCATTTGGTCTTCTATATCGCTGATTCTTTCTTCTGCCTCATTTATCCTAGCAGTTAGTGCCCTCATTTTTTATTGCACCTCATGAATAGCCTTTTTGATTTCGACTTGGTTAGATTTTAGTTCTTTTATTTCTCCAGAAAGCGTTTCTCTAATAACTTCCACACTTTTTTCAAGCCCAGCTAGTATCTTTAAAGTCATGATTCTGAACTCTAGGTCCGACATCTTACTAATGTCAGTATTGAGTAGGTCCCTGGCAGACGGTACTACCTCTTGTTCTTTTTGCTGAGGTGATTTTTTTTGTCTTGTCGTTTTGTCCAGAGGAGAACAGATGAATGAGAGAACAGAATGCTAACAGGTTAACAACGTCTCCAGCAAATATACTCTATACAAATCAGAAAATACCTGAAACCAGGGGACAAGAATGGGAAAGAAAGAAGAGAAAAAAAAAAGGAAAAAGAAAAAGATAAAAACAAACAAAAACAGAACAAAACAAAAAAAAACAGAATATGATCAAATATGATCAGGTTAGTGCATAGATCAGTGCCACACACTAGCTTTTGGGTGTATTTTGGTCTGTTAGAAGAAAATGCCTGCTAAAATTTTAAAGGAAGAAAGACTTATACATGTACAAAATAAGGGTTGATAGAATGAAGGGATGGCAGATGACTGTAAAGATGAAAATTATAAAAGATTTTATAGAAGGAATTGATAAGATAAGTTGTTTTTCAAAAGAAAGAAGAAGATTTAAAAAGAAAAAAAAGAAAAAAAAGGGAGAGAATGTGATCAGGCAGGAGGCTAGAACAAAGCCATACACTAGTGATTTGGAATATATTTTGATCTGTTAGAAGAAATTGTATCTCAAAATTTTAAAGAGAGAACAACTTATATATATATATATATATATGCCAAAAATAAGGGTAACTACTATGAAGGGACAAAAATATGACTCTAAAAATGAAAAATAAAAAATGTTTTTTTAAAAAAGGGATTGATAAGATGTTGTTTGAAAAAGGGAAAAAGAAAAATTCCAAAAAAAACAGTTAAAAAAATTAACTTTGAAAAACTAATGAATTATGGTAAAAAAAGCCATGAATTCTATGTGCGGTATTCCCCTAGCGCTGGAGTTCTCCCGTTCTCCTGGATCGGTAAACTTGGTCTTGGCTTGCTGGCTGTTCGTGCTGATCTTCTGGGGAAGTGGCCTGTTGCCGTGGTTCCCAAATGTCTTTGCCAGAGGCTGAAGTGCCCTGCCCTTGTGTGTCCGGGCTAAGCAAGCTGCTCGGGTTTGCTCTCAGGAGATTTTGTTT
This sequence comes from Zalophus californianus, assembly GCF_009762305.2. Lineage (NCBI taxonomy): Eukaryota > Metazoa > Chordata > Mammalia > Carnivora > Otariidae > Zalophus > Zalophus californianus. The sequence goes on from NC_045610.1 coordinate 29,248,202, forward strand.
CCTGCAAGCTCTCAGTACGGCTTTGGAGGACCAGGGTGAAAATGGTGGCCTCCCAATCTCCGCCCGGAGGAGCTGAGAACTTGGGGCCCCACTCCTCAGTGCGCCCCCAGAGAAAAGCAGTCACTCCCGTCTCCCTGGTCTCCGGCCGCACTCCGTGCTCACCCGGCCTGTGATTGAGCGTTTCTATGCCTGGCACCCGAACCCCGTGTGGAGTCTCCAAACCCAGCAGATCCCTGCAGTGCGCTCCCGCGCCGCTCCTCCCGGGGGAGGAAGGGAAGAATCCCCGGCTCTGCCGCTTCTTGGGTCCCTGCTGGAGGAGCAGTGGCCCGACTGGGCTGCGGATCACAGTTTATGGCAACCCCGAGCTGAGAGCCCGCACCTCGGCTCCGTCTCTGCAGCCGGCTTCCCCGCTCCGATACCTGGGAGCTCTGCCGCACTCAGGCACCCCCGGTCTTTCTGTGACCCCGAGGGTCCTGAGACCACACTGTCCTGGGAGGGTTCCACCCCCTGCTTAGCCACTGCAGCGACGTCCCTCAGCAGAGCCGACTTCTAAAAGTTCCGATTTTGTGCTCCGTGGCTCTATCACTTGCCAGAAGCGGCCGACGGAGGCCCCCTCCCCCGCCGTCTATCCTCCCGAATATCGCCTCAGATTCACTTCTCCGCACGTCCTACCTTCCAGTAAGTGGTCGCTTCTCTGTTCAGAGTGTTGTTACTCTTCTTATCTTCGATCTCCTGTTGAGTTCGTAGGTGTTCAGAATGGTTTGATCCCTATTCAGCTGAATTCCTGAGACCAGAGGAAATCCAGGTCTCCTACTCCTCCGCCATCTTGCCCTCTAATAGAACATGTGACTCTTAATCTCAGGGTGAGTTCAAGTCCCATGTTGTGCTTGGAGCCTACTTAAAAATAAATAAATAAAATAAAAATAAAGGAGTAGGGATGAGGTGATACATGTGGAGACCCAATACCACCCCTAATTCATAGCAAATGTTCACCACATGGTGGGTAAACTCATTATTATTGTCATTCTTGTTTTTTGTTGTTGTTGTTCTTTTTTTTAAGTAAGCTTAAACACCCAACATGGGGCTTGAACTCAGACCCTGAGATCAAGAGTTGCATGCTCTACCCACTGAGCCAGCCAGGTGCCCCTCACTAGTGTTGTTTATTTGAATACACACCTGCCAATGGTAGGCAGCCTCTGAAAGGGCCTCTGAATACTCCTGGTATTCTTGTACTTGTATATCCCTTGAGTATGGCCTGGATTTGCTAACTCTTTTTTAACAAATAGAATATGGTAGAAGTGATGGGATGTCAAGTCCGAGAGTAGGTTATAAAAAGCCATGAGTTTCACCGTGAGTCCTCTTTCTCACTGCCTCTCAGGTTGCTTCCCCTGGAGGAAGTCCCCCCGCCCATGGAGGAAGCCATGTCAGGAGGTAGTCTTGTGGAGAGGCCCAGGCAATGAGGGTCCAAGACCTGCCAACAACCACACAAGTGAGCTCAGAAGCCTATTTCCCTTCCAGTTGAGCCTTCCAATGAGACCGTGACCCCAGCTACAGCTTGACTGCAACCTCACAGAAGACATTCAGCCAGAGGCTCCTGGGTAAGCTATGCCTGGACTCCTGACCCACAGAAATTGTAAGATAACAAATGCTTGCTATTTTAAGCTGCTACATTCTGGGGCAATTTGTTACGCAGTGATAGATAACTCACAAACACCCTTCTCTTGGATGAAAGGGGTTTTCAGGAATTTTTTAGAATTTTTAGAGCATGTGACAGACAGGGAGATGCACTGCTCAGATCCCCATTTAAGGAGATCTTAAGTGCCTGATGCAAGGAGTGCAGTTCACTGACAGCCTTGAGGGGCCAGCCCAGTTTTCAAGCTGAGATCATGCTCTTCTTGGAGTGCTCTTCCCAGCCAATGGGTGAGCTGCAGTAGTGGTACAAGGGTCCACCCATCTCTGCCCAAATGCAGGACCCCTTGAAATGGGCAGTCTTTGCTTCAGAGCTCCATGTTGGGCTGGCAGAGACTTTGACTAGTCTGCACTGGGTCTTGTCCACCTGTGGGTGTCACTCCCCAGTAAACCTCTCTCATTCTCAATCCCATTTCGGCCTCTGCTTGCACCCATTCTGTAACCAAGGACAACATCTGCTTAATAGAAATCCAAACTTTCTGGTCAGCTCAGACCTGGGTCCAATACAGACTCTGCCCCTTCCTAGCTCTGTGACTGTGGGCAAGTTACTTAACCTTTCTGAGCTTTTCCTTCTCACATGTGAAATGGATGATATAGAGTGTGTCACAGAATGTGGAGCACAGAGTAAGTGCTAAATAAAGGATAAATGTCGTGTATCCACAGACCATACACCAACCAGCCACTTTACATTTTCCAGAAAGCTGTATTGGAAATCAGTTCAATATACTGTGTAGTTTATCTATAGTGGATCTTTGACATTCATGAGGATTATACCCATTATCCTTATGGAACCCCAAACTACCAAATGCCCCTATACCATATACTGTCACCCATTAAATGAAATAAAGTACAACTGAAAATTATACATGACTCTTTTAGGTCTTTAACAGTTCTATAAATAGGGAACTAAACCTTTATAAAGCTGTTAAGTTATGCCAAAGCAATTTGGCGAATTGTTTCTCTTGTTTGCATTGGACTTCATAACATCAGAGGGCTGAGTCACCTCTGAATGCCGCCCTTTTAATAAACCCAGACATCTGAAATTTAACATGCCCAAACCTGTTCCTCCCACAGTCTGCCTCACTTTGGTAGATAATTCCAAAGCCAGAAAACAGGAAGCCATCTATGGCTCCCTCCCTCTCCTTCCCACCCCTGATCCAATAGCATGCTCTATTTGTTTTCCTTTCAAAATGCCCTAAACCCACGCACCTCTTTCCAGGTCCATGGACGCCACTCTGGCCTCTTTCTTCTTTTTCAAGAACCTCCTAGCTGGCTTCCTCTTGCCTTTAGAATAGAGACCCCAATCTTTGCCAAGGCTTAGAGGCTCTACATGAGCTGGGCCCTGCCCCTCCACAATACCACCTCCACTCCCCAAACACACCCGAGTGCCAAGCTCGCTCTTGCTGTTGGACCATCCCGCAAGCCCTCCCTGTGTCTGGAACTCCCCTCCGCCTACTCTGCATTGCACGCTCCTTTTCTTCCTTCAGGTCTGGGCCTACACGACACCTATTAACCACCTTCTAAAGTGGGTTCCACCATACACAGCCTCCTCCCATTACAGTCAAGCCCAGGAGCCAGGTCATTTCTTCTGTTGCCTTGCATCCCAATTTGTCACGACGTATTTATTTGTTTATTGAAGGCTTTCTTCAGCTCGTTGCAGTTTCTTCGAATGCACCAGTCTTTCATATCCCTTTTGTTCATCCAGGACCAAGCCCAGCGCTGGCCATAACCACAGGCTTTGTAAACGTCTGTCAGATAAATTTTCCAGCTAAGAATATCGATTTTATCTTTAACAGTCATTTTCCCCCATTGCCAAAGCCATACCTTTCCACTGTAGAAAAGATTATAAAATACAGATTGAAGAAAAGGGTAAGACTATGTTATCCCACATTTAGAGCTAGCCACCATTAGCCTTCAGATTCATTCTTCTGGAGCAATCGTCATGCATCTCTAGCCACCTGTATAGGGATATATATGTTCTCAAGTCCTTCGGCTTTCTGTGGTCACTCTTTCAATGGCCCAACAGAACATCTTGGTCCCCATGACACCCTGAGAGAAATCAAGCCTTCTGGAGGGGCTGTAATGGGGCTTGGCATCCTTGTTTATGAGGCGTAAAGAGTTCAGATGGCAGCATTCAGTGACAGCCTCTGGGGGGGGGGGGTCCCCGGAAGCTGGGGAGATGCAGCTCTCATGGACAGCAACCCAGAGCTGGAGGAGGAAGGGAAACGGATGCCTCATAATAAATGTGTTTGACTTCGTGTTTTCCATCTTAGCCAGTTTAGGTTTCCAAGTGCTTCTCAAGACAGCCCGTAGTACTTCTCGAGAACTGACCCGGTCCGATTTCAGCCAACCTGCCCGGCAAGATCTAAGCCAAGGCTAACGGCGTGTCCAGAGAACACAGGGGGAACAGTTACCAACAAGTGATTTTAACTTTAGCCAAACTTAACCACACGTGGGAGAAGTATGAGAAGTCTCGGAGACCCCAGAGCTGTTTAGAATATGTGTGCCATCAAGGGGAGCCACTGGGCCACTTGACGATCAGACCAGATGGACAGCATGTGGCCAGGCACTTTTCATGGTAGTTCATCTTCCCAACAATGCTGCAGGGCAGGGGAGGTGTTTTTCACCCCTTTGACAGGGAGGTTAAGTCATGTGACCAGAGTGACACGGCTAGAGGGGGCAGAGCTGGGATGGGAACCAAATCTGTTTGACTCCAGAACCTGAATTCTTCCTGTGGATCAGAAAGCTAGATAAAAGGATAGCATCAGCATTGCTGAACACCAGGATGGTTCATGGCATGGTCCTGTGTCGTTAGAAAGTAATGAAAATAACAACGAATATTTATGGCGTTGTGCTAAAATTCAAACGTACATGATCTCATTTACTCCCCCTGATATAAAGAAGGCACTATTTTATCTGTCTGGCTTTTGCAGATGAGGAGATTGAAGTACCGAGAATCAGAATAATTTGTCCAAGGTCGAGTCAATACCTGCGCTTCAGTTCACACCCCAGAGAATCTTGCTCCCAGACACATCCCTTTATGCCCGCGTGCTATGCTCCTCCTAACAAAACAGAGGCTCAGCTTTTAGGCACTAGCTGCAACAGTTCCAAAGCCCTGTCCAGGAAGGACATGACTATCCAGATAATGGAGACAGGAGCTGTGGAGTCAGGCAGTGCTGAATCCACATCCGGCCTGGTGACCTCACCATCTCCTTCCTGCCATTTTCCAGGACTGTGATGTGAATGTGCAGACCAGCAAAAGCGCCGCAGCCCTGCTGGGGCTTTCCTACCTCCTGTGTCCAGCACCGTTCCCTCTTTTGTTCACCCCATGTCCACAGACCACAGAACTCAGCGCCTCCTCAGTTTCCAAAAAGATTGTGTTCACCCACACGCACAACAGGGAGCACCACCAACTTGAATGAAGATTTGAAAGCACAGCTGGGGGAGGGGACCTACAGCCCATGACTCACAGAAAACCATTATTCCGTTTTCATTCTTCAACCCTTCTTTCCAGCCTGCTACCCAGTTTACACTCATCCCCCTCTTGGCCTTTTCCCCACACATGTCCCCTGCTCTCTAGTGTAGCAGCTGGTGGTCCAGAAAGGCCTTCTCTCTTCTCTGTGTCTTTGCTTCTCACTTTCCCCTCATCCTCTGGGCACACACAGATTCCTCCTGGAGGCTTGTTTGGGTTAGCCACTATCTTTTTTTTTTTTTTAACTTATTAAGTAAGCTCTACACCCCATGTGGGGCTCGAACTCAGGCCCCTGAAATCAAAAGTCCCCTGCTCTAGGGACTGAGCCAGCCAGGTGCCCCACCACTCCCTTTTCTTATACAGTACGTCCTTTGGGCCCTCCCTCTAGCCCAAGTGATTTGTTCAAATATTTGTTCCAAGTTAAGTGCTGTTCTCTCCCTGCTTAGAATGCTGGTTAATACATGAGCTCCCTCTACAGCCCCCTGCCCTCACGGAAGCTCTTCAGAAAGAGGACAGTGGAAAAGTCTAGCCAGAGCTGTGGTGCTTGTGTTGGGGGATGGGGAGGGGTTGTTCAGCTGCCTTTGCCTGCACTGGCCTTTTCCCCACTTCCTCCCTTTGAAAGGTCATCGGCTTCAAAGGTCTTGGCAAGTCTGTCCTGAGCTCCTATTTTTCCATCTGTGGGTATCTAGCAACTCCTAACAGCAAGAGGGATTTGTCTCTGGTGACAGCTGCCAAAGGTAGTGGCAGGAATCTCTCAGAGAGCAATTACCTTGAAGAGCCTTCCCTGGAGAACAGGCTCTTTCTCTTCCAAATTGGAAAATTCTCACATTGTGCCAATTAGTCCAGAGGGCACTTGGAACTTTACCAGCGGAAACACTAACAACTCTTAAAGGGAAAGTGAGCGAGGCACAGAGGCAGGTGGCTTTTAGAAAGCACAAGGTAATAGTGAGCCGTTATCCTGGCTGAACACACTGGAATATAATGATAACACCCATCACTGATTCAAGTTCAATGTGGGGTTTACCCCCCCGACCCCGCTCCCACTCCCCAAGAGAGTATAGATTTCATTGCCAGGGTCTCCTTTACCCTAGAGGTGAAATATCTATTCTGAAAAAGTCTTATAATACCGGAAGCCTCCTAAAGTCCATACACAAATGGACAATTTGACCCGCTGAAGGTTAATTATTTATCATAATAAGAGAATGGCCGAGGATGGTTGCATGTTTCCTTGTAATTGTATTGGCTTTGGGCTGCACTGCATGGTTTCCTTTGAGACACATTTGCCACCTCTGTTAGGCTTTGACTAAAACAACACTTAGCTTTGTTTGCTTTCCCCAGATGGGTGGCAACCGACTGGAATAGTCCAGAGGTGTGCGGACTGGCAAGAGAATGGCTGGCTCGGGCTCACATGTTGCCATGTGCCAAATCACAGACTGCACGGCCACTCTTCGGCTCCCTGGAGAGAGGACTGCACGGTTGTGCACACACCGGAAGCTTCAGTCCACAGTGAGTTAGGCAGGAAGAGGGAATCTCGCAGAAGCTGGCCAGACCCCTCACATGTGGTTTGGTAGAGGGGACAGTATACAGGGAGTTTGGAAAAGAGAGAGAGCTCTGTACACCAGAGGACATCACGTTAAGCTAACTTGACGTTCCTATTTAATTCTGGAGAGAATCACCTGGATGCAGCTCTTTGCTTTTGAGTCTGACCCTGATTTTCACTGCTGATGAATTCTAACTTTGGCAGGAAAGAGTAAGCACCACGATTGCTCTAAACATCACAGTAAAATATTGCACTCCCTTCGCCACGCCCACAAATCACTTTTTTTTTAAGTAATCTCTACACCCAACGTGGGGCTCAAACTCACGACCCTGAGAGCAAAAGTTAGACACTATACTGACTGAGCTAGCCAGGCACCCCAATAACCATCCTTTTTTAAAGTATTTTTTTTTTTGAGGAACAAAAAAAAACCCTGATTCCCCAATCCTAACATATTTTAGATCTAAATCCCAAAGTGTGTTTTCAGCAGACCTGATTTACTGTAACCGAAGTACATTCTAACACAACCTTCTTTGGACTTGGCATTTTACTTCTTTTTTAGATTGGCATTTTTATTTTAAAATATTTTCTCAGTGGTTTCCTTTTCCCAGCCCAGATGAAAACACTGCTTGACTTGAGCTTTTTAGCAAATTAAAACAGGTTATTCTTCTAGGAGCAGAGTTAAATGTGTTCCCAGAGAGATGCCAAATGCCACTTTATTTTTGGTTGCAGTTCTCTCAAGAGGGCCTTTTAATAGTTCTTGGAGTGGGGATGGTAATTTCTGGAAACAAGGTAAACTGGGAGAAGATTACCCTGCCCCAAGTCCTTTCTTTTCCTTTACACTCAAGACAACTGTATCTAGAGGTTGCACATCATGAATCTCCCAGTTGAACCTGGAAATTACCTGCTGCTGACGCTAGATTTTGTATTGGGATCAGGAAGACTTAAGAAGCGAAACCTAATAATATGGTCTCAAAATACATTTGAAACGCTTCTCATGGCAGTAATTCTCAACGTCTCTGGGCTTACGAAACAGAGTGTAGCAATGGCATTCCCAGTTTCTAACACCACACTGTATTAGAACTAGGTCTGGCTCTATGGGGTAGAAAACCCAAACCATGAGGGGCTTAGGACAGAACTTTCTTTCCTATGCAGAGAGGGAAGTGGTGGGAAAGTGGAATGGTGGCTCTATTCTTCAGAGAGCTCAGGACCCTGGCTTCTTCTGGCTTCCCTCCCCATCATGCCTGTGTTTTGGCCCTTATGCTCATTACCACTACCAGGAGAATACTTCTGCTTCTATTCCATTGGCTAAAACTTAGTCTCATGGTCGCGCTGGGCTACAAGGGAGGCTGGCCAATGTAGACCTTTTTTTCTAGACAGCTGTGTGCCCAGTTAAAAATCCCATTTCTTGGGGCACCTGGGTGGCTCAGTCGTTAAGCGTCTGCCTTCGGCTCAGGTCATGATCCCAGGGTCCTGGGATCGAGCCCCGCATCGGGCTCCCTGCTCCGCGGGAAGCCTGCTTCTCCCTCTCCCACTCCCCCTGCTTGTGTTCCCTCTCTCACTGTGTCTCTCTCTGTCAAATAAATAAATGAAATCTTTAAAATAAATAAATAAAATAAAATAAAATAAAAATCCCATTTCTTTGTCATATACTCTAGGGCTTCTATTCTTAAAATTCATCCGTGTCTATCGATTTATCTTGAAAAAATTGGAACGCCTCTTGTGATTAGTATATAACAATACAAGATGGCATAAAATCAGTATTAGAAATGCCCCACTCAGATGGGCAGGGGGCAAAAAAGAGAAAAGAAAAAAGAAATGGCCCACTCTTTATAATATTCATACTCTTTTACCAGTAATTTTGCTTTTGGCAGTCCATAGTAATTAAATGCCCTAAATACAGAAAAAGTTTTAAACAAAACCACATTCATCCCATGGTTACTTGTAATCACACACAAAAAATGGAATTAGAATGCCAAAATATGGGGGATTGAGCACATCAACTATGGAATATGTTCTTAATGAACTATTAGGCATCTGTTAAGATTTAGGTTTACAGAGTCCACAGTAACAGAAAACTGCTTATCCTGTTAAAGAAAAATACAGAGACATAGATTTGCAGTACAGTTACAACTAACCTAGAGAAAAAGGAAAAAAGAAACAAAAACAAGCAAATACTGAAAACCAGCCCTAGTGACCTTTTTGGCTAATGAGACTCCTAATGACTATTTTTTCTTATATTTCTTTATTTTCCGATTTTTTCTTAACAATTACACTTCTTGTCTTATTAGAAATAAAAATAAATCCTATTCTCTGGTCTTTCTAGGTACCTACATTCTAACCAGCTCACAGGGTTCAATTTAATCCTTCTTCCTCTCTAAAAGCTTCCCCGATCACTCCCTCTCTCCCTGGGCTCACGGTTATGGACGTAACGGAAAGTCACTACTTTGCCTTTCCAGGATCAAGGGGACTTCTCTGCTAGAGAAGTCTTGGGCTTTGAAGGGGTCTAGACCTCTGCTCTGTCTGCTCCTTGGCAGTTACCGTGCCATCCTGTGACCCAAGCACACTGATCAAATATAATAAAGCATGGGATATGCTTTAAAAATAATCCATCTGGGGGGGGCGCAGTCGGTTAAGCACCCAACTCTTGATTTCGGCTCAGGTTATGATCTCAGGGGTTCATGAGATTGAGCTCCATGCTTAGCATGGAGCCTGATTAAGATTCTCTCTCTCCCCCTCCTTCTGACCCTCCCGCCCCCACTCATATGCTTTCTCGTTCTCTCTCTCAAAAAACAAATAATCATCATCCATTCTGGGGGGTGGAAGGCAGAATAGGTAAAATAAGTTTGCTCATGCACTGATCATTGTCCAAACAGAGTGACGGGAACATGGGGGTTCATCATACTATTGTCTCTACGGCTGTATTTGTTTGCAATTTTCCGTAATATAATTTTGTGAAAAATGGTACCTAAGATTTACTCCAGTTTCCAAAACTGGCTAGCTAGGCAATGTCAACAGCTCATTTAATTGAGCATTAACAACTGCAAACAAAGCAGTGAAATTTAAGGCAGGAGGCAAATATGATTAGGTATCACTTGTATCATTTAGGATTGTTTCAGTTGCAAGTGAAGGAAAATCTAACTCACAGGATCCCAGAGGAAAAGATGGAGAATACTCCTCCCTTCAGATGTTATTTGGTTCAGGGCTCAAGTATTTCGTTGCTTTGGGACTCTATTTCTCTCCACTTCTTGGGCTCTGCCTTGTGCCAGGCTAGCTTCATCTTCAGGTTTCCTGTGGCGTCTCCGGACGGCCACACCTGTCCTGGCTCAAGCCCTGCCGGAAAATGTAGCAGTGGCTGTTGTCCCAGAGGGTTCTCCCCAGCCAGGCACGTGCGCACACATTATGTTGTACATCCTTGTATCCCACCATCAAACAACGCGGACCCTACACGTGCACGGGGTTCAGCAAAGGCTTCTAAGTGTTTCTTTGAATGGACAGCTATTTGCTAGTGTACGACCACAGGATGAGCCGGCCAGACTCAGAGGAGGAACTCTGCACCACCTAGGGGGGGAATGGTCTTTCATTAGGCCTGTCTGATGACTCGTGTCTGTTAATTCCGTGGAGGATAACACCATTTACAGACCTCCTGAGGGATTAGCCTTTACCAAAAACAAAAGAACAAAAACAAAAACCTTCCTCCTTCTGTGGAATGACAGCAGCTAATGCTGACTGAGGGTTTACTGTATGCCCTTCACACTTAACCATCACAATAACCTATGGTTCATTTTATTTTATTTTGTTAAGTAATCTCTACATCCAATGTGGGGTCGAACTTACAACCCCGAGATCAAGAGTCTCATGCTCTACCGACTGAACCAGCCTGGGACCCAGATTATTAACATTATTATCCCCATTTTACAAATGAGGAGATTTAGGCCCAGGCCACCTGGGTAGCAGTGACCTGAACCAGGACTGAGTCCAGGTAATCTGGCTATGAGATGATTATTTCAACTTTTCTTTCTTTCTTTTTTTTTTTTTTTTTAAAGATTTTTATTTATTTGAGAGCACGAGCAGGGGGAGGGGCAAAGAGAGAGGGAGAAGCAGGCTCCCTGAGCAGGGAGCCCGACGTGGAGCTTGATCCCAGGGCCCTGGGATCATGACCTGAGCCAAAGGCAGATGTTTAACTGACTGAGCCACCCAGGCGCCCCTCTTTTAACTTTTCTACTTCCTGGTCTTAGAGATGCTTACTTCCAAGCACTCCTTGCTAAACACCAGTTTCAAGTTTCTTCCTACTTCTCCAGGTTCTCTTGCCAGTCTGCCTCCTCTGCCTGGCTGTTCAGTGTTTCAAGTTCCCATAGGATTCTTCCTAGGCCCCCCTCTCTCCTCACAGTCTAGACTCTCCCTGGGCCATCTCAAGGCCCTTGGGTTCAGTGGCTTTCAGTAGCAGGATAGCATCTGACTACGTGCAACAGAAAAAGTGACTTATACTAGCTTCAGCGCACGGGGCTTACTTTTCTAGTAAGACCGAGAATACGTGATGGGGGGCTGGTACAGCAGTTCTACAACGTCATCGTTGTCCCGGGGACCCTCTTCTGTTCTTCTCCAGCATCCTCACATGTAGCTTGCATTTGCATGCTCTTCTGGTCTTATATCACAAGACGGATGCTCTGCCTCTAGCAAGTTTACGTTCTGGGCAGATAGGGAAAAGACACAAATGCACATCTCTCTCTCTCTTTGTATAAAGTATCCTGGCGATCTACCCACCTACTGCTGCTTACCTCTCATTGGGCAGAGCTGGCCATTCCTATAGCAGCTGGGAAGTCGGGGAAGGTATCTTTAAGCACATTGCACTCTGAACAATTTAAGACTGATAGACTGAAGAGAATTTAAATAGATACAGTGGAATATTATTCAGCCATGCAAAAGAAGAAAATCCAGCCATTTACAACAACATGGATGGACCTTGAGGGTACCATGCTAAGTGATGTAAGTCAGACAAGGAAAGAGAAGTACCATAGGATATCACTTATATGTGGAATTTTGTTTTTATTTTTATTTTTTAAAGATTTATTTATTTAGAGAGAGAAAGAGCATGAGCAGGGGGAGAGGGAGATGCAGACTCCCTGCTGAGCAGGGAGCCCGATGCGGGACTCGATCCCAGGACCCTGGGATCATGACCTGAGCTGAAGACAGATGCCCAACTGACTGAGCCACCCAGGCACCACTATATGTGGAATTTTAAAAAGCTGAACTCATAAAACCGGAGAGTAGAATGGTGGTTACCAGGGATTGGGAGATGGGAGAACTGGGGAGATGTTTAAGGTTACAAACTTGCAACTAGTAAGTAACTTCCGGAGATTTAATGCACCGCATAGTGATGATAGTCAACAATACTGTATTATAAGCTTCAAAGTTGCTAAGAGACTAGATCTTGATTGTTCTCCCCATGAAAAAGAAATGATAATTATATGACATGAAAGAGATGTCAGCGGGGCGCCTGGGTGGCTCAGTCGGTTGAGCAGCTGCCTTCGGCTCGGGTCGTGATCCCAGGGTGCTGGGATCGAGCCCTGCATTGGGCTCCCTGCTCGGCGGGGGGCCTACTTCTCCCTCTCTCTCTGTCTGCCGCTCTGCCTACTTGTGTTCTCTCTCTATCTCTGTTAAATAAATAAATAAAAATCTTAAAAAAAAAAGAAAGAGATGTTAGCTAATGCTACTAGAGTAATCATGTTGCAATGCAGAAATGTAGCAAGCCAACATGTTGCACACTTTAAATTTACACACTGCTGTATCTATTATATTTCAATTAGAAAACAAGAAGAGAATTAACATTGGGCCGGCAACCAACATGCCATCGATATACCCCTGATCCCAAATTTACAATTCTATTTCAGACCTCTGCACAAACTGAAGGTGAGTTCAGTCCCCTATTGCCAGAGCATTACTATCCTCAATCTCTATTCTAGATCCACACTCACGGCTTTAATTAGGGTCCAGCTTTGTTGATCTTTGACACCATGTGTTGTTAAGGTACACATTCTCTGCCCTTTCCTTGCAGGGTCTTTTTGATTCTCAAATACCTCTTCCTTTCTCTTGCAAATAAAAAGCTGTGGTTCCTAATGCTTCTTTCTTTTTTTTCAAGTAGTCTCTATACCCCCACACAACCCTGAGATCAAGAGTAGCATGCTCTACCAACTGAGCCAGCCAGGAACCCCTATTTGCGTTGTTTTAATAGCTCCAATCCTTCCTTCCTTCATTCATTTAAAAGTAGGTTCCAGGGGTCCTGGGTGGTTCAGTCAGTTAAGCATCTGCTTCGGCTCAGATCATGATGGGATTGAGCCCTGCACTGGGCTCCCCGCTCAGCAGGGGAGTCTGCTTCTTCCTCTCCCTCTCCCTGCTTGAGTGCTCTCTCTCTCTCTCTCTCTCTCAAATAAATAAATAAAATATTAAAAAAAAAAGTAGGCTCCATGCCCAATGTGGGGCTGGAACTCATGACCCCAAGATCAAGAGTTGCATGCTCCTCGGACTGAGCCAACCAGGTGCCCCTCTTCAGGCATTTTAGATGACCCCGGATGATTTGGTGAAGGATCATACACTCAGTGAGATAGAGAAGAACATCTCAAGGATTAACATTTCAAAATATTATCTTGCGGTAGATAAAGAATGCTTGTGGCAGTAAATGTAAAGAGAAGCTAACATAAAGACAAGGTCATAAACCATTATAAATCAATTTCTTTTTTTTTAAGATTTTATTTATTTATTTGACAGAGAGAGACACAGCGAGAGAGGGAGGGAACACAAGCAGGGGGAGTGGGAGAGGGAGAAGCAGGCTTCCCGCCGAGCAGGGAGCCCGATGAGGGGATCGATCCCAGGACCCTGGGATCATGACCTGAGCCGAAGGCAGTCGCTTAACCGACTGAGCCACCCAGGCGCCCCATTATAAATCAATTTCATAGAATTGCTCTGAGTCCAGAAAATGGGAACTATAAAATTTACATAAGTACCTGGAAAGTTGTTGTGGCTGTTGTTGTTTTATTTACTATTACTGGTTTATTAGAAAGGATATGACTCAGGAACAGCCAAATGGAAGGAATGCATAGGGCGGGGCATGGGGTGAGGGGTGTGGAGCTTCCATGTCCTCTCTGAGTATGTCACCCTCCCAGCACCTCGATCTGTTCACCAACCTGGAAGCTCCAATCACTGGAAAATTTTCTATGCAATATTAGGCATGAAAGAGAAAAACAGGGTAGGGCATGAAATAGAAATACTTGATGTTTAAAAACATATCAAAATTAAATTTCCATAGGGATCAAAATCAGAAGTGCTTATACTTCATCTTTCTAAACTGATTTCCTCATAGAGAAAATGGGACAATTTTTTTTTTTTAAGGTGTCCAGTTCATGAGGTCGGTGTAAAGAATAAATAAGACATGTGACGCCTGTAAACACTTGGCCCAGCATTTCATACATGCCAAGTGCTGAATAAAGGTTAGTTGTTAGCATGGTATGGCAGTCAGAAATGAAACTGTAAGATGATAAGGCAGGAAGGGCAAATTTTTTTTGCAAAATTATTTCAAGGTCAAACATTTTTAAGGAAAAAAAACACAAGAAAACTTGTTTCACTTAATAAAACACCAAAGTGGGGGCGCCTGGGTGGCTCAGTCATTGAGCGTCTGCCTTCGGCTCGGGTCATGAGCCCGGGGTCCTGCGATCGAGCCCCACGTCGGGCTCCCTGCTCCATGGGAAGCCTGCTTCTCCCTCTCCCACTCCCCCTGCTTGTGCTCCTTGCTCCCTGTCCCTCTCTGTCAAATAAATAAAATCCTTAAAAAAATAAAATAAAAAAATAAAACACCAAAGTGTCGTTGATGACCTGATCAATCAGAGTTCTACGTATCTCCCACAAGACACGACAAGTCAGGAAACAAGACCCTAATGAGATAATGGAAATAATGCAACCCAAGTTTCGTTCCCAGTTGGGTTGCTGTGGTTTGGAGTGTTGTTGGGGTACGGAGCCAATAGCCAAGAAAGAATTCTCGAGACATCTTTGGTGCAAAAATGTGGTTTTATAGGGTAGGACCTATGGGCAGAAAGAGCTGCTGCCTCGGGATTATGGGAAGCAACTTATTCTGTACTTGGGGGTTGGAGAAGGTAAGACAAAAGGAAGTTCTAAAAGGACTTTCAGGGGCGCCTGGGTGGCTCAGTTGGTTAAGCGACTGCCTTCGGCTCAGGTGATGATCCCAGCGTGCTGGGTTCGAGTCCCACATCGGGCTCCCGGCTCAGCGGGGAGCCTGCTTCTCCCTCGGGACCCTATCTCCTCTCATGCTATTTCCCTCTCTCTCTCTCTCTCTCTCTCTCTGTCAAATAAATAAATAAAATCTTTAAAAAATAAAAATAAAAGGACTTTCATATGCTAATGAAGACTCACAGGATCGTGGAGGCCTGGCTATTGTCAAGCTAAGGTGGTTTTCTCCTCCAGCAAGGCATTCACATTAAGACGGTTGGGAGCTTCCTGGAGGAAGGTTCTACTCTGCCTGCCTCGAGTATTTGTCCAAGGGCTGCAGGTTATAAGGACATTTAATTTTATCTGTATTTCCTCCTGCCTTTGTTTCCCACATCAGGTCATGCTAAAGGTCAAGCAGGCAGAGCTCTCCAGGTGATACAAAGGCGCACCTGGCAGGAGGGAATCCTGAGAGATGGGAGAAAGGGCATGGTTTCTCGTGTCTGCGGTGGACTGCATGGCCACAGGAAAGCTGACATCACCGAAGTCCCAAATGAAACTGGACATGTATTCCTCCATGTCTTCGGTAGGCTCCATGCTCCCAATATGATGCTCACAATTTAGTTCAGTTCAGCAAAGATTAAGCAAGTACTCTAAGTGTCAGGCACTGGGCCAGGGACTTGGGATACAGAGATGAGTAAGACATTTTCTGTTCCCCTGAAGAGCTCTCCAGCCTGCTGGGGGGAACGGATAATGGTGACTTCAGGGAGTCAGTCCTACAACCGAAGCTGCACCGGGTGACAGAGAGTCTTAGTAATCTGGGGACGACATGGAGGTGAAGTTGGAGAGGACCCGTCCAGGTAGTTGAAGTGCTCTTAAGATTTAAGACAAATCCATTTTAAGCCAGAGAAGGCTTTTAGTCCTGGCACGTTCAACCTACAACCTTCTGGATTACCTACACCACTGCATGGATATGGACCTCCATGATGTCCAACCTGGCAACAGGCAGTCCTAAGTCACAGGACAGTTCCTCGTGAGAAATGCCCTCCTTCTTGTCGTCACTGACGACACTGCTCCCAAGGATCCCGCTACTGTGAACCTCATCTGCCACGAGAGTTGGAAAAAGAGCAGCACCCGTGAGGAGACCAAGTTTCTGGAAGGAGGAAATGTGGCAAATTTTTATAAACAGATGAGGCAAAAAGTGGGTGTTTCATGAAATGTTGAAATCCCAGCCGAAGCAAGTGAGGTAGGTCAGAGCCTGCAACAGAGCAAACTCCAGTGGGCCAAGAATGCAGCTTGCGGGCCACGCTGCACGTTCCGGAGGAGGTCCATCGGGTTCTTCCTCCAGCCCCACCCTGGAATGTCAGCCAGCCAGCCATCTAATGAACACTGAAGGCCTGCCCTGTACCAGGGCCACAAGGACATCATCACAAGAAGCCTGAGGATTACAGAGGACAGGGAGAGTGCTAGGAAGGCAAGGGAGGGGACGCTTAACCCAGTCTGGGGGACCAGAGAAGGCTTCTGGGAGGGGGGTCCGGTTTTTGCTGAGACCTGAAAGCTAAGGAAGAAGTAGCCAGGTGGGGAGGAGCAGGAGGTATTTTGGCGAGAAGGGCACATGACTAGTCCAGTGCTGGGTGTTGCGGTGGGGGAGGAGAAATGCCTCCTCCCTAGTTCTGGTTTTAAGTCTTCCCTAAAGTCTCCTGGCCTCTGGCCCTCCCTTAATGGTCCCCAGTGAGGAAGGGTGAGTTACTTGATGGGTATCTGTTTTGCGATGGTCTCAGCCTGTTGATGGTGATGTGAAGCCACCAGCTAGGAATGCCTGGGGGCACTCACCTGGACCCCTAGTACTGCCACAGGCCTCCCTTCCTCCTACGGGAGCCAACCTGGCCGCTAGGCTGCAAGATGCACCTCCCAATGACCTTCAGGGAACCTTAACAAAACAAGGTTTATTACTCACAAGCCCTGGAGGGTACACAGCAGCCTGAGGGCCACACCTGGAGGTCAGGGATAAAGAGAGTGCAGCAGACCCGGGATCCGGCCTTTTCTGGGCTGAGGATGGGGGCCTCGGGCTTCGTGAGTTCACTCTTTATTGGTGAATATAAAGCAAAGTTCTGAAGATCTAATGCACTGCATAGCGGTTACAGTCAATTGTACTATAAAGTTCAAAGTTGCTAAGAAACTAGATCTTAACCGTTTTCACCACACAAAAATTTGTGACATGACAGAGGTGTTGGTTAACGTTGTGCTGGTAAGCATAGTGCGATATATAAATGTATCAAATCAACACGATGTACGCCTAAAGCTTACACAATATTGCTTATCAATTATATCTCGATGAAAAAAAGAAAAGGAAAAACTTTAAAAAATCAAACATAAGAGTGAGAATTAGAGCACTGGAAGGGAAAGACAGGGTCCCCCACGTGGCCAGTTATGTAGGTCACCCAGGGCTCTCTAAAAGGGGAACTTCATGGATGGGGCGGCCTGGTTCTCTATCCATGTGTGTAGCTGGTGGTACGTTTATTGGACACGGATGTCTTTCAGAGGGATGCCCTGGCAATCCAAGGCTCAGTTAATGGCAGGCACTTGTGTTACGGTCTAAAAAGCTAACTGCCAGGCACTGACTATAGTATCATACAAAGTTTAGTGCAGGAAACAGAAAGCTCTCTAGATGTTTTGGGCAGAAAAGGATTTACCAGGTATTCATGCTTACATCATTGGAAAGACTGGAAAGAGGCTCAAGGATAAGGTCTCCAGGGGTGACATCAGAAGCCCAGAAGAAATGGCCCATGAGGGGGGAGCTGTACCATCTCTGAGCCCTCCGCTGGACTACTGACTGAACGCAGACCCCCACAGTTGCAAGTCAGGGACCCGGAGACCTTAGTCAAGAAGCTGCCACATCAGCCTGTTGATATGCGCCAAAGATGGGCGCTGGAAGGTTGCTGCAGAAAAATCTCATGTTTCCACACCCTGACTTGCCGGCAACGATAACAAAAATCAAAAGGGGCCACCATCAAATTTGCACCTATTTCCAACCGGAACCCTAGCTACAAAGGAGTCTGTGACTACAGTTTTTGGCTTTCTGACCTCTGCAGTCAGGACGGTGTCTTGGAGGGTGGGCTGGAGGTTGGAAGAGCTGGGCCACAGTACTCATCACAGCGGGCACACACACTAGCCTACATTTCTTGACTGGGTAGATCCAATCTGGCACAGGTCCTGGATCTCAGGATTCGGTTTTTCTTTTTCTCTCTCTACTGGGATGAGTGGGAGGCAGTGTCTGCCCTACACACGCCTACCTTTCCCTTAGATGGTTTGGTCCAAGGTCAAGATTGGGGATAGGGGATTTTGACTCAAACACTGAGCTATGTCTTCCAATCTATTTCAGTTTTCTTACCTGCTGACTTTGTTTGTTTGTTTGTTTTTCCAATTGTTTCGGAAGGTGGGTAGGGAAGAATACAATTTATAGGATCCTCCCAAAAATCCCATCTTCTAATATGCTGCAGTGCAAAGAGCTAGGAGTAGAGAGACACCAAATGAGACTGAGGAGGATGATTCTATTAGGCCTTCTGGGTTTACCTAAGTGTTGTGGATTTGAACATAAGGCCATGAGAAAGCCATTAGAGAAGCATATTTGAAGGGACAGTCCTAAAGTTAAAATGTATTAAATGAACAAAGAAGCAAAACAAGGAAAAAACCATTGCAGGAAGTACAATGAGTTGAGAAACAAATGTTTTCTTTATTCTGCACCTCGTGGGCTGTGTGAGCTCTGCTTCTCAGTTTCTTCATCTGTAAACTGGGCATATTTAAACCCTTCTCTCAGGAGAACAAAAAGGGAAAACTGCCCAGGATGGTGCTTGCCAGAAAAAGGTTGAATCTGAATCCAAATCCAACATTGTAATCACTAATGAAGCAAGTTCACAAAATGAATTGGGATGAAAAGAAAGTAACCTAGGCGCCTGGGTGGTTCAGTTGGTTAAGCGACTGCCTTTGGCCCAGGTCATTATTCTGGAGTCCCTGGATCAAGTCCCACATCGGGCTCCCTGCTCAGCGGGGAGTCTGCTTCTCCCTCTGACCCTCCTCCCTCTCATGTGCTCTCTCTCTCTCTCTCAAATAAATAAATAAAATCTTAGGAAAAAAAAAAAGAAAGTAACCTAAAGCACCCTCTCTCTGAAACCAAACCCCAAACAACGAGTTTGCTTGAGAGTATTTGAAACTTTATATGGTGGTTACACACTTACATTCCAGATTTGCCACTCATAGCTATCGGACCCCGGCCAAGTTACGTGATCTTTCCAAGCCTAGGTTTTCGGTCCTTTAAAATGGCAACAAATTATTGTACTTGACTTCAGAAGCCTTCAGGAATGAGATGTGAAAATCCACACAAAGCATCTAGTATAGAATAAATGCCCAAAGGCTGTGACACGGTGTTCATGTTATCTGTTGTTCCTCTGGACCAAACTATCAGAGGAGAAGCAGGTGTGAGACCCAGCTCCTCCCTTCAAGGCAGGAATGCAGTGTGGTATAAAGTGAGTGCAAGCAATTCTTAAGGGTTGCGCTACTATTCCTCCCACTTTTAAGATGGACTTCGAGTCGGGCAGGTGTCAGGACACACGGAAAACAGCCTGGTGAGCTCACTCTTCCACTACAGGAGTGTGGGGAGTGAGGAGAGCCCACAAGGCCACATGTCACCATGCTTTCTCCACGGACCCTGTTCCGGACAAGAAGAGATCTGAGGTGAGGGAAGACAGAAGCAAATACAAGAAGACCGAGTGTCGACCCACCATGACAGCTGGCTTCTAAATGATTCCTGATGACAGTCCAGCTCCTGGTACTCATGCCCTTCTGTAATGTCTTCTGCTTGAGTGTGGGCTGGACATGCTGACTTGCTCCTAAAGAACAGAATAGGCCAAGGTGATGAGAATGCACTTTTGAGATCTAAGATGGGGACCTTGATCTTGTCTGAACTCTGACTCCTCTCTTGCTTGCTCTGATGAATCAAGCTGCCACACTGTGAGCTGCCCTAGGGAGAGTTTCCCAGGGCAAGTAACTGGGGGAGGCCCTCAGTCCAACAGCCTGGGAGGAACTGAATCTCGCAGACAACCTCCTGGATGAGCTTGGAAGCAGGTCCTTCCCCACTGGAGCCTTGGGGTCTCAACTGCAGCCCCGGCCAACACCTCGCTGGCAGCCTTGGGAGACCCTCAAGTACAGGACCCAGGTAAGCTATACCCACGTTCTTGACCTACATAAGCTACCAGATAATAAATGTTGTAAGTCACAGTTTATGGGTACCTTATTATGCAGCAATACATAACTAATACGCCCAGCAAATAAGGAGTCCCTAGGTCTCTCGACTTTGCTTCTTTACCAAAGTGGTTGGTCCATCCTGAAGCAGGAAATACAACAAAATCTGAGTGTTTCTGCTGTTAGTGATCCACAGGGAATACGTTCCCAGTAATTACTGCCCAACCTGCTAGCATCCACCTTCCTCAGGCAGCAGAAAGACTAAATGGATCATATAGATCCACAACATCCAATTTTCCTGAATAAGAACTCAGTGAACAATCTAAGAAATAACCAGATGAACCGGAAAGGGAATTAGGATTCCCATAACCACCCTCATTCAAACAGACGTAGGCAAACACACGAACATGAAAAACACACACAAAAGCCGAAACTCAAGAAGTTAACACGAGATACAAAAGGTAGATGAGGAACATTCCTTCGAAGTTTTGTACTAGGAAAGTCTAAATACTTTGCTCCCTTTTAAGGAGATTAGAGCAAACACGGAGTCCAGGAAATAGGAAATGAAGAAGCAGACGAGGAGACTTCAGTCAGAAGGCGCAACACCAGTTGGCATAACGGGAAAATAAGGAGACACATAATTACAGAAAATAAAAGCACTTTAGAAATGTCAAATGACCAAATTTGGGGCACCTGGCTGGCTCAGCTGGACGAGCGTATGACTCTTGATCTCAGGGTTGTGAGTTCAAGCCACACGTTGGGTGTAGATATGACTTAAATAAATAAAACTTAGGAGCACCTGGGTGGCTCAGTCGATTAAGCATCTGCCTTCGGCTCAGGTCATGATCCCCAGGTCCTGGGATCGAGGCCCACGTTGGGCAACCTGCTCAAGCAGGGAGCCTGCTTCTCTCTCTCTCTCTCCCTCTCCTGCTCCCGCTGCTTGTGCTCTCTCTGGCTCTCTCAAACAAATAAAATCTTAATAAATAAATCTTTTAAAAAATTGACCAGAGTTTACCAAAAACTGAAGTAGTGATGCTAATGTAGTCTTGTTTTTCCCAGCTTTTTTTGAGATACAATTGACACATTGTGTGAATTTCAGGTGTACATTTGATACATGTATAAATTGCAAAATGATTAGCACCATAGTGTTAGCTACTACCTGCTGATGGCAGTCTTGGTTAAAAGTACCCTGAATGGGGGCGCCTGGGTGGCTCAGTTGGTTAAGTGTACAATTCTTGATTTCAGCTCATGTCATGATGTCAAGGTTGTGAGATCGCGACCCCTGTCGGGATCTGTGCTCAGCACGGACATTGCTTGAGATTCTCTCACTCCCTCTCCCTCTGCCCCTCCCTCTTCACCCTCTCTCTCTCAAAAACAAAACAAAACAAAACAAAACAAAACAAAAAACAACTCACTAAAGAAAACCACAAAAAGCTCACTAAATATCAAGCAAAATTAATTAAAAACTAGAAACATCGGGGCACCTGGGTGGCTCAGTTGATAAGCGTCTGCCTTCAGCTCAGGTCATGATCCCAGGGTCCTGGGATGGAGCCCTGCATCGGGCTCCCTGCTCAGCCGGGAGCCTGCTTCTAACTCTCCCGCTACCCCCTGCTTGTGTTCCCTTCTCTAGCTGTCACTCTCTCTCTCTATCGAATAAATAAATAAAATCTTAAAAAAAAAAACTGCAAACATCAATGTGCCACCTGAAGTTACCAATCTATAAGATTAAACAAAGAAGTGTACAGCATCAAGGTATCAAAATTAAGTGTTTATAAAAGTAAAACAAACAAACAAAAAACCCAAAGTCAAGTTGGTTTCAAATTTCTCGGCAACAGTTGATGCCCACAGTGAAGGCGAGATGTGACCCAGGGCTCTGCATCTGATTAAGTTGCTGCTCAATGTATAGAACAGAAAGGCATTGTCATACATGCAGATTCCGGTTGTGGGGAACTCTGCATCCATTAAAGAATAACTGAATCTAATTTATGGTATCAGTCAGGATTCAATCAGAGAAGTGGAACTCTGTGCATGCACGTGCATGTGTGCGCATACGCATGTGTAGGGATTGGACTCATGCAGTGTAGGAGCTGGGTGGGCAGTCCTCCTCAGGCTGGTGCCTTCAAAATGTGATGCTGGGGATTGAGGGACAGAGGGCCGGAAGTCAGAAAGGGACAGTAGAGATAAAGTAGAGAAAGAAGAGCAGTCTGAATCCCGTGAGCTAGAGTCCATGAGGACAGTCCACGGGACAGAAACTCATGCTAGCTGGGTCCTCATCACAGAGCTAAGCACACTCACCTGGCCCAAGAGGCAGAGATGCTCCAGGAGGATCCAAGGGAAGGTGGAGCCGTGGCAGGCCTGGCTGCTAATGGGCTGAGCAGGCAGATAGATGACAGCATGTTTGAGCTAAAATTGGCCGCTGTCTCATTTCCATCCTCCAAATCTCCATGAGAATCTCTAGTCTTGTGGGCCGTTCTAATCAGAAACATACAGGAAAGGTAATTCTGGAAAATATAATTTGGCCTAGGCAAGTGGAAACATTACAAAGACCTCACCGTCCATCCCTTTTCAACTTGGCACCTGTACAGATTGCCCTAAACCAGACTCACTCTCCAAATAAAGACAGTAACAAAATCACGCTTCTGCGCAACACGATACAAAATCCCCCGTACGGCCAAAACCACACTGACCTCCCCAGAGACCCTTGTTTGTCTTTGGAGAATGTGCATTCTTTTCCGAGCTGGTTCATACTCCTCTTATAACTTAAATACTTACACATAAAGTCATTTATTATGAGCACATCTTAAATTAGAAGATAAAGCGTTGAGAGAAGAGATTTAAAAAATTTGGCTAATATTTATTAAAATATATTCGAATCACAATAAGGAAGAAATACTCGTAACTATTACAGTCTTTGTTCTGCAACAGGTCATGAGGTCCTAGCTAGTATTTATAACTACCATCATTCGCTACTTATTTCTTTTGTCCTCAGCAAGCACCTCGGTCATAGTTCCTCGCCTGGTGGAATGACCCAAACCTTTGTGGAGGGTGTAGGCCATTACCAGTATAAATTGGGTTATTATCGTTTTCCTTTGACTTTAATCAGAGGCTATGCGAGTACTATAAGGTACCACAAAGGATCTCTGGCATTCTCTTGACTTATCCCCGCTATGTAGTAACAACCCAAATTCCCTTTGATAGTCAGGATCACCCCAGCCAGTACTTTTGCCTGTTTATTCAGTGCCCAAACACTCCAGATGGCAGCCTCAAGCTCCATTTCAAGACCATCTTTGCTGTGTCTCCTGGTGAAGGCATTTTTCCCTTTGTAACTAAGACTTCTAGACTCGCAGAGGCTAAAGTTGCAGGAATGGGAAGCAAAAATTTCACTGTTGGATCAACAGGGCTGATACGGAGAGGAGTGACTTTCATTTTTATGCCTTGATTCCTGGGCTCCTGGATCCAGGGTGTGGGAGAAGCACAATGCTGATTTAGATCATATACCACATGCTGAAGGATATCGCCTCAGCCCTGCAAGGTATCGCCACCTAGCTGGTACTGTAACCTAATCTTCAAAAACTCATTCAACCATGTGTCAGGGCAGTTGCTTCAAGTTGATGGGGGAACATGGTAAGACCAGTGAATGCCAAGAGCATGAACCCACTTCTGCATTCCGTGTGCTGTGAATACCGTGATGGCAGATGACACATTCTCTAAGGCCACAGATGGCAGTTTTGGCAGAAGCACTGTGGGCAGGGAAGGCAAATCTATGTCCAGAGCAAGTGTCAATTCCAATAAGAACAACTTGCTGCCTTTTTCATAATGAAAGTGGTCCAATGTAATCAACCTAACACCAGGTAGCTGGCTGATCCCTTCGGGCGATGACACCATATCAGGGGCTCAGTGTTGTCTCTTGTGCTGGCAGATTAGGTACTCAGCAGCAGCTGTGGCCAGGTCACTCTTGGTGAGCACAAGTCCATGTCCAAGAGCAAATGTATAACCTCCATTGCTGTCAATATGGCTACTTCGGTTGGCATTGAGTCCCCAGGAGTTGCTGGGGAAGGAGGCTGGCCGATGTCTACAGAATGGGTCGTTCTATCCATTTGATTAGTAAAATCTTCCTCTACCCTTTGGTGAGCATTCACGTGGAACACAAGGTAGCTTCATATTCTGCCATTCAAAGGTCTAACCTCATACCTCTTCCTCAGGCCTTTGGATTTTTCACTTGTGTTCTTTCCAAGTCCAACTACCCAGCCAAATGATGATTTGGTATGGACCCTTTCTTCTGACCATCTCTCCTTCCAGGCAAAATGAACAAATAGGTACCTTGTCCCAAGTTCTGTCCCCCGGGAGGATTTCCACTCTGTCCACTCTCAGGTGATGCATGCCCACCAGTGCAGAACTATTGGTAAACTAAGCCCCAGACTTCATCCCCACGTGAACTGATCACAGGGAACGTCCCATGAAGGCCTGGGTGTGGATTGAGAGTGAATGTAATGTAGGGGGAAGAGGGCTTTGGGCATCTTGGAATTGGTGACAGGAGGAGATTGACTTCCTTGGGCAGGGATGGAAGGGCTGCTTCTAGTGGCAAAAAACGTTTGAGGAATCTGGAATTCACTGGAATCTGCCCATGTGGCCATCCTAATGTTCAAACTCAGATTCCTTCCCAACTAGTACCCTAACTTCCTTTTTTTTTTAAATTAGGCTCTACACCCAGCATGGGGCTTAAACTCAGACCGTAAGATCCAGAGTCACATACTCTACCAACTGAGCCAGCCAGGTGCCCCCTAACACCCTAACTTCTAATGAAAGAGACACTGTGAGGTTGGGAATTCAAATGTGTTGTAGTTCAATGCCAGAAGGACTCACAAGACCCGGTAAGGAGTCATACTCGTGGCTAAATTTTCTTCCAGCAAAGGACACCCCGCAGAAGCAACAGGAGAACAATATGCACTGGTGGGGGGTCCAGCGGGATCCAGCATAAGACTGTCATGTTTTTCCATATCCAGGGGCACACAGGAATGCTTTCTCCCCAATAGCGAACCACAGGTAAGTGCAGGGTGCCTCTGCCCAAGAAGCCTGCTTTAGTCTCAGGTCCGAGGGGGATGGTCATGTAGACATAACCCACTATCTTTTTTTAAATTTAAATTCGATTAGCCAACATATAGCACATTATTAGTTTCAGATGCATAACCCACTATTAACACTCTCCTCAAAAAACAAATAAACAAACCAAAAAAACCCACTCTCCTCACGTTCCACGGGAAGACCTGGGCTTGGTTTTTAATAACTGAGCCCCACAACCACAAGACACAGTGTTTCTTTCAGGGGCATCATAGAAATTATGACATCCCTTCTGCAGACCGTGGGCTGCAAATGAAAACTTAGAAGTCCTGATTTTTAAATTAAAGACATCATTTCAATTTTTAAAGAGAAGCTGTCATTCTTTGACTAAACCATTGTGCCTTTAGGAATTTGCTGTAAGAAAATAAGAAGGATGTGTATAAAATAGAACTGTCAGGATGAATCACCAGAGCACTTTCTACAGCAGACACACTAGACATTGCTCACATGAAACAGTTGCGCATTGTGGTACATCCACAAAATGGAATGCTCAGCAGCTATTAAAAATGTTACAGGAGAATATTTATTGACATGAAGAGGTGTTTAGGGCAAACTGATATGTGAGCCAGGTAGTCAAACAACATACAGTAATGATTCCATTTTTGTAAAAAATATATAGGCATATATAGCAAAAAAAAAAAAAAGGCTTGCAAGGATGGACACTAAACTGATAACAGCTTGTCCCAGGGAAGGGAGGAAAAGGGTGTTTACTTTGTTGACCTGTATTTCTTTTTCTCCCCATACATCACATCCTTTACTTTTGTCATACCAAAATGTCAACCTATTTCAGCTCTTCATTTTGATTAAAGCAAATCCGTTGGAAAAAAAAATGGGGGTTTTTCAGAAGCAGAGATGATTTCCAAGTTGCCACGGAGGCAGCGAGTCTGTTCTCTGGACACACGGGCAGGAACCTTCACGGGTACAGGCAGCTGGGTTCGCGGGAGACCGGTGCTTCCCGGGTCCTCACTCTGGGCCCCCAAGCCCTAGAGCCCAGCAAGTCACCGCCAGGCCGTGCTACTCCTGCTGAGTCACCATTCTCATCATCTTCAGAGCCATGTCCCCTTGGTCAGAAGGAACCTAGAACCAAACAGTATCCGAGTCCACACTCCACGTTCTGGGTTCAGGGGCGACATCCTGAGACCCTGCTCCCAGGAGGAGTGCTGGCTCCACGACACGGCCTAGGAGGACATCTGCACCTGAATGCACCCCTTACGGGAGGGTCCCATCTGAGAAATGACCCCTGCACGGGACAGAAGCCAGGTTGCAGGGGTCTAAAGTAGTCAGCATTTAGGAAAGAACCTACCATTCCATTTGGGGCTGATCTGTTGATTGATTGATCGATTGATTTTTAGAGAGAGAGAGAGAGAGAGAGAGAGAGAGCGAGCACGAGTGGGGGGGGAGGGAGAGAGAGAATCCCAAGCAGACTCCCCACTGAGGGCAGAGCCCGACCCAAGGCTTGGTCCCATGACCCTGAGATCATGACCTGAGCCAAAATCAAGAGTCGGACACTCAACTGACTGAGCCCCCCAAGGCGTCCCTGTTGATTGCCTTAGAAGACCTGTGCTTACGTTACCAGGACCTAGCCTGTTCAAGGAAGAGGGGAGATTCTAAACATTTTAAAGGATTCTCTGGGAATGGAGTACAAAATAGAGGGAAGCTAATAGCAAATCTGTCAACAGATACAACAAACGAACAAGATGCTTTGTTTGGGTGGCACCCCATTTTGGTATTATTATTACTCAATTTTCTTTTGTTTTTCCTTTAAATTTTTCAAATAGGTTCCACATCCAACGCGGGGCTTGAACTCATGACCCTGAGATCAAGAGTCACACGCCCTACTGCCTGAGCCAGCCAAGCACCCCATCCCTTAGATTTTTCAAGTAATTCCTTTATAAACCCCCTTCCCACACACCATCGGAAAGGGGAAGGACAGAGGCCTCAGTTTCTCCTCCATAAAGATGGGCATCCAGTTGACGGCCCCAAATTCTGAAAGCCCATGGGTCCATGATTCTCTATGGCACACTGCTGTCCCCAGTCCTCTTGCCCAGCAAGGTCCCCTGGAGGCACAGGCACAGTGGAGTATACCAAAAAGACATTTCATCAACTAAAGGGGAGGTGGTTGGGGATAATTTAATACCAGTTTCCAGGAGCTATTTTAAGGCTGCCCCAACTGATGTCTCGGTTCTCTCCGTGACAAGCCAGAGGAAACGGGCCTGAACTCCAGCATATGAGCAAGAGCATGTGCTCTCCTTCCCCTCCCCTTCCTCCCTCCCCTCCCACTTGCCCCTGCGGGGACCCTTCTCACAGCACTGTGCCCTAAGACTTCCTACTAGCTTCCTCCCTAGTTGATACCGAGGGTACTCAGAATACTTAAAGCCCCAACAGGGAGTTGCCTGGGTGGCTCAGTCGTTAAGCGTCTGCCTTCAGCTCAGGTCATGATCCCAGGGCCCTGGGATCGAGCCCCGCATCAGGCTCCCTGCTCCACGGGGAGTCTGCTTCTGCTCCTCCTCCTCCTCCTGCTCATGCGTGCACACACACGCTCTCTCTGTCTCTCCCTCTGTCTCTGTCTTCAATAAATAAATAAAATCTTAAAAAAAAAAAAAAAAAAGCAAGCCCTAACAAAATGCCCTCCTAACCCTGGGTCCTGCTGCCTTGTTCATGGTCTCTTCAGATGAAGTTTCTTAAAAGGGCAGATTCCTCCTCCTTCCGGTTCCTGAGGGGAAGTTGTCTTCCCTCCCTCACTGCCCATTCATCTACTGCACCCTTTCCGTGCTGGCTTCCAGGCCTGCCACTGCACCGAAAGCGCTTGCCACGAGCACTACGGATACCACTGTGCCCGAATCACTGCTGGCACTTCGCTCCTTTATCTGAGATGGTGGCAGCTTGCGACACCACTGGCCCCTGGCGACTGTGGATACCCACGTCCCTGGTCTCCCTCCTCCTTTTCTGGCTGCCCTCTCTCAAGTCTCATTTGTAGGTCCTTCTTTCACTTCCTGCCTCTTAAATACAGGTCTGTCCCTGGCCTTTTTCACATTCGACTCCCAAATCTCTCCAAGAGCAAAAATTTGACTCTGGACCATATATACACAGTGTATATATTCAGTTGCCTTATGAGCATCCTACACGGCGGTTCTACCGGCGAACAGGTATCAAGTCCGGCCAGTTCTCCCTTCTGACACTATCAAATTCCTCTACTTCTCTCCCTCCTCGATTACTATAAGAGCATCTTAGAGGGGCGCCTGGGTGGCTCAGTCAGCTGAGCGTCTGCCTTCCTCTCAGGTCATGATCCCAGGGTCCTGGGATTGAGCCCCGAATCGGGCTCCCCCTGCTCAGCAGGAAGCCTGCTTCTCCCTCTCCCTCTGCTGCCGCTCCCCCTGCTTGTGCTCTCTCTGTCAAATAAATAAAAAAAATCTTAAAAAAAAAAAAAAGCGATTTAAATCGGCTATTTGCCCCGGTCTCATCCCCTGTGGGGGCGCCCCATCAGTTGGGGAAGCAGACCAAACCTTTGTTGCTAGAATGCCATTTCTTAGACAAATCTGGCAATTTCACTCCTTTGCTGTAAGACCCTCAATGGCACGCCGTTGCTTTCGGGATACGTGTGAGCTCCCTAACAAGGCGTCCCCGGCCTCATCTCTCCCCAGGGCCCCTCCTGAGGCTCCGTTGGACCTGCCAATGCTGTTTTTCTTGCTCCTACACCTCCTCCTTGCCTAGATAATACCCCTAAGGAGTGGTTTCTGGAGAGGGCACTTTAGTTCCTGCTGAAATCTCTCTTAGCATCTCCTCGGCCATCCAAGTAAACACGCTATATGTGCTTGATGTACAAACGGAGCTTAAAGACCAGTTTTCTAGCCAGACCACCACCCCTCAGCCCCTTCTCTATGGAGATTCTGTCCTAAGCACCAGGGGACCAAGTGGAGAGAGCCGCCCACAGGGCACCTTACCACCCCTCCCAGTGAATCTCCTCCAGGAAAGCACTGTCCTGGGAAGAAGAGAGAACCTGCATGTAAGTGGCCAGACCAAAGCCTAACTGTGAGGGAAGCACCCAACCCCTTGGGCGCCTTTGCAGGTGTCTGCGTGCGTATGTGCACACACGTGTGTGTTTACAGTGGATTTATCCCTCCAGAATCTCCCTTAGCCCATGGATAGCCACTCAGTCAACCTACGACCTAAGGGGAGACAGTGTGTTCGCTTATCAAGTGCAGGAGTGAGACAACCTCATCTTTGCACACAAAGCCTCTTCCAAACTGGAAATCTGGAAGCTACTGCTGCTCGAACACTCCCCCTACCTTGTACCATGCACTGCGACTCAGCTTTCCAGAGCGCTAACTTTGGTTTTCGCTCCCCAAAAATGTTAGGGAAAGACAATTTCTCCCTTCTTCCCCCAAGACAAATGATTAAGAGGAAAGTAACATTAAACTCATTTAAGCTAAAGAGTAAAAGATAGAGCCCAGCTTAATGCTCTCAGAAGGATTTAGTTTTAAATGAGGATCTCTAGATTCAAAGGACTGAAGCACTAATAGCAGGATTTCATTAGAGAACTGGAAACACTCCCTAAAACAAATCACTTCTTCTAAGGCCAGTCCAGGCAGTGCACTCAGCGCATAATCAACTGCCCATGGCTTCACCCTCAGAGCAGCTGAGAGCCTGCCACAAAGGCTGAGGGACGCGGCCTCACCATGTGCCCGGCTCTGAGGATCCAGTAGAAAGCCAGGTTCTTGTAGGACTTGACGAAAGCAGACGTTTCTGAAGACTTCGGGTCACTGTACAAGGCCTTCCACTTCAGCTGATTGAATTTGGGCAGCTCTGCCCACTTCAGTTTCCGCACCCAGGCCTCCTGACCTGGCGAGAGGGAAAGAGCAGGGCCTGGCATCAATAGCTGGGTGGGGTAGAAACAAAAATCTAGATCCCATCACTTCGCGCCCGTTCCCAAACTGTGATGCGCATAGAACCCATCCCGAGATCTGGTTAAAATGCGAATTCAGAGTTGGTAGGTCTGGGTGGGGCCTGAGACTGCCTTTGCAGCAAACTCCCAGTGATGCCCAAAGATACCTGGGAGAAACCTAAACGCTGAGAAGCTTGACTGCTTTTGCCTCTGCCTTTCCCACCGCCGTTCGCGCTGAAGCAAGGCAAGTGGGGACCTCTGGAGGTGGCAGGACTCTCCGGAGGACTGAGAGGTCTCAGGGTCGGAAGGTGCTAACGTGGATCACTGGGCAGGTCATGGAAGAAACACAGAACCATTTCAAAGTGGCCTTAGTGCCCTTGGCTTACAAGTGGCGGAAATATTCAATCCCGGTGACCTCAAGAGGTGCATCATACCTGTCAGACTGTGTGCCTCGATTTACCTGCTGGTTCTGAGAACCTGCCTCTCAGTCTTTACCTAGTCTTACTGAAACAGAACCCCAAAGGCCATTTCCCCTGGGTCCTCACGTGTAGAATCTGCAGGGTTTAGTTTCAATTCAGCTTGCAGAGCTTACCACCTACTGGGACAGTGACAAAAACTCAACTCAACAGTGCATTGACCCCATGGCCAGGAAAAGGTCTCCTTTTCTATTTGTGGTGGGAGTAGGTGTTGTGCATTTCTTAATCATACGTAAGGGACTCAAAATCTGGCAGGCCCAGGCTTCTCTAAGGGGTCACCATGATGAGGGCGCAGAAGGCTAGCTGAGGGCAAGCACAAGCTGACACCCTGCAAACTGGCCCCCTACCCCCAGGTGGGATCTGTGTGACATTCCTCAGGTACTCCCCGCTGCCCTAAAGCTAAGGGAAGGAAAAACAAATGTTTAACTAACAGAGATCACAGTCTAGCAAGACCAGCGCCTCCCTCAGTTTACAAATGTCTTCATGATTTACAAGAAAAAAAGCATTCTTATCAATCACCTAACTTGCAGAAGGAAACTCCCAACTGTTTTAAAATTATTGCTTTACCAGAGGGAGAAACCACCTTAACTTGACAATGGCAAGGCCTCCAGTATGTTGTAGGTCCTCTTTAGCATACAAAAGTTCTTTTGAAAACCTCCCTTTTTCCTTACCCCCAACTCCAGCGTATATAATCAGTCACCCCTCACAACCCTGAAGCAGCAGCTCTTTCTGCCCACAGGGCCTGTTCCTGTGCTTTCATAAAACCACCTTTTTGCACCAAAGACGTCTCAAGAATTCTTTCTTGAAAAAAACAAAAAACAAAAAAGAATTCTTTCTTGGCCGTCAGCTCCGGACCTCACCCCATCAAACCTCACCTACATTCAACAACTGCCTCAAAAGCTCCGTCCTCTTCAAAGAGGTCAAGGTCGGGGCAGATGAACGTAACAGGAAATGGCCTTCCTCCAGGCATTTCAATGTCCACAGCCCCAAGACTGGCATGTCTGGCCAGGGCCAGTTCCCTTCCAGCTCACCCCACGGAACTGCCTCCAGGTGCCCCTCGGAGCGTGTTCCTTACCTATGGTGTCCACGATGAGATCGAGTTGTCCATTATAAATGGTCACATTGACCCCTGCTTCCAGCAGCTCATCCACAATGCTGATGACCGGCTTCATGAAGTCCCCCTCCATGTTCTGGAAGACACTGGCAGACTGGCCTGCACGTGAGGAAAGAGAAAGAGGTAAGAGCCTTCAATCTGCCAGAACACGGGGCACCTTTCAGACCAGAGCCTCCTGGGCTCTGGCACCCAAAGTAACCACTGTGCTTCACCAACAGGTACCGACCACCCAGAAATCCAGGCCCGGAGCCAGTCTCCTGAAGGCTAATGGCCAAGCAAACAGGGAGCCTCACAAAATACTCGTTAGGCCGGTCCTCTCAGGGAACAATCTCTGCATTGGGGCAGGTGTTAGTTTTCCTCCTTTGCTAAGTAACACCAGGGCCACAAGTGGGGCTACCCTAGTGATAAACCAAATCAGACCTAAACCGGTGCAGAGCTAGCCCTCAGGAAAGCCACGGGGAGGATGAGGCCGATAAGCCCCAGGCAAGAGAAGATGGTCGGCACCGCACCCCTGGCGGATTCCTGACTGTCATCACCGTGACACTGAACCCCACAATAACAGTAGCTACTAGGGACGCCTGGGTGGCTCAGTCGGTTAAGCGGCTGCCTTCAGCTCAGGTCATGATCCCAGTGTCCTGGGATCGAGTCCTGCATCGGGCTCCCTGCTCGGTGGAGAGCCTGCTTCTCCCTCTGCCTGCAGCTCCCCCTGCTTGTACTCTCGCTCACTCTTTCTCGCCTATGCTCTCTCTCTCTAGCAAATAAATAAATAAAATCTCAAAAACAAACAAACAAACAAAAAAACAGTAGCTACTATTCATTTCTGTCCGCAAGCACTTTACAAACAAGATCGCATTTCCTTGTCATCAAGGATATATACTCCCTCTATATGCTCTGGAGTTGGGGGTAAGGAAAAAGGGAGGTTTCCAAAAGAACTTTTGTACACTAAAGAGGACCTACAAGATACTGGAGGCCTTGCCATTGTCAAGTTAAGGTGGTTTCTCCCTCTAGTAAACTGGGAGGTACAGAGTCCTAACATGTGCAGTTAGGTTAAAGCGAATGAGGCTCCGAGAGGCTGAGATACATGGCCAGGGTGAACGAGCCAGTCAGTGGCAGGCGGGGTGTGAGCACGGACCGGCGGGCTCCACGTGCGGAGGCTTAACTGCACGCTGGAGCTCAAGCCCTGGGTATCGGCCGGCAAGTTTGTCCTTTCCGGACCAGACACAGCTGGGGCCACGGAGCTTTCTCTATCAGTCATGGTCTGCCAAACCATGGGTAAGGGGACTACACTGGGCAGTGCCCCTTGCCCCCCACAATTCCTAATATGGTCCCCAGAACAGAATACAGTAGACCCTGGAACTACATCCAGCATCAGGATTGGGGGGGAGCCGGGCTGGGGAGCTGGTCAAAACCTGCCCCAAAGGACCTTGGTCTGGAAGTCATACCCATAACCAACTGTGGCTTTGGGCGTGACTTTTTTTAATCTTGATTTTTTTTTTTATTATGGAAAACCTCAAACTGATAACAAGTCAGAAGAGTAAGAGGATTCCCAAGTGCCCATAACCTGGCTGCAACAAGATTTATCAACACCTAACCCATCATTTCATTTCCCTCCCCACCCACTTCCCTACCAACCTCTTATTCTGAACCAATTTGGGCACATTATGTTTGCTCATCTATAAAATGTGGCCAGTAATGCTGTCCTACCAGCAACCTATCATCACCACCGCCAAAACCCATCATTCTTCAAACTTAGGCCTTTGAACTGGCCCCTCTACTGCCCTGCAACCCCACAAATGGCCCTTAATTAGGTCACAGAAGTACCTCCCCAGGAGCAATCCTCAGGAATAATTTTGAGCTTCTTTCTGATGGGACCGTTCATGAGCTGACTTAAGGTATTCTGTTGTAGGTGTCTCACGTGGCGCTGGTAAAGGTGAACTGAAACAAACTGGTACCCAGTGAGTCAAAGGACTGGAAATACGACCAAGAGCACACCTTTCCCAAGCGGTCGGGAAAGATAGTGTCTAAGAGGGAGGTTTTCAGCTGGAAAACGAAAAGCGTCACCTTCGTTCACCCCAGATGGAGGAAGAAAGCCAGAAAGACATTGAAAGTGGAGATGCTTTATTAATTTTGATTGCTGCACTTTATGTACTTTGGGGCCATTGAGATTATCCAGCACGGCCAAAGGAAATCAGCTGAGAAGTGGAATCTAGAGGCTCCTGAAGCCTTTACAGGCCTCCTACGGAGGGAGGACACCAGGCATTCAGCATCCACGGTGAAGCTGGGTCAGCTGAAAGACAGCTCAATCCAGCCTTCAGAAGGACTGTAACGTGTAATGTGCAGAAGGTGGTTTCCAAACTTCAAAAACACTATGGTAAGCGAAAGAAGCCAGATGCAAAAGACCACCTGCTGCATGGTTCCATTTATATGAAACGTCCGTATCTAGAAACACAGATTAGTGACTGCCTGGGGCTGGGCGTGGGAACGGAAACTGACTGCCAGGGGACACGGGATCTTTCTGGCATGGTGGAAATTTCTAGAGCTGGATTGTGGTAATGGCTGTGCAGCTTTGTGAATGCACTAAAACCACGGAATCATACACTTAAAATGGGTGAGTTTTGTGGTATGTAAATTATGTCAATAAAGCTAAAAGAACTGATTCCCTCTTGCATGGAGACAGAGACGGGGTCTAGCAACGTCAAGGTTCACTTACCTAGGGGGCTCTGGGTGAATTCTAGGCTCGACTTCACTGCAGATGTGGGAGTGCTTTTAGTTAAGATGTTATAGAAGTTCACCCCATCCGTGTTCTGAAATACAGAATGATATTTGGCTGTTTGTTTTATTTATCCATTATCAAAGCTGCCTAACAGAAAGGCGACAGGCTCTCCATCTTATCCAAGGACAGCTTTAACTTTGTAAATGTGCCTGGACCAGAAAGAAATGCAGCTCTGAGACCAGCTGTCAGCCCGATCTCGGGGGGTGGGGGTGGGTAGTGAGCAGCTCGTCCAAGTGGATCTCAGATGCTGGAGAAAACCAAGGGCCCACGTGTTAATTTACAGGGAGAAGAGGGCTAAGCAGGGTCCTGCACACTCGTCCTCGACTGTGCATTCTTCCCTCCTGGCTCACTGCGGACATGTTGCCTGGTGAGGATTCAAACATTTCCTTCTGCAAGACATATTGTTTCTTATAGTGTCCATACATTTGGTCAAGGGACAAGTGGGTCTTGCAGGCCTGGGCCGGCTTTCTGAGCTTGTCACTGCTCAGACTCGTCGGCTTTATCATTTAGCACGTGATCATTTTCAGATCTGAGGGGAGTCTCAGGAGAGACCCAAGCCCTGACAGCACCAACCAGGGGACCCTGGCTCCACGGGAACACGGCAAGCGGGCTGCCCCCGAGCGTGTCTCCTTACCTGTTCAATGACCATTTCTGCTTTCCCCCACAGCTGGGTGGCCTCTTTGTAGAGCCCCTTATTCACAGCATCCAGGACATCCTCTGCAACCTGAGACACCTCTGCCAGGCCTTGGTCGTCGAGAAGCGACTGGAATGCAAACCAAGAACGAAAAGCTCCACATTGCTCAGAGACACAGATCTGGCATCACCACAGCCGGGGACGGGTGAGAGAGAGTGGGAGGGTAAAGACCTATAGGTGAAAGTGTACGGTCAGTCACGTTGTCACTGGTGAAAGAAATAGAGCAAAACGTGAGCGGAGGCCAGATGGTGGGTATATGGGTGTTCACAGGGATCTTTCAACTTTTCTGCACAGGTGAAAATTTTTATCATAAAAAGTTGGGGAGACTTTAAACATTGTGTTTCTTAGACCCAGAGCAATGGGGAACTGGGCTGACGGTTCATTAAATTTGCCCACAGGGAGCAGTGTCAACCTCCTAGGCAAACCCAGCTAGGCTGTTTGTCCTGGGCACAGAGCCAGGAGAGATCAGCTGCGCGGCTTACCACGGAGGGTGCAGAGGTGGGAACTCATCTACTCACCATGCTGTACAGGAAAGGTCCCCAGGAGAGCACCGAATCTAAAGGAAACCACAGGTGTACAAAATAAGTCCGCAGTGGCTCTGTCCTCCCAAAGAAAAACCAAACTAGCTTCCCTCCCAAAGCGGAGACAGAAGCAAGAAAGCTGGTGGCTTCAGGTCTATAGGCTCCTCCCCTCACTGATGTCCCTGCAGGGCTGACGGCTCAGTGGCCAGGAGGTGGGATGATGTGGGGGCCTTTCTGTTGACTCAGGGCTAATGACACGTTAATTTGGCCTGATACTGGAGCAGCGAGTGTGTGTGTGTGTGTGTGTGTGTGTGTGTGCGCGCGCGCACGTGTGCACACAGTGAAAATTCCTGTTAGACCTCTAGGCTTTTTGACAGCTTAGAATATTTCCCCTGCCCTCACATTTCTGCTCTGTATTTGCTCCTCCAGTTTGGGGACACTTGCTTCTGCCAAGGAGCTAATTAAGGAAGGAGACTAAGGATTTTGTAATTCAAGTGCCTATGACTATACTGTCAACCAATTCTTTTTTTTTTTTAAAGACTTTATTTATTTGACAGAGACAGACACAGCAGAAAAGGGAACACAAGCAGGGGGAGTGGGAGAGGGAGAAGCAGGCTTCCTGCCGAGTCGGGGGCTCGATCCCAGGACCCTGGGCTCATGACCTGAGCTGAAGGCAGACGCTTAACGACTGAGCCACCCAGGTGCCCCTCAACCAATTCTTTTCTATTCCACAAACATACTGAAAATTTACAAAGCGTCTGAAGCCAGCAAGGAGTTAGAGCGATACAAATGAGTAAAACAATGCCTGCCTCAAAGAGAATAGTTGCACTCGGTTTGACAGATTCGTAATTCCCGTAACTCTAGGTAAGGCTAGGACCACTGAGATGTGCCAACAAAGTATCAAGGACCGCAACTTGCACATTTGAATATGTCACTCCTTTGCTTAAAAGTCTTCAATCGTTCCCTAAGGCCAAGCATCTCAAAGTGTGTTTCAAGTAACCTCAGTACTGCAGGAGGTAAGCCTAGGTATTAGAGAAGAAAAAATGATTCTTCAGTTAAATATCTTTGAGGCTATGCAAAACAGAATATTTCTCCCCCCCCGCAGGACTTCCCAGAGCCTTTAACATGCCTGTGAAAGCTTGAGGTCTTTTGTGGTATGTAATTATGTCAATAAAGCTAAAAGAACTGATTCTTTTAGTATTTAGCCAGTATTCACCAGTATTTAGCCCTGGCAACTTATTTAACTACGAAGCCCTTTGTACAGCACCTGTTTTGGTGTGGTATTCGTCAGGGTACGCTCGGAGACATGCAGGCATACCAGGTCCTCCGGAACCTTGCTATCGTTCACCTCTCCAACTTAACTATCAAGCTTGTGCCTTAGTTTCTTGAAATAGAGAATCGTCTGCAATTCTCCAATGCACCCCATTCCCTGCTTGATCTAGACCAGGGAGGGACAAAACTTTTCTATAAAGGAACAAACAGTAAACATTTTTAGCTTTGCAGGCCAGGCGGCCTCTGTTGCAACTACTCGACTCTGTTGTGGCAGCCTCCAGGCAGCCACAGACAACATGTAAATGAATGGGCATGACTGTGTCCCAGTAAAAAAACTTCTCTACCAAAGGAGGGTGGCAGATGGGGCGCCTTGGGTGGCTCAGTCGTTAAGGGTCTGCCTTCGGCTCAGGTCATGATCCCAGGGTCCTGGGATCGAGCCCTACATCGGGCTCCCTGCTCCGCGGGAAGCCTGCTTCTCCCTCTCCCACTCCCCCTGCTTCTGTTCCCTCTCTCACTGTGTCTCTCTCTGTCAAATAAATAAAATCTTAAAAAAAAAAAAAAGGAGGGTGGCAGGACAGACTCAACTTGTAGGTTGTAGTTTGCCAACCTCCGGTGTGCAACAGAACTTTCTGTAATGATGGAAATACTCTCTATCTATGGGGTCCAGAACAAGTCAATAATCACATGTGGTCACTGGGTACTTGAAATGTGGATAGTGCAATTGAAAGAGTTAAATCTTTATTGTATTTTAATTAATTTAAATTTAGTGGCATACGGCTATGGCTACCATCTTGAACTGTGCAGATCTTCTTGAAGACACGGAGCATGCCTGTGCATCTTTCCTAGCCCCTAGCACAATGCCTACTACCTAGCAAATAATAATTGTTCATATAAATTAACAGTATCTCTCTCTCAAAAAAGGAGTATTCCTGGGGTGAAGGGGTAGAACTTAAGTGGTTCTGAAAGGAGGGATTCAGATCTGGGCAGAAGATTTCTTTTTTTCTTTTTTCTTTTTTTTAATTGAGAGAGTGCACATGCGCAAACAGGAAGTGGGGGTTGGGGGCGGGGAGGGAGGGGCAGAAGGAGAGGGAGAAAGAGAATCGTAAGCAGGCTCCACACCCAGCGTGGAGCCCGACATGGGGCTCGATCTCACGACCCTGAGATCATGACCAGAGCTGCAATCAAGAGTCGGACACTCAACTGACTGAGCCACCCAGGCACTCCTGGGTAGGAGGATTTCTAAGGGGAAGTTGGTCACAGTAAGGTGAAGAAAGGTAGATTTTACAGACAGATGAATAGCACTTGCGAAGCCTTGTGTCTTGCGCAGGCAGTGAGGTGTACTGGGTGAGCGCAGAGATTATGGAGCCTGCTTCCTGGAGATGAATGCTGACTCTAGCTGTGTTGACTTTAGGAAAATTGCTTAACCTCTCTGAGTCTCAGTTTCATCATCTCCAAAACTGTGATGATGATAGCAGCCATCCCATGGAGCTGTCGTAAGCATTAAATGAAGGTAACATATGCAAAGTGTTGAGTGCTGTTAGGAAACTGTGATGAGACCCCAGAAGGCAGCATGAGGCCCATGGCTGTGATTTTGAGTGAGCCAGGGGGACTCACGCCTCTGATCGAGGCTTCTGAAGCTTCATGATGTCCTGGGAGGTCCACCCAGGAAGGAAAAACAAAGAGGAGCCTTTCTCCCAGTGCTAACTCAAGAGCTCCCACTTATGCCATTTCAGCCCCGGGTGATGCCAAGAATAAGGGCAAGAAATACCATTCCCAGTAGCATCGGAATATCCCAAATCCATTACGGACATGGCTCTGTACCAAACTGAATCCCTATCTTTTAGGGGAAAAATATTACTTTATATAAATTACTATTTTTAAAAACTGAGGCATCATCATCCATCAGAAATCATACAGGCAAACTGAGACATTTTGATGAATGCATATACCCATGTAACGACCAGCCCAATGAAGATACAGAGCATACACAGCCTAGAAAGTTCCTTGGTACCCCTTTCTGGCTCATTCCCCTCCCTCCTCCAGAGGTAACTTCTCTTCTGATTTCCTACTCTGTAGTTTGGTTTTGCCTGTGAAAAGTCACCTTCTGTTAAGTTCGAGTGGTTCTCAACCAGGGACATCTGGAGGAGTCTGTGTGCCACACCAGAGTGGGTATACTGGCATCTAAAGGGTAGAGACGCTGCTAACATCCTACAACGTGCAGGACAGCTCCCCCAACAAAGAATTATGTGGCTTAAAATGTCAGTAGCCCCGAGACTTAGAAATCCTGTGTTAGAGTTAACCCCACCAACGTGACTATCTCAGATGTCAGAAGCCACACCCCAGATGTCTGCATCACAAACAACTTTGATCTGTACTCCCAAAGAGGACACTCTGGTTATGAAACTATGAACCTGAGCGGCAGGACCTAATGGTAACCTTGTCTCATCACCACGGTGAGTAACACACGGCAATTTCCTCCCAAATGCTCATTCTAGTGGCGGTGACAAATAACCAACAGACTGGGGTTTGAATCCTGACCAGGCCACTCATGCTGTGTGTCAGAGGGCAAATTCCATCACCTCCCTGGTCTTTAAAATGTTTTCATTCTCCCTCTCCCACTCCCCCTGCTTGTGTTCCCTCTCTCGCTGTGTCTCTCTCTGTCAAATAAATAAATAAAATCTTTTAAAAAATAATAATAAAAAAATAAAATGTTTTCAACTGTAGGGGTGCCTGGGTGGCTCAGTCGGTTAGGTGTCGAAATCTTGATTTTGGCACAGGTCATGATCTCAGGCTTGTGAGATCGAGCCCTGCCTTGGGCTTGTGTTGGGCAGGGAGCCTGCTTAAGACTGTCGGGGTGCCTGAGTGGCTCAGTCGTTAGGCATCTGCCTTCGGCTCAGGTCATGATCCTAGGGTCCTGGGATCAAGCCCCGCATCTGGCTCCCTGCTCTGCAGGAAGCCTGCTTCTCCCTCTCCCACTCCCCCTGCTTGTGTTCCCTCTCTCGCTGTCTCTCTCTCTCTGTCAAATAAATAAATAAAACCTTTAAAAAAAAAAAGAAAGACTCTCTTTCCCCCTCTGCCCTTCCCACTCTTAAAAAAAAAAAAAAAAAGTCTTCAACTGTAAAATGTGATTCTTTTGGTGTGAGAATCAAATAAGAGAATTCAGTCTGGCCAGCAGCAGTCCATGGTAGGGGCTCTATAAATGAGTTCTCATCCCCAAATTTCTTGGACAGTCCTGGGGTAAACACTTTCTGTGTTGACATCTCTAAGGACCCAGAAAATTCTGTTTCCCTGTTTTCTGATCTGGACCACACAGCCCAAAGTCCCAGGCAAGGATGGAGAAAAGGAGTAAAGAAGTATCTGAGGATTGTGTCCTTACCAACAGGGGAGATCCACGAGTCACCCAAAGCGATGCCGGCGAAGTTGCACTGGATGGTTCCTTGCTGAATGGCCTGAAAGAAGAGCCCAGAAACATTCTTGCCAAGGGAACCCAGGGACCTCCGTCCCTTCTTCAGCAGGAGGGAGCCAAGCCTTTAGGCACCACCTCTCCCAACCATAGAGAACTTCTGCCCATCCTTTCTAAGACTCCCTGGGTATCCGAAAACCAAGAGACCCAGTAAAGAGCAAGAGTAACTCTTTCCTGCTGCCATTTGCAAAACGAAGAACAGCTCAAGTTTTTCTCTACTGTTTTTAAGAGTGCTGGCACGATGTGCATGGGGTCTGGTGCAGCCCTCGCTTCTTTCCCAGGGTCACTGGCACTCTTTCCCCTGAGGTCTGGGATTTCTAACAAGGTGCTGGGGGGTTGAGTCGGCGGGGGGAGGACCAGGGTACAACGCTCACTGTCCACATGGCAGTCACTGAAGGGTGGCGGGCCTCCTCAGGAGGTCCTTGAGGGAGAGATGGACGCCTCAGGACTATACTATCATTTGTATAAAATGAGAAAAAAGAATATATAGTGGACCCCTGAACACAGGTTGGAACTGCACGGGTTCACTTATACACTGATTTTTTTCCAACAAATACAATACAGTAATGTAAATGTATTTCTCTTCCTTACGTTTTTCTTAATAGCATTTTATTTTCTAGCTTACTTAATTGTAAGAATACAGTATGTAATACACATAACATACAAAATATGTGAATCGACTGTTTTATGTTCTCAGTAAGGCTTCTGGTCAACAGTAGGCTATTAGTAGGTAAGTCTGGGGAGAGTCAAAAGTTATATTTGTATTTTCCATGGCATAACTTATATAGAGAACGTGAATCATATGATACACGCCTGAAACTAATGTAACATTGTGCATCAACTGTCCTCAAACAAAAAAAAGTGTTTAAAAAAGATGTATGTGTTGGCGCCTGGGTGGCTCTGTCATTAAGCATCTGCCTTTGGCTCAGGTCATGATCCCAGGGTCCGGGGATCGAGCCCCGCATCGGGCTCCCTGCTCCGCGGGAAGCCTGCTTCTCCCTCTCCCACTCCCCCTGCTTGTGTTCCCTCTCTCGCTCTCTCTCTCTCTCTCTGTCAAACAAATAAAAAACCTTGGGGCGCCTGGGTGGCTCAGTCGTTAAGCGTCTGCCTTCAGCTCAGGTCATGATCCCACTGTCCGGGGATCGAGCCCCGCATCGGGCTCCCTGCTCCGCGGGAAGCCTGCTTCTCCCTCTCCCACTCCCCCTGCTTGTGTTCCCTCTCTCGCTGTCTCTCTCTCTCTCTGTCAAACAAATAAAAAACCTTGGGGCGCCTGGGTGGCTCAGTCGTTAAGCGTCTGCCTTCAGCTCAGGTCATGATCCCACTGTCCGGGGATCGAGCCCCGCATCGGGCTCCCTGCTCCGCGGGAAGCCTGCTTCTCCCTCTCCCACTCCCCCTGCTTGTGTTCCCTCTCTCACTGTCTCTCTCTCTGTCAAATAAATAAAATCTTAAAAAAAAAAAAAAAGATGTGTGTAGGGGCACCTGGGTGGCTCAGTTGGTTAAGCGTCTGCCTCTGGCTCAGGTCAGGATTTCAGGGTCCTGGGATGGAGCGCTGCGTCAGGCTCTGCGTTCAGTGGGGAGTCTGCTTGTCCGTCTCCCTCTGGCCCTCCCCGCCCCGCACCGCTCCTGCTTTGTCTCTCTCTCAAATAATCAAAATCTTTAAAAAAAATAAGTATATGTGGATTTTCCACTGAGCAGGAGGTGATAGCTCCTAACCCCCACGTTGGATTAGTTTATGGAGGCATGGAATACCTCTGGAATGATACGGAAGCAACTAATATCAGAGGCTGCCTTAGAGGAGGCGGACAGAGGCAAGAGGGAGATTTTTTACAGAACACCTTTTTCATTTTTTGAATTTTAAATTATGTACCTGCACAAACTAGAGATCTAAAACGAAACTACCTGGCTTGGAGCATCAGTAATTATAGAGAAGGAATTATGCATTTATCTGGGTTTTCCAGAAGGAACTTAGTTCTTTTCATTTGTTTTATTTTTAAAATTTAGGTGACTTCTACACCCAATGTGGGGCTCAAACTCAGAACCTGGAGATCAAGAGTCACACACTCCTCTGACTGAGCAAGCCAGGTGCCCCCAGGAACTTATTTCATAAGTGACCTAAGAAGTCCAGACGATGAGGGAAAGTTCCACTTTATAGAAGAATACCAGCTAATGGGTGTGAACAAAAAGATAGGAGGAGAAAACCAACATTTTGAAACTCCTAATGAACTTACGGACTTACAGGAGAATTAAAAATGATGCTAAAGCCATCAGGTGAAAGATGGATGAACTGGACATCCATACAGGGTTAAGAGAACACGACTCATAACTTTCTGCCCAGACAAAGGGTGAGACAGTCCAGTGGAAAAATCAGACTAGATCTAGATACTATGTCCTTTCTGATTTGAAGCACAATGAAGTGCACAACATCACGGATTATTAGAGGCTGGCAATTTATTCTATAAAGGGCCAGAATTTAAAATATTTTAAGCTTTCTAGACCAGTCTATGTTGTAATTACTCAGCTCTGCCACTGTAAGGCTAGAGCAGTTATAGGCAGTATGTAAACAAATGAAGAGTTCTAATAAAACTTTATTTGTGGACACTGAAATCTGAGTTTCATATAACTTTCATGCATCATGAAATATTATTCTGCTTCTAATCCCCTCCCCGCACCCCCACCACTTAAAAATGTAAAAGCCATTCTTAGCTCACAGGTTGTATGTAAACAGGTGGTGAGCTGGATTTGACCTCTGGGCCATAGTTTCCCCAAACCTGACCTATTATAATATATGCTATCCAAAACTTTTACCTTGAATGTATTAGACCATTATATATAACTGATAGTTTCATAGGAAACGCAATAAAGAGAGAAATAAACAAAATAAATAAACACCATGAAGACGTTACCAAAGCCTGAAAAGGAAACAAGCCAAGTGGTCTGGTTTCTTCACCAAATCAGAGTCATAATAAAGGGGCTGTGCTAGATGGAAACAGACTTTAGGGACACCGCAGCCAGACGAATTCCTGCATCTGGTCTGATTAATGGCTTAGACTAACCAGCTATCAAGGACATGCCGGGATCATTAAAGAAATCTGCATATTTGAGACGAAAATGTACTGAAATGGGAAGGTGAGGACTAGTGACTGAAGAAAGCAGGCTGCAGACATTATGTCTAAGATCATCTCATATTGGTTTAAAAAAGCCTTTTATAAAAGTGCAGGAAAAGATGTAAAGGCCATCCACTGAGGCGTTAGGGAGCTCTCCAGCTGCTGGGAAGGTGACATTTTCAGCTTTAATTTGTACTTGCCGTATTTTCTAATTTTCTGTTATGCACATGTACTATTTCTTATGAAAGGTTTTTTTTAAAGAACTTATAAATCTTAAAAAAGTAAAGGGGGGCGCCTGGCTGGCTCAGTCGTTAAGCGTCTGCCTTCGGCTCAGGTCATGATCCCAGGGTCCTGGGATCGAGCCCCACATCGGGCTCCCTGCTCGGCAGGAAGCCTGCTTCTCCCTCTCCCACTCCCCCTGCTTGTGTTCCTGCTCTCGCTATCTCTCTCTCTGTCAAATAAATAAATAAAATCTTTAAAAAAAAAAGATTCTCAGGCGCCTGGGTGGCTCAGTCGGTTAAGCGACTGCCTTCGGCTCAGGTCATGATCCTGGAGTCCCGGGATCGAGTCCCGCATCGGGCTCCCTGCTCAGCAGGGAGTCTGCCTCTCCCTCTGACCCTCTTCCCTCTCGTGCTCTCTATCTCTCATTCTCTCTCTCTCAAATAAATAAATAAAATCTAAAAAAAAAAATTAAAAAAAGATTCTCTCTCCTCCCTCTGCTCCCCCACCATCCCACACTCTCATTGAC
Source organism: Zalophus californianus (assembly GCF_009762305.2). Classification (NCBI taxonomy): domain Eukaryota; kingdom Metazoa; phylum Chordata; class Mammalia; order Carnivora; family Otariidae; genus Zalophus; species Zalophus californianus. The sequence continues at coordinate 29,292,517 of NC_045610.1, forward strand.
TCTCTCAAATAAATAAATAAAAGTTTTTAAAAAAAATCCTCTGACACACACACACTTAAGAATGCCCAAGGACGGGTTCCTGGAACTGAAATTATTGGGTCCAAGGGCATATAGATTTTAAAAGTTGACAGAGACTGCCTAATTGCTCTTTTAAAATGACTTAGCAATCTCCATTCCCATCAAGAGTGTAGGAGAGCACTTATTTCCCTGACTTCTTACCAAAACTGGGTGTCATCAATCTCTAAATATTTATAAGCCTTACAGATTTAGCTACTAACAAAAGTTGAGGGCTCCTGAGTGGCTCAGTCGGTTGAGCGACTGCCTTCGGCTCAGGTCATGGTCCTGGAGTCCCGGGATCGAGTCCCGCATCAGGCTCCCTGCTCGGCGGGGAGTCTGCTTCTCCCTCTGACCCTCCCCCCCTCTTATGTGCTCTCTGTCTCTCATTCTCTCTCTCTCTCAAATAAATAAATAAAATCTTTAAAAAAAAAAGTGGAGCATTTATCTTATCTTCACGGGCTGTTTATTTTTTTCTATAAATGGCTTGTTTATACTCTTTGTCAATTTACTACTGGGATATTGTCCTTTTTTATAGTTATCACTACGAATACTTTTTCTATCATATGTTTGTGTATGTATATACATACATCTTTTGAAATTATCTATGGAACTCTTAGGTTTTAAATTCGAATGTGGTCTAAATATGTCAACCTTATCCTTTTTGTGTTTTGGGTGTTCCATCGTATGAAGGAAAGCTTCAGGGGCGCCTGGGTGGCTCAGTCAGCTGTGTCCAATTCTTGATTTAGGGTCAGGTCAGGATCTTGGGGTTGTAAGACGGAGCCCCGCGTTGGGTTCTGTGCTGGGCATGGACTCCGCTTGAGATTCTCTCTCCCTCTGCCCCTCCCCCCTCCCCGGCTCACGAGCACTCACCCTCTCTCTCTCTCTCTCTAAAAAAAAAAAAAAAAAAAAAAAATTATTTAAAATGAAAAGAAAATAAAAAATTTAAAAAATGAAGGAAAGCCTCAGGTTTTCTTACAGTTTTGATTTTTATGTTTGGATTTTTAATCTATCTAGAACTGATGTTTTATGAAAGAAAGAACTCCACGTTATGGTTTTTCAAAGCGAGAGCCGTTCATTTCCATACCATTCATTGACTATTCTATCTGCTACCCAATGATTTGAAATGCCATCTTATCATCGGATATGACAATGCCATATGATCATATGCGTGACACGTTATTTACATACACATATGTACACATCATGTCCTGCTGCATTTAATCCTCTAGTCTGCTGCTACGTTAGTACCACACTGGTTTACATGCTGTAGCTTTCTTTATAGCTTGTACCACATCTGCTAGGGCAACCTTCACTGTTCTCTTTGAAACTTTTTGTGGTTATTATTACAGACTTTATACAAGGTCCCACTCAAAGTACATTCAGTATCAGGTGATACAGAAAGAAACAGAATCAGTGTCTATCTGAAACCAAAGCAACAAAGTCATTTTCCCCGTTACCTTATAAAGTTCTAGACCAATGCCAGCTGCCATTTTGCCTCCGTAGGACTCTGAGAAAATGTAGAATGGAATCGTCTAGCAAGAAAAGGAATTTACAAAGAATAAATATCCCGGATGCCTTCTTTTCCCCCACATGAGTTAAGTTCAAATTTCTACCGCATGTAATGGCCAAACAAAACAAATCTGCTTTTCTTGGTCTTTTCCCCCATATCTGATTAGAATACTGGGTTCTAAGGTCATTCTTTCAAGCTCAAAACCACTTTGAGATGATAGAAACAAAAGGCCACAACCTGCTCTCGGGTGCAGAAAAGTTTTCTCTGATAATGGCTGGACATTGAACTCTTGGGGAAACAAGTTAATTCAGATGGCTGTAGCAGGGTGACTGCTAGCCCCTTTGCTCACCTGTCCCCAAGTCACTGCTCACCTGAAATTCCTTGTGGCAATCAAAGAAAGTCTTCAGGAGAACCATCATGTCTGAAGCCACTGTGGCGAGGTCTTTGGCATATGCGTCACTCTTGTTCACATAACTGAACCCACTGCCCACAGGGTTATCCACAAATAGGAGACTGGCTGACTGGAGCTATACATCACACAGGAAAGTCAAGTGGTACAACCACTCAGTTAGTCACCGACTATCTTTCCACCATCTTTTTTTTAAATTTATTTTTATTTATTTATTTATTTTAAAGATTTTATTTATTTGAGAGAGAGAGAATGAGAGATAGAGAGCACAAGAGGGAAGAGGGTCAGAGGGAGAAGCAGACTCCCTGCTGAGCAGGGATCCTGATGTGGGACTGGACCCCAGGACTCCAGGATCATGACCTGAGCCGAAGGCAGTCACCTAACCAACTGAGCCACCCAGGCGCCCTTTATTTTTATTTCCACCATCTTCTATGCGTGTTAACCCATGCATGTGAAGATACCAGTGTGCTTACGATCCTACTGCTAAAAGGGATTTCAAAAAATAAGGGTCAGGAGGGGCCCCTGGCTGGCTTAGTCGGTAGAGCTTGTAACTCTTGACCTCAGGGTTGTGAGTTCAAGCCCCACATGGGGCCTGGAGCCTACTTAAAAAAATAAGTAAGAAGGACCAGGAACATAGACTACTAAGGCAAAGAGAGGCAAAGAAAAGAAGAGGCAAGAAGGAAAGATTAACATACACACAGGGACCAAAGCATCTAAGCTGTCACTTTTCACACAATATGGCATCCTAAACATAATCCACTGGCTCAGGTAGAGCCACGCAGCATCCGTCGGAGCCACGGCTCAAAGCAGTGACGGTACCACCGAGGTCTGAATATCACGTATCAGTTTTCTTCAAGATGAATCCAATTTCCACAGAAGCCTGGCCTCCAGTACACCGCAAGTACAGAACTTACCCTAATACCTTTTCCAAAGAGGCTCAGAGCTATAGAATCCTCTGTCTGGAAGGATCCTCACTGGTGACACAGTCCAGCCATGTCCTTTACTGATCAGGGAATTAAAGTTGAGAAAAGACCCAGGACTTGTCCAAAGAAGGTCACAAAGCTGGACAAGTAATGGCAGCATCAGCACTCAGGCCTGGGCCTCCTCACTTCTCATTCAGGCTCTCTGCCTGAGTTGCGCTGTGCTCTGAGTTCTGGAAAACTTGCGAACAAGCCAGTGTGGCGCTCTGCTACAGCACGTAGCAAGTTCAGGAATGTTCCAGGCTAAGGGAACGGCATGTGCAAAGACCCTGAGGCAAAAGTAAACTGCACTTAAGAAGGACCAGCAGGAGACAAAGAGAATCCAAGGGCTCAGAGGGGACCTTAAGGAAGAGGTGGTCCTGCAATGAGTCTTGAATGGTAGATGTGAGTATAGGAAGCTAGATGTGAATGAGGGGCCAAAGGAATGAGGTCCAAGCCAAGGAACTGGCCAGGCAGGGCCTGAAGGGAGTGTGTACATGGACAGACGTTGGGAAATGGGGCAGGAGGTAGGCAGAGACCAATTTAAGCCCAGGAATCTGGCTCTGATCTTCTGGGAACTGAAAGATATTAAACTAAGGAGTGATTTGTATTGGAGAGGCACTCTGAAAGCAGCCACTAGAGAGGATGGAAAAGGGATGGATGAAGAATCTTAACACGTGGGTGTTAAACACAGAGTTACCATATGACCCAGCAATTCCACTTTGAGGTAGATTCCCCCCCACAAAACCGAAAATAAGAACTCAAACAAATGTTTGCACACCAGTATCCTCTGCACTCGTCATCAGAGCCAAAGGGTGGAAACAACCCAATTGTCCATCAACAGATGAAGAGACAAACTGTGGTCTATCCACACAATGGACTCTTATTCAGCCTTACAAAATGGGGACTAGTGGCACATCCGACATGGATGAACCTTGCAAATATCATGCGACATGAAAGAAGCCACACCCCAAAGGCCACATACTGTATGACTCCATAGTTATAAGATGGCTAACACAGCCAAATCTGTAGAGACGGGAAGTTGTTAGTGGTGGCCTAAGGAGAGGCTGGTGGTTAATACTTAAGGGGTATGAGGTTTTCTGGGATGGGAGGGTAGTGAAAATGTTCTGAAACTGATTGTGGTAATGGTTGTAAAACTCTGAATATATGGAAAGCCACTGAATCGTATACTTTAAATGGGTGAGTCGTATGGTATGTGAATTATATTTCAATAAGGCTATATTTTAAGAACTCATTTTTAGGGGCACCTTAGGTGGCTCAGTCGGTTAAGCATCTGCCTTTGGCTCAGGTCATGATCTCAGGGTCCTGGGATCGGGATCCCTGCTCAGCGGGGAGTCTGCTTCTCCCTCCCCCTGCTTGTGCTCTCTCTCTCTCTCTCTCTCAAATAAATAAAATCTTAAAAAAAAAAAAAGGATTCATTTTTAGGTCAAACTGATTGGATGAGCGGGGTGAGGGGCAGAAGACAAGGATGGCTCTCTGGTTTCTGGCTCAGGCACCTGATTGGGACACATGGAGTTCGCTGGTTTTGTGGGTGGACAGAGGGTCTGGTGTACTAATGAATATAGTTTGGGATATGCTGAATAGGGGATGTATGAGGGACATCGACATGGAGACATCTCAGAAGCAAATGGAGAAATAGTTCTGGGGCCAAAAGTTCTGAGCTGGAGATACTGACTTGGGAGTTCATCATCACCTTCTATGTGTCCTTAAAGCAGTTTGAGAGGACAGGGCTGCCCAAAGAACACACAGAAGAGAATGTTACCAAGGACAGAGTACGGGACACAGCAACGTCCAAGGCACGGGAATGGCCAACAGGGTGGCAAAAGAAATCCATGAAAAAATCCCATGAAGGATCTGCTGGACTTGGGATTGGGAAGCCAGCATGCCCCTGGGGACAAGAGCTCCAGCAGAGTTACGAGGAGAGAGCCAGGTGGGTTAGGGCAGGGCTGCCCAACCTCATCACGGCCATGGAGGAGATCCTTGTATTCCATCCTAGAGCTAATGTGCATTGGATTCCCTAGCACCCACTCTCTCCTGCCCTCAGCCCCAGCCCCCAGCCCAGAAAGCTCTAGGTGAAGGCATAAATAGGAGGTAAAGACTAGACAGCGGTAAACAGAGGCACACCTCATTTTACTGCACTTTTTATAAATCGAAGGTTTGTGGGCAGCCCCGCATCAAGCAAGTCGGCCGCTACCATTTTCCCAACAGCATCTGCTCACTTCATGTCTCTGGGCCACACTTTAGTAATTCTTGCAATATTTCAAATTGTTTCATTATTACTGTACTTGTTACAGTGTTCTGTAACCAGTGATTGCCACTCACGGAAAGCTCAGATGATGGCTAGCATTTTTAGCAATAGGGTCCTTTTCCCTTAAGGTACGTACACTGTTTTTTTACGCAACAGGGTCCTTTTCCCTTAAGGTACGTACACTGTTTTTTTACACATCACATCAGTGCCTGTGGAACAGACCACAGTATAGTGTAAGCATAACTTTTATATGCCCTGGGAAATAAAAAAAGTCATCTGACCCGCTTTATTGTGGTGGTCCAGAACCGAACCCGCAGTATCTCCGAGGTTTGCCTGGATAAAGAATTCTTTTAAGAAAGGCGGGATTGGAAAAAAAAAAAAAAAAGAAAGGCGGGATTGGGGTGCCTGGGTGGCTCAGTCGTTAAGCGTCTGCCTTCGGCTCAGGTCATGATCCCAGGGTCCTGGGATCGAGCCCCGCATCGGGCTCCCTGCTCCGCGGGAAGCCGGCTTCTCCCTCTCCCACTCCCCCTGCTTGTGTTCCCTCTCTCGCTGTCTCTGTCTCTCTCTGTCAAATAAATAAATAAATAAAATCTTTAAAAAAAGGAAGCGCAGGAGCTGGAGGGGCTGGTGTAGTAAGCTGGGGAAAACCTGTGCATGCCCACATCCCAGGGAGAGCCTAGAGATGGCGTAAGGATAGAGAAAGTTAGTAACTGAGTGGACTATTGGAGGAAAGGACATCAGCAGAGAGGAACCTCAGGTGTTGTTCTGGGAGGGAGGCTGAGGGGCAGAGGGGTAAAGCACTTACTAGCGAGGACAGGGCATACCACAGGAGACGGCTCTGTTCTCCCGGGAGGCAGGTGGACAGGTCAGACACGGGGCGGGGGGGGAGCAGAGTCTCAGCACACGGCAGAGGCGGCCCTAAGCCCGGGCAAAGCCCACAGCCGGGCAACAGCCCCACCCGGCTACGGTGTCGGCCGCCAGTGCTGGGCACCTGGGAGGAGGAGCCAAGCAGGTGAACAGTGGGGCTGACCCAAGCTTAGGGGTGGCAGGGCTGTTTCGGGAGATGGAGGAAGGAGCCAGGGGTTGAGCAGCGAGGGGTTACGGCAGGAAGTGAAACTAAGAATGAGGGAGGGAGGGAGACAGAACTAGAGAGACACCAGAAGGGCAGAGGACAAGGGGTCTGAGGTCTTGATGGAGTCAAGAAGCAAGGCAGGCGAAGGGAGACGGGACAGGATTGGGGGTTGTGGCCGGAGGCGGGGACCCTGCAGTTGGGCTAGAGAGATGGCCAAGATGTAGGAGGTGTCAAAGTCCAGGGTGTCAGCTAGAATAGGCTTCTGCCACCAAGTGGAGAGAAAGCTCCTCGATGCGGCACGGCCAAAGAGGAAGCCTGTGGACAAGTGCGCAGGCCCCAGGACACACGGGGAAAGGGATGGGGCAGGATGGCTGGACTTGTGACCCCACCCGGAATGGGGGAGGGTCGGGGGGGGGAGGGCCTCAGCCCTGGGGATGCCACAGGGCGCTTGCACTTAGGGGCTGTGCGCACTGTACCCAGGTACTTCTTCGTGGTTTGAGATCACTATCAAGGGGCCCAATTTCCTCGAAGTTTCCAAATCCAGTGCTGGAACCGCCTGGACCACCCTGCAGAAGAGAAAATAAATATAAACCCAGAGAAAACATCAGTCAAATCTTAAGTCATTATAACGGCAACCACATTCACAATAAACAATTCATGATTTAGCAACGGCTGGGACAACATTATACAAAAGACCGAACTGACCCGGTGAACCGGGGTGTCTGTACCAAAAGAGCCCCTTTTAAAGGGAAGAGACCCAGGGACACCTGGCTGGCTCAGTCCGTAGAGCATGTGACTTTTGATCTCAGGGTTGCGAGTTTGAGCCTCGTGTTGGGTGCAGAAATTACTTGAAAATAAAATTTCAATTTAAATAAATAAATAAATAAACAAACAGGAAGAAAAGACGTGGCCTAAGAGCCCCAGAGGGAACTTTCCTACCTCTGATCCTCTGAGATTGAACCCTGGCCTGCCACGGGGCTCGCTGGCCTTCAAAACACCTTGTCCACCTCCTCCCATTTCTAGGATGAGCAGTTAAGGCTCAGGGAAGGGGCACAGCAATTAGGGGTCTGCCAGGCCTGGACCTGGGGCCCTGTCACCCTCCACCTCATCACCCTCTCCTCAGTGTCCCTGCGGACTGACAAGGGATGCAGATTGAGGGGCAATTTGATCACGAGGATCCCCAGCATAGAATTCAACAAATGCAAAAAAGTCTCCAGAGCAGGGAGGACCCAAAACCGCGCACACCCAGGACCAAGGGCGGGGCAGCACTGTGACCAGAGCTCGGTGCTGGGGCCCAACCATGAGAGGTGGCGGTCCTGTGAGCTGTGAAGGGCTAAGTGAGGGAGGGAGGCCCTTCAGAAGATGGTCAGGGGAAAGCATGGTCAGTACTCTTCGGGACAAAGTCTCGGGGGCCAGCTGAGCCAAGGGGATAGGCCTTGAATAAAAGGATATTGCCTCCCAGTGCATGAGCAAGATGGGCAGGAAGGGAGATCCACAAACATGGAAGGAATAGCTCTGGCAAAAGAGAAGCCAGGGCTATTTGTATAGGGAAATCTAAAGGGGAAAAAAAAAAAAAAGCCGGGGCGCTTGGGTGGCTCAGTTGGTTAAGTGGCTGCCTTTGGCTCGGGTCCTGATCTCGGGGTCCTGGGATTGAGCCCCGCGTCGGGCTCCCTGCTTTGCGGGGAGTCGGCTTCTCCCTCTACCTGCTTGTGTACTTTCTCTCTCTCTCTTTATGTCGAATAAATAAACAAAACCTTAAAAAAAGGAAAAAAAGACAACATAGGGTCAGGGCTTAGGGGTAACTGGAGGACCCCAACAGGGAAAGACTGATGAAACTATGTAATGTTTTGAACCTACACCAAACTATTACAAAACTGGGTGGCTATAAATCCCTCTAATTATATGCACTCTGTATCTTAAGCTTTCCTAATAGCATGGTAAAAAGCTCACCAACCCGAGGCAGCTATTCATCACAGTGATATTTATAACAGCGAAAGGATACACCTCCAGTGTCCCTCACTTGGGAACAGGTTAGTAAGTTATGACACGTCTACAAGACGGACTATGAAACAGCCACTGAGAACCACAAACTATACAAAACTATGTGGCAACACTGAAAAATGCTTATAATGCAACACGCAGTAAGTTAAGAGCAAGTATGGATCCCTGGGTGAGTGCTGGGCCCCTTTCTCCTAGCTGACTGACTGGGAGACAGAACAGGACCAGAGCTGAAGGAGGGAAGCTGGGAATCCTAGGGGGCTTGACCTTGCTGGCACAAACCCCAATTTCCTGTCCTGCTTTTGATAAACTGTGGCTGGCAGCAGGAGAAGACACTCCCCCGCCCCCCCCCCCCCCCCGCAATGGCAACAAGAAACTGGCTGGAGGATGTTTCTGTTCTATTTGAGAACATTCCACTGCAAAATCCTTTTTCCTTTAGAACCTTGGGATGGGGTGCTGTCATGGCCCAGGACTACCCAGTGACTCTGAAATACGGGAAGTGTGTCAACAGACCAACCGAAATGCTTAAATGACTTGAGTGTGTACCTAAAATAGCTCTCTACTCCACTCAGAGTTACTTCACTCAGGTGACATGACCTCAGTTCTCAAAGACCTGCCCACAGAAGTCAGTACGTGCATCGTCAGTAGGCTGCTAAGATAGATCTCCTTTAAATCTAAATTAATTATTTCTTCCCTAGTCTTTTTCCTTCTCCCGTGGGCTTCTGGGGAACTGAAGGGCAGGCTGGTTAGTTAGCCTGTTGATAACCTTCATATAGTACCTCAGCTCAGAGGGTCAACCTAACCAAAGGTGACAAACGGGGCGGCCTCTGGGGGCCACGAAGTGTACGCACAGAGCAGAGAACTCGGCTGTGGGCAGAGGGATCCCCTCCTCCATAAGCTCCTGCCCTGTCTGAAAGGGGGTCACTCCTCTGGGAAAGGAGGGTCAGGCCCCAAGTTGCCAAGTCTCCTGATTTTTGGGAAAAGGAATGTCTTGAATTTAAAATGTTGGCAACTGGGGCACCCGGGTGGTGCAGTCGGCTGCGCCTCTGACTTGGTTTTGGCTGAGGTGGTGACCTCAGGGTCATGAGATCGAGCCCCACGCTGGGCTCCACGCTCAGCCCAGAGTCTGCTTGGAATTCTCTCTCCCTCTCCCTCCCCGCCACTTCTCTCTCTAAAATAAATAAATAAATCTTTTTTTTTTTTTTAAGATTTTATTCATTTATTTGAGAGAGAGAATGAGATAGAGAGCATGAGAGGGGGCGCGGGTCAGAGGGAGAAGCAGACTCCCTGCCAAGCAGGGAGCCCTATGTGGGACTCGATCCCGGGACTCCAGGATCATGACCTGAGCCGAAGGCAGTCGCTTAACCAACTGAGCCACCCAGGCGCCCAAATAAATAAATAAATCTTAAAAAAAAAAAATGTTGGCAACTAATTCAGATTGAATCACCACCTCACGCTGCAATCAACCAAAGGGAAGGTTTGGCAACTTCTGAACCTGAACAGTTTTTAAATTCCTGAGGGCCCAGAAAGTGCCTCAGGGCAGCACGTGACAAAGGGAACACTGACTGGGCAGCACCTGGCCTACACGCCAGCACTTCTGCTTTGGCTCTGTATGTCAGCTCTCACTTGAGTGTGGAAAAAGTCCTGCTGATTAATTAATAAAGACGTTCAAAACCCTCAAAATCCCTCAGATTAAAAACCAAAGCTCGGAAAATGGAACCCTGCTGCATCTCCACCTCCGGCAGCCCGGGGGCGGACAGAAGTCCCGTGGGGTACACATGTGGGGTCTTTTCTCAGATGTTTTCATATCTGCACCCTCAGGCTGGGCCTCACCTCCAGCCCTCGAAGGAGACAACTGTGATAATGCTACAAGAGAAATGGCCCTCCCTGCAAAGGGCAGCTCCTCTGAGCTCTATCTCACCAGAAAAGTCTGTAGGGGCGGGCTGAGGAGGCCAAGCCCAGGGCACTGGCAGGTTTCCTGCGAATACTGACATTCCGGGAGGAAGTGACATTTGCATCCCATGGAGAGGAGTAGCAGGACACCCTATTCACCGGTGAACAACCTGAAGCCCAATCTCAGCCACACGTCCAGTTTCCAGAGGCTGAAGCAAGTTTCCTCAACCCCTCCCTAGAGGCTCGTCTTCCAGGTGGGTGTGGGCCACCTCTGGACAGGTATTTTAGGAAGGCAAGAAAGGATCCTCTGCCTGCCCCCAGATACTCTTCAACCAGCTCCCTGCCTTCCATCCTACAATCAGAGCTCAAGATTAAGATGCAAACACACTCAGGGAGAAGGATAGGGTACATTTAACACTAAGGTACAAAAGGCTGAGTCCTTTCAAAAGATCAGCTTTTCTAGGGGCAACGAGTTAGGGTCGAGGAAGGACCGGGAGAAAAGGGAGAGGGGGGCGCTGCTCAGAGTACCTCAGCCTTTGCTTTGGAATCTTTCAAAATATTTCTGTCAGCACAGAGTCAAATGTGTCTTTAGGAGCTTCCACGAAGGCATCCTGCCGCTGACTGGGCTCAATATAAGAAAAGCCCTGCAAAGGCTAGAATCACTCTCTGATTTGGCCCCCTTGGTATACCATTGCCTTTGCCTGCCTCAGGAGGACACCAAAGCCCCAAGCTTCGGAGACCCCCCACTGGCCGCTGGATCAGATCAGTCCTTCCCCGCTGAACTGTGAGTTCTTAAGAGCAAGCAAAGTGGTTAAGTGGGGAAACCTGACCAGGCAGCCAAGCCACTTTTACCTGAAGCCACATGACCAGGGGCAGTTCTGAGAAGTTCTTGCAGGGGTTAGTGGCATAATAGAGCCACCAGAACATGTGGGCATCCTTGCGGATGGTCACATAATCCCATACTTCCTTTCCCTCCTCTGTGGGCCACTCCGTGATCGCTCCTGAAACAGAAGCACAACGTGATTGTCCCAAAGAATGTGTAACGTCCAGGTAAATTCCAAGCCCACAGAGACGGCCATGATAAACTGGAGATGATTTCGTTTCTATTTTAGGCACTCTACTCACTCTAATATATTGTGGAGATAAGGAAAAGCACTTCAGTTATGATAAAGCAAACCAGGAGCGCCTGGGTGGCTCAGTCAGTTAAGCCTCTGACTCTTGATCTCAGCTCAGGTCCTGATCTCAGGGGTGTGAGTTCAAGCCCTGCATCGGGCTCCATGCTGAGCACAGAGTCAGCTTGAGATTCTCTCCTTCTGCCCCTTCCACCCATTCTCTCTCTATAACAGATAAATAAATCTTAAAAAAAAAAAAGGCAAACCAAACTTAAGAGTGGCATAGGAGGTCAGGGCTTTCACTTTTTCCTCTGCACCCCCTGTAATATTCGGATTTTTAACAATTAGCATGAAACACTTTTGCAATTCTGTTTTAGAAAGACAGATTCAGGGGCACCTGGGTGGCTCAGGTGTTGAGCATCTATCTGCCTTCGGCTCAGGTCATGATCCCAGGGTGCTGGGATCGAGCCCCACATCGGGCTCCCTGCTCCACGGGAAGCCTGCTTCTCCTTCTCCCGCTCCCCCTGCTTGTGTTCCCTCTCTGTGTCTCTCTCTGTGAAATAAATAAATAAAATCTTTAAAAAAAAAAGAAAGAAAGATTCACATTTCTGGAAAAAAAGAAAAATCACACAATGCAAAATGCTAGCCTTTATATCTCATTTAATATATGATTAAAGAGATATCCCAAATGAGAGGGACCAATATTCACTATCTTATGCTGGGGCAACTGTTAGCTTTTGTGAAGGAGAAAAAAAACGTAGGTCCTTACTCGACACTATAAACCAAAATAAATTTCAAGCAGATCAAGTATTTCAATTTTAAAATTTAGATATTAAAAATAATATAAAAATATAATTGAGGATGCCTGCGTGGCTCAGACGGTTAAGTGTCTGCCTTCGGCTCAGGTCATGATCTCAGGGTCCTGGTGTCGAGCCCCGAATTAGGTTCCTTGCTCAGTGGGGAGCCTGCTTCTCCCTCTGCCTGCTGCTCACCCTGCTTGTGTTCTCTCACTCACTTTATCTCAAATAAATAAATAAAATCTTAAAAAAAAAATATATATATATATAGGGCGCCTGGGTGGCTCAGATGGTTAAGCGTCTGCCTTCAGCTCAGGTCATGATCCCAGGGTCCTGGGATCGAGTCCCGCGTCAGGCTCCCTGCTCCTTGGGAGCCTGCTTCTCCCTCTGCCTCTCTCTCTCTCTCTCTCTCTGTCTCTCATGAATAAATAAATAAAATCTTAAAAAAAATAAAAATAAAAATAAAATATATATATATATATATTTGAATGTTTTTTTGATCTCTGGATGGGGAAGTGATTTAAGCATACCCCAGAGACTATAAAGGAAAAGATCAGAAGAGTTGAGGGCAGGGACTTGTTATATTTTCTGTACAACAAAATTTATGTACATCAGAAATAAAATTAAAAGGCATACAACAAAGTAAGATCTGCAACAAATATGAAAAAGGGTGATTTTTCTTACTTGTGTAGATCAATTTCAAAAAGGAAGATCCTAATAGTTAAAATGGGTGAAGGCTCTGAGGAAATAATTTATGAAAAGGAAATCTGAATGTCTGATAAATATGTGAAAAAAGGGTTAACATCATTAATATTCAGCTATGAAAATCAAACCAATATGGTCACTAAAAATATCTTTGCTTATTTGATAGATCAAAAAATAATGGCAAGTGCCCAATGGCCACAAGGACACAGGAGACCAGTCCTTGGCACTGCTGGCAAGAGTGCACACTGACATCAGTTTTGGGGAAGGCAGCTTGGCTTTCCAAATATCAAAAGAAATATATGGAGTTTTGCAATTCTGTTTTAGAAAGACAGATTCAGGGGCACCTGGGTGACTCCATAGATCAAAACCTATATATATATATATATATCCTTTAATCCCACAGCTCCAATTTTCCCTAGTTAACTTTGTAGCATCTGCAAAATATGTATCTGAAAAGAGGAGGTTCAATACATTTTCCATGTCACCTTTGCGAAAGTAACAACTCTTGAGTTACAGTTGTTTTTCTCAAATATCCCTCTGCGGGTAAGAAAAAGCTGCTGTTCAGAGATGATGGGCTCCCCATGATGGGAGTTTCCTGCCTTCTACTTCCTCTTTTCTTAAATTTCAAGACCCCGTGGCAAGGAAAAGCACAAAAACTGGTCTCAAAAAGAAGAGAAGGGAGTAGAGGAGGAGACAATGAGGTTTTGTAAGTGAGAAGGATATAGATTAAGAAAACCAGAAAGTGGCTTGAAGAGCAAAACAGAGTGGCTAGATCATAGATGTGGCTGGAAGATTCTCTGTACAAGTGACCCAAGATTACATGACAGATATGGCTCGGGTCCCTTTTGACTTAACCGGTGGCCCTCCTCCCTTTCCTGGCAGTGACCGCTGTTAAAACTGGGGGGGGGGGGGCATATTTGACAACATTTCCCAGACCCAAGCTGAAGGGCCAGATGATCCCCAGTTTATAAATGGGAAGACGGGAACTCTTAAGCATTCTGCCTAAGATCACAAGGAAGTTGGTGGCCAGTTCGAATTCTCGGATCTTGATTCAGACCAAGAAACATTTTGCTGAAAGACTGAAAATCGATTTGCAAGTCATCCTATTAAACACGATTTTGTTTTTGTCAAAAAGAACGGCAGTGAGGGGAGATGTTATGCTGTTTGTTCTGTAAGAAGAGAGAGAAAGACCTCATCTCAATGAAACGTCCCAATCGTGGTAGGGTTGGTTTTTCAGGGTCCTTCGCACCGCATGTTTCAGCTCAAAATAGAAAGTCCTCATTAATCCCGTTTAGCAGCCAATCACCGCAGGAAAAGGGAGGGGGACTTAGGATCGTGGAAACCTCATCGATCAGCAGTTTCCCCAAGTCATGTATTTTGCACAACTGCTTCTACCTAGGCGTAGGGAAGAGAGGAGTACCAGAGCACTCAGGGCCAGAAAGGGGTAGAAAAAGCACTTAGCATTAAAAAAAAAAAGAAGAAGAAGAAGAAAGAAAGAAGGAAAGAGAGCGAGGTTCTAAAGCAGTATAATTACGCAAGGTAGAAACTAGGGGAAAGAAATTTGCTTTCAAAAGCACAAACCCACTAACAGACGCTCATCCCTGGAGAGAGACGGAGGTGCTGGCCGCTGATGCACCTTTTGCCCGAACCTACCGGTGCTCAGGCCCAGAAGCAGCAGCAACAGCAGAGACACGGGAGAGGTTCGGGGCGCCAGCTCCATGGCGAATACCGGGCGGCAGCATCAGCCGTAGGCTGGGACTCGCACCCCACCACGTGACAGCGGTGGGTGGGGCCTGGCCGGGCCCGGGCCGGGGGCGGGGCCTGTCTGAGGGGCCCGGGCGGGGGCGGGGGCGGGGCCTGGGCGATGGGCGGGGGACCGCTGCCTGTGTCCTGGGCGGGCTCTGCTGGTCTGGCCCACCCGGAGGCGAGGGGCGGCGCTCGGGGTATGCTCTCTGCCCCACCACGTCCTCCTCCGCCGTTTTGGGGACGGATCAGAGAAGTTGAGGCGTTTAATGCATTTGTTTGATTAGGTCGGGTCGTGGTACAGGACTGAAACGCTACGGACTAATAACCACGAGAACCGTCCTTCCTGTCGGGCTCATCTCTTCCTTCCCCCAAAATAGGCCTGGCATTTCAAAAGCTGCCTTTCCCCCCAAGAAGATGAAGCCTGAACCAACTGGTCGTAGAACACTGCGATTCCATTTTCACAGATTTAGCTTCAAAATTATTTTAACTATAAAATTACATATATCGTGGACATTTTGGAAATTACAAAAAAAATTTAGATCCTACAAAACCGTTGTTGGCATTTTGGGATATATTTTTCTCTGTTCTTCATCTTTTTAAGTATAATGATTAAAAGTTTTATTGTTTTTTTTTCTGTGTTGATAATTTGTCATTCACATAATTCTGTGTTAACATTGTCTTCACAACAGTCCTTTTTTAAAAAAATATTTTATTTGAGAGAGAGAGAGAGTGAGCACGAGCAGGGTGGAGAGGGAGAAGCAGACTCCCTGCTGAGCAGGGAGCCCTCTGTAGGGCTCTATCCCAGGACCCCAGGATCATGACCTGAGCTGAAGGCAGACGCTTAACAGACTATACCACCCAGGCGCCCCCACAACAAGTCATTTTAAAGAGGGAATTGTAGGTTTGGGTAGGAGAAGGGAGGAAATGAATGGTAGAGGGGTGTGTGTGTGTGTGTGTGTCTAACGGTCTTATTTTTTTCCTTGGGATATCCTGCACAACTCACCTCGTAGAACTAGGACACAAGATAATACAAGGACAGTGTGAGGGTCAGATTATTGCTGAATACTCTACTCAAAAAGTGCACGTGATAGAAAACGAAACAAAAACAAAGTCCATGCGACAATGACTCCTTTCCTGTTCCCCTCTGTATCCCTCTCCTCCGGACCCTTGTAAATGGACAGATGTTTTTATCGGCAACCTTATGAAATGACAGAGTCCTGCCGGTGAAGGGCAAGGGCACTGAGATTTGGGCCAGAGAAAAGAATTAGGCCAACAGGTTCTCTTAAGCTTGAGCTTGGGTTGGTCCTGGAATGTGTTAAATGCCATAATGAGGGTACTGGGGATAAGCCTCTTCTAAAGGAATATTTGAGAAATATACATACAGGTTACCCCCTTAGTTAAACATTAATAACTATGTCACAAACATTGTCTAAAGTTTTTCCTATCTAAGTAAAGCAGCCAAGTTGGTCTGTGTCACCAGAGCTTCAAATACTCTTAACCATTCCACTATAGCTAGACTTTCAGGGTTTTGTGTTTTCATGGCAAAAATAACACTATAGTAAATATATTTTCCATAAGGTATTTTTGGGATTATTTCTCTAAGATAAAATAGAAGTGATCCTCTTGTATGAAAGTCTACAAATGTTATATAGCTTTATTTTATTTTTTAAAAGATTTATTTATTTTAGAGAGAGGGGGGAGAGAGAGAGAGAGAGAGCAAGCAGGGGGAGGGACAGCGGGAGAGGGGGAGGGAGAGAGAATCTCAAGTAGAATCCCCACTGAGCAGGGAACCCCACTCAGGGCTGGATCTCACGACCCTGAGATCATGACCTGAGCAGAAATCAAGAGCCAGACTCTCAACTGACTGAGCCACCCAGGCTTTATTTTATTTTTTTAAGATTTTATTTATTTATTCATGAGAGACAGAGAGAGAGAGAGAGAGAGAGAAGCAGAGGGAGAAGCAGGCTCCCAAGGAGTAGGGAGCCCGACGCGGGACTCAATCCCAGGACCCTGGGATCCTGACCTGAGCCGAAGGCAGACGCTTAACCATCTGAGCCACCCAGGCGCCCTGGGCGCTCCAACTTTAAATCATTGGATGGGCTTATTCAGTACGGGTGATGGAGATACAGGCAAGGGCCAGGGTACTGCCCGATAAAACAATGGTATGGGGCGCCTGGGTGGCTCATTTGGTTGGGTGTCTAACTTGACCTCTGTTCAGGTCTTGATAGCAAGAGTTTGAGTTCAAGCCCCACATTGGACTCCACGCTGGGGATAGAGCCTACTTAAAAACAAACAAACAAGAACAATGGTGTAAACATCAACTACAAACTATGGTTGCCCCTCAGGGATAAAGGGCAGACACTGACAGGGGAAGGGGAGAAGGTAATTTCCTGAAATAAGAGTAATGTTGTATATTTTGGTAGGTGTGTTATAAAAAAATAAAACACAACTGAGTAAATTTTATTTTTTTAAGTTTTATTTATTTAAGTAATTTCTACACCCCACAAGGAGCTTGAACTCATGACGCCGAGATCAAGAGTTGTACATTCCTCCAACTGAACCAGCTAGGTGCCCCTCAACTGAGTAAATTTTAAAGATCTTATTGGCCGTATTCAATGATTCATGAATCTGGCGGGATACCATCTAGCAGACAGAAAGGGGATCTAAGGAGCTGTACAAAATTTAAGGCTTTTTATAGGCAGAAACCTCTGATCAAGGAAGTTATTAACAAAAGAAGAAAATATATTGTTTGTTTCAGGCAAGATCCCCTTTCTTGGGGGCAGAGTGGGGAGGTGGCATTTATCATGCAGATTACTTAACTAGTGCTGATCAGGAGATTTCAGATTGACTACTAAAGGGCACATACCTGGGGTACCTGGCTGGCTCAGTAGAGCATGTGACTCTAGATCTCAGTGTCGTGGGTTTGAGACCCAAGTAGGGTGTTACTTAAAAATAAGATCTTAGGGGCACCTGAGTGGCTCAGTCAGTTAAGTGTCTGCCTTCGGCTCAGGGTTGTAAGTTCAAGCCCCACATCAGATGTAGAGGTTACTTAAAAATAAAATCTTTAAAAATAATAATTTAGTGGGCGCCTGGGTGGCTCAGATGGTTAAGCGTCTGCCTTCGGCTCAGGTCATGATCCCAGGGTCCTGGGATCGGGTCCCGCATCGGGCTCCCTGCTCCTTGGGAGCCTGCTTCTCCCTCTGTTTCTCTCTCTCTCTCTCTCTCTCCCCCGACCTCTGTCGCTCATGAATAAATAAATAAAATCTTTAAAAAAATAATAATAATAATAATTTAGTTCAGTAAGGCCATGGGACACAAGATAAACATATATAAATAAATCATATTTCCATATATTAGAGAGCACATGGACATCAAAATTAAAAACACAATACCATTTACAATTGCTAGAAAGAACGACAGGTG
Organism: Zalophus californianus; assembly: GCF_009762305.2. Lineage (NCBI taxonomy): Eukaryota > Metazoa > Chordata > Mammalia > Carnivora > Otariidae > Zalophus > Zalophus californianus. Next base: position 29,310,467 of record NC_045610.1, read on the forward strand.
TAAATCTAACAAATGTATAGGGTTTCTATGCAGAAAACCACACAATGCTAATGATAGAAATCAAAGATCTATATAAATGGAGAGACATACTGTGATCATGGATGGGAAGATTCAACATAGTAAGCATGACAATTATTCTTGAATTGATATATAGGTTTAACACCATTCCTATAAAAATCTCAACAAGACTTTTGTAGATATAGACAGAGACTATTCTAAAATTTATAAGGAAAGGCAAAGGCACTAGAATCACCAAAACAATTAGAATAAAGCATAAATAAAGTGGGTAGATTTGTCAACCCAATTTTAAGATTTATTGTGTATTTACCACTGTAGATCAAGACTGTGTGGTATTGGTAGAGCGCCTGGCTGGCTCAGTCAGAAGAGCATGAAACTCTTGATCTTAGGGTAATGAGTTTGAGCCCCACATTGGGCATAGAGATTATTAAAAAAAAATAAACTTTAAAAAAAAATTAAAAAGACTGTGTGGTAGGGGCACCTGCGTGGCTCAGCTGCCTAAGTGTCTGACTCTTGATTTCACCTCAGGTCATGATCTCAGGGTTGTGACATCTAGCCCCATGTAGAGGGCTCTGTGCTGGGCATGGAGCTTGCTTGGGATTCTCTCTTCCTCTCCCTCTGCCCCTCCCCGCTCTCTAGAAAGAAAGAAAGAAAGAAAGACGAAAAGAAAAGAAAGGAAGAAAGAGACTGTGCAATATCGGTAGAGGAATAGACACATAGATCAACAGAACTAAACAGAGAACACAGAAATAGGCCTGTCAACAGATTTTGGACAATGGTTCTTTTGGGGAGCAAGGATTCCTGCCCTCTCAAATGGCTTTCTAGCTGGACTAAGAATCAAATTGATATAATACAGGAGAAAACCAAATGTAATAGCATACATATGGGGAATCCACATAGACATGGAAATTCAAAGACAGGCAAAATGAGGTCCATATGTCATCCTGAACTAAGGAGAAAGGGGTAAGGGTCAGGGACCTCAGAGAAAAGGATAAGAGCCATAAGAAGAGTAGATGTTTGGTAATCAGGTGTTTGCCCCACCATACAGATGGGTCCCTCAGATAAAATTGATCTCTGCTACTAACCCTTATGAAGACATTGGATCACTTCATACATTGCAAGGGGGAATGCAAAATGGTACAGCTACTCTGGCAAACAGTTTGGCAATTTCTTAAAAAACTAAACATGCAAGGGGCGCCCAGGTGGCTCAGTCAGTTAGGTGTCTGCTTTGGGCTCACGTCGTGATCCTGGGGTCCTGGGATTGAGCCACACGTTGGTCTCCCTGCTCAGCAGGGAGTCTGCTTCTCCCTCTCCCTCTGCGCCCCCACCTTGTGCTCTCTCTCAAATAAATAAAATCTTAAAAAAACACTAAATTAAACTAAACATGCAATTATCATATGACCCAGCAATTGCACTCCTGGGCATTTATCCCAGAGAAATAAAGTCTTATGTTTACATAAAAACCTGTCAATGAATGTTTATAGCAGCTTTATTTGTAATAGCTCCAAACTGGAAACAACCCAAATGGCGTTGAACACGACCAACGGGTCTTCGATGCAAATGGTTAAACAGTGGTTCACCCATGCCACGGGATACTGTTCAGCAATAATAAAGAACAAACTATGGATACACAAAACAACCTGAATGAATTTCCAGAGAGTTATGCTGAGGAGAAAAAAAGCCAATACCGAAAGGTTACATACTTTATGATTTCACTCATATAACATTCTTGAAATGACAAAATCACAGAAATGGAAAGCATCATGGTGGCTGTAACAGCAATAGTGAAGATCATTATGATAATGGAACTGTTCTGTGTTTTGACTGTATCAATGTCAATATCCTGGTTATCACTGGGGGAAATTGGGTGAAGGGTACATGGGATCTCTCCGTATTATTTTCTAAAACTGCATGTGCATCTATAATTATCTCATATTTAAAAACCTAATTTAGGGGTGCCTAGGTGGCTCTGGTCATAATCCCAGGGTCCTGGGACTGAGCCCTGCATAGGGCTCCCTGCTCAGCGGGGAATCTGCTTCGCCCTCTCCCTCTGCTGCTCCCCCTGCTTGTGCTCTAGTGCTGTCTCTGTCAAATAAATAAATAAAAGCTTTTTTTTTTAAAGAAACCTTAATTTAAACATGCTTAATCTAATATTCATTCATTCGCTTATTTAAAGTAGGCTCCTCCTCAATGTGGGGCTCGAACTCATGACCCTCAGATCAAAACCTAAGCTGAGATCAAGAATCAGACGTTTAACTGACTGAGCACCCAGGTGCCCCTAAAAAAAAAACCCAAAAAGCAAAAACAAAAAAACCCTTAATTTTAAAAAGGAAAGCAAATAGAAGCATAAAACATACACTGCTCTGCTCCTTCTCTTTTCATTATATCCTAGGCACATTTCCATGGCAGTATATTTGGAACTACCTCAATAGGGATTTAATCGCATAAATTTTGATACAGTGGAATTCTATACAACTGTTGGATGTACACTAATTGTATTCAATTAAATCTCTGTTGATGGGTATTTGCTTTGTTTCTTGTTAGTTACTTGCTTTTTCAACGTTTTAGGAAACATTGTACAGGAGTCTTTGCTCATAGTATTTATCTCTAGGATAAATGAATGCCTTAATATGCAATTGGTAGGTCAAAGGGTACATAAAAAAAGGGGTACATGAATTTATGGTTTAGACAAATGTTGTCAAACCGCCCTTTAGAAGGTTTTAACGGGTCATTTGACAAAAGAATAGGTCCTGTCTATAAATTTTTGCAGTCATGAACATTGCAAAATACATATAAACACACAGAATTGGGTACCTACCACCCAGTCTTTTTTTTTCTTTGAGAGAGAGAGAGAGAGAGAGAGAGAACGAGAGAGAGAGAGCATGAGAAGGGGGAGGGTCAGAGGGAGCAGCAGACTCCCATCCAGATTTACAATTTAGAATCAATCCTTTGTCATCACTCTAGGTCCCCATAGTAAAGGGAATGTAGCATTTCACGAATCTCCAGGAAGGAAACAAGAATAGGCAGGCAAGTACTTAAAAGCCACCTGCTGCTTAGGTAACTTTCTACTTTTTTTTTTTTTTTAACTTTCTACTTTTGGAGTAGCAGTCTTCACACTGGGGGTAAGTCAGTCCTGAAGAGTACCCAAACACTTTTAAGGAGAAAAGGGCATGCACAGTTTTAAGAAAATCAAGTTATACATCCTCTTTCACTTGAACTTCTTCCTAAAGCTGATTGCCTGAGAATGTGATTGCACTTTCTGTTCTCCCAAAAGAAACGTGTCTCTCTCTCTCTCCTGTCCCATCCATATAGCCTCACTGGCACCTACTATACTTGGTTATTTGTTTCTACCCAGTATTATTAAATTTATATTAACTTTAGGGGAAAATGTAGTGCATTCTACGGTAAATAATGCACATGACAGCAATCACTGATACATAAAATCTATTAATGCCCTGAACTTGAGAACAGCTTCATTCTATTGGGATTAACTCCTTTCTCTTAGATATTGGTATGCTCTTTCTTTCTTTCTTTCTTTTTAAAGATTTTATTTATTTATTCGACAGAGAGAGTGAGAGAGTACAAGCAGGGGGAACAGTAGAGGGAGAGGGAGAAGCAGGCTCCCCACTGAGCAAGGAGCCCAATGCGGGGCTTGATCCCAGGACCCTGAGATCATGACCTGAGCCGAAGGCAGACGCTTAACCATCTGAGCCACCCAGACGCCCCGGTATGCTCTTTCAATTCAAATGCGTGCTTATAAACATAATTGATTTCACCTATCAGATTAAATTGCTGATACATCTACAACAGTTCACAAATGTCCATCTCCCTCTCCGTGAACATGCAAGTCTTTGATTACGACTCCCATTTTTAGGGAATTGTTATTTTTACCCCAGTTTCATCTAATGTTAGCTCCAGAAACCAGGCACCTCTAAGTATAAGAGTAAGTATAATCATCATTTAAGTCTTAGTGGAGCCTTCCCAGATATTGAGAATGTAAATGACTCTAGTGACTTGGTAAACACTCCTTTGGGAAGTCAGGTGTTTGCTTTTAACTTTTCTTTGTTACATTTTCTTTTCTTTTTTTTTTAAGATTTTATTTATTTATTTGAGAGAGAGAGAATGAGAGATAGAGAGCACGAGAGGGAAGAGGGTCAGAGGGAGAAGCAGACTCCCTGTTGAGCAGGGAGCCTGATGTGGGACTCGATTCCGGGACTCCAGGATCATGACCGGAGCCGAAGGCAGTCGCTTAACCAACTGAGCCACCCAGGCACCCCCTTTGTTACATTTTAACAATATTTTGTTTTTAACATTATTGAACATAACTGAATTGTTGGCTGATGGAGTACTGAAAATAATTTTTAAAGGAAGATCTCTAGGTAACTTTAGCATGTAACTTGGCAGGAATTGGCTGACATTGCCAACGACGTTAGCCCTTCTAGTCTTTTTTTTTAAGATTTTATTTATTTATTTGACAGAGAGAGACACAGCGAGAGAGGGCACACAACAAGCAGGCGGAGTGGGAGAGGGAGAAGCAGGTTTCCCGCAGAGCAGGGAGCCCAATGCGGGGATCGATCCCAGGACCCCGGGACCATGACCTGAGCCGAAGACAGACGCTTAATGACTAAGCCACCCAGGCGCCCCAAGTCCTTCTAGTCTTATCTACTTACATAATGAACACGTTTTCTTAGGACTTTACATCTATAAAAACAAAAAATAGACCCAGAATCCATGTGGAGCCCTGCCTCATTTAGGAATATTCATCCAGAAAGACTTGGACTAATTAAAAAAAAAAAAAAGCACACACCTCCATTTATTTCATTAATAGAATATGTTTCCATGTCCATTTTATTTTCCCTGTTTAATAATTACCAAAATGTGTGCTATTTTGATCTTAATAGTAATGATAATTCAATCAGAAGACCTACAGCATAAGGTTACAAGAAAATAAAATTTACAAAAACATTTTTTTCTCAATGTTTCCACTGACTACAAAGTATTAGCACTTACTAGTCCAGTGACCTTGGGTTAGTAGCTTCATCTCTCTGAACCTTTTTTTTTTTTAAAGATTTTATTTATTTATTTGAGAGAGAGACACAGTGAGAGAGGGAACACAAGCAGGGGGAGTGGGAGAGGGAGAAGCAGACTCCTGTTGAGCAGGGAGCCCGCTGTGGGACTCGATCCCAGGACCCTGGGACCATGACCCGAGCCAAAGGCAGACGCTTAACGACTGAGCCACCCAGGCGCCCATCTCTCTGATCTTTTAAAAAATTCTTCAACATGGGAATACTAATAGTTTATAATTCATATCTTTCTCATGAAAACTAAAGGAATTAATATACTATGGTAGAGAATGGAAATTTAAACGATATACAATTTATCATTTACTTAGCTAGGGGCTAATGAGAGGGCTTATTTTTATATTTTAAAATATGGATGGTGGTAGGTATTGTATTGCTCAGGTCTCTAAATTCCACGAGGCACATGTAAAGCTCTGATTAATGGTTTTATTTTTAGATTTTATTTATTTGACAGACAGAAACACAGAGAGAGAGGGAAGACAAGCAGGGGGAGTGGGAGAGGGAGAAGCAGGCTTCCCGCGGATGTGGGGCTGGATCCCAGGGCCCTGGGATCATGACCTGCGCCGAAGGTAGATGCTAAACAACTGAGCCACCCAGCCGTCCCTAACGGTTTTATTTTATTTTTTTTTATTTGTTTGAGAGAAAGTGAGAGGGAGAGCATGAGGGGTGGTAGGGTCAGGGGGAGAAGCAGGCTCCCCGCTGAGCAGGGAGCCCCATGCGGGACTCGATTCCGGGACTCCAGGATCATGACCTGAGCCGAAAGCAGTCGCTTAACCGAGCCACCCAGGCGCCCCCTAACGGTTTTATTTTAAAACGTGGATATTTACAACACACTAGGAATTGTATCTTTTCCAACTCTTTACAATGAAAAATTTTGTCAATTAAATGTATCGAGAGTTACTGTTTTTTTAAAATTCTCTTCCGTCTAAAAGCAAATATCTTAGAAGACAACTACTGAAAAGTGCATGTTCATCCAGAGAGCTGCCTAAATTCGGACCCTGCGCAGAGCTCAGCGGGAAAGTAATTCACTTAGACTCTTCCCTAGCCCAGTGATGAACAGAATTGAATCCAATCAACCCCGCTCGGCGTTCTTGCGGGTCACGGAGCCTGTAGTAGCCACTTGGAGCCAATAGGGGGCATACGTTAAAAGGCCCCAGGGGGCGGGCCGCCGAGCACGCCTCTCGGTAGCCCAGTGGTGTCTCTCGGCTTCCGTTGAGCATCGGGCAAGATGGCGGCCTCCGAGACGGTTAGGCTACGGCTTCAATTTGATTACCCGCCGCCGGCTACCCCGCACTGCACGGCCTTCTGGCTTCTTGTCGACTTGAACAGATGCCGAGTGGTCACGGATCTCATTAGTCTCATCCGCCAGCGCTTCGGCTTCAGTTCTGGGGCCCTCCTGGGCCTCTACTTGGAGGGGGGGCTCTTGCCCCCAGCCGAGAGCGCGCGCTTGGTACGAGACAACGACTGCCTCAGGTGCGCGCTGCGGCGGGGTTGGCGGTGGCTGGGAGGGCGGCGGGCCGGGGACGCGCCTGCGCACGCCCGGGGCGCCGCGGCCCCTCGGGGGCCGCGCGTGGGGTGGGGGGTGTGGGGTGGGGAGTGGGGGCGGGCGTGGGGTGGGGCTGTCAGGCTGCGCGCTCGTGAACCCAGGAGATGCTGATTGGGCTAGGCAGGTTTGGGGCTCAGGGAGCCGCAGGGTGAGGAGCATCCTTCCCCGGAGTGCTTCTGAGCCGGGTGATTGGTGGACCAAACTTGGAAAGACCCTGATCCTGTGCGTGGGCTGGGCGTGTGTTTCTTTCAGCCCTGATTAGGCGGGCGCTCAGCGGGACACTGTGAAGTGCGCTTGGTGCAGATGTGCCTGAGACCCGGCCTTCCCCTGGCGGCTCTCGGGGTCAGGTGCAGGGGACCCAGGCAAACAGGAACAGTCGCGTTTTCTTCAAAGCGTGTGGTTCGTCCTACCGTAGTGCTCCTGCGAGATCTTCTGAGACTTACGGTGTCATTCTTGTCATAACGTGGGTGTTTTGTGGTTCTTTTAAATAGGTATTTGGGACCCTTTGGGTTGTGAATTGGGAAATAAAATAGTTTTTTTTTTTAAGATTTTATTTATTTATTTATTTATTTGAGAGAGAGAGACTGAGAGAGAGCATGAGAGGGGAGAGGGTCAGAGGGAGAAGCAGACTCCCCACTGAACGGGGAGCCCGATGTGGGACTCGATCCTGGGACTCTAGGATCATGACCTGAGCTGAAGGCAGTTGCTTAACCAACTGAGCCACCCAGGCGCCCTAAAATAGTTTTGAATATGCTTCTGGAAATTAAAAAAAGTGATACTGAGATGAGTATTAGGGAGCCGTTGTGGTATGACTTGCCCATGTGTGGTTGATTTGTCTCAATAAAATGGTAAGACATGATCATGTCGGTTTGGATTTTTTGACTAATTTATTTAGGGCTTTTATTTTATTTATTTTTAATATTTTATTTATTTGAGAGAGAGAATGAGATAGAGTACATGAGAGGGGGGAGGGTCAGAGGGAGAAGCAGACTCCCCGCTCAGCAGGGAGCCCGATGCGGGACTCGATCCCGGGACTCCAGGATCCTGACCTGAGCCGAAGGCCGTCGCTTAACCGACTGAGCCACCCAGGCGCCCTCAGGGCTTCTTTTAAAGCTCAGCTACAATGAAAAAATTCTGGAGTTATGAACCAGGCTACTTCTCTGCTTGCTCTTTGTTGAAAATTCTGTTCCTTAGAACATGTCAGATTTTGTAATCAGAATATCCAGGAATTCAGTTTGGAACAATAACTACATCTTTGTGTGTGTGTCTCTCTCTTAAAATCAGGAATGCTGTGATTTGTTAAGAGTGTTTTAGCTGTTTCTAAAGACAATTTGAAATAGTCCAAATTTCAAAAAGAGTTCTTTTTCCTTTTTCTTCACTGTAATGGCTCTCCATTATTTCTGCAATTCAGGGACTACTTATTACAATTCAGTTGCAAGGACTGCCTACCCTCCTATTAAGTTTACTTTCTGAACTATTCCCTGCCTAATGAATTAATAACTTGCTGCTCACTAACTGCAGTTATACCTCAATTAATGAATTATCTGGGAATTATACTCTTTATAATGAAGTTAATGTCAAAAGCAACCCATGACAGCTGTCATAGGAAATAAATACAGCACAATGGCAGGCAGAATTTCTCCTAAACACTTCAAATGCACAATTGTGTGTGGTAAGAAATACCTTTGCAGCTGGCTTCGGTGGTGAATGGGGCAGACCTTAGGAAAAAACTGAATTTGGAAAAATTCTTGTATTTTTTTTTAAGATTTTATTTATTTATTTGACAGAGAGAGACACAGTGAGAGAGGGAACACGAGCAGGGGGAGCGGGAGAGGGAGAAGCAGGCTCCCCGCCGAGCAGGGAGCCCGATGCGGGGCTCGATCCCAGGACCCCGGGACCACGACCTGAGCCGAAGGCAGTCGCCTAACCAGCTGAGCCACCCAGGCGCCCCGCCATGTAGTATTCTTTTACATGACCGTGTCAGTTTCTTTAACCAGCCTCTTACTGATGGACCTTTTAGGTTGTTATCTTCGTGCATTTGGGCTGCTATGATAAAAATACCATAAACTGGTAGCTTATAAACAACAGGAATTTATTTCTCACAGTTCTAGGGGCAGGAAGTCCAAGATCAGGGTGCCAGCAGATTCAGTGTCTGGTGAGGCTTGCTTTCTGGTTCTTAGATGGCACCTTCTCACTGTGGAAGGGACTAGCTAGGGAGGGCTATAGGGTCTCTTTTATAGGAGCACTAATCTGGGTCGTGAGGGTTCCACCCTCATGACCTAAGCACCTTGCAAAGCCCCCACCTCCTAATTCCATCACCTTGGCGGTTAGGGTTTCAACATATGATTTTTACAGGGACACAAACATTTAGACCATGGCATCTTTGTTTTTGTTTTGTTTTAAGATTTTGTTTTTAAGTAATCTCTACATCCAGCGTGGGGCCCAAACACAACCCTGAGATCAAAAGTCACACACTCCACCGACTGAGCCAGCCAGCCTGCCCCCCCGCCCCCCCATGATGGCTGTTTTGTTTTTCAGTGGTACATACTGCTGTAGTGAACATACTTGTATGGCCTTGTGTACTTGGGCAGTGGTTTAGCAGGATACGTTCCTAGAAGAGGTACTTTTTGGTCAGATTTTAAAATTTGGTAAGTACTGTCAAATTGGCCTCCAGAAAAGTTGTACGGGTCTGTATTTATGCCAACAATATATGAGTTACTTTTGTTCAGTATCGTGTGAAAGGTAAGAGAGCAAAGTGATTAAGAGTTCAAGGTCTGGAGTCAGAACCCTAGGTTTGAATCATGACTCATTAGCCGTGTTCCCTTGGTCAAGTACCTTAACCTCTCTGAAGGTGATAATGCAGCAGCCAGGCAGGAGGGAGGCTGCAGGGAACTGAGGGGACCCAGAGAGGGTGCAGCTCTACCTTTTCACTCTCCGTCTTGAATTTCACCTGCATTTGGTGGGACAAATTCATTAAAAACCCGCCAGCTCCTGTCCTCACTGGATTAACGATTATTGTGTTGATAAAAGTTAGAGTTCACATTTGGGGAGTACTTGCTCTGAGTCTGGCACTGCTGTAAACATAGATGATAGCTCATCTGAGTGTTGTAATTATTATCACTGTCCCCAGTTTTACAAATGAGAAAGGTTGAGGTAATATCTAAAAATTCTACTTAAAGTGGGAGAAGAAGGATTTGAATCCAGTCTCTTTGGCCTTGGCAGGCAGTGGGTTTGGGGTCTCAGGCTGTGCAGCTGGGCGTGGCTGTATTTCCGTATGACAGAATCCTAGAAGTGAAATTGCACATTTAAAGGGAGTGCCTTGCCTTTTGGGGTGCCTGGGTAGCTCAATCGGTTGAATGTCAGTCAGACTCTTGGTTTCTGCTTAGGTCGTGATTTTGTGGGTTGTGAGATTGAGCCCAGCACTGGGCTCCGCGCTCAGTGGGGAGTCTGCTTAAAGATTCTCTCCCTCTGCCTCTCCCCCCACTTGCTTGGGTGCGTGCTCTCTCTCTCTCTCTCAAATAAATCTTAAATAAAGGGAGTGCCTTGCATTTTGATAATACCACCCAGCTTGCCCTGCAAAGAGTTTGCCTGAACATTGAAGAGTCTGTTTTAAAAATTTCTTGGAATTAAATCTCTTTTATTGCTAATTACATAGGTAATTCTTTTTTTATTTTTTAAGATTTTATTTATCTACTTGACACAGAGAGAGAGAGAGAGAGAGAGCAGGAACACAAGGAGGGGGAGTAGGGGAGGAAGAAGCAGGCTCCCCGCGGAACAGGGAGCCCGACGTGGGGCTCGATCCCAGGACCCTGGGATCATGACCTGAGCCGAAGGCAGTCACTGAACGACTGAGCCGCCCAGGCGCCCCTTACATAGTTAATTCACTTCTCTTCATCCAAGGACAGCTACATTTGTTATCTGTGATACAAGTAGAGAAATGAAGGACGTTCCCAGGGAAAGTGTACACCCTGAAAGGAATGGTAACTCAGCAGACCCTAATGAACCATTTCTTATCCTCTGGATGGCAGTTTGTCTCTCATTCTTACTGTGTTCCAAACGGAAATGATTCTCCTCAGGAATAGCATATAGTGAGTGAGGCTGTAACAATCACAGGACCTTTAAGCCAATATCCACAGATCCGATGTCTTCAGAATAGGTGAGGTGATGCCAAGGGCTGCGTTTTGAAAGCGTGAAGGTATTGGGGGCTCGTGAATGGCAGCAGGTGCTGTGTTCCAGTGATTTAGTAAACCACAATGACTGAACTGAGAGTCTTGCAACCATTTTCAAAGTTTGATGGGAAATTTGGTCCTAACTGGTTGCCTCAGGATTGAAGCTTGAATCATAACATTGCTAGAAGTAAAAGCAATTTATCAAGAATGTCAGGGGACAGTCCAATATACTACAAGTTCCTCAGTAGTTCTTAGATTCATAGGCTGCCAGCCTACTTTTTGCCCATTTGAGAATTACTTCCTTGCTGCTAGATGCTGAGGTCCATCTTGGGAGTAGAGAGCCATGTGTTTTTATAAATTAAATCCTTGATCTTGCAGACTTTTATTTCTCTCTTTATCCTGATGTCAGTAGCTTTGATTTTACTTCGATTTGTATGAGTCTGTGTGTTTGTGTATTCTGAAGAATAATTGTGGATGTTTTTTTCAGCTACCACATTGTGATAAATCACAGGATTACTATCCCATAAAAAATTGTTTTTAAATGCCTGTATCTTCTTATTCCCCAATTATACCCTTTTTTTTTTTCAAACATGATTATCTAATCTTTCTATGGTCACTAAAAAAACTTGATGAAATATATAGCTGGATATAAGTGTATTAAAAGTATAATGTCTGTTTTTAGCAGGCAGTTTTAAGCACCCTCTATGTATTTGACACTGGGGACAGTCCATCATTGGACTGCACATAACAGAATTAGCTGTTGCCAGTTCATGGAACAACAGAGTTTCTTTGCTATGATAATAATTTTGGATGGAGTGTGTTAGGGTTCTCCAGAGAAACAGAAACAATAGGCGATAATAGATATATAGAGAGATAGATATGAACTTGTTATAAGGAATTGGCTCATGAGATTATGGAGGCTGAGGAGTCCCAAGATCCACCGTTAGCAAGCTGGAGACCCAGGAGAACCGATGATATGGTTGCAGTCCAAGTCCAAAGGCTTGAGATCCAGGGGAGTTGATGGTGTTAAGTTCCAGTCTTAGTTTGAGTCTGAAGGCAGGGGAAGGCTGAGGTCCCAGCTCAGACAGTTGGGCAGAGAGAGGGAATTCCATACAGGCCTTCCGTGGATTGGGTGAGGCCCACTCACATTGGGGTGGGCATTCTGTTTGACTTAGTCTACCAATTCAAATGTTAATCTCATCTAGAAACACCTTCATAGACAAACCCAGAACAGTGTTTAACCAAATCTCTGGGCACTCATGGCCCAGTCAAGTTGACACATAAAATAAATGATCACAGAATTGAATTTTACAATGGCTTGTCACTGTCCCAGAGAACATAACTTGTTAGAGCATTTTTTCCTAAATTTCAACAGAATAAAAGTAAAATCTGATTTTAAGAAAAAGCAGCCCACATTTAAAAACAAAAATGGATACTCTGCATTATCACCATTTGGGATAGGCAGTCTAATAGAGTGGAAAGATCGTGAACTTTGAAGTTAGACAAACTGCAGTTTGAATCCCATTTCTGCTGCTTATCCACTGTGGATCTTGGGCGAGTTACATGTCTGAACTGTAATTCTGTGATCTGTTTTAACGTGAAGGATACCTACTTCATGGTGGCATTTAGATTAGAGAAAAGGTCTAGAAAATATTTGGGATGCAGTAGATACACAATACATAAAACTAGTCATTTGAAAGCTGACCATAAGTGATACCATATACGCCATTTTGTCAAAAAGAGTCTTTTGTCCTTAAGTGATTTGACGTTTTTTCATTGCCTGGCGGCAACGATAACACACAACCATCCCACTATATAACTGTGTCCTGGAGACGTGCTTATGAATTACTTACTCACTGCGGCTTTTTCTCTTGTTGTTTTGGTAGAGTTAAATTAGAAGAGAGAGCAGCTGCTGAGAACACCGTGACCATCAAGAATGGTGGTGATAGTCATTTATTACCTAAAAAAGCAAAGAAGAGGGCATTTAAGTTGGAGGAGGGTGAAGAAACTGAACTAGATTACAAGAATTCAAAGAAGCATTGGAAGAAGCAAGAGAATAGTAATGATGAGAAGACCTTGGATCTAGAACCAAAAGCTGTCATAGATCTGAGTGTGAGGAAAAAAAGCAAGAGGAAAAACAAAGCCATGTGTAGTGTGGTGGATGGTGATGACGAAGAAACCAAGAGAAAATCACCAAAGAGAAAGGAGAAATGTGAATATAAAAAGCAGACAAAGAACTCCAGGTCTTCCAAAGCACAGACAGTGAAGGACTGGGCCGCCCCGAACTGTGGTCCTCCGAAAGGCTCACCTGCTAGAAACAGCCTGGTCAAAGCCAAAAGGAAAGGTGGCACGGCCATTAGTACAAAAGATAGTCCCATTTCCTCCTCAGAGTCCGAGTCCTACCATGAATCAACCAGCGATGGTCTCAGGCATGTCATCTTGGAGGTCAGAAATTCCTCAGAGAGAATATCAACTGAGTCATCAAAGGAGGGACCCTCTACCAAAAACACAGCTGCAAACAAAGTGGCCGCCAAAACTGGCTTTAACTCTACCGCCGTCAAGGGCAAGACAACCAGAACGTCGTCTTCTAGTTCAGACTCTAGCTCAGAGTCAGATGACCAGTGCACGGTGTCCAAGAGCACCCCGGAGCGCGCTGCCGGGTTCCTGAAGCCAGTAGGCCTCTTTGCAGGACGAGGCTGCCCAGGCCCGGGGCCCTGCTCACAGACTCCCAGTGCTGCCGCGTGGAAGCATTCTGAAGCCAACGGTGCCAGACCCACCCCTCCTGCCCCTCCTCCCAACGTGACTCTCCCCGCCAGTTTGGGAAGAGGTTGGGGGAGAGGAGAGGACCTTCTTTCTTGGAAGGGGGCTAGGGGCCGGGGGATGCGGGGTAGAGGCCGAGGCCGAGGGCAGGCCATTTCCTTTGTGTTAAATAGAAACGCCGAACATCAGAAGCACCAGCAATTAAATGAAATGGTCACAAACTCATCTACTATTATCCAGGCAAGTATGATTTCTCCTAAGCGTACCTCTTCCCCTTCTCCCACGGGGTGCGTCTGGAGTGGGTGTCACGGGTTCGCTTTTTTTCACCAGTAACAGAGTCCCATGACTGATGCTGTTTTTCAGAATCCAGTAGAGACACACAAGAAGGACTACAGTTTATTACCACTGTTAGCAGCTCCTCCTCAAGTTGGAGAAAAGATTGCTTTTAAGGTATATTTTAAAACCACAACAATTACAACAAAAAAGATTATCCTCCCTCCAAATAAACTTACTCGTGAGCAGCTCAGGATTATATATGTAGATGTATATAGACCCTTTCCAGATCATATCTCTCCTCTTCTTGTGCCTGGTACATAGTAGGTGCCTACTTGTGCCTAGCATCCAGTAGGTGCCTACTTATTATTTCATGAATGAATAAAAATGGCTTAGCCCAATGTCCAGAATATAGCAAGTACTCAAAAAAGGCTCTACATATCACCAAGCCCCCCCCAACATCCTCCCCCAAACCAAAGAAACCTTTCCCACTGGAACCCCTGTTTTGCCATAGGTTCATGGTAGGGCCCCCAGAGTGGCGGGGTGGGCACCCCAACCCGGCACATTTTCTCAGGGGCGGAGGAGAGGAACCACAAAGTTTGTGTATTTGTGGGCTCTTTATTCTTTTGTAGCTTTTGGAACTAACGTCTGATTATTCTCCTGATGTCTCTGACTATAAGGTAAGGCTTTTTATTTAAAACTAACTGTTAGTATTTTGAAGAAGCTAAAGTTGTATTTAGTACTGCTAATATGGATAATTTTGCTTTTTTGGAGTAAATGTTGTAAAGTGGAAAATGGGAACATTGTCAAAATGTAAACTTTTTAATAATATCACTGTGGAGCCCCCCAGTGTTGTTTTCCTTGCACTTGGGGATGAATGTAGGACAATGACGAGGTTTAATTTTTTTAAGTCATTTTTTTCTAACCAGCTTAGACATTTGCAAGCTTATTTGAATGCCACTCCCCCAGGATCGTAAACTTTGAAAGGAAATAATAAATAGCTCTCAGCCAGAAAATTTGATTATTTTCATCATAGGAATCTATTTTATATAATTGTGAATTACTGCAGATTCTTATGGTCTAACATGGCCCCTTTTGCATTATCCATTAACCACAGGTAATTCACAAATATCATCCTTGGAATTTATTCACTAAACATCTGTGTAGGACTTTACGTTGGTATGAGCTTTATCATAGTTCAGTAAAAGCTTAACTCCAGTGGGATTACAGAATCACATGTTTCTTTCCCTTTTTCACCCATTCAAAATTCTGTTAAAATGCATAATTTCTTATTTCGATGTAATATATGGAATATAAGTCCATTTAGAAAGTAATAATTGATAATGTTAACAAATAATACAGAGAAAGTACAAGGAGATTTGATTTAATCTGAGTTGATACCTTGGAAGACTTTTTTTTTTTTTTAAACCTTGGAAGACTTTTAAAATCCTGGTAAGAACCTTTCCTCAAAAGCAGACTAGAAGAAGAATCAGTTCATGAAGGGGTTTGGTAGGTCAGTTGGAGGTAATTGTTTTTTTATCACATTTTTCATCTTAGCCTCTTATTATAGGTGACATATAAGTTATCATCTAAAGCAGGATACTTGTGAATGAAGAAAAGGATTAATATTATATTAATAACTGTCCTGGAAGGAAATATAAATGGACCTGTCTTGGGCAAACTGGGATGTTTTGTCACCTTACGGTAGAAAAGGACTTTAATTCTGTGATATATGGGGAGATAGATAAATATAGAATTCATATGTCCTACAGCCTCTACAAATTATAAGTCTAGGTGATACTTATTTTTTAAAAAATGCATATTAAGTCAAAGTTGGTCATCACAGTTACTAGCCTGGAACGCTATTTGCTTACTTTCCCGGTATTTTTAGAACTTTCTGGAAATTATTTTCAAAACCATTTGCAGAGTAAAAATCAGTCCCAATTTTTGCTTTGACCTCAAGTGCTGCTATCTAGCTTGATCACTGGCTTTATTCCTGAAGCTTGTCTTCAGAAGTCAAATCTGTCTTCAAAGAATGTAGTCTCCTCTGCTCGGACCGTCTCACGTGTACGCACCTACCTGCGGGATTTTAATCAATGGAGGAGACTGAGCGACTCCGCAGAAGTCAGTGCAATGAAGAAAGAATTTCTTTCTTTTTTTTTTTTTTTTTTTAGATTTTATTTATTTATTTGAGAGAGAGAGAATGAGAGATAGCACGAGAGGGAAGAGGGTCAGAGGGAGAAGCAGACTCCCTGCTGAGCAGGGAGCGCGATGTGGGACTCAATCCCAGGACTCCAGGATCATGACCTGAGCCGAAGGCAGTTGCTTAACCAACTGAGCCACCCAGGCGCCCTGAAGAAAGAATTTCTTACTTACATTTCCCGAGGGAGCAGGGAATGCATGTCATGCGGGCCCCTGGGGGAAAGCGTCCCTGGGGGACGTCATTTGGAGGCAGAAGCAGGAGTGAGGAGAAAGCCTGTGCCAGGGCCTTTATTGGGGTTTCCTTGGGATAAGGCAAGGCAGGATGGGGGAAATAGTTTAGGATTGGCTAGTTTGAAGAATTAGCAGGCTTTGGGCTACAGGGACTGTCCCTAGTTGCGTGGTACTTGCCTCTGGGATGATTTAGACCAGGGAAAATACTGGCTTGAGGTGTGGGAGTTTTATTTCTCCTACAGGTTGATTTATTTAAAAAAAAAAAATTTTTTTTTAAATTTTATTTATTTGACAGAGAGAGGCATCAAGAGAGGGGACACAAGCAGGGGGAACGGGAGAGGGAGAAGCAGGCTTCCTGCTGAGCAAGGAGCCCGATGTGGGGCTCGATCCTGGGGTCCTGGGATCATGACCCGAGCCAAAGGCAGAACGACTAAGACACCTAGGTGCCCCTAAAAAAATTTTTTTAAGACTTTATTTATTTGAGAGAGAGAGAGCATAAGTGGGGGGTGAGGGGGGCAGAGAGAGAGAGAGAAGAAGAAGCAGACTCCCTGCTGAGCAGGGAGCCTGATGCAGGACCCTGGGATCATGACCTGAGCCGAAGGCAGACACTTAACCAACTGAGCCACCCAGGTGCCCCTAAAAAAAGTTTTAGTATTGAGATAAAATATATATAATGTAAAATTCACCATTTTAACTGTTTTAAAGTGTATAATTCGGTGGTTTTAGTATATTCTCAATGTTTCACATGTCGGTTTTTGACTTGGACTTTTATTTTTGAAAGGAAGGAAAAATACTAAGCCACAATCCAGAGACCCAGCAAGTAGATATAGAAATTCTTTCATCCTTACCTGGTGAGTCTTCTAGAAAAGAACTTGAAAATTTAGGCTCTTCATATCTACGTTGGTTTCTAAATAGCTTTTATACCCAGGAGCTGCTCTCTGCCTTGGCCTGTGTGACTAACTCTCTCCACTACCCCTGTCGGCACAGAGCAGCCCTGGGGACCCACGCTCCCTCTAGTGGAGGTGTGTGTCCACTAAGGGTTGTTGGAGTTGTTTCCAAAGCTGTTAGGCAAGTTGTTCTTTTTCCTGTAATTATGTAATTTCATAAAAATTACATAAACTGATGAGCACTGATTGCAAAAAGAATTATTTCTATGAAACCCAAACTGAATGCTGACCCAAGAGTGTAACTAAGAAATTTATTGAATTATGGATCTGCCAAAAGAGATTGGGAGGAATCTGGTAAAAATCTAGGAAGATTGTGAACTTAGACTGCCTTGCTAGTGTTTGCATTCTTTCATCCTTTAAAAAAAAAAAAACTCAGAACATGTAATTGTAGAAATTGCAGACATATATTAAGTATATGGTTTATAAAAGAAAGCTAACTCTAATCAGCAGGCTCCTAAGACCTACTCAGCTCTATTTTAAAAGAATTGGTTTCTTTTAAAAAACATACTTTTGTGTGTTAAGTCAAAATAAAATGTCTGAAGTATATGTACATGCATACTCTCACATATTATTTCAAATGTTTCCCTGCTTTATCCCTGATTCATCTCACCTGTTATTGGTTCTAAAATCTGGGAATAAGAGAGCTTTTACTGTATATGGCTTCACTTGGGTTGTGTTGTAGGGGTCCCTGGCCAGAGAGCAGGGGAGATCCCTTTTATTAGCAGGCCCTAAGGCAATTAAAATGTTAAGTAAATGATTAGATATAACTTAAATTGGTTTTCCAGCTTTCTTCTGATTAGGTTTTATTTGAAGAAATCTCCCTTCCTAGGAATGGTAGACAGAGAAGTTTGTCCATGGTCAGATTCCATGGACACAGCCTGATCACTGCTTGTCAGGTGATTGGCAGTGAGAGCATCCAGTTAGAACTTTTCTTCTTTGGAGCATCTAGAAGTGGCTTTATCTGTTCACTAATAGAAATACAGGTAGTCCTCGCTTTGCATGGTTCTGATATATATATCTATAGAATCTTTAGTTACCATGGTTTGGTTAAATAACACCAGTTCCCAATGACATTAGGTATGGTGTTAGCTGTGAATAACTGCTAGCTCTTCAGTCCACAGACGACTATGTCAATAACAGGTGTGCATCGTGATCAGCGACCAGTCACGTTGTTTCCAAGTCTCCTGGTGACTGGTCGCCGTGTGTCTGTTACTCCATCCCCAGACACACTGCAGCGCGTGTGATTGTGCTGCCTCCTTGTCTCTCAAGGATAAACCCACATGGCATTTTACAAAAATGGATGTTGAGGTAGGGAATTGGTCAACAAGGCTGAAAGTACAACAAAGAAACAGAAAGTGATGATTCCGGAGGTGACATCCAAGTGGAATTCAGGTGAAGTGGGGTCAGAAGAAACAGCTGACCGTGCGGGTGTTGGCACTGTAGTTCATGTGAACTTCTTGACATAAATGAGGAAGGATGGTGGTGACAGAGGGATGAAGAGGTCCCCAAAGTGACATCAGCAAAAACGTCACACAGTTGCAAAAAAGAAGCAGAGAAGCTCTAAGAGCTATTTCATGGTGATGATAAGAGCTCAAAGGGTAAAATACTGAAAGCTGATGCACACTTAGAAAGGAGTCTGCTGCTTCTGCAAGGTGTGGAAAAGATTCTCATTCGGTGTTGTCGTTACGTGACAGGAAGGCAGGCAAGCACTGTTCAGACCACCTTGATAATAGCATGTTCTTTTCTTTTTTTTAAGATTTTTATTTTTAGGGGTACCTGGGTGGCTCAGTTGTTAAGTGTCTGCCTTTGGCTCAGGTCATGATCCCAGGGTCCTGGGATCAAGCCCTGCATTGGGCTCCTGCTCAGCGGGAAGCCTGCTTCTTCCTCTCCCACTCCCCCTGCTTGTGTTCCCTCTCTCGATGTCTTTCTCTCTCTGTCAAATAAAAAAAATAAAATCTTTAAAAAAAAACAAAATGATTTTTTTTATTTTTGTGTCATCTCTACACCTAAGGCGGAGCTCGAACTCCTGATCCCAAGATCTAGAGTCGCATGCTCTACCGACTGAGCCAGCCAGGTACCTGGATAAGTTTCTTAACAAAGAAATAGAACACTAATTCTGTCTTTTTGGTGGTTTAGATTACAGTGTACTATGTAAGCATTAGTTTTGCTGCTTTTTATCTCTCAGTACAGTAGAGGTTTTAATGTTTCAACAATTTTTAAAATGTCATGAGACCATCATAATTTTCCCCGTTGATTATTCAGATTGTTCTGCATAATTTCAGCCTGCATGGTCATTTTTATGACCCCACACTACCATACAAAGCGAGGACTGCTGTATTACCAAGTAGTAAGTATGTTTCATTTCTGAGGACAGAGCAAGATAGACAAATTTTGCAGATTCAGATTACCTTTCCCAGCTGGAACATATCAATTATCTTTTGGATTATCTAATGGTTACACATAATCTTTTTTGAGAGTACTAATAACAGTGTATCAAGCTCATTTCTTTCTTCGATGAAAGAGAGATTGTCTCTGATAAATGGCCAAGAAGCTCTTGTCTGCTGTTACAGGGTTTCCTGAGGGTCTCCTGTCACTGAGCACTCCATGCTTTCATGTGTGTACCCGGCCTCCACATCAGTGGACAATTTGTGGTTGTTTTTCTATTGATATAAATTCTCTGTAGAGAAACATTTTCACTACTGGGAAATTATTTATTGTCTCTCTTTCCTACCGTCTGGTTTCAGCCATGAAAGAACCTGGGAAGTTTGATTTGGTTTATCACAATGAAAATGGAACTGAGGTAGTGGAGTACGCTGTGACGCAGGAGAAGAGGGTAGGTGCGCTTCTCTTCTTGGGGTCGTTTGGTTGTCTGTTCGCTCGACTGGCTGCTGGTGGTCTGGAAGGGGACATGGAGGCTTCCTGAACTGCCTGTATTAAAGTCATAAAAGACCTCGGCCCTGGGATCTCTGGTCTGCCTACAGGGTGGCAGTTTCAGTGCCCAGTACCAGGTTAGGGTGCCATCTTGGATCTCAAAGAGCCTACATGACGAGGTGCACAAATAACGAAGTTTTATTGAAGACTGTAGAGTTGCATAAAAACATAGTTATGTAAGGGCTTCAGTAGAGAAGAGTAGCGTATTTAAAAACCTTATTGATATATACATTGAGAAAAGTATGTATAGTATATAGCTTGAAGGAGTGTCATAAATGAACATACGCATGTCATCGGCACCTGGGTCAAGAAGCAGAACATTAACAGCCCCCCTGGAAATCTCCATCACGTCTCCTTGCAGTCATTACTATCTTCCAAATGTTACCGTGATTCTGACTTACAACGGCATAGATGGTTTTGAAGAATGACATAAAATGATGATTCTGTCTTTTGACTTCTGTTTAAATCCTTAAGTTGCCATTTTAGGAAATAACCTGGTTTAGGGCTTTTAGGCAGCCGGACTTCCAGAGTTGCTGGCACGGCTATGCTAGCATTAAACGAAATAGAATTTATATTCAAGAAAATGCTTCCTCTTAAGGTGTTTATCTTTGAAATGTTATGGATATTATTCTGTAACTTTCAGTATTGCAAACTAACATTTTAGAAATGTAAACTTGTAGAAACCCTAACCAGACTATGTTTTCCTTTGTCCTTAGGATAGATGACACTCTTAGGGATTTATTCCAAAAACACATTTTTAGGGTCTGTGCTAGGATCAACAGATTTGGCCAAGTCTCCTGAACTTCTTTATTTGCAGCGTATGCCTCTTCACTTTTTTGTTGAAATGTATTCTTGGAAACTACATTGGAAAATTAACCTTGGAATCCTTTCTCTGCCTTATTAAACAGGGCCTTGAAGCAGAGCTACCGTTCTCTCACACTAGATGGCCCTCATGATTCGTCCACATGGCCGAGTGTTAGCATTTGTTCGCTCTTGGTAAAACATGAACCGCCTCCGAGTTTTAGGCAGCACAGGATAGAGCTGTGCAACTGAGCTTAAGGAGTCCACTGATAACCCTTAAAGGCCACCTCTGCCTGTGAAGAGTCTGTGGGCCGCTGAGCCACAGGGTCCTGTTGAGCAAATCCTATTGACCCTGGGTAACCAGCTGCCCCACAACCCAGCCCAGCCCATCCCTACCCTGCTGGAAATGAAGGAAAGGTGCAATGTGTTTAATGTAAAGTGTAGTTGCATTCTAGGTAAACAATTCTTTTACCTTAATTGAATTCAGCTTAGTAGGACTCAGATCATTCCAGGTCTTCAACCATTCTGCACAAATGGAAATTTACTTAACTGACGTTTTTAACTGACTGAAACCTGTATGATCTCCAAATGAAGCCTCTAAACCAAATATTTTGTGTTTTTTCTCAGATCACTGTTTTTTGGAGAGAGTTGATTGACCCAAGATTGATTGTTGAATCTCCGAGTACCATACCAAGTACAGAGCCTGCTTGAGGATGACCTCTCCGCCTCATAGTTTATGAATGTCTTGTTCGTGAAAGTGACTATAACCTGAACTTAAAAAAAAAAAAAAGATTTGAAAGGTGTATGCATTTTTTGTTCACTTTACTGCATAGGAAAAAAATCTACCTCATCATTTAAAATAACGTGGGTGTTGCTTTTTGTAGATCTTTTTTTTTTTCCTTCTTCCAGGCTTAATTTCAGGAACAAAATTTAAAACATGACATTCCCTGCAGGCATTGTTACATATCAGTATATTTGGTTTCTTCTCTTTTTTATTTTTTGACCGTCAAGTAGCCATCGTCAGTAGGAGTTTATAACACCAAGTACAAGAAAATGCTGCATATCTTGTCTTAGTAAGTTTTATTAAGTAACGTTTTAAAACATGAAAGCATGTTACTTGACCTAATTTTTTAACATTCGGGTTGTTCCATTAAATATGGAATATCTTATAAATTGCAAGTATTTTATAATTGTAACTGTCAAGGATTAAAAAGTAGCTGGGTTTGTTGGCAGGCAATGAGTTAAGGTATCCTTTCACATTTTTCTCAACTTTAAAATTGAGGATTTTCAGAGCCCTGTGTAGAGCAGTGAAAATAAGACCTTGTGTGTTTGCCTGGGATGAACTGGTGTACCACCTGGGTGAGGGGATCTCCTATGAGTTCAGACCAGGGAACGTGTTACCTTGCTACAAGATCCCAAGCACCTGGCTGAGTGTGCTGGAGTGAGGACTGAACAGAAACTTCAGTTTCTGTTATTATTCAACACAAAGCTAAAATGACTAAATCTATACTGTGAAAATTGCTTCTTTTTAACAAAAGATCAGATTCCTCCTTCAGCTTCGCAGATTTTTAAATAAAACCATATTGAACTAAACTTCCATGCTGAGTCATCATGTTTAGTTGAGTATTGCAAATTGCTGTCTTGTTTCACAATAACGCAAGAGATTGAAATGTTCTGGAGAGGAAAAATTTCGCTTTGACTGAAGAGTTTGGTGTTGCACAGTTTAGTCCAATGAGATTCATTAGATCTAGGAGCTGTTGGGCCGGTGATGCTACTTTTAACCTGCATGACATTGATGTGTATCAGATGTGGATTTATTGATTTTTTTCTTTTAAAGATTTTATTTATTTGACAGAGAGACAGTGAGAGAAGGAACACAAGCAGGGGGAGTGGGGGAGGGAGAAGCAGACTCCCTGCTGAGCAGGGAGCCCAGTGCTGATGTGGGGCTTGATCCCAGAACCCTGGGATCATGACCTGAGCCGAAGGCGGACACTTAATGACTGAGCCACCCAGGTGCCCGGATTTATTGATTTGTAATGAGAAGTATTACTCCAGAAAGTGTGAGATCAATGTGAATGTTGGGATCTTGGCACTGGGGTTCTTGCATAGCACACTTTCTTTCCAGGGTCTGAAAAACAAATTAAGGTAACTAGTAAGCGCCAATAGGCATATGAATAAATGCTCAACATCATCATCAGGGAAATGCAAATCAAAACCACAATGAGATATCACCTCACACCTGTTAGAATGAATATTAAAAAGACAAGAAATAATGAGTGTTGGTGAGGATGTGGAGAAAAGGGAATCCACTGTGCAGCCACTTAGGAAAACAGTATGCCCTATGTTCATTGCAGCATTATTTACAGTAGGCAAGATATGGAAACAAGTGTCCATCGATGGATGAACAGATAAAGAAAATGTGGTATATATATATATGTATGTACTTGTTATTCAACCATAAAAAGGAATGAAATCTTGCCGTTTGTGGCAACATGGATGGACCTTGAGGGTACTGTGTTAAGTGAAATAAGTCAGAGAAAGACAGATATTGTATGATCTCATATATGCAGTCTAAACAATCCCCCCCCAAAAAAAGGAACTCAAATACAGAGGACAGATTGGTGGTTGCCAGTGGTAGGGGGTGGGGGTGAGCAAAACGAGCAATGGGGGTAAAAGGTACAAGCTTCCAGTTATAAAATAAGTCATGGGCATGTAACGTATAGCATGGTGACCGTATTTGAAAGTTGCTAGGAGAGTAGATCTTAAATTCTCATCACAAAAAGTTTTCCGTAACTATGTATGGTGGTAGATGTTACCTGGATTTATTGTGGTTATCGTTTTGCATGAGTGTGTACAAATGAGTGTATACAAATACCGAGTCATATTGTGCACCTGGAACTAATGTTATATGTCAGTTTTACTTCAGTTAAAAAACAATTAGTAAACATTGACTAGATCAAAGGGAAGTGTTGACCTCAGGGTGTGTTTTCTTCACATTGTAATCAATTCATGAGTCCCCTTTTTCCTCTGTAGTGGTGTTTTTCAGACTACAGATAGCCTACTAGAAGGGTCATGATGTCAAATTGGGGGTCATGACCTCTTTGAAAGATGCACTAGGATAGAAAAATACTACATTCAGTAAATTTCAGTTTTCTTTATAAAACAGATTGAACCACTGGGTGGCTCAGTTTCGTAGCTAGCTGCCTGCAGCTCAGGTCATGACCCCAGGGTCCTGGGATCAAGGCCCCTGGGGTTCCCTGCTCAGTGGGGAATCTGCTTCTCCCTCTCCCTCTGCCTCTCCCCTGGTTCATGTGCACACGTGCGCTCTCTCTCAAATAAATAAAATCTTAAACCCCAGAATTTACATATAGCTGTGTGTGTACTGGACCACCACGTAAAATGTAGCTGTATTTATTCCTTTTTTTTTTTAAAGATTATTTGAGAGAGAGTGAGTGAGAGAGAGCACAAGTAGGGGGAGCACCAGAGGGAGAGGGAGAAGCAGACTCCCCGTTGAGCACGGAGCCCAATGTGGGACTCGATCCCAGGACCCTGGGATCATGACCTGAGCCGAAGGCAGACACTTAACCAACTGAGCCATCCAGGCGCCCCTTGCTTGGAATCAGATCATTGTCCAATGTGGAAACTCTAAACCATACAGTTTATTCCAGGAGTGAGAGAGAAGAAGAGATGAGGAAAGATGCTGGGCAAAAAGCACCTGGCAGAGACTAAGTCTTTCTTTCTTTCTTTTTTTTTTTTTAAAGATTTTATTTATTTGAGAGAGGGAGAGAATGAGAGATAGAGAGCACGAGAGGGAAGAGGGTCAGAGGGAGAAGCAGACTCCCTGCTGAGCAGGGAGCCCGATGCGGGACTCGATCCTGGGACTCCAGGATCATGACCTGAGCCGAAGGCAGTCGCTTAACCAACTGAGCCACCCAGGCGCCCCGAGACTAAGTCTTTCCCTCACTTGTCCCGGGCTGGTGGTCCTGTGCTAGATGAGGAAATAGCAAGTACTCAGTGGCCAGCCCTGAATATTACAGGATTAGTCTGTGGATTTCAAGTAGTGACGCATCTAACTCCTGTCAACGTAAGATTGAGTAACTTGCCAAAGACCACACAGTTAGAGGAGAAAGCGTCTAGTGTAATTTCAGAGCAGTACTTTTCCCTGAGGTTTTTCAGTGGCTGTCCCTAAAACTCTTGTGTCCTGGACTGACCGTAAGCAGTAGGGTGCTCTCCACACCCTTCCCCCAGGGCCTGTGTCATTGGGAACAGGAAACTTCTGGCTCCTGACCTTTCTGCCCCACAACTCAGTTTGGTCTATCTTCAGGTTGTCTGCTCACCATTAAGTTCTTTTTTGTTTTTTGTTTTGTTTTGTTTTTAAAGATTATTTATTTATTTGAGAGAGAGAGACACAGCAAGAGCAGGAACACAAGCAGGGGGAGTGGGAGAGGGAGAAGCAGTCCTCCCGCGGAGCAGGGAGCCCGATGCGGGGCCCGATCCCAGGACCCTGGGATCATGACCTGAGCCGAAGGCAGATGCTTAACGACGGAGCCACCCAGGCACCCCAGTTTTTTTGTTTTTTAATTGTCTGTTTTTTATTATTTTTGTTTCGATTTAAAAAATTATTTTAAAAGAGCTTGATTGAGTTATAAACTGATAACCTAAAAACTGCACATATTAAATGTGTTCCATTTGATGAATCGGAACATATGCATACATTCATGAAACCATCACCACAAGTAAGCTAATAAACAGCACCTTCAAAAGTTTCCTTGCGCCTTGTTTTGGTTTTTTGTATGTATGTTAACAACTCTTAACATGAAACCTACCGTCCTAAATTTTTATATAAGTGGAATCATGTAGTATTTGTCCCTTATGCCTGGCTTATTTCACTTAGTATAGCACCCTTCGGTTCATCCGTGTTGTTGCACATGGCAGGATTGCCATTTTTTAGGCTGATAACACTTGCGCTTGTAGGTACCACACTTTTTATCCATTCATGCGTGGATGGATGTTTAGGTTTCTACATCTTAGCTGTTGTAAATAATGTTGCAATGACCATGGTCACGGTTAAATTCTAAACTGCTTTAGCTCTTAGACATTCAACTCTGTATAAAAAGCTGTGACCCTTACTCAACCAGTCCAATATCCCACCGGATCTTTTTTCCCTTCTTGTGACAGCTGCAGGTTCTCCAACTCTGTCCACGTCCCTGATATGACTGATGTCCTCTTTGTTGTCCTCCCTGGGGGCACTGTGTTGTTAACTTATTACCTGCTGACTTTATTTTAGCTACTTCCAAACCTGGATTCGTTGGAGCATTCATTCCCAAACTTTTTAACTGTTCTGAAGGGATGACATCACAAAAACTCGTCCCAGGTGAGAGAACTATGTACTCTCCAAATGTGGGTACTATTTGGTTCTTTTAACTTCCTTATTTACACCTAAAAGAGCTGTTCCAAACTTTCTCCTTCAACCCAAACCCCCCTTCCCCCATGTCAAGTAGACAGCTCTTGCCACTCACCAAGATGAGGGGGCCCGGCAGGAATCCCCTCCCTTCACAGTAATGACTGTACTGGTTGGTTTTTCTTCCTGGGGCTCTGTTGCCAGCACTGGCTCGCAAGGCCGACTGTATCAGTCTAGATCCGATTAGGAGAAAGAAGCCACACAGTAATTCAGACAGGAAAAGTTTAGTATCAAGAATTACTAACTCTAGAAGATAGCAGGAGGGGAAGAATGAAGGGGAGTAAATCGGAGGGGGAGACGAACCAGGAGAGACGATG
Source organism: Zalophus californianus (assembly GCF_009762305.2). NCBI lineage: Eukaryota > Metazoa > Chordata > Mammalia > Carnivora > Otariidae > Zalophus > Zalophus californianus. Next base: position 29,337,204 of record NC_045610.1, read on the forward strand.
GACTCTGAAAAACAAACTGAGGGTTCTAGAGGGGAGGGGGGGTGGGGGGATGGGTTAGCCTGGTGATGGGTATTGAAGAGGGCACGTTCTGCATGGAGCACTGGGTGTTATGCACAAACAGTGAATCATGGAACACTACATCAAAAACTAATGATGGAATGTATGGTGATTAACATAAAAATTAAAAAAAAATTACTAACTAACAGGGACTGGAGTAACCAGGGACCGGCTATAGTAGGAAATGAAGAGGGCGCTAACGGAATAGCAAACATGAGAAGCAGCTACTCCTGGAGCTGAGACAGAGCCCCCCAGGGAAAAATCCCCAAAACCCCCGCCCCTGGGGCTCTCGTGCTGAGGCCCTCTTGGGAGGTCACGGCCATCCCTCACTGAAGGGCAGAGAAGTCTCTGTGCTGCTGTACTGGCAGAACTTGCTGGAAATCTGCCCTCTCCCACACATTTAATTATGTAGCATTTTAAAGTTACATTTATTAATATTGCCAAATATCTGATCTCGTCAAACCAGTCTCTGAGTATTGGGAAACTGTCAGCTCACTATAGCAGATACATTTCCAAAATGTATCTGAAAATCCAAATTTTTCTAATTTTTGCCTGAAAGCTCACATTTTTTCACTGGCAACTAACACAGTCAGTTGCTCTTGAAGTGAGAGACTGACTTCGTTCGTTGTCAAGAAGGTGTCTGCCAGACCCATGTCCGAGCGACCACAGGTTGTCTGTCCGTTGGTATTTCAAGTAATGATGGTGTGCCACAGAAGGTGTGGGCCGTCGGGCTCACCACGCAGCACGCCTCTCCGTGGGAAAACCACCGTTCTCTGGTTCACAGCAGCAAATGTGCCTTCACAGGTCACGATTTCCTAACAGTAATCGTCCCTTCTCTATCAGGGACGTTGCTTCTCTTCCCTATGGCCCGTGTGAGGCCCCGCGGTACGACAGGCTCCCTGCGCGCCGACGCGCTGCTGTTCCCTGCTTTTGCACCATCACCACAGACCTAACGCGCCGACAAGACAACCCCTTCGTGGTTTGGGCCTCACCGGCCCCTGAAAGACGACGCTGAGAGACCTGCTGGCCTCGTGGAAGGAGACGGGTTTTGAAGTCAGGGTTGGGGGCCCCATGTGAGCCCCGAGTCAGAGCGCGTGTCTTCATGACCACAGTGGGCCTGCCCTACCCTTGGCTTACAATGAAAAGTCAACATAATGTTGGCAAAATGTGACACTATTCAGGAAGGGTTCGTCTACTCTTAAGCCTCTAATCAGACTCAAGAGAGGCTAATTAATAACATTCATTACCATCATTAACATTCAGAAAGAAAAGTCACAACTGAGTATTAGCATGTGATCACCTTGACGGTGGACTCATTTCACTGCAAAAGTGATGTCGATTCAGTCAAAAGGATCTGCTAAACATGCCTAAAAATCCCGCATGCCGCTGGAAAATGTTCTTGCATCAACAAGAATGTAGTTAGTGTTAGCACCCGGCTGCTCGAACAATCCAGGTGTACCCATGGGAGCCTGACAGCTCTGACAAAGGACTCAAGAGCAACCAAAGCTCTGGCCAAAGTTGTGAGGCCAAACCTTGGGTGCCTACTTGGGGCACTGGAGGTCATATGATGTTGAAGCCAGAAGCCACCTTCAGAATAACGAAGCCCAATCCCCACCCCCACCGCCCTCCTTTTTTTTTTTTTTTTAAAGAGATTTATTTATTTATTTTAGGGGAGGAGGGGCAAAGGGAGAGGGAGAATCTTAGGCAAGTTCCACGCTGGGCTGGGCATGGAGCCTGACGCGGGGCTCGATCTCACGACCCTGAGATCATGACCTGAGGCGCAATCAAGAGTCAGTTGGGTCGCTTAACGGACTGAACCCCCCAGGCGTCCTCTGAATCCCCTTTTAAGCTGACACCAGAGCCAGAGGAAGTGACCCAGCAGAGGCAGTACGGGGTTAGAACATGGGCTCTAACGCGTGCTGGGCCAGTTACAAATTCTGTCTCTCACTCTGCCTCCGAGCAGCCCGGTATCCTCCGTCGGCCTCAGCTTCCTCAGCACCGTGCCCACCGTGCGAGTGTGGCCGGGCCCGCAGGAGAGAACAGCGCCCTGGAGGCATTTAGTGCAGGGCTAGGCGCACAGTAGGTGCTTGTTGAGACATCAGTTGTCATTTGTGTTCATGTTCCCGTTACCGCGCTTGGCCAAGGTCCGGCTCTGAATTTTGGGCAGAATCTCAAAATTTTTTTGAATTTATCTTAATTTTTAAATTTTATTTTCATCTGTTAGAAACAACTCGCGCCATAGTTCATACTCCAGCTGCCATGTTTAGATGTTCCTTAATTACATCTTCATTTTATGTTATGTTTTAAGGATTTTATTTATTTCAGAGAGAGAGCGAGCGCGCGTGCCGGCCCGTCTGCTGCTGTGCTGAGTCTGCCAAAGCCTGGTTGAGCCGTAAGGGAAGGTATGGGTGGGTTGGGGACCTTGCTGCTCCCGTGGGTCTGCAGATTAGCAGCCTCTGCCTCCCGGGAGCTGATTAGGAAAACAGGGTCCCAGCCCCACCAGACCTGCTGGGTCAGAGGCTGTATTGGCAGAATCCCACGTGACGCATGCACAGGAAGTTCTGGGACGTGCCGAGTTAGGGGAGGACACAGTTGGGACGTTGGCTCTGTTCCCTGCTCATCAGACTCATGCAAGTTACCCCTGCTTGACTAAACCTGGTCTCCGTGAGGTTTTTCTTGGGGGGCTGACCTGGCAAACCTGAGATTCTCTTTCATCGTAGAGGGGAAAAGGGAGTGACACAGCTGCTCCAACAAAGAGCTGGCTCAGGGCTCTCAGAAGGATAAGGGTTTTATTTTTTTATTATTTAAAATTTTTTTAGAAAGTATTTATTTGAGAGAGAGAGCAGGGGGAGGAGCAGAAGGAGAGAGAAAAGCGGACCCCCGCTGAGCACAGAGCCTGATGCGGGGCTCGATCTCACCACCCTGAGAGCATTTGACCCTGAGTCAAAGCCAGGAGTCAGATGCTTAACCAACTGAGCCACCAAGTGCCCCTAAAGGTTTTATTTTAATCAGGACGGACTTTCATTTGATTGCTGTAAGTAGTGCTTCCAGACACTTTTCGTATCAGAGCACACGTAGAAAACATTTGCAGGCACCTTGGGATAAGCAAATAATGCTCTTAGTGGCCAGAGGCAACCGACCACCCAGCTTCTTGCTGCACCAGAGCCGTAGGGATCAAAGTCTTGGAACACAGGTAAAGGGAGCCATTTGAGCACACCAGTGTTGCAGGACACAGCAGCTAGTTCAGGGTAGGAGCAGGGAATGGATCCTACATGCCCTGAGCAGTCCTGAGCAGCCCCAGCACCATGTTGGACTGGTCACCATCCTAGCCCCGGAGGAGCACCGCCCCCGACTGAGACCCACAGATGGGGATGAGATGCTCAGCACAAGGAAGCTTGGGAGAATGGAAATGGTAACAACAGCTACATGTCAGCTATCTTTCTAAGCAGTATACATGTATTAACTCCTTTACCTAACAAGCTGATGAGTTCGGTACTCGTTCCATTTCCCTTTTACAGATGAGGAAACTGAGGCACAGAGGTGCAGTCCTTGCCCATGGTCTCATGGCTAGCAAACGAAGGAGGTCTAAATCCAGGTTGTCTGCTCCAGAGTCTGTCCTCTTGCTGTACCACCTGCCCACCAGTAGAAGATCCCAGGGAAGAAAGAGATGGAGTGGGGTGCCGGGGGGGCTCAGTCGTTAAGCATCTGCCTTCAGCTCAGGTCATGGTCCCAGAGTCCTGGGATCGAGCCCCACATCCGGCTCCCTGCTCAGCGGGAAGCCTGTTTCTCACTCTCCCACTCCCCCTGCTTGTGTTCCCTCTCTCGCTGTGTCTCTCTCTGTCAAATAAATAAATAAAATCTTAAAAAAAAAAAAAAGAAAGAAAGAGAGAGACAGATTACGAAGTGAAAAGGACACCCAGACCTGGCAGCATCCCATCAGCCGGCTGAGGCTTCATCCGGAACCTGGGCTGCTGGGTCCCCATCATCCGGTTAGGAACAAACAAGAGGAAACAGATATCAAATTCCACATTAGGAATTGAGCAAAAGGTTTGGAGCTGAATCCCTGAAGAATATGTTCTTGCAAACACTGTTAAAGGGAAAAAGTGAAGCACAAATGAGTTCAAGAATGTGCTTTCGGACCCCTGACAGATAATTAGAATCAGCTGCTCTGTCTGTGCATCATGAATAAGGGGCTTGGTTTTTTTTTTTTAACTTCTTTATAATAATGACCAATGCAATACTTTAAAAGTTTTGTTTTCCTTCAATATAAATTCAAATGTATGTTGTTTCATGTCTGATCACATTAAGATTTTTTTTTTAAGATTTATTTATTTATTTGACAGCGAGAGCAGGAACACAAGCCGGGGGAGAGGGAGAGGGAGAGGCTGGCTTCCCGCGGAGCAGGGAGCCCAATGTGGGGCTGGATCCCAGGACCCTGGGATCATGACCTGAGCCGAAGACAGACACTTAACGACTGAGCCACCCAGGCGCCCCCACATTAAGATTTTTAACAACAGTATATAGAATATCCTCCCCACCCCACCCCCACCCCGTCCCATTTTTATAAAACAAGTGCTGTCTTGGCATGCCTGGGTGGCTCAGTCCATTAAGCATCTGCCTTTGGTTCAGGTCATGAACCCAGGGTCCTGGAATTGAACCCCACATTGGGCTCCCTGCTCAGTGGGGAGTCTGCTTCTCTCTCCCCCTCTGCTTGCTGCTCCCCCTGCTTGTGCTCTCTCTCTGTCAAATAAATAAATAAAATCTAAAACAACAACAACAACAAGTGCTGTCTTACAAAAACCCTTGGAATTTCAAACGCTTATTCCATTAATGCTGCCAGTTTGCCAACCTTCTTTGGACCTCCTTTTGGGACAATCTTGAGAACACTTGTCAAATAATCACAGCAATAACAGTAATAAAAATATAGCTAATAGATAATTTGAATTCTCACCTTTTAAGCATAGATTTAATTTCTGGAAACAGCCAAGTTTGGTGACTCCTAATCCATTTTTTAAAATAGACTTTATTTCTGGAGCAGTTTTCATAGCAAAATGGAGCAGAAAGTACAGAGTTCCTATACATCCCTTAACGGTCCCCCATTATCAACATCGCATACCACAGGGGCACATTTGTTACAACTGATGAACCTACACTAACACATCATTATCACCCAAAGTCCAAAATTTCCATTAGGGTTCACTCTTGGTATTGCACACTCTATGGGTTTTGCTAAATATGTAATAACATGTATCCACCATTATAGTGTTAAACAATAATTTCAATGCCCTAAGAATCTTCTCTGTGTGCCTATTCATTCATTCCTATCCCTTAACCCCTGGCAACCACTGATCTTTTTACCGTCTCCATATTTTTGCCTTATCCAGAATATCATATAGTTGGAATCATACATGTAGCCTTTTCAGACTGGCTTCTTTCACTTAATAATATGAAGTTTCTTCCATGTCTGTTTGTGGCTTGATGGCTCATTTATTTTTAGCACTGAATAATATTTCATTGTCCAGAAGTTCCACAGTTTATGTGCCCATTCAGCTACTAAAGGACATCTTGGTTGTTTCCAAGATTTGGCAATTATAAATAAAACTGCTATAAATATCTATGTGCAGAGGTAAGTTTTCGACTGCTTTGGGTAAATACCAAGGGGAATGATTGCTGGATCGTACAATAAGAATATATTTAGTTTTGTAAGACTCTGCCAAACCGTCTTCCAACGTGGTTGTACCATGTGCATTCCTTCTGACAATAAGCGAGAGTTCCTGTTGCTCCACATCCTCACCAGCATTTGGTGTTCTCAGTGTTCCAGATTTTGGCCATTCGAATTGGTATATAGTGGTATCTCTTTGTTGTTTTAATTTGTAATTCCCCGAGGACATATAAAGTGGAGCATCTGTTCATAAACTTATTTGCCATCTATTATCTTCATTGGCAAGGTATCCGTTCAGATCTTTTGCCCATTTTCCATTTGAGTCGTTTCTTTTTCTTGTTAAGTTTTAAGAGTTCTTTGTATATTTTGAATAAGTCTTTTGTCAGTGATGTATTTTGCAAATATTTTGTCCCACCCTGTGGCTTGTCTTCTTATTCCCTTGACCTGAATCCATTTTTAAGATTGGAGACAGAGTTGGGGGCAGTTGGTTGAATGTCTGCCTCTTGATTTTGGCTCGGGTCATGATCTCAGGGTCGTGGGATCAAGCCCCGTGTCAGGCTCTGCACTCAGCATGGAGTCTGCTTGGGATGCTCCTCTCTCCCTCCGCCCCTCCCTCCCCCAACTCGCACTCTCTCTCCCTTTCTCAAAAAAAAAAGATTGGCAACAGAAAAAAATGAAGAAATGAAGAAAAAAAAAAACAAGAAATAGGAGACAGGGAGGTGCTAGATTATCCAAATAATGGACTAAGCCCAAGTTTAGGGCACCAGGAAAAGGAGCATCAAAAACATGAGAACTAAAATATTTTGAAAGAATTTGATGTCAGATAACATCCACCTTTGGCTATAACAGAGTCATTAGTATAAGAACTGCCCTCCAATCAAAGAACTACAAAACTGAACAAAATATGTTATGCAATATTTTTCAAGCATTGGGCAAAAAGTAGCATAGGACTTTGATCCTGCAGAGAAGGGAAACGTGAAGTAAGCCTCACAATTACCCCAGACTTCTACTGTGGTACAGGAGGTTGATCACAGGTGGAAAGTTGTCTTGCTGAGCTGAGGGGGCAGAGATTGGGTGAGTGGGATACTGAAAAATTAAAAATTAGGCAGGTTACTGAAGAAAAGGAAGTCGTGTGTGTGGGTGGGTGCGGAGGAGGGTTCCAGAGGACCCTTCATCCAAGAAAAACAAACAAATTAAAAAATCAATAGAACAGATTCCAAAATAACCCAAATGTTGGAACAGACAAGGATGTTCAAGTAGCTTATTATGAATATTTTTAAGGACTGAAAGGAAAATAATGGTCAAAATGAGTGGATAGATGGGAAATCTCAGCAAAGCAACTGAAACCATAAAAAAAGAACCCAAGTGGAAATTCAAGAATGGAAAAGCAAAATATCTGAAATTAAAATTTAACTGTGGGATATTAACAGCAAGTTGGAGACTTCAGAGGAAAGACTGAATAAACCTGAAATCAGATCAGTAGGAATTATCTTATTTGAAGAATAGAAAGAAAAAAGATGAACAAAGCCTCAGCAACATATGGGATAATACAGAGGCGCCTGGGTGGCTCAGTCGTTAAGCGTCTGCCTTCGGCTCGGGTCATGATCCCAGGGTCCTGGGATTGAGGCCCACATTGGGTTCCTTGTTCAGCAGGAAGCCTGCTTCTCCCTCTCCCAACTCCCCCTGCTTGAGTTCCCTCTCTCGCTCTTGCTGTGTCTCTCTCTGTCAAATAAATAAATAAATAAAATCTTAAAAAAAAAAAACCTATGAGATAATATCAAGTAAGCTGACATATATTTAACTGGAGAGACATAATGGGGCCAAAAACATTGAAGAAATAAAGTCCAAAAAACTGCCCCCAAATGGAGAAAACCTTCAAGTTACAAATCCAAGAATCCTAGCAAACTCCAAGCAGGATTAAAAAAAAAAAAAAAAAAAGACACCAAGGGATATTCTAGTTAAAATGCTGAAAATTACAAGGAGATAATCTCAAAACTCACCAGAGGAGGTAAAATACCTGCAGAGAAACACCAGTACAAATGACAGTGGACATCTCATCAGAAAAATGGAATCCAGAAGACAATAGAATGACATCTTAAAAAAAAAAAGATTGATTTATTTTTGAGAGAGAGAGTGCAAGCCAGGGGAGAGGCAGAGGGAGAGAGAGAATCCTCCAGCAGACTCCCCCCTGAGTCTGGAGCCCAGCGTGGGGCCCGATGGATCCCAGGACCCTGAGATCATGACCTGAGCCGAGATCAATAGTCAGCTGCTTAAGCGACTGAACCACCCAGGCACCCCCAGAATGACATCTTTTTTCTTTTATAAATTTTTTTCTCAGATAAAAAGCAGATTTATAAACCCACACAATCCTCTCCAGATTCACTGAATAATATTTCAGCAGGAAAAAGTGGTTTTTGGGAAGTTGACCGAACAGACGCCCACTTGTTCTACAGACTTCTGCTCATGAGAGCAACTTCCTTCTTTTCCATTTTTTTCCCCCATGCTCAGTGTGGATTTCAGGAAAAGTAGTTCACAGTCTATATGTGAGGGCAGGGTGTTCCATAAATACCTCAAGACAGACCGAGCGCTACTGGGTGGCTGCAGTCAGCACACGGAGCTCAGGAGCCTAGGGGGCCGGGGCCCAGGGCCCTTTCCTTCAGGGACATGATCCTTGGGAGGGAATGACATCTTTATAAAGAGTTGAAAGGAAAGAAAGTCAACTTAGAATTAAATATCCTGAGAAATTATCCATTAGGAATTAAGATGAAATAAAGGCATTTTCAGATAAACAAAAGCTGCAAGAATTCTTTGCCAGATGGCCTGCGCTACGGGATACACTGGAGTAAACTGCTATCCATAAGAAGGAAGGACAAGTTCTGGGAATGGCAAATACGGGGGGAATATAGCTGTCTTTTTACATGTAACCATATTTCTTCTTCTTTAATTTTCTAATATTTTTTGGAAGTTAACTGACTGTTTAAAGTAAATGTAATTGTGGGGCGCCTGGGTGGCTCAGATGGTTAAGCGTCTGCCTTCGGCTCAGGTCATGATCCCAGGGTCCTGGGATCGAGCCCCGCATCGAGCCCCGCATCGGGCTCCTGGCTCAGCGGGGAGCCTGCTTCTCCCTCTGCCTCTCTCCCTGCTCATGCTTTTTCTCTCTCTGTATCTCTGTGTCTCAAATGAATACATAAAATCTTTAAAAAATAATAAAAATAAAGTAAATGTAATTGTAATAATAGAATACTGTTAAAAGAGAAACTGAGACACATTACATTTTTGAAGAGTTTATTTGAACATTGATTTGTATCAGGCAGGGCCAGACCTGAAGAGATTAGGTGTGCTCTACTGGCAGGAGCTGGGAGAAGGCTCTCTGATTTAATTATAGCTTAAGCAGTTGCCTTATTTGGGAATGCCGAGCTCACTGTTCTTAAGTTTTGCTTTCTTAACCTCAAAGCACTTATAGGAATGGACTCTGGCTTAGGTTTTGGCTTGCAAATGTTGGCTGTTAAAACATCAGAGCCATCCCAGTCTAATGACTTCCTTGTTTAATGACTTTTACAATAGTTGCGGGGTTTATTATGTAAGTATATATGACATATATGGCAACAATAGCAAAAGGACAACAATAGCCAAAGGGGTGGTAAATGAAATTTTAATGTAATAAGATTCTCATATTTTACATGAATTATTAATGCAATATTAATTCTAAATAGACTGTGATAAGCTAAAGATACATATTGTAACCCGTAGAAAACTACTAGAAACATAATAAAAAGTATAGGTGAAAGGTCACTAAGAAGAAACAAAAATGGACTGTATAGTGTATATATATCTAAGATTTTATTTGTTTATTTGAGAGAGAGAGCAGAAGCGGGGAGGGAAGGGCAGAGGGAGAGGGAGAAGCAGACTCCCCACTGAGCAAGGAGCCTCATGGGGGGCTCGATCCCAGGACCCCGAGATCATGACCTGAGCTGAAGGCAGATGCTTAACTGATTGAACCACCCAGACACCCCTGAAATGTATAGTATATTAGATTAATGCGAAGAAAGACTGGAAAAGAGGAACAAAACCCAAAGAGATAACTAAAAAACAAGTAGCAATTTGGCAACTTAAAAATCAATATGTACATTAATGACAAATGGACTAAATAACTAAAAGGCTGGGATTATCAGGGTGGACGAAAAAGCAAAACCCGACTATATTCAGTCTACAAGAGACACATTTTAAACATAAAGACACAGAGAAGTTGAAAGTAACAAGACAGAAAGATATACCATGCAAAGAGTAAAGTAATAAAGCTGGTGTGACTCCTGCTATCAGACAGAATAGATCGTAAGAGAAAGATTACGTTGAGAGATAAAGGGGGGGGGGGGCTTTTCTTTTTCTTTTTTAAATATTTTATTTTTAAGTAATCTCTACACCTAACATGGGGCTTGGACCCACACCCCCAAGATCAAGCGTCGCATGCTTCACTGACTGAGCCAGCCTCCTTAAGTTTGATTAATTTGCTAGAGCAGCTCACAGAACTCAGGGAAATTACTTGCTTACGTCTACTGGTTTATAAAAGGATACGATAAAGAATAAGAATCAATAGCCAGATGAAGAGATACATAGGGCATGATCCCAAACAAAGGAGCTTCTGTCCCCTTGGAGCTTGGGGTCTGGCTCAGTGATACGTGAAAGTGTTCTGGTTCCCCGAGCATGGAGGCTCTCTGGAAAGGACCAAAATGCTGTTCTCTTGGATTTTTATGGGGGCTTCATTACACAGTCATGAGTGACTAGGTCATTGGCCATTGGCTGATTCAACCTCCAGGCTTCTCTCCCCTCTGGAGGTAGGGACAGGGAGGACTAAAATTTCGAACCCTCTAATCATTTGGTCCTCTTGGCAACCATCCCCCATCTTGGGTGGGATCCAAAAGTCCTCTTCATTAATAACAAGCCACCCATTTCCCCCATATGACTCTGAGGTGTTTTCAGGAACTGTGGGTAAAGGCCAAATATACCTGAGGAATATATTTTGGTCATTCGAATGGCCAAATAGATATTTCTTATAAATCATTGTATTGTGAGGGACCTCTGAAAATTCTGCTTCCATAGAAGAAAACGAACAAAAATTGTCAGGATCAACTTTTTCAGAACTCTGGAAATTAGTGAAGAGCTTGCAACAATTCAGGGAATGCTTATTTAAGAAAAGTGGCTTACTCCCGGTGAGGACAGCAAGCTTTGGGTGTTTTAACTTGCTCTACTCCCATTACCCCCACCCCCAGCTCCATGGTAGTTTTATTTTATTTTATTTTATTTTAAATTTTTTATTGTTACGTTAATCACCATACATTCCACCATTAGTTTTTGATGTAGTGTTCCATGATTCATTGTTTGTGCATAACACCCAGTGCTCCACGCAGAACGTGCCCTCTTTAATACCCATCACCAGGCTAACCCATGCCCCCACCCTCCATGGTAGTTTTTAAAAAACCAACGGGCTGCAGGGGCGCCTGGGTGACTCAGTCGTTAAGCGTCTGCCTTTGGCTCGGGTCATGGTCCCAGGGTCCTGGGATTGAGTCCAGGATCGGGCTCCTTGCTCAGCGGGAAACCTGCTTCTCCCTCTCCCACTCCCTCTGCTTGTGTTCCCTCTCTCGCTGTGTCTCTCTCTGTCAAATAAATAAATAAAATCTTAAAAAAAAAAAAAGCCAACGGGCTGCAAACAAGTCTGAGCCCTTGGAAAATACTGGAAAACTTATTGGTTCTAGGGATTTAAGGAAATCTCCGTCCAGTCATTAGGTGATCACCAAGCCAACTGAACAGAGACTCAGTATATAGACTTTATGGAATTAATTCAGTCACTAAACAAAAACAGCAACAAACATCTATAAAAACAAATCCTGGGCAGGGGGGATTCCAGTGTCCACAGTGCCACACTGCATTATTTTAAATGTCCAGTTTTGAAAAAAAAAAATCACAATATAAAGAAAAAAGAATGGCCCGTATAAGAAAAGAAAGAGCAATAGATATTGTCTCTGAGGAAGTGCAGATGTTGGACTTACTAGACAAAAACTTTAAATCAGCTATTTTAAATATATTCAAAGAACATTAGGAAAACATATCTAAAGAAATACAGAAAAGTATGAAAATGATGTCTCTTTCAATAGAGATATAGTAAGGAGATAGAAAAAAATTTATTTTTTATTTTTTTAAAGATTTATTTGTTTATTTGAGAGAGAGAGAGCGGTGGGGAGGGGCAGAGGGAGAGGGAGAGATGGTCTTAAGCACACTCTGCACTGACTTGGAGCCCGATGTGGGGCTCATTCTCATGACCCTGAGATCACGACCTGAGCCAAAACCATGAATTGGATACTTAACCCAGCTGTAACAGGTGATTCCCCCCACTTTTTTTTTTTTTTAAAGAACCAAATGGAAATTCTGGAGTTGAAAAGTAAAAGAAATGAAATGACAAATTCACCGGAGGAGTTCAATAGCAGATTTGAGCAGGCAAAAGAAAGAATTTGTGAATCTGGATATACAGATCAAGTGAGGTGATCCAGTCTGCAGAACAGAAAGGGGGAAAAAAAAATCAAGGAAAATGAACAGAGCCTCAGAGACCTGTGGGACACCACCAAGCATAACAACATACACAGAATGGGAGTTTCTGGAGGAGAGGGGAGAGAGGGAGGGCAGAAAGAATATTTGAAGAAATAACAAAGGAATAAAAATAGTGCACTAGAAAACATTTAGCACAAAGGAAGGCAGTAATGGAGAAACAGAAGAACAAAAAAGATATAAGACATAAAAATAAATAGCAAATGGCAGATATTAATCCTACCTTATCATTAATTTAATGTAAATGATTTAAATACTCCAGCGAAAAGTCAGAGGTTGGCAGGATGCATTAAAAAAAACAGCATCTGACTATATGCTGTCTACAAAAGCCATACTTTAGATTCAGACCCAAACAGGTTGAAAGTACAAAGACAGAAGAAGAGATACCATGCAAACAGGAACCCACAATAAGAACACATTCGGGAAATAAAACAAGTTTCAGGGGCGCCTGGGTGGTTCAGTCGGTTAAGCGTCTGCCTTCGGCTCAGGTCATGATCCCAGCGTCCTGGGATGGAGCCCTACATCGGGCTCCCTGCTCAGGCAGGAGCCTGCTTCTCCCTCTCCCTCTGCCTGCCTGCCTACTTGTGATCTCTCTCTCTTTCTGTGTCAAATAAATAAATAAAGTCTTCAAAAAACAAAAACAAGTTTCATTAAATTCTAAAAGAGTGAAACAAGTCAAAGCCTATTCTCTAACCACAATGGGACGAATTTAGCATAGTCCTGATGTAGGCAGGCCTGGTCTGAGGACCCACAGGGGGGCCACACAGGACCAGTCAGGAGGGCCCTTGGCTTCAGGCAGGATAGGAATCAAATGTGAGCCAGGAGGAAGTGAACACAGGGTTTGCTGAGTAGTGATAGGGTCTAGCAGATGGAATGTCTGGGAGACTCGGAAAAGTGAGTCTCCCCATCCCTCGGGGCTAGGAAAGGGGTCCATGGTTTGTGTTCCTCCAGGAATCCAGGGTAGGGATCAATCACAGGGAGTGTCAGCCGAACAATAGGTGTTCTTCCATAAATCACGGAACGTAGGGGTGTCGATGCCAGTGTGGGGGGAGGTTTGTTGGAAGCTAATGTCCTGGAACATGTTTGGGATCCCCTTCTTCTTAGATGTTATCAGGTGTTCTGGGGCCAGGACAAGACTCAGAGAGCAATTCACTTCCTTGCTTCCCCCTTGGAGTGGGAAAGGAGCTTCTTTGGGTTTACCTAGATGCAAGGTGAACTATAGAGCGTGAGTAAATGGGGCCTTTCTTGAGCTTCCCTGTCTCAGTAGGTCTTAGTAAATATCTACTGCATGGAATTTGATAAACATAAACTATGTTCCCCTGAGTCCTCTTCATTCACTAGCCCGTCTAGACTCTCAGAAAATTCTAGATATTCTGGCTGAGTCACCAGGCCACATCACCCAGAAGAGCTAAGTCATAGGGTGTTTCATAGTTTAATTCCTGGAAACAGCTCCATCCCTCCCCTTGGGAGGCAACATCTTCTGGTAGGAAATGTTTGGCTTCTAGAATGGGATAGGCTGCATGCTGGTATCTGTTGTTGTAAGCAAGTTATTTCATTTCCCTAAGCCTTGGTTTTCTCATCTGTAGCATGAGATAATGATACCTACCTTAGAGATTTAGTGTGAGGATTAAATGAGATACTATGCACAAATCTGATTTCCTAACCCCTCCTTGCCTTCTGCCTTCCTCCTCCCCAAGCAAACAATAACAACAAGGCACTACAAAAGAGAACAAATGGGGTTAAGGGTCTTGGAGGAATAGAAATAGGAAAACCAGGAATTAGAATTTTAAGCAAAGCAATCCTGAGTTAGAATCTCAGTTCTGTTTTGTATGAAATATGTGACCCTATTCTCTGGGCCCCACCTTGGGTGGAGAAATTACCTAAAAAAAAAAATGGTGAGGGGAGTGTGCCTGGCTGGCTCAGTCCTTGAGCAGCAGACTGTTGGTCCTGAGTTTGAGCTCCACCTTGGGCGGGGAGATTACTTAAAAAAACAAAATATGTGATCCTCATCTGTAAAATGGACGTAGTAAGTTCTGTCTGTCCTTGTTTGTAAGGATAATAAGAGATAAGGTATGTGACTTGTCTTGCACATAGTAGGTGCCCCATAAACGGTAGCTTTTACTTTTAGCGGTTTCAGATATTTATTTTTCATATTATTTTTCTTATTTTTGCTGCTCATCCCGTCCAATGCAAACTCCAGCTAACTCTTCCCAAAACCCTACCTCTCTTTTCTGTCCCCCATCCCCTCTCTTGAATACTTCTCCCCCTCCTGTACACCCACTTTTCCGGCACCCAGGCCAGGGGCACAGAGTTGAACGAACGAAAGGAAATCTAAATAAACGATTTTGAGAAAAACATTTGTTTCAAAATTATTGTGTGCGTGTGAGTGAGTGAGAGAAAAACCTTTGTTAAAACTGGGATATCTGCAAACCCCAGGAAAGTAGAACTGGTAATCCAAAAACAAAACAAAACCGCATGTTCTATTGGTTGGTATGGAAAGAAACGGCCAGCTTTTTGAGTGTGGGCCCAGGGGCTCTGGCCTTCAAGGACCATACCCCGATGTGCCAGAGCCCAGCCGGGGGAGGGCGGGGGGAGGAAGGAAGGGTCTAAAAAGGGGGCGGGGAGGGGCAGCCGGTCTTAAAGGCCAGCGCGGATCGACAGCCGCGCGGGTCTAGGTGAGTTCTCCGCAGCAAGGCACTACCTGCGGGCGCGCCGGGGCAGAGGCACCATCCGGTCCGGGGTTCTCCACCTGCCGCGCAGGTTTCCTCCTCCGCCGTGGGGTGGGGTGGGGTGGGGTGGGGTGCGGTGGGGGGGGAGCGGGGAGCAGAAACCGCTGCGGCTCGTGGGCACCGACTGAGACCCCGAGCCCGGCGCCAGCGCCCACCCGGCGGGGCCGAGCCGCTCCGCGCGCGCCACGACCCCCGGCGCCCCGCGACCCCCCGGGCGGCCCGGCCGGGCCCGCCCCGCCCCCACGTAACTTCCTGAAGGGCCGCGGGGCCCGCCCCTCCCGCTGCTCAGTTTCGTTTCCTCGCGGGCCTCCGGCAGTCGTTTCCCGGCCGCGGCCGCCGTTCCATCGCGTACCTTCCCGTCCCGCAGGAGCGCCATGGCGGAGCTGGTCCCCCTGGCCGAGGAGCTGTCGTGCTCCATCTGCCTGGAGCCCTTCAAGGTGCCGGTCACCACCCCGTGCGGCCACAACTTCTGCGGCCCGTGCCTGGACGAGACGTGGGCCGTTCAGGATCCGCCGTATCTGTGCCCGCAGTGCCGCGCCGTCTACCACGCGCGGCCGCAGCTGCGCAAGAACACGGTGCTGTGCGCGGTGGTGGAGCAGTTCCTGCAGGCCGAGCAGGCCCGGGCGGCGTCCCCGCCCCCCGACGGCTGGAAGCCGCCCGCCCGCGCCGCCGCGCCCAGCCGGGCGGTCCCGGTGGCCTGCGACCACTGCCTGAAGGAGCCCGCCGTCAAGACGTGCCTGGTGTGCATGGCCTCCTTCTGCCAGGAGCACCTGCAGCCGCACCTCGACAGCCCCGCCTTCCGGGACCACCAGTTGCAGTCCCCCGTCCGGGACCTGATGCGCCGCAAGTGCCCCCAGCACAACCGGCTGCGGGACTTCTTCTGCCCCCAGCATGACGAGTGCATCTGCCACATCTGCCTGGTGGAGCACAAGGCCTGCTCGCCTGCGTCCCTGAGCCAGGCCAGTGCCGACCTGGAGGTAGGCGGTGGCGGGCGAGGGCACGGGCACCGGGAGGCAGCCTGGGCTGGGGGGTGCGGGAGGGAGCCGCTGTGGGCATCGTGGCCCACCGTGGATCACCTGGGGTAGGAGGGTGGGCCTTGCTGGGCCTGAGAACCAGGGCAGGGGCGTCCCCGATGTCCGAATAGAAAGGGGCAAGGAGAACACCTAGCCCTTCTCTCTCATCCGTGGTCCACCCTCTTCCGCCACTGAAGACAGGTGAAGTGGCCTGCCTTAAGCCTCGTACTTGTCTGATGGTGTTTAGTCGAGGGTTTCCAGCGTCAGGAGCCCTGGAGGCTACCTCTGTTCCCTCATTAAATCTTGGCAGCATCCAAGAGGTGGATATAATTAGGTCCATTTTACAGTTGAGGAAATGGAGGTCAGAGAAGTTAATTTAGCCTGAGCTAACCCAGTAGGTGGCAAAACAGGCACTGGGACCCCGGCTGGTTCGACTCTACAGTTTGCTGCTTTTCCCCATGACCAGCCTGATATCCGAGTTCATGGAGCATGGGACATTCCAGGAGGCTTGAGGTCATGTGAACAAAAACTTTTGGTGAGCCAGAGAGTTCTAGTGACCAGGGAGGATTGTTAGGAGCGGAAGGGTAGGCAGAGTGCCAGATATCTCTGGATACTGCCGGAAGGCAGAACCAAACTCTTGCGCCATAGTGACCTCCACCCTGGCTGTGCAACTTCGAGCACAGCATTTGGCCCCGGGGCCTGAGTCTTCATCAGTAAACCGAGGACGTGGGACCAGGTGGCTCCCTAAGGGGCCTTCCAGGCCTATGATGATGTTAGCAGTTTGGGGGAAATCATAACTTCCCTCGCGGACTCAAGGCAGAGGCTGAGAAGGTGTAACGGGACCACCTTTTTTATATCAGCCTGAGCTCCAGAGCATGGCCTGATTGCCTTTAATTCTCGAGGCCCTGTCGTGGAGAACAAGGACTGTTCTGTTGTCGGAGGAGATAGGAGGCCTGGCCGAGGTTTGCGGCGCCACCGGGACCCGGGTGCAGTCCGTGCTCCTGAGCAGCCATAACCCTTCCTGGGCCCCGTCTGCTTCTCCATCTGAGCTGGGTCCCTCAGGACTTCTTCCCTGAGTCTCAGAGGCCAGACCTCAAGGCAGTGTCTGAGAGTTGACCCCTGAGGCACAGCCATGTCAGGCGTGGCCACCTGCGTCTCCACCTGCCCCCCTAAAGAACCCGCCAAGCCTTTCGAGTCAGGAAATGGCCCCGTGTCAGCTGTGGTTTAGGCCAAGTCACTGCAATTCTCCAAGCCTCAGCTTCCTCATCTGTAAAATGGGATTCATAGCATTCCCTCCTGATCTGCAAGGGTGGTCAGGAGGCTCCGGGGCGATGAGCTTGGATGAGGTGGGAAGTGCTTCATTAGGCAGATCCCTGCGGCAGATGGCTGGTTGGCTCTGACCTCGGGCTGGATGTTGAGACCTAGGTTTGAATGCTCTGACTCTGCTTCCTTGCTGGGTGAGTGCTAAGCACTGCAGGTGTAATTTCTGAGCGGCTGGGGGTAGGAGAGAGCTTGCTGGGGCGGAGGTGTCAGGCTGCCCATATCTTCTTTGCCTCGGGGTGCTGGGGCCTGTCCCTGAGGACCGGGGCGGCTGGCTCCTGTCAAAAGGCTCTTCTAGAAGTTCTTATCCATGGAGGCAGAAGGCAAGTAGGGGCCGGAGGGTTCTTCTCAGCCTGGCCTGGAGCTGGAGTCTGCACCCAGCGTACTTGTTTGTTGTACATGCTGGGCTTTGTAATCCTTGTAACAGGCCTGACCTTGCTACCTCCCTGGTCCCCACCATTGTCCTGGCTTGCCAAGTCCTTCGATCAGCCGCCCTTTCTAGCCCTGCTGCTGCTCCCTACTGGGACAGAGCCAGCCGTATCTGGGCAGTGCCCCGGCCTTGGGCGGCTGGCTTGTCTTGGCCAGTGGTGCGGGGTGGACTCGGGACTCCGGTGCCTCCCACGTCCTCATGGAGGACTCAAGTCCCCAATCTGTGAACAGATCCTCAGAACTTCAAAAAGTTCTCTACCCTCAGTGAGGGGATTGTTGCCCCTCTTGAAGTCCCTGGGCCACTTTCCTTTGTCTGGAGCCACATAGGCCCCTCTCTCTGCCATCAGGGGGCTGTCATGTATACATTTCATTAATGGTGGATAAAACTTTCCAAAACACAGAGTTTTGGGGTGCACTGCTGAGCGCAGCTGTTGGAGGTGGAACCCAGTGCCCGGGTGTTCTGGGTTCTCTTCCAGCTCCGAGGCCTGTGAGTCCGGACCTGCCCTGGCCTGGCCTTCTGCCTTTGGCGCACAGTTTATCTTGGCCACTTTTAAGAGGCCAGGTCGAAGGGCACTGTCACAGAGGTTGAATATGAAACATCACCAGTAACTTGGGGTTTCAGGGTCAAGCTAGTGTGACCTTGATCTCTGCTTCCGTTCCCTTATATGTGACTGTCACTGGGTTGTTCAAATTCAGATTCAAGGTCAAGTTTAGACCTGAATATCTCTAGTGGAGTGGGAGAGGCAGGGAAGTGGAGGGGGCAGGCTGGAGGGTGTTGAGCCAGCTCGTTAGGGGAAGTAAATGTTTTTTTCCTAGACGTTTCCTGTGTACTCAATGCTTTAATTATAACACCGGGACCTTGTAACACCAGTTAACAGTGATGTGACTGTTCTTCGATGTCCTTATTTATAAAGGACAGGTAACTCCCACCTTATAGTGTTGTTCTTCGCTTTAAATAAGTTAACACCTGTGAAGCGTGGCTTGCAGTTCATATATAAGAAACACTAGCTGCTATTATTCTGGTGCTGAGGTTTTTTTTTCTCTACCCATTTCTATGCCCCAGCATTTCACCTGAGCAGGGAGGGAAGACACTCCCATTATTGATTCTGAAAATGTATAGAAATGCTAAGAGGCCTCGGATGGTATTATCTTCCTTCGTGCGTAATTGGCCTTGGTTCCTGGAGGTGGCTAGGGACTTATCAATTCTGAGTCACTTTAATTCAGTTTCAGGGATTGAGCTGATGGGGGGCTGGGCTACCGCCTGTTCATCCTTATTGCTAGCGTGTAGCCTGTGGAGGTCCCCACCCATGGGGCCAAACAAAGGAGCCTTGGACTCTTGTACCCCTGCTTCCCCGAGGTTGACAGTGACACTTCCAGCTGTCTTCCGGAATTGGCAGATGGTTCTGGGAGGGGAACCCCAGAGGCCAGGCTTATCTTTCTGGATTGCCTTCTCCCAGATCTTGGCTGTCATCCTTCCCTGCTTCGTTAGCTCTCCATTGTCGTGAAGCAGATTTTTCTTCCCAGCAGTTTGCTTTCGCGGTTGTTTGCAGGGGGAGGGCTGACTCGAATGACCTCATCTGCCAATCACTGAAGCAACCCCTCCAGCTCGTTCTCGGCCGCCTTGCTGGCCTCCTTGACTCTATTTCATCGTCTGCAAAATGGGGGCTATTGAAGAAGCTCCTAATCATACAAGCTGACCTTTGGTTTGTCCTTACTAAAATCCAGGCACTGTGCTGAGTTCTCACGTTGTTTCAGTTAATTCTGCTACTGGCCCTGGGAGGTGAAAACATCTGTATCTCTTTCTTGGCCGAGGACACAGGTAACAGATGCTCAGACAGCTGGGAACGGGCTGGTGCCCTAGTCGGTGTGTCTCCAAATCCTGTGCTCGTAACTTCTTTCTTGTACTGTTGCTCTAGAAGTTTGAAGGGAGGCAATAAATAGGCGAATGCTTCAAAAAGCTACAGGCAGGCAAGACTCAGGGTGGCAGAAGCACCTGTGGGGTAGATTCCAGGGGCAGTCCCTGGTGTTGGGGGCTGGGCTGAGGTGATATCTCATGCTGGTTGTTTTCTCTGCAGACCAAGCTGAAGCATAAGCTGACTGTCATCTACAGCCAGATCAACGGTGCCTCGAGGGCGCTTGAGGACGTGCGATCCAGGCAGCAGGATGTGCGGGTGAGTGACAGGGCTCTCCACTGCCATCCTCGGCCCCGGGCTCCGGTTGGCTTCACGCACCGTGTCGGGAATAGACATCCACCTTGCAAGACATCCAGAAAGCTATGTCCCCAGGGAAGATCCTTTGTAGACGTAAACTGAAGACTATCCATAAGCCCTGACCTTGGTGTGGGGAGGACAGGGGCAATCATTAAAAATTAGGGCTATAAAGTAGTAATAGAGGGGCGGCTGGCTGGCTTAGTTGGTAGAGCATGTGACTCTTGATCTTGGGGTTGTGAGTTCGAGCCCCACATTGGGCGTAGAGCTTACTTAAGAAAAAGAAGGTACTGATATAAAAAGTGGTTATGATTTAAATGGGAAAAAAAAAACAGGAAGCAAAAGTGTATACCCACTAGAGTTCATCTATTTATAAAAAGCGAGTGTGTTAGTTTTCTAGGGCTATCGTAACCAGTTACCACCAACTCAGCTTACTAAGGACACAAGTGTGTTCACTCACAGTTCTGGAGGCCAGAAGTTCAGAATTAAAGACAGGGCCATACTTCCTGGTTCTAGGGAAGAATCCTTCCTTGCCTCTTCCAGCTTCCGGTGGCTCAGGAGTTCCTAGGCTTGTGGCTAGTGTCACTCCAACCCTGGCCTCCGTCTTCACAGCCTCTCTGTCTTTTCTTCTGTCCTTAATAAGGACATTTGTCATTGGATTTAGGGCCCACGTGGGTAATCCAGGTTAACTTCATCTCAAGATTCCTACCTTAATTACATCTGCAAAGACTTTTTTTTTAAGATTTTTTTTTTAAAGATTTTATTTATTTGAGAGAGAGAGAGAATGAGAGATAGAAAGCACGAGAGGGAAGAGGGTCAGAGGGAGAAGCAGACTCCCTGCTGAGCAGGGAGCCCAATGCGGGACTCGATCCCGGGACTCCAGGATCGTGACCTGAGCCGAAGGCAGTCGCTTAACTGACTGAGCCACCCAGGTGCCCTTTTTTTAAGATTTTTATTTATTTATTTGACAGAGAGAGACACAGCGAGAGAGGGAACACAAGCAGGGGGAGTGGGAGAGGGAGAAGCAGGCTTCCCACGGGGCAGGGAGCCCAATGTGGGGCTCGATCCCAAGGACCCTGGGATCATGACCTGAGCTGAAGGCAGACACTTAATGACTGAGCCACCCAGGCGCCCCATCTGCAAAGACTTTTGCTAAGTAACGCAACCTTCGCAGGTTCTGGAATCTGGATGTATCTTTGGGCGGGGGGAAGGCATCATTCAACCCATTACAGGAAGTGTAGGAAAAAAGACTGGAAGTATAGTAACAGGATAGTAGTACAAGCATTGGAATGGTAGAATTAGAGATTTTTTGGGGGTCTAGTTTTTATAAGTTTTATAAGGTTTTTGATATTATAAATAAAAGAATATATGTATATTTTAAGTTTATTTATTTAGGTAATCTCTATACCCCACGTGGGCCTCGAACTCATGACCCCAAGATCAAGAGTTGCATGCTCTTCTGACTGAGCCAGCTGGGCGCCCCTAAAGGAATATATTGAAAGAAGATTTGAGTTTTAAATATCCTGCTCCAGAGCTGCAGCGTCTGGGTTTATTGTGGTGCCTGTGGTGTAATTAGATGAGTTCTGAGTTAGAATACCAGCTCTGTTACATAATAGCCTCTGATACTTGCCTCCTGTGGGCAGATCCCTGAGCCTTGGTTTTCCCAGCTGCACAATGGAGTCACAACTTTTTCCTGACAGTGGCTGTGCGGCTTAGATGAGGGCATGTACGGGAAAGTACATGTACTGGTTGGAGGGGGCGGGCTAAACTGCTAATAGAGATTAGCCCCCACCTCCCCACCCCCTGCCCTGCCAAATTCAGAGGCTTAAATAGAATAGAAGTTTCTTTTGCTCCCTTTGGCAGTTCAGTGCCAGATGTGAGCCGCCGAGACTAGTGGGGTGTCTCTGCTCCACGTGATCATTCAGGATTCAGAGACTTACCACCTGACTACTGCAGGGGGTTTCTCACCTCTGGTTGAAGCTGGGTCGCCATGACGTCTTTGTTCTAGCCTGCAGAAGAGGGGACAGGGGAGATGAGTGTTCTGCTCATGCTGCCCCAGGAGCAGCTTAGTCCCGTGGCCAAGTCTACCTGCAGGGGAGGCTGGGGATGTAGCCGTGGTGGGGCAGCCATGTGCCCTGGGAAACTCAAGGGGTGTTCTCTTACCGAGAGGAAGCCATTCTCTTTGTTCCTAAGCTTTATATAAAGAGCACCACTCCCTATGTCTTCTTCTGCACGTTGTTTTTTCCCCTTGTGGAAATTTGTGCGTTGCCCCAGTTCATTAATTTTCATTACTATTTAATTTTCTATCCTATGAATAATTTGCAAATTTGTATCTTATTGATAGACATTTGGTTGTTCCCGGGGGTTCTGCTAATTCAAACAGTGCTGCTTAGGAGCATTCTTGTGTCTATCTCTGGGGCAGGTGTCTGAGTGTTTTTCTAGAGGATATTCCCTGGGTTGGGTAGGAGCACCTTGAGATTCACTAGACTTTGCCAAATTACCATCCAAAGCAGTTGTGCCCATTTTTCCCGCCGCGGAGTACAGAGTCTGGTGCTCCACGTCTCACCGACACTTGGTACCACAGCCTTAACTTTCTTGCCTGTCTGACGGATGCCCCTGTGTCTTGGCCCCGTTAGGAGGCTACAAATCGGAAGATGGAGCAGCTTAGACAGGAATACATGGAAATCAAGGTGCTCATTGATGCCGCAGAGGCCACCTCCACTCGAAAGATAAAGGAAGAGGAGAAGAGGGTCAATGCCAAGTTCGACAACATTTACCAGATCCTTCTCAAGAAGAAGAGTGAGATCCAGGCTCTGAAGGAGGAAGTTGAACTTGCCCTGACCAAGGGGGATGAGTTTGAGTTTCTGGAGGTAGGTCTCGACGAAGACATGGTTGAATGTGCTGTCTGCCCGTGTGCTATTGACGACACGTGCAGTGAGGCCACCAGGAGACAGGGCTGTACGAGGTCCCCGGGAGCTGCCCCGAGACACTCACTGTTGTCCGTTTCCTGTGCCCTGGGACAACTGGCCACAAACCTAATGGTTTGGAAGAGCATTTATTTGCTATCTCACACTTTCCGTGGCTCAGGGGTCGGGGCATGGCTTAGGGGCTTGCCGGCTGAGGATTGGCTGGGCTGCATTCCTTTCGGAGCTGCGGGTTGTCTTCCGAGCTCATGTGGTTGGTGACGGACTTCAGTTCCCGTGGTGCAGGCCCTAGGGCCCCCTTTCTCGCTGGCTGTCAGCTGAGGTCTGCTCTCGGTTCCCAGAAGCTGCTGCAGTTCCTTGGCATGTGGCCCTCTCTTGGCTTGCCAGGTACTTCTTCAAAGCCAGTGGAGAATTTCTCCCTCCAGGAAAGCCTGATCCCTTTTTTTTTTTCCTGCTTAGATTACTTAGATTATTGGTTTCTCTCTCTCCTTTTTTAAAAATTTTAATTAAGTAGGCACCATGCCCAACATGGGGCTTGAACTCATGACCCTGATAGCAAGAGTCACATGCTCTACCAACTGAGCCAGCCAGGCACCCCTCTTTTTTTTTTTTTTTTTAACATTTTAATTCCAGGATCTAGTTAACATACATTGTTATATTAGTTTCCCCATGTACACCAGATTCAACAATTCTGTACCTTACTCAGTGTTCATCATGGTAAGTGTGGTCTTAATCCCCATCACCTAGTTCCCCCACCCCACCACGCCCCTCCCCTGTGGTAACCACCAGTTTGTTCTCTAGAGTCTGCTTGGCTCTCTTTCTCTCTTTTTCCCCTTTGCTCATTTGTTTTGTTTGTTAAATTGCCACAAATGAGTGAAATCATGTGGTATTTGTGTTTCTCTGACTGACTTATTTCACTTAGCATTATACTCTCCAGATCCATCTATGTTGCAAATGGCAAGATTTCATTCTTTCTTACAAGCCTGGTTCCTTTTAATGGCTCCTATCTGGTTAAGTCAGGCCCACCAGGATACTCACCTTCCTGATGAACTCAAAACCAACAGATTTGGGATCTTCATTACATCTGCAATATACCTTCAGTTTTTCCATATAAGGCAACTGAATCACAGGAGTGCTATCCTAGCGTATTCACTGTCCTGCCCATACTCAGGGGGAGGAGATTATACAGGGTGCGTACCGCTGGGCCAGGTGGGCATCTTGGGGGCCATCTTAGAATGTTGCCTGCTGCAAACGCCTCCACCCCCTTCCCTCCATCCCTCCTCCCCATGGACCCTGGAAGTGTCTTTCTGAAGGCCCTGGGTGACCAGGCCCTGTCTTTGCCAGCACCCTCCTCTCTTGCCACCCACACCCTGCCCGTGCCCCATGGTGTAACCACAGCAGAGCACTCACCATTCCCCAGACACCCTGGGCGTTGGATGGGAACACCGTGGCTGACCTGCTCTGCCTAGTAAATCTTGTCCTTTCTCCGGGCTCACTCCAGCTTCCCCCCGTCTTCCTCGGATCCCGTTTTTCTGCCATTACAGGTCACACCGCCTCTGCTGTGGCACTCAGCGGCGCGGTGTTACATGTGCTTGTTGTGTGTGTGTTCAGGCTGCCCGCTCCCTTATTACCGCCCCCTTCTCCTGGCATGCAGCCGGCATTCCCGTGAGCCCCATCGATGGGGCGACGACACCTCAGAGGACCAGATTCCTTGTGTAGGTCCTGGGGAGAGTACAGGAGTCACTGGGAACCTTTTATCTCAAAGTGTGGGACCCTCTGTCAGCTTCTTCCTTTTCACTGGATGTGCCCTGGCTGAACCCTTTGCCCCTTGAGGCATCCCTGTCCGGTTTTAGAACGTGTGTTCAGAGCTGGTCCTGGAGGGCCGGAGATGGTCCTGGGTCTCCTGTGCTTGGCCAGTCACAGGGGGAGGAGTGGAAGAGCATTATCCACAGGGGTCAGGAGATTTGTGTCCCAACTTTGTCCTTGCCACTGATTGGCAGAGTTCCTGGCAGGATGCTTGTTGTTTCCTTTTTCTTTTCTTTCTTTCTTTTTTTTAAAGATTTTATTTATTTATTTGACAGAGAGAGACACAGCGAGAGAAGGAACACAAGCAGGGGGAGTGGGAGAGGGAGAAGCAGGCTTCCCACCGGGCAGGGAGCCCGATGCGGGGCTCGATCCCAGGACCCTGGGACCATGACCTGAGCCGAAGGCAGACACTTAACGACTGAGCCACCTAGGTGCCCCTTTTTTTTTTTCTTTCTTTCTTTCCTTTCCCTTCCCTTTCCCTTTCCTCTCCCTTCCCTTTCCCTTCCCTTTCCCTTCCCTTCCCCTTTCCCTTTCCCTTTCCTTTCCCTTTCCCTTCCCTTTCCCTTCCTTTCCCCTTTCCCTTCCCTTTCCTTTCCCTTTCCCTTTCCTTTTCCTTTCTCTTTCCTTTCCCTTTCCTTTTCCCTTCCCTTCCCTTTCCCTTTCCCTTTCCCTTCCCTGTCCTTTCCTTTTCCTTTCCCTTTCCCTCTCCTTTCCCTTCCCTTCCTTTCCTTTTCCTTTCCTTTCCCTTCCCTTTCCTTTCCTTTTCCTTTCCCTTTCCCTCTCCTTTCCCTTCCCTTTCCTTTCCCTTCCCTTCCCTTCCCTTTCCCTTTCCCTTTCCCTTCCCTGTCCTTGCCTTTTCCTTTCCCTTTCCCTCTCCTTTCCCTTCCCTTCCTTTCCCTTTCCTTTCCTTTCCCCTTCCCTTTCCCTTTCCCTTTCCTTTCCTTTTCCTTTCCTTTCCCCTTCCCTTTCCCTTTCCTTTCCTTTCCCTTTCCTTTCCTTTCCTTTCCTTTCCTTTCCTTTCCTTTCCTTTCCCTTCCCTTCCCTTTCCTTTCCTTTCCCCTTCCCTTTCCCTTTCCCTTTCCTTTCCTTTTCCTTTCCTTTCCTTTCCTTTCCTTTCCTTTCCTTTCCCTTCCCTTTCCTTTCCTTTCCCCTTCCCTTTCCCTTTCCTTTCCTTTTCCTTTCCTTTCCTTTCCCTTCCCTGTCCTTTCCTTTTCCTTTCCTTTCCCTTCCCTTCCTTTCCCTTTCCTTTCCTTTCCCCTTCCCTTTCCCTTTCCCTTTCCCTTTCCTTTCCTTTTCCTTTCCTTTCCTTTCCTTTCCTTTCCTTTCCCTTCCCTTCCCTTCCCTTTCCTTTCCTTTCCCTTTCCCTTTGCCTTTCCTCATGTGTTATTTCTTGACTTCAGATTCTCCCTTGGTAGGTGAGTGGCCTCTGAGGGCCCTTCCAGATCCAGAGAGCTGTGACCGAAAGTGGCACGTTAGCCCCCTGCAGTCTCTGGCCTGTGATCGGACTGAGCATCCGTGGGCACAGGGAAGCTCCTCCTGGGGTTCATGAGGCCTGAGCCGGGGCCCTGGCTTCCCTGGAGCTGCCTGAACTAACACCCTGGCTTGTTTCAGAAAGGGATAAAACTGCAAGGTGTCTCCACAAAGCCAGTCTACGTCCCCAAGGTGGAGCTGAATCAGGAGCTGATAAAGGGTGTCTGTCAGGGCACCTCAGACCTCAAAGACGAGCTGAAGCGGTATATTAGGCAGTCCCAGGACAAGAAGCCTGAGGAACCCACTGGCTCAGGTAACCATTAGCAAACCCCGAGCTCCCCTACTGGGACCCCTGAAATGGGAGGGGTCCCCTCGGTGTTTGGGGGCGGGGGGAAGGGTCTTGACCCAGAACACGGGGGCTTGAGTTGCAGGGGCCCTGACATACCTGCCCTCCGTCTGGGAGGCCATGGGGGAACCTCCTGAGTTGTAGCCATACTTCCGAAAACATCTCTGGGCACCTTGGTGTTAACGACAAGACTTTCTGGACAGTCTGTTCTTGTGTGTCACCTCGAGGCTGGCTCAGGTGGCTTCTG
Organism: Zalophus californianus; assembly: GCF_009762305.2. Lineage (NCBI taxonomy): Eukaryota > Metazoa > Chordata > Mammalia > Carnivora > Otariidae > Zalophus > Zalophus californianus. The sequence goes on from NC_045610.1 coordinate 29,364,011, forward strand.
AATAGACTCTGGGTTATCAGTGTATTTGGTGGGGAATGGCTAGTTTTGGGGTCAGAGAAACCTGGCATTCCTCTCTGACACTCTTTTTCCTTCCCTTCTGTATCCAATCCACGACCAGATTTTACTTCTTAAATTTCTCCTGACTCAGTCCACGCCCCCACCGCCAGCCGTCACCTGCCTGCTTTCTGTTGCCCCCCCCCTGTGGCAGCTTTCTAGCTAGTCCTTCTGCATCTACTCTTGCTGCATCCAGAGAGAACTTTTCAGGGTGTGAATCTGATCTCCTGGGAACGTCTCCCCTCACCTTGTTCAGAGAATTTCCATTGCTTTTAGATTTCAGACCACGCTCTTGACACTGTTCTACAAGCCCCTGCCTGGTCAGGCCTTGTCCATTTCACCAGCCCTGAAGCGCCCCCTCCTCCCACACATCTTTCTGCATGCAGCTCCTCACATATGCTAAGCTTCCTGCCACAGGGCCTTTGTATGTGCCGTTCCCACTGACCAGAAGGCTCAGAGACTCCACCATCCTTACCAGTTCACTCCTCTCACCCTTCAGAGATCAGTTGAAACATTGTATTTCTCAGCAAACCTCCCCTGTCACCACCACTCCCACTCCTCAGACTAGGTCCCAGGATCCTTATCACCCCTTGGGAGCCTTTGCCTATCTGTCATTTTGTTCTTCCCCCACTAGATTGCAGTCTCTGTGAGGGCAGGGGCTCAGTGTGTTTTTCATCCAACACTCTCTCCCCTGTGCCTAGCCCAGAGCCTGGCACATAGTGAATCTTACGGTGTAACCCCGGGGGTGGGGCTTGAGTCTCAGCTGGGCGAGCTGAGTGTCCGTGTAGAAGCCTCTGAAACAGCCGTGGCATGCTCTGTGTAGAGGGTACAGCTGTTGACGAATTGGCCACACATACTAGTTTTCCTGCTACATCAGTGATTGCTGGTCTGGGAAAGGGTGATGGAAAAACCGGAGGGTGAGGAACGAGGCCTCTTGGCCTCATCGCCACAAGCAAAGGGCTCGACCCTTTTCTGTTGACACCGGAAGAACGGGAACCTCAGAGAGGCTTTAGAGGTCATGGAGCGGGGCGCTGGTGGAGAAAAAATTGACCCCAGCTACATTTTAAGAGAAAAGAGGGACACACCAAACTCGTCTTTTTGTCTCCTTGTTTCTAACTCTTATAAAGGTTTGGGTAGGGAAAGTCAGTGGAAATCACCTTTGTAGACCCTCTCTCCGCCTGCCCCTGGCAAAGCTGGCCCCTGGGGTTGCTTTGGAAGAGCTGCATAAAGTAATCCTTTCTTCTTTGGCACAGGGAACTCTGGAGAGCATGGCCCAGCATCTACGCCCAAACCCATACACTTTTCGAAAAAGCTCCTGAGTAAGTAACCCCGCTGCTGTTCCTGGGGCTCCCGCCAGCCCGTCCCAAATGGCTGTGGTTGGGGAGGGGAGGCAAGTGCCTCTACAGACGAGTCTGGCCACAGTCCCGCTGAGTGGAGGCTGGAGGGGCTGCCGCAGAGGCTCCCCTGGGGTGCTTGGCAGGACCTGCCCGTCAGCACTGGCTGTGCAGCCGGCCTGGGCCAGCAAGGTTACCAACACCCGCCTGTCTTGAGAAATACTTGCTGACACCCCGTTTTGGCACTTGGGCGGAGCGCCCCCTGGAGGAGCGGCTCAGAGCTGTTCCGTCTTGAGCCACCCTGTGCGGAGCACTTCCCCACCTCCTTCCCCTGACGGTCCTTCTCTTACCACCACCCCGCCCCCAGCCACTGAAGACAGTGTTTTCCTAATTGCCTTCACCCGTGAAATTTTAATACCACGCATATGCAGTATGTCTCTTTATAGATTATGCTTTCATACATGTAAAGAGTAAGATTTTTTTCACCCTCTTCCACCAAGAATCCATTTTTGCCCCTTGAGCGGGGCATACCACCCACACGGTGAGAAGGCATATGCTGTCGAGGTGGGGGTCAGGGAGACGAATGGTCCTCAGTTTCCTCATCTGTCAAACTTGGACCATAATGACGGTGACCTCACGGGATTCTTATGAGTGAGGTTTCCACGGGACACTGATCATTGTGAAGCTCCTTAAAGCCCATAAATATGCCCCTGACCTGTGGCTGTTACCACTTCCCTGAAAAGTCAGCGTGCCCCGAGGAGTGCTGCCCCTGGGGGATGCGGGAACTCTGGGTCCATGCCATTGTTGTTTGGTTTTAGAGTTTAGGCTGTCTTTGGCAGACAGATGTGTGGTTTCGGTCTCCAAACGGAGTAGAGAGCCAGGAGCTGGGTGCCTGGTGTGGATGGAGCAGGGAGCCCCCAGCTCAGCCGGCAGATGTGGCAGGGCCCCTGGTGTGACCAGGGAAGGGAAAAATCAGTGAACAAGCGCTGTGCACCTGTGTCCTTCTCCGATCACACTCCCCCGAGAGCTCTCTCGCCGCCGGCCCAGATCACAAGCGCCTCTCTTAGCCCGAGTGAGCCGTGGGTGGTGGCTGAGGTGGCGCAACAGGCAGGGAAGGAGTGGACCAGTCACAGTGCAGATGAGCCTCCTGGCTGTGAGGACCAGGGACCGTGCCCTAGGCCGGCGACACAGCCGGGGGTCCTCCCAAGAGGAGGCTGGTCCTGTGGGAGTGGGCGGGCAAAGAGGAGATGGGGCCAGAGTGAAGACAGCATCTGGGCATAGGACTCGGAAGTGGGAGGAAGGGGGAGCAAGGGGGTCATGTGGGGCTGAGTGGGGGCTGATGGGGAAGTGGAGGGTGACAGGAGAGCAGGGTTTGTCTGCGGGCAGGGTTAGGATTCACAACACCCCTTTTCACTCCGGTGGTGGAGGGAACCTGAAATCTTCTAGCTCACGTAGACTTGAGTGTGTTTCAGACTCGCCAGGGGTTATACACCGCTGGGCCCCGGACTGTCAGAGTCAGCAGGGTCTTGGGTGGGATCCAAGAGTTTGCATTTCCTACAGACTCCCTGGCAATGCTGATGCTGCTGGTTGGAGACTCTGCTTTAGGTAAACTCAGTTTTCATAGGCACACACTCCAGATAGTTTTTAAAGACTGTTGTGATATTCGGCAAGCACAGTTCTTTGCTGACTCCCTTTTTGTTTTTTGTGTTTTTTCTTTTATAGAGATATAATTTACCTATAGTAAAACGTACAGATCTTAAATGTGCAGTTAGGTTAATTTTGACAAGCGTGTATGTGTGTGTTAGCAAATCAAATTAAAGAATTACCCCAGAAAATTCTTTCATGCTCCTCATTATCAGTCCCAACCCCCAAAACCACTGATGCAGTTTTCTGTCACCATAGATTCATTTGCTTGTTTCCAGGGAAAACGTCCTCGCTTTATCTGTATGGGTCACATTCATGCAAATTATTGTTATGGTGGTTTTTAAAAAAGATTTTGTTTATTTATTTGAGAGAGAGAGTGGGAGAGTGCAAGAGCATGAGCAGGGGGAGGGGCAGAGGGAGCCAGAGAAGCAGACTCCCCACTGAGCAGGGAGCCCAGTCCCAGGACCCTGAGATCATGGCCTGAGCTGAAGGTAGACGCTTAACCAAGGCACCCAGGGCACCCCTGTTACGGTGTTTTGAAAGTGTCATTGTGCTGTGCTTCAAAATATCTTAATTCTGAAAATTTTCTTTTTCAGAAGAAGAAAAGAGACCCAAGAAACCTTGTAAGTTATGCATTTGTGCCTCCTTTTGTTTCTTGAGATTGCCCAAGTGTGGAACTAAATGCTGGCAGCGAAGCCTGACCTCTCTGGTCGGGGTTCTGTGATGGGACCCGAGTTCTGTGATGATGTTCTATCGTGGCAGGTGGGCCTGAGGTTGGGGGTGAGCACGAGTGCGCGTGAGTAAGACGAATAATGAGTGTAGCCCTGTCGGGACTCAGCTGTATCGCTCCGGCTGTCCAGGGGTGTGTTTGCAGAAGTAGCGCTTGAAGATCAGTGTGGAAGGGACGACAGGCCATCTGGTCACTGTGTCACGGGTCCAGTTCATGTTTCTCCTCCTCATTGCCAGCCCCTGCCTCTGCCTCAACCACCAAGATGCCCACGTTCGGAGCCCCGGAGCAGTTACAGGATCTAAAGCAGCCCGGCCCGGAGAGTGAGTTAGTGTGGGCAGGGGGCAGTGTGGGGTGTGCACTCTGAGTTTGTTCTGAAAACGGCTCCCTGTGTCCTCCCCCAGGTGTAGGCAAAGCCACCACCACGCAGCTGAATGCGGCGGCCCTCAAGGCCAAGGTGCTGGAGACCTTCTTAGCCAAGTCCAGGCCCGAGCTCCTGGAGTGTGAGTAGCGTCGGCTCTGGGGAGTGGCCCTGTGGCTCTCAGGCTCTCTCCTGTGCAGCTCTGCTCACGTCTTCGCCCTCGCCTCTGTCTGGGGGTCCAGCTGGGTTCCTCCTTCCCCTTGTGCGCCACTGGCCTGTCCTCCACTTGGCCGCAGCCTTCCTCGCTCCCCTTCCGCCCCCCCGCCCCTCCCCCGCCAGCACCGAAGCCACGGGTGGTGATTTGCACCCCCAGCCCTGCATGAGCCCAGCTCACCCCTTTCTCTGGACCCACACCTGCTGCCCACTGCTGTGCCTCGGGCATTGCTGGGGGCCCACTGCCAGCACCCCGGCTCCAGTCTTCCCCTCGGCTCCCCTGCCATTCCAGAACCTTCCCACTTGCCATAACCAGTCTTCTCCCTGTCCCACCCACCCTCCTCCACTTCACAGAGAAGAGGGGCCCCTCGTCCTCTTGTTACTGCCATATCTCATGCATCGCCACCTGCCCCCTCCTGCCCCCTCCCCGGCTGCCCCCCTCCGCAGCCAGTCCACCTCCTCCTGCTCTGCCTGCTCTCCTACACCTGGTCACCCTCACCGGCTCGCCTGGGGCCTGCCTCTCTGCAGATGTGTCAGTTCCCCTCATCCCAAAAGGAAAAGCAAAGCGAACAGAGGAACACAAAAGCGGCGAATGCAGCCAGCCTCCCTCTCGCCTGAATACTGGTGAAAAATACAAATTTCTGGGTCCCGGGCCAGTGCTGCAAGATCAGGCTGCAGGGGACCAGCACAGAAAGCGGGGTGGTAATCTCGTTTCCTCCGTGATCTTTGGAGGGAAGTTGGAAAAATACGGCTGCATTGCTGTGGCCGAGGGTCAGAAGCCCCGGGGAGCTTGACCCTGTCTCGCTGCTGCCGGAGCTGCAAGTCTCTGTGTTGCTGAAAGCCCCCGGGGCCCCCGAGTCAGGCCTCTGTCCCTGCCCTCCGGCAGGCCAGCTCTGGCTGGGGGTAGCGGCAGCCCCCGTGCAGCTGAATGTCAAGGATGCCTTTCAGCCTTCAGTTGGCTGGACCCCTCGGGGGTTATTCGTCCTTCTAGAAGGGAACACTCCCTGCGTCTGCAGAGTCACTCTGCTGCCCTGGGCGCCACCTGCACCTCTGGTCGCTCCTTCATAGGTACCTTTGCAGTCAGCCTGGGCTGTCTGCAGCGGGGGCCAGCTTTCTCAGGGCTTGTGTCCCCAGAGCTTCCTGCGGTCCGCCCCCCAGCCCCCCGCAAGACCCAGGCTTGGCGCTGGGGCCAGAGCTAACTGCCGCAGAGCTGCTGGTGACGCACTGAGCCACGTGTTTCTGGAGCCACGTGAGCAAAGAAACGGAGTTTTAGCAACGCAGGACCTCGGAGAACATTTTCCCTCCTCTGTTCATCTTGCCCCCTTGCTGGGGTGGGGGGAACCTCAGGCCTCTGTGAAAAGCATCCTGCCCTGAGCCACCTAGCAAGGGAGTGGCAGGCGGTGGCAAAAACCCGGGTCTCGTGGTTTCCAAGGTCCCAAGCTAGGGATTTCCCCTCTGCTGGGCTGCCCTGGGACCTCTCCCCCACGGTCCAGGGTCTCCTGGGAGGGGAGGGGCAGAGATGAATGTGTCCCAGGAAGAAGGTTGAGCATGGGGACAACATGCAGCTGAGCTTAGTCTTCAGATCTCCTGGAACTGGTTGGAGGAAGTGTGGCAGGAAGGGTAGGGAGGCCATGTGAGTGTCCCAACCAGGAATATTCAGATGATTGCTGTGTTTGGCTCCCTGCTGCCCACCGAGTAAAGTCTAGACCCTTTAGCTCTCTGCCCTGTGGCCCCAACCTGTCTCCCTTCTCCTGCTAGGACCTCTCTCCCAGCTGCCCGGCCTTTTCTGGTCCCAGTACATGCTCACCATCCTTATGACTCCAGGCTTTGCTCTTGCTGTCCCTTCTGCCCAGAATAGCCTCACCCCACTCTGCTTGCTTTTGTTTAATTTTTCTCAGCTTCCTGTTGCTCAGCTCAAATTCCAGCCCACTTGTGAAATGTTCCCCTGTTCTCCCCCCACCCTTCAAGTAGAGCCACTTGTCCCTAGAGCAGCGCACCCACCTGTTTGGCAGAGTTAGGCCTCACGGTGTTGTCACTGATGGGCTTGCCTTGCCATGAGGCTGGGTACCATGTCTGGTCAGAGTTGGGTGTCTTGCCCAGAATCAGGTGCTTGGTAAATGGCTTTGGGTGAATGAATAGACAGATGGGTGACAGATGGACAGTTGGCTGGATTGATAGATAGATGGACACATGTCAGGCTGGCTGGATAGAATGGATGGATGGATGTGTGTATGGATGATGGATGGGTGGATGGGTGGGTAGATGGATGGATGGATGGATGGATGGCTAAAATAAATAAGTCCTACCAGGTGGGGAAAGGTTTAAACGTGAGAGCACTTTGGGCACCTTGTAATTGATCCCTTGGGTAATGCTTTCTTAGATGCCATTAAATTCAGCCTGGACTACAACACTGCCCACAACAAGGTGGCTCTGTCGGAGAACTACACAGTCGCCTCTGTGGCCGACTCATCCCTGAACTACCAGCCCCATCCCAAGAGGTTCGTGTACTGCTCTCAGGTTCTGGGCCTGCACTGCTACAAGAAAGGGATCCACTACTGGGAGGTGGAGCTGCAGAAGAGCCACTTCTGTGGGGTGGGCATCTGCTACGGCAGCATGCCACGCCAGGGCCCCGAGAGCCGGCTCGGCCGCAACAGTGCCTCGTGGTGCGTGGAGTGGTTCAACACCAAGATCTCTGCATGGCACAACAACGTGGAGAAGACGCTGCCCTTCACCAAGGCCACGCGGGTCGGTGTGCTTCTCAACTGTGACCATGGCTTCGTCATCTTCTTTGCTGTCACCGACAAGGTCCACCTGATGTATAAGTTCAAGGTGGACTTCACGGAAGCCGTATACCCGGCCTTCTGGGTGTTCTCTGCCGGTGCCATGCTCTCCATCTGCTCCTACAAGTAGGCAGGCCCCGGACGCGGGCCTTTGCGGGCCCCAGACTGTGGGGGACGGAGCTGCAGGGGGACCTCTGAGGGACCAGGGGTTGAAAGTGTGGGAGGGGATCTGGTGGGAGGCTGGGGCCGGGGGATGGGGTAAGAGGAGAGATCTGGCCAGGGGAGGGGATGGGGGTGATTGCGTGGTGGGCCAGGAAGCATTGCCACCTCCTGGTGCCCATCAGGGCAGGGTGACCTCCTCCCCCTTGTTCTGGTAGGTCTCTGGCTGCTGGCAGTGGGACTGGGCTTTGGGGGGTAAAATCGTTAGCTCCCTTTCCTCTTGGAACCTGTAGCCACTGTGCGCTCCTCAGGCGACGTGGTGTGAGCCCCTTTGCTCTCTGGATCAGCCTTCGGATCTTAGCATTTTGATTCTTCCCTATAGGGCTATTCAACTCAATGGATTGTTTAAAAATTCCAAAGTAATTGAATTTCAATTATTCACCCCCCTTCCACTCCACCTGCCCACATGTATGTGGGCATTCGGGTGTATGCTCAGACCCTGGTTGTTTTCTGTCCTTAAGAGAAACTACCCATGGCAGGTCTCCACCCAGATCAGAGTTGCTGGAAGGAGTGTGTCCTCTCCCTTCACTGGCAAATAGCCCTGCTCCCCTTCCTCTCCTTGGACCTCACACCCCGTCGATGGCTTTCAAATGTTCAGTGCAATAGGAGACTTTTCAGGCTAAGGTTTTGAATCAGCCTTTGTGGAATTTGTGATTCAAGGTCAAGGTGACCCAGGTCCCACAGATGCAAACCCCTCCCATTTCCCACTCTTGGCTGACATTCTTTGGCTGTACCCACAGAGCCTTGGGGAGGCCTCCTTCCCATAGCTTAGGCTTTGGGGCAAGGAACTCCACGGGGCAAGAGCGAACCTGCTCTGGGTTGACAGAGCGTGGTGGTTTTGCTCTTGTAGAGTGTCGTCTTGCCTTCTTACTGGTAACTGGGCTCCATGGTAGCCTCTCCTCCCCAGGACTGTGAGATCCTGGACTGGCTGGTGGAGATCCCACGGTGGCCAGCACAGTTGAGTGGACAGCTAGGCTTGCTGTCCGTAGCCTGTAATCACACGGACAGGTCGTGTGGGGCAGCCTCACGACCACGCTAGCTCACCTGCTGGGGTGACTACCTGTGGCCCAAAGCATCTTCTGGCAGGTCCTAGGAAACGTCAGCATTCTTGTTTACCCCTGGCCACAGGCTGCGCACCTGGGGCTGGCCCTCACGGGAGTCAGATGCCCGCCACTGGCTCTAGCCCCTTCTCTTTGCCTCCTTGGAGCTAATTCCAGATGGGGGGGTTAACCAGGCTAGGGGAGCCAGAGACCTTAAGGGCCAGGGAGAGAACACGCTACAGGGCTCAAGCACAAGGGGCTAACTTTCCTGCAGTGCTTCTGTGCAGTGAAAATAACCCCAGTCCATGAAGGGGAAGGAAGGAATGGACTGCCAGAATTTCCCAAGCTCCTTATATCCTGATGTTGTTAGGATATAAATTCCCAATCCAAAAGTGGGAGGAATTTAGCCTCCTGTTGGTGAAACGAATCCTGCTCTGGACTTTCCTAAGACGGGGAGCTCAGATCAGGCTCTTCGCGGTATAAAAAAGAGGTCACCATTGGGGACGTGGGGACTCCAGACCTCTTCTATGAATATTTGAGAATGTAACACATCTCTGGCCTTGCACTGGAATTCCGGGGCGCTCCGGTTGAGCCCCGAGCCCTGGAAATTCCTGATGGGTGTGTTGATCTGTGTCGTCCCCCGGCAAGGACTTCCACTTCCTTGGAAGGGAGATCATCTTTGTAGGGAAGAGATCCCTGCAGTAGCCGAGATGTGTTTTTTTTTTAAGTGTTCTTCCTTTGATCCTGGGAAGAAGAGTTCTTTGGTGATTCTTCTCTGCTGTTGGCCCAGGTCAAAAGCATCTTCATTGATCCTCTGAAACAAAAGCCTTGCCTGAAGCCCATTTGGCTTGGGAGACAGCTGGGCTGAGGAGGAGAACGCTGGCGGGGAATCCGTGGGTCCTGCTGTGGCTCTCTTCTGTGGACCTCAGAGCAACAGAGCGCACTTCCCCCGCGTGTTGTCCCGGCCTCGGGATGGGGCGGATACTTCCCTCTGTGTGAGAGAGGCAAGTGGGTAGCCCACACTGAGCTCTGTGCAAGGGGCTCTGGAGATGGAAACCCTTGCTGTCTTGAGCCATCCTGTGTGCGTATGGGATGGTGGGACGTAAGTTCCCTCGCCACTGCCGAGTGCACAGTCCTCAAAGTTGGGGCAACTTTGTATTCATCTGATTTCTTGTTTTGCAAAATCAGTCAGGTGAGGAGGTATTGGATTCCTCTGCTCACTACTCTTGCCATCTAGGAGGAGATGCCTCCTAGATGCTCCCTGGTGCCCTGGGGAAGAGTCAGAAATCCCCAGAAACACAAACAGAAAACTACGACCCCAGATGCAGGTGTCAGGGACTGACTCAGTCACTCTGGCACGAGCAGGTCAGGGTCAGGTGTTTGTATTATTCAAGACCGGTCAGTGCTCTGGTTTAATTACTCTGAAATGGATCTGCGACCTGTAACTAATATTGGGACATCATTTCTTTATCCTGCCTCCCCCCCCACTATTGACTTTAGTTAATTCAGAGTATTTGAGCTATTATTTCATGAGCTGATTTTTTTAAGGAGTCGACTCTTCAGGAGACCATTAGGGCTGTAGGCACCGATCTTTTGAAACCGACAAGAACTACTAGGGCTAAGGCTGGTTGACCTACCTTAGAATCTGTGAATGTAACAAAGTGGTATCTGGTACTTTTTCTTGCAGCCCAGACATTGTATGCATTGTCTACACACACTGAAAAGTATAGCACTTCCTGAGTTCTGGGAGTTCTCGTGAATTTTGTTTTTGTTTTGTTTTCGTGAATTCTTGAGCCCGAGGGAAGTCCTGTGTCATAGACTGGATGTTTCTGTTGCTTCAACAATCATATGTTGAAACCTAACCCTCGGTGCGATGGTAGGGTTGGGGGGATTAGGTCATAAAAGCAGAGCCCTCATGAATGAGGTTAGTGCCCCTATAAAGAGACTCCCGTAGAGCTCCCTCACCCCTTCAGCCATGTGGGGACATAGCAGGAAGACAGCTCTGAACCAGGAGGCCGTTCCTCACCAGACTTTGAATCAACCAGCCCTGGATCTTGGCTGGATCTTCCAGCCTTCAGAACTGTGAGAAATAAATGTTTGTGAGTTAAGCCACCCAGTTTCTGGTACTTTTGTTACAGCATCTCAGACTAAGACACCACAGGAGCTGCACAGCTGAATAAAGGAAGTGCTTCTGTGCACTGGAATTCCGGGCGCTCCAGTTGAGCCCCGAGCCCTGGAAATTCATTTGAAATGGAGTTGGGAGGCACCTGGATGGCTCAGTTGGTTAAGCGTCCAACACTTGGTTTCAGCTCAGGTCATGATCTCAGGGTTGTGGGATTGAGCCCCGCCTCGGGTCCCATGCTCAGCACGGAGTCTGCTTGTCCCTCTCCCTCTGCTCCTTCCCCTGCTTGGGCTCCTTCTCTCTTTCTCTCATAAATCTTTTTTAAAAAAATGGAGTCGGGAGGCTGGAAGGGGGAGCTCTCATGCTGTACCACTCCTTGCAGCCCTTTGCAGACCCAGTGGGAAGAGAATACCTTGCATTGGCAACAGCCCTGCATACTCCCCTCTCGTATGGGTCCAAGAAGAGTGGCTGACCATTCAATCTGTCACACTTCACTACCGCAGCAGGAGGAAGAGAGATTTTCTCCTTCCCCGGCAACAGCCCAGCCAATGAGAGACCATTACAACTCAGCTGGTGAAAAGCCATTACACTTGGAACTCCCAGTTGACGCCAACGGACTTTTGTTTATAACAGCCCTCCCAAACCCCACCCCACCACCTTTGCACTATCAAAGAATGTTCCTCCCTTCTGCTCTCAGGACTTGTGTGTAGTTTTGCCATGACTTGTGTGTCCCAAATTGCAATTCTCTGCTATTCCTGAATAAATCTATTTTTACTGGTAATATAACTTTCATTTTCAAGGTTAGCATTACCTTCTGGATTTGCCAGTCAGAAGTGTCGGTGGCCTGGGGACCCCCGAAGTGTGGCTGCTGTCTGACGCAAGGGCAGTCCTGTTGGGACAGTGTCCCCCAGCCTGTCGAATCCAAACTCCAGGCTGTTAGCAGAATTGTGTCACCGTGCACCATGTGCTGTCAGCACAGAGGTGGTGGGACTGTTTCTTTTTAAGATTTTATTTTTTGACAGAGCACACCTAGGCAGAGCGGCAGGCAAAGGGAGAGAGAGAGAGGCAGGCTGCCCGCTGAGCAGGGAGCCCGGTGCGGAGCTCGATCCCAGGACCCTGGCAGGCAGACACTTAACCGACTGAGCCACCCAAGTGCCCCATCTTTTTGGTTCTTTATAAGGAATTCCATCTCTCTGTTTACAGTGCCCATCGTCCCCGTATGCCATCTACTTTATCTCTCGAAGCCCTTAGCTAATTAATTATAGTTGTTTTAAATTCCCAGCCTGATAATTCCAACATCCCTGCCATGTCTGCTCTATCTCTTCAGATTGTGTTGTTTGCCTTTTGGCATGCTTTGTAACTTTTTCTGGCTAGCCACACTCGGCGTGCTAGGTGAAGGTGAAAGGAATTGCTGTAGATAGGCCTTTGGTGTGTGGGGGGGGAGCCATGTTCCGTAGCCCTGTGATGAGATCTCAGCCTTGGGTGAGGCCCCGCCTCTGGGCTGTGAGCCTCACAAGTATTTCTCGGTTTTATTCTGCTCCCCCCAAGTAGAACAGGATGGCTAGAGGGGTCTGGAATGGGCTGTTTCTCTGCCCCCAGATCTGCTAGGCTCTGATAAAACCCCAGCAGGGTAGGCTGTGGTTAAATAGTTTCTCCTGAGGACAGGCCTTGTTAAGAAGAGCAGAGTGACTTGCTGCATTTCAAAATGGTCCCTCTTCCCCCTACCTCCTGGAAGCTCAAGAGGATTTTTCTCCAGTATTTGCTGTGGGAACCTGAGTGAGCTCTTGGAGGTAAATCTTCACAATGTGGTGGGAGTCCCCCTATGACTGGGCCCCTTGGAGTTTTTAACCTTCAGAGTCATCTACCCGAGCCTCCAGCAGTTCATCAGTTACACTCCAGGTGTTTCTACTCCAGCAGTGGTTCCATTGGTGAGTCTCTGCCTTCAGAAGTCATGATTCCTTGTTTGTCGTCTGTGTCTCCAATCTTGGGGACAGCAGTTGGCCCTGCGTACTCCCCTCTCGTATGGGTCCAAGAAGAGTGGCTGATCATTCAATCTGTCAGCTTTGTACTTACTGTTAGGAGGGAATTGCACCTTCCAAGATTCCTATGTGTGGACCTCCATGCTTTCATTTTTATTCAGTTCAAAATACTTTTAGTTTCCCTTATTTCTTCTTTGACCCATCAGTTATTTAGAAGTGTGTTTTTTAAGTTTTTACGTATTTGGGGGGTTTTCCAGATATCTTTCCGCTATTGGCTTTTAATTTAATTCCACTGTGGTCTGAAATATACTTTGCATTGTTTGAATTGTTTGAAATTCAGCAAGTTTTGATTTATGACTCAGAATATGATCTAACTTGGAAAATGTTCATGTGCACTTGAAAAGATTGTGTATACTGCTGTTGCTGGGTGGAGTGTTCTATAAATGTCACTCGGTCAAGTTGGTTGATAGTGTTCAAGTCCTTTATTTATATCCTTACTGATTCATGTTTACTTGTTGTATCAGTTATTGGGAGAAGGGTGTTATAATCTTTGACTAAAACCGTGGGTGTATTTACTTTCTTTTTTATCAGTCTTTGTTTTATGAAATTTGAAGCTCTCTTATTAAGCACCTAACTATTTAGGATTTTTATGTCCTTTCGTTGAGGTGACCCTTTTATCCTTATGAAGCAACCCTTTATGTCCCTGCTAAAATTCTTTGCTCTGGAAACCACTTGTCTGATATTAATAAAGACACTCTAGCTTTCTTTTGATTAATGTTAGCATGGCATATCTTTTTTCCATCCTTTTGCTTTTAACCTATGTCATTATATTTGAAGTGTATTTCCTATAAGACAGCATGTATTTGGTTCTTGCTTCTTTTTGCAATCTGACAATCTCTGTTTTTAACTGGTGTGTTTAGACCATATACACCGAATGTAACTAAGCATGTAGAATGGGAAATAATGCTGTGGTCATCTTTGGAAAAAAAAACACAAAGCTGCCATAATGCTCTCCTTTTTTTTTTTTCTCCTTGAACACTTACATACCGGTTTCAGGTTGGCTGGCATCTATGTTAATTTATTTTTTGTTCTGTGCAATTACTGTTATTCTACTCTTGAGGGTAGGGAAAAATGTTCATATGAAAAAACTACTCAGCTTGCAATTTTACATTCATCTTTTCTATGTAAAAGATTTACACACACACACAACAGCATTTGAACCTCACTGCCAATATCCATTAATAATATTGGATTATTTCCCTGATGCTCCTGGAACTACCAAATACAATAACTCTTGAAGTGACACAAAGAGTAGCGTCACCTGTTGGTTGCACAGAAACTAAATTCTTTGTTTAAATTTGTTTTATTTTTAAGTAATCTCTACACCCAACATGGGGCTCAAACTCACAACCCTGAGATCGGGAATCACATGCTTCACCAACTGAGCCAGCCAGGGGTGCTCCCAGAATCTAAGTTCTTAAAATGCCAAACCAAATCAATGCTTCGTTAGCAGAAACTGCTCCTTTTAAAAAAGAAAAGGCTCCGAAATGCATTCCCACTTTATAAAACACTCATTTAGAAAGGAATGACACCTCTTGATGCAACACCTAAAGAAAAGGCTGAATGCAGTCTGTGCTCTGCTGCTGTTTTTGAAAGTTATTTTTTAAAAATACAAATCGAAATTTGCTCATGATATAAGAAGTGCCAAATATCTTTAGTCAGAAATAGAATTCTATGAAATGTAAACAAAAAAGCTTCTGCATTTATTTCCCTCTTGTGGGGTGGCTGTGCAATTTTGTCCTATTGTACGGGTAGACCTCTGTTCTATTCCCAGGAGTCCTGCCTGTGAGGTGGGGTGGTTTCTGTTTTGCTTCTGCATTCCTTGATGACTCATAATGAGACATTACTCTTGATGTCTAACAGTTGGGTATTCCTTTAGCACATTCGAACAGTGACATGTAAGTGACCTTTCATTTGTCACGTCTCTGGAAGGTGGCCAATAACCAGAAACTCAGTACAACAGTATTAGGTGCTGTTGGACACTTAGGAAACAGCAGGCTTTGCCATGGGAAAAAGGAGAGAATACTAGAAGTGATGATCCCCACCCCCCCCAGCTTAACGGTGAGGCAGAGACTAGAAGAAAGATGCTGGAGTTGTATCCCACAGTGGTCTCTTCTCTGTTGTATTTTTGATCGGTCTCTTTCCATGAGGTAGTTCCTCTCCCATGCGCTGCCAAGTAGGCCCTGTGTTCCTTAACAAAGCAACAATAGTGAAAGCGCCACCAACTTGCCAAATCTGGCGGAGCCCAAGGGCGTGCCTCCCTGGGTCATAGGTCATCTTCTGTTGCTCTATTTAGGACACTCGTCCCGCCCCTGCCCCAGCAGATATGCCTCTGTGGGTCATTAGAGTGGCTCTTTGCGTGGAACTCTGACTCCAGATCCCTCCCTACAATACTACTGTTACCGCACTGGCCTCATGGAGGGGTGGCTTATTCATTCAGTGAATACTTTTGGGAATTCTTACTATATGCCAGGTACTGTTCTCATGCTGGGGATACAGCAGTGGAAAAAAAAAACCCCAAATCCCTGCCTTCCTGGAGTCTACGTTCTAGTAGAGGGAATAGACAACACAGATAAATGTTAGTTAGGGAAAAATGCGATAAAATAAAGCAAGGTTAGGACATAGTGTGATAGATTTATGTGTGTATGTGGTGGGCCAGATAAGATGTTCAGGGAAGACCCCTCTGATGGGGCGACATCTGATCAACATCCAGAATGAAGTGACATAGAGGGTCAGACCATGTGAAGCCAAGCTTGGGGAGAAGAGCAAAGGCCCTGTGGCAGGAATGTGTCTGTCGTCTGGAGGACATTGTGGCAGAGTTTTGGATTTTATTTCAAGTGTAAGGTAATGTGAGGAAGGCCACGCTCCCCTTTAGTCCTCCTCTCTCATTTCCCTCCAGAAAGCTCCCTGAGAGCATTATTTAACAGAGAGAGACGCAGCGAGAAAGGGAACACAAGCAGGGGAAGCGGGAGAGGGAGAAGCAGGCTTCCCGCGGAGCAGGGAGCCCGGTGCGGGGCTCGATCCCAGGACCCGGGATCATGACCTGAGCTGAAGGCAGACGCTTAACGACTGAGCCACCCAGACGCCCCAAGAGAGCAGGAGTTCTTGTCTCTCTTGTTCTCGGCTATTTCGTAAACAGCAGCAAAGCGCCTGGGACATAGTAGATGCACAAGAAATGTTCATCAACTCTGTGAATGAACATCTCGAATACAAGCTCCAACGTGCATAAAAGACTGTTCTATGTTTGGGGCCAGACAGAGGAATTTATAACAGAGCAAAAAAGTAATATTTAACACCTGATGCTAAACACGACTATTTCCAGAGTCCTAGGAAAAAAGCAAAAGCAAAAGTTAAGTCCTCCACAGGCATCCTCTTGAAGCATTCTGGAGTTTAGCCTATCCTTTCTCTTCTGGGTCCATCTGATTTTACTGGGAGGAGAGAGCCCTTTCTTCAACCTTGCACAGAGAAAACCTCCATACCCCTCGTCAACCCCTCAAAGGGACTGATTTTGCCCTGGGATTTAGTTGTCTCTCTTTCTCCCTTTCTTCGTAGGACACGACATCCTTAGGGGCAAATTCCCTAGCACCTAGGTATTTAGTCTGGATGATTCTCAGATATTAGAGGCATTTCAGTCACCTGAAGGACTTGTTAAAACAGATCCCTGGGCTCTATCCCCAGAGTTTTGGGTTTAGTAGGTCTTGGGACTTTGCATTTCTAGCAAGTTCTCAGGTGTTGCTGATACTGCAGATCTGGGGACCGCACTTTGAGAATCAGTAGTCTAGAAGAACATCTCAGGGGGCATCAATAAATACATCCATCTGGGCCTTTGTGTGTCCAGTTTGGGCCCCTCTGAAGTCCACTAAGATGAGAGGAAGAACTTTCACTCTGCAGCATTCTACATGGTAGAGCCTTCCCTCGTATATGGGTATTTCTCATCTCCTTGGCTTGCATCATACTTCACTTCCCCTTTTCTTTGGTTATTTGTCATTTCATCCTCTGTTGATTCTACTTGTCCACGCCCCCTTAAAGTTGAGAGTCCAGGGTCCCTGCTATTCTTAGCTTAGCATTCTGCCCTCCAGGAACCCACCCACTATCATCATCACCACCATCATCCCATGATCATCACCATCATGATCATCATCATCATCACCAATATTGATTCCTACCTATTATGTTCCTGGTAACGTACCAGACTCTACGTACATATTAGTGAGGACGCTGCTTTTGATGCCGATGAACAGAAAACCCAACTTAAAAAAATTGGGAGATTTTTCATCTCACACACCAAGTAGTCCCAAGGTAGGGCAGTTCCAGCATTGACTGACTCAGTGCATCAATACTGTCATCAATGGGTCTTCCCTTCCTTCCACACTGCCATTCCTGGCCTATTGGCTTTGTCTGCAGGTTTGCTCACCTCCTGGTCAGAGAATGACTGCAGTGGTTGTAGGCATTTCCATGGGGTCACGACACTGCAGACCATAACACGTCTTACCTTATTACGTCTTCCAAGCAACCCTGAGAAGCGGGTTCTATTCTCCTTTTTTTTTTTTTTTTTGTAGGTGAGGAACACGGGCTCAAGAGATCACATTAGAACCCTGGAAGCGTTATGCTATGTGAAGTGAGCCAGACGCAAAAGGACAAAAGTGTCTGATGCTACCTATATGAGGTACGCAGAACAGGCACATGCATGAGGCTGGAGGGCAGCAGAGTGGCTCGCAGGGGCTGGAAGAAGCAGGGAAGAGGGAGTTAGTGTTTCGTGGGTGGGGGTTTCAGTTAGGGAAGATGAAAAAGCTCTGGTGATGGTCGCACAACAATGGGAATGTACTTAGACCACTGCGTTGCACGCTTAAAAATGGTTGAGGACGCCTGGGTGGCTCAGTCGGTGAAGGGTCTGCCTTCGGCTCAGGTCATGATCCCAGGGTACTGGGATCGAGCCCTGCATCGGGCTCCCTGCTCAGCGGGGAGTCTGCTTCTCTCTCTCCCTCTGCTTCTCCCCCTGCTTGTGCTCTCTCTCTGTGTCTCACAAATAAATAAATAAAATCTTAAAAGAAATGGTTAAAACAATACATTTTATGTTATGTGTATTCTACCAACAGAGAGAGAGATTCCCAAAATGGCCACAGCCCTCTTTCCATTCCCGCCTGCTCTTCCAGAACCTTCCCACACCCTCACTAAGAGGCAGAGCCTATTTCTCATTTTGTTGAGACTTGGCAGTTTTGTCACCACCTTGGTGATAGACAGTGATAGGAGTGACCCTGCGTGACTTCTCAGGCGAGCTCACAAAAGGAGCTAGGGCTCCTGCCTGGCTCTGCCCCTCAGAACGCTCTCCTGGGGACTTGGGCACCACGTGCAAGGGACCCCCAGCCCCGGCCGGTGTCCCTCCTCCCCCCGGGCTGTGTGACCAGCGAGCTCTGGCCGGCTCCGCCGTGGCGGACCTGGCGGAGAAACAGACCCATGTGGGAAGCCGCTGATTCGGGAGCAAAATCCATAGCTTGACAGCCACAGTGCCTGGAACCCATGGCAATGAAGTGACAGAGGCCGAACCCCGGACCTGGAGCCGAAGCGCACTCAGTCGTACCCCCTCTGCTCCGCCAGTGACCACACACCTACACGCCAGCTCCGCGCCGGCCTTGACCCGTCCTATGTGCCTGTCCTACGGTAACTTCACAGTCTGCAGAGAGAGTGTCTAGAACCACGCTCATCTTCTGTTGCTCGAAACCAGCGCCCCTCATGTGGAGGAAGCGCCCTGCTGTGGTACTGTGTTGACCTTGGACTAACCGACTAAGGCTGAGGCTTGAACCGCTCCCTTGCTGCGTCTTGGCAGAGGCTGCCTTGTGATCCTCGCAGACACAAGGGGAGGGGAGGTCTGCAAGAAGCTGGCGCAAGGCCATCTTCTGTTGGCCTTCTTTCTCCTGGGAAGCTGTCATGAGAAGATGTCTCCTTTCTGTGAGGTCCTGGTGAGGCATGGGTGTCAGAGTTTCAAGCCACTTCCCTGCGGGGGCGGGGCGGGTGTACTCGCTCCCCAGCAGGGGGCTGCTTCGTTCGCCCTGCAGTCACCTGGCCCCTTTGGTTTTGCTGGCGTGCCTTTCAGTGTCTGAGGCACACATCACAGGGAGCTTGCACCTTTGGGTTCTTTTTGCTGTCTTTAAGTAATACACTCTTTCAATCTAAAAGTGGCTCCTTGTAACTTCACTGGTTGAATCAATCAGGCCTTGGCCTTTTAGGCGAGCTTGAAATCCTGCACTTCCCCATTCTTATCATTTATGTAGTCACAATCAATATTGAACAAATTCATTCTTCCATGGCTGGAAATCTTGAGGCAACTTAACCCTTTCCTCGAGGTATCCTCCATCCAGACCTGTCATTCTTCCTCTGTAAATGTTCTCATTTCTGCCTCTACTCCCATCTCTTGTCTCCCCCTGAATTCAAACCCTCGTCTGCTCACTCCTACGTTGTAGTAAAATCCCTGAACTAGGCTTCCTGTTTCTAAACCTTCTCCTTGTAACTCATCTTCCATGGCACTGCCCGGGTAATGTCAAGATGCCATTTTGCATGTGGCACCCCAAGGTTTACAGGCTTAAAGTCGATATGCTTTAGCTTCTTGTTCAAGGCTCTCCAGTTTTTGCTGTATCTCCAAATTCATCTTCCATGAATCCTCCTCACTAACCTTTTCTTCTCACCAACTTGGCCAACACAATGTTCTTTGAATACGCCAGATGGCGTCTCCTGTAGTTCAGGCTAAGTGCCACTTTCTTCCTTCCTGAAGCCTTTCTCCACCACTGGCTCTCGTGAACCCGTGTGTCACTGAGTTCTCTGTAGTACTGCATGGTTTTGTGGATGAGTCCGAAAAGAAAATGACTAGAGGGGCGCCTGGGTGGCTCAGTCGTTAAGCGTCTGCCTTTGGCTCAGGTCATGATCCCAGGGTCCTGGGATCGAGCCCCACATCAGGTTCCCTGCTCCGTGGGAAGCCTGCTTCTCCCTCTGCTTCTCCCCCTGCTTGTGCTCTCTCTCTGTTAAATAAATAAATAAAATCTTAAAAAAAGAAAATGAAAATGACTAAAGACGGTGGGGGATAACCAGACAGAGCAAATTCATTGCCATTTGGTACTAAATGTCTGAGACGCACCGGCTGGACTGGTGTTCTTGGCCCAGAAGTTCTTAAGTGGAGTCTAAGGAGGCCCCTGAAGTTGATTTTGAAATTCTGCTATATGTGTATAGCAACACTGTAACACTGTGTGTGTGTGTGTGTGTGTGTGTGTGTGTGTGTGTGTGTGTCCGTAACTATAACCAGCTTCTTACAGAAGTCTGCTTCTGACCCAGTAAAGGCTGAGAACGCCTGACCGAGACAGAACCTGGCATAACTTAGAGACAAAGCAACAACAAGCCCCATTAGATTTTGGAATCACAATACTCCAGCTCCGTGAGACACTGGCATGTCACTAATCTTTCTGAATCACAGTGTACTCGTTTGGAAAACGAATGGTATCTCCTCTCCCTACTCGGTTGGGTTTTTGTGAGGAATAAATAAAATATGTGAAATTGCTTCATAAATGGTCAAATGCTCTGTAAACATAAGTGATTATACCACTTAATTCCAAACCATATGGTTCTGTTTATAGGTTCCAGTTTACACAATTTCTTACCTATCTTGAGATAACAAGTTCTTATCAGTCTTTTTTATTTGAAATATAGTTGACAAGTCCTTATTGGTCCTCTCTCCCCCTCCCTCCTGTGATCTGAGTGTTTCTTCCGTTCAGAGTCCATTGTCATTACCTGAATCATGGTCACAAGCTTTGGTAGGACACTAAAGGTTACTGCTCCTATCATCACATTAAACCAACCCTCCTGCAGTATTTCAGTCAGAGCTTATTTATAAGGAAACTCACTGCAACTGGCTCCCCTCCTCTACGGAAGGAGGTAAGGATTTAAAGCAGGGCTTCTCAAAACTCACTGTGGTGGACCAGGCAGGTGTTTTTGGTTGTTGTTCTTGTTTTTTAAAATTTCTAATACATCATGTATTGGTATTTTTAGAAAACAGAAAAATGACATGAAAAGACATATAAAACACAAGCCACATTTTATTATCATTAGATTCAATAACCAACTGTCAAAATAAGCCATAAAAATGCCTTTTTAATGTTTATTTTTTTAAAAAGATTTTTATTTATTTGACAGAGACACAGCGAGAGAGGGAACACAAGCGGGGGGGCGGGCTGGAGAGGGAGAAGCAGGCTTCCCACTGAGCGGGGAACCTGATGCAGGGCTCGATCCCAGGACGCTGGGATCATGACCTGAGCTGAAGGCAGACGCTTAACCGACTGAGCCACCCAGGCACTCCAAGCCATAAAAATTTCTAAACGCTTACTCAGTTTCTGCACTAACTTCCTGATGGATTGGAAGCAAACAATCTGTGGGCTATACTTTGAGTCATATGGCTTTAGAGGGTACAAGAAAACAAAGCCCCTCTGAGAATCTGGTTACTGGTCAACTGATGGGCTCCCTAGGTCCGATCAGCCACAAGGGGAAATGATTACATGGTCCTTTGGCAGAGTCTTTGGTTGGGGGCACTTCCCAGAGAATGGGGTGTGAGATACACGCAGGTATGCTGTTTGCCTGGGCTGCCCTAGAAACTTCATGTTTGTAGACTATGCTGGAAATTGGAGGTTGAGAGTAATGTCCCGCAGAGTAAGTGTTCTAGAACACATAGAACAGAATCTTCACAAAATATGTGCACATGCTCATTAATTTGAATGCAGAGATGAACAAGATAAGCTCCCTACTCTCAAGAGCTCAGAGTATACCCAGCTTTCTCACAGACTAATTAATGCTGTTTCTATTTCCTAGTTCCAAAACCCTACTGAAAAAATTGTTATGGCCGTGTAATGCTTTCAGCTCATCAAAATCTCTGAACTCCTTCCACAGGTAATTCATCTTTAAAATGTATGTGGATCAGTTTCCTTGTGTGGGGAGTCCCTATGAGGGTTTATCATAAACCCTAGCATTCCCAGTGCCCAGCACCATGACACGTCTGCCCACACCTCACACTGCATTCTCTACGGTACACTGGTGGTGGTGAGGGGCGTTGAGGGTGAGAAAGCAGCGGGGGTGAGGACCGGGCGTCATCAAGCTCTGCATTACCAGTCTGTAATATGGACTCGATAAGGTCTACTCGGGCACTGCCGATTATAACGAGATGAAAATAAGTAAAAACATCTAGCAGAGCACCCAAATGGCCAATAAATGTGTTAAAATGTAAGAAGTCAAAACACGGACTTGTCTGGGGTTCTTAATAGTCTTCCTTGTGAACTTCAGTGGGTGATTCATGTTTAAACTGATTGATCAAGAGAAGGTACACTAGGCTTGGCAGTGTCTGTTTAAAATAAAAAGTAGGGGGCACCTGGGTGGTTCAGATGGTTAGGCCTCTGCCTCCGGCTCAGGTCATGATCTCCAGGTCCTGGGATTGAGTCCCACATGGGCTCTCTGCTCAGTAGGGAGTCTGCTTCTCCCTCTTCCTCTGCCTCTCTCCCTGCTCCTTGCTCTGTCTCAAATGAATTAAAAAAAAAAATCCTTAAAAAAAAATAAAAAGTAGGCAAGTGAACAGTGAATTTTTTTTTTAAAGATTTTATTTATTTGACAGAGAGAGACACAGCGAGAGAGGGAACACAAGCAGGGGGAGTGGGAGAGGGAGAAACAGGCTTCCCGTGGAGCAGGGAGCCCGATGTGGGGCTCGATCCCAGGACCCTGGGATCATGACCTAAGCCGAAGGCAGACGCTTAACCACTGAGCCACCCAGGCGCCCCCCCAATACTTTTTTGTTTTTAGAAGATTTTATGTATTTATTTCAGAGAGAGAGAGACAGCATAAGCCTGAGTGGCGGGGGGGGGGGGGTGGATGGGTCGGTGGGTGGGTGGCAGAGAGAAGCAGGCTCCCCACTGAGCAGAGAGCCTGATGCAGGGCTCGAGCCCAGGACCCTGGGATCATGACCTGAGCTGAAGGCAGATGCTCAACGACTGAGCCACCCAGGTGCCCCGAATTTTTATTTCAAAAAATTTGTAAAAATGGACTTTTGGGTGAAGACAAGAATGAATGTGCATTCAAGTTTGTATACTCTGCTCCAGGCTACCAAAACCATGTGGTAGGAATCTTCTATTCTGCTTTCTGCCCACAAGCACCTGACCCAGAGCTTGCCACAGTTAGTCCTGCCGTAGACCAAGGACCATCATCTGTGAAACTAACTCAAAGCTGTTATTTTATCTCACTGTTGTGTCAAAAAACAACACAGGATCAGACTTTTTGGAGTGCTGCACTTTAAATTTTATTAAAAAACAAGCAAACGTTTCCAACATATCAAATGCTTTAATTCTCATTTGTCTGTCTATAGGCATCAACCACGACAATACAGAGCAAACACAACAAAGTGAGTAACACAGGGTACTTAAGCAGTAGGTACATGGCACTGTGGCCAGGGGTGGGGGAGAAAGTGCAAAGGCCAGCTGGTGTGCGTGGCTGGAGCCATCCCAAGTGTTGACACTGTGGGCTCAGAAAGCCAGTTCAGCCAGCTCACCTGCAGGTGATTAGGGCCAAGGATCCAGGCTGCTCTAAACGTGTAGAAAATAGAATTACAAATCACAGTGCCCATTGTCTGTGGGGCTCCTTCAAACAGATCAAATTCCAGAGAAAGACTGCTGCCAGAGCCCAGAACCAGAGGAAGGAGATCAGGTGTTCTGATGAGCCACTGTCCTCGACTATAGCATGGCGCCCTTCTGGCAGGAATGTTCTCACATGTGGCACAGTCTGCGTACGTGACGGATGCCCTGTTGCCTGGACAGTGTGAGGGGAACAAGGGCAGCAACCTAACTTCCCAGCTCTCCTTTCTAACTTCCCACATTGGTCACCAAAAAGCACCACACAGTGGAAATTTCCTACGGTTTATCTTGCTCAGGGCGTTCTGGGTGGACACTTCCCTTTAGTGGTGAGGCAGCCCAGGAAGTGAGCTGCAGAGATGGAGGAAGTGTCTAGCATCAGCAATACACTCATATCTACAGCTTCTAGGTGACTCGCTTTCTTCTGACGTTTCTGCAGGTGACTAGGTTCAATCATTTAAGTTTTGTGAACTTCTGTATGAGAGAGGGACATTTTTGGATTCTTTCTCCAGATCCTTGGAATGTACCTTTTTGATACCTGCAAACCTCATGCACTGACTATAGTCAGGGCTGTGGGGGTGGGTAAACATGTGTGTATTTACAGAACTAAAATTAACTAAATACTTAGACCATTTCTACACTAAAATTAGAAACGGGAGGAACGGAGGTTAAGCCAGTGCTTTACTATTCAACAAAATGCCTTTAAAACTTGAGAAATAGCCCAATAGTCATATTCCAAGCAGCAACCGAGACCACCACAGTATTTTTCACCAGAAAACATGAGGTTTCTGAATATGTACAAATCAGCAGAAAATGAAACAGGTGATAAAAGTCATTAGAATAGTGGCTTCCAAACCCTTAAAAAAATAGTGGAATCCTTTTTTTTTTTTTTCAAAAAGAGGAAGAATTTTATCTACCGAAATCTTATCTGAAGCAGCATCCAGCAGGGGGCTGCACCCAGTGAAGTGAGAAAGCAGGAGCCCCTGGGGGTCCACTCCACTGGCCCCCAGCACTGCTTGTTCTCTGAGACTCCATACATCATATCCAAAACCTGTTTCCACGGAAGGATCTGAGGCTACCAATTTTTATGTAATTGAGTCTAGACGGATACATGAATTTGGAGAGGATAGAATTCCTCTAGAAGAATGATTTGGGGGGAAGAACACAGTGGCCTGAAGGAAAAACAACTTTAAGAACATCCAATTCAATTTTTCTACAAGGTATCCATCCAGCAGAAGCCCTGGGTGAACACGAGGTATGGACCAGTCGCTTGAAAAATGTCAGGTGTGTATCATGAGCACCCGAGGTGCCTGTGAATAACACTGGAGATGGCTCTGTCCCATCTCCGGAGACACTGATTCCTCAAGTCAGGGGCTGGGCTTCGGCATCAGAGGCTGTCAGCGCCGAGGGATTTGTGATGCTGCAGGCAACGTGATCACGCTTTGAGAAACAGGAGACAGGCCTTAAAGGGAAATTTGAGAAAGGCAGGGGCATATTTTAAAAGCAAAACCAAAACCACTGCTTCCGTCTTGTCGCTGAGAACATACCTTCATTCAGCCTGGGACAGAGTAAGAACACTCTTTTTTTTTACATTCCTAGGTATTTTTTAAAATAAACCTACTTACATTCCATTGTCCCAAATTAGGTAGAATTAAAAAAACCTCCGAATATGAAGTGCTGGTTCTTGCTTCAATATTATCATTTCAAGGAAAAACCACACAAAACTATCCCCTATTCTATTGACCTTTTTGGCCAAACAAGTAAAGATTATGTATTCGGATCCACATGAATCTGTAAATTAATAAACCTTTAAAGTATTCTAGTTAGTGCAAATTTAAAATTCCATAATACACAGTAAATACAATTTTGCTTTATATTATAAATGCAAACTATTTTTCTTTTGACATGCTAGTAGTAGGTCAAATGACTTTACAATTTTTTTTTTAAGATTTTATTTATTTATTTAATTGCGAGAGAGAGAGAGAGAGAGAGAGAGAGGCAGCGTGAGAGGGAACACAAGCAGGGGGAGTGGGAGAGGGAGAAGCAGGCTTCCCGCAGAGCAGGGAGCCCGATGCGAGGCTCGATCCCAGGACCCCGGGACCATGACCCGAGCCGAAGGCAGATGCTTAACGACCGAGCCACCCAGGTGCCCCGACTCTACAATTTCTGAGTCACAGAATATTTTACAACTTTAAGTAGGCAAACATATTTCAAAAAGCAAATACTACATGTTTTGACACACCCTACAATAATAAAAATAAATAATTCTGACTATAAAATTTTTATAAACATTAGCTACGTTAAGGGTTCACAGCTAATTGTTGCAGAAAACCTAAAACTCATTTAAGATCACGTAATCTATCAGACAACCTGTATCTTAAAACACAAGTCAGTTTGATTTCTACTGAACATAACAGAGCACTGAAATTATCACCATCTACTTATGGGATCCATACGAGCTGCCAGGTACTCCGTGTTTAAGCTGCTAAGCTGAAGGAATTGGGAATGCACCAGGACAGCAAAGGATGAGAGAAATCTAAAGACAGACATGGAGATATGCTTTACTTCATGTATTCCTTCCTGAGAATGTAGAATTTGTTATTGTGTTTAAGTCAAGATGATTTAAAATGGAACAGGAAAATATTATGGCAAATTATTTTTTGCGAAGTACAGAATCCCTGGTGACGTTGACGTCTGCTACTCTAATGTGTAACCTGCAAACAGGAGCCTTGTAAACTGACCTTATTTAAAACAAGACCTATGCCTACCCATTTATTTGAAATGCTGGGTACATGTGCCTAAAAAGTAAATGGACTTTGCTAAAATGGTGTTTTATGATATGGTATTCAGAAATAACTTTCCCAAATGAAAATGAAGTCTGAATGACTAAAGCAAGAGAAAAATCTTCATGAAGAGTCAGTAGGTGAAAAAAACCTCACTGGATTATGAAAATTGAAAAAACAATTTGTTTAAATACACAAGAGTGTTATATATAGATCTGTTCTAAATCCAATGTAACATTATGGTTAGAGTATGGTTTTAACCAAAAAGATAGTTATTTTGATTATTTTAATTCTGATATCCCAAACTATCTACTTTGATTCTACAACTAGCACTATGGAATTATATTACAGATAAATTACGGCCTAAAGTAAAGTGAATTTAACAGTATATTTATAAAATGTGACATCTGTAACAATGTTGATCATGAGTTAAGGAATAAAATTCATTATTCTCAAAACATGATCAGTCCATAAAAGAAAAATCTATAAAACTCTCCCCTCAACCTTGACGAAGCTGTATGAAAAAGGTGAAAACAGATTTGCTCACAAAATCTTTCAATACTAGAATTTAGCATTTCCTGTTGAGATCAGGAAGAGGTTAATTTAAGCAGAAAAAAAGTATTTTATATATATAATGCACTGACTACTGTATCACTACTAAGTTTTTCCTTCAAGGTATGGCCTCAGTCTGAGGCCACTTAAATTTCATTAAATTTAAGTTTATGGCAATTCATGGATGACAGATCCGTAACAGATCCTTAAAGGAAGCTAATGGTGTTTTGGGGGATACATTCTAGTCTTTCAGAGATTAACGTCATGAAAGACCACCAAGCCCACAGAATGGGCCATTTGTTAGGAAAACAGCAGGCTGGAGGCCCAATGGGTCGGCCTCACTGGCCTGAGGGTGCAGGCTGGTTCACACCAGAAGAGCGCCCTCTAGGGGGGAACCATGAGACTAGCCCTTCAGTAAGTTCTTGGCAAATGAGGGGTCAGATAAAAGAATGAAATGAAACTTTCAGTTACGCAAAAGTTGTTTGCCAGTGCTTTCATTCCCCTCTTTTTAAAAAAAAAATTGAGTAATATTTCTGAAGAATGAGAATATCTGGATAACATATATGTCAGGAGAATTAAATTATGGGTGTTAATTAGTCAACAGGCTATACTTCTGATTGTGACTAGCTGAATTTATGTGATAAATTTTTTTTAAAGATTTTATTTATTTATTTGACAGAGAGACATAGTGAGAGGGGGAAACACAAGCGGGGGAGCGGGAGAGGGAGAAGCAGGCCTCCTGCTGAGCAGGGAGCCCGATGCAGGGCTCGATCCCAGGACCCTGGAATCATGACCTGAGCTGAAAGCAAACGCTTAACGACTGAGCCACCCAGGCGCCCCTGATATTTTTGTGATAAATTTATGTGATAAATTTAACTTATTAAATAAAGCCATATATTGTAAACACTAAACACAAGTATACCACAATGAAGAAAATAAATAAATAAAAAAATATCTCTCTCATTTTAAAATAAATATGATATAAACATTTTAGCACAGGATTCTGTCTGCTTCCCCAAGAGGATTTCTGTTAAGTACTCTGGATATAAAGGACTACTATACTTCAAAATACTACCAGACCACTGAACTTTTAGAAGTTACCAATCATTATTGAACTTTTTTTGAGCAATTACTATGACTAATAAATTTTCTGTAGTACTTTTTTGAATTGTGTATACTGTCTTTTACTCAGGAGAAACTGGTCAACTGTCCAGTTCAGAAACCCTAACTTTCAATCCAAAGTGCTCTGAATGTTATTCTTTACCAGTTCACCTATGTGGTGGTCTTCTGGCTACACGGGGTTATAAACGAGATGCTGAATTCCAGCTCAATGTGGTCATTAACAGGGTTAAGCAAGCAACATCTGGGGGTCTGAAAATGCTCTCAAGATAAAAATTATAACAGAAAATTTAAGTATTGTCTTTCTTTAACACTTCTCCTTGTAGGTTTCCTAGAAATAGATCCTTACGGATCCACTCAGGGCTGGGCTGCAGGAAGTCTTCGGAGATAAGCTGCAGGAGGAGGGCCTGCATTACCCGTGCTGGTTTGACACGAATCATCTCCTTTCAAAAAAGCAGGTTCATTTTTAAAATGTTATGGTGTGTCACCACGTTAAGAATTAAGATGGCAATGATTTTTCCACCTACATCTTGCTGGACGTGTAATGTGTCCATCAGCTGTGTATTCGAGAATAAGGAATGAGGGCGCGTGGCTCAGAGTGAGTCCCACTCTCAAACAAAAAGCCCCGAGAAATACCTCACCTTTGAGTAATTAACGTTCCGTGACTTTTTAGTTAGTTCAATACGACTGGGGTGTTTTGCTGAAAAAGGAACAGGCATCTGTAAACAACTGGAAAGTTGGCCGTTTCTGGAATGCTATTTACATAAACGTATACCCATTACACTACTGGTGAAATTAAGACTAAACAGTTGGTAGGGAATTTCTAACTTTCGGACGACCATGTATGTCCGCGTGTGTGAGGGTTCTCCTCTAAACTTGCATTTCCTCATCCGTCAACTCGGTTTCCTTCCTGTCCTCTTGATCGGAAGTACTGGAGATGTCCTCATCCGTCTGTTCTCCAGAGAAATACAACATCAGGGCGTGCGTCTTGTGAGTTATGGTCACGGTGCAGGGCCCCTGGGCCCACGGCTCCCCATCTACCTGCATTGGCATCATGGAGCACTTCAAAATCAACTGGTATTAGGGAACAAAGAACGAGAAGAAAGTCACTCCCCTAAAGTTCAGAAAGGTCTTCCTTAGTACTATCATCCACAGTCCCTTAACCCCTCTTAGGGACAAGTCTAAGCATTTCGTTCTCGGAGAACTAATCTGAATATACCTTTACTCATCAGTTGTTTAAGGGATTCTTTTCCATGGAAAGCTTTGTTTCTCCCACACCTCCGGTTTCCTCCCCAACACACCCAAGCCTTGGCGGAGGCTGAGCAACAGTACGGTTGTAAAGCACCGTGCGAGGCAAGCTGTAGTGGGCAGATCTGGATCAGTGGCTTAGAAACGGACTCGGACAAGTAGTCTCCGCACGTATGAAGCACAGAGCGACACCCCACCTACCCGCACTGTGTGTGCCTGTCCTATTCGAAAGGGGTTTGCCAGTTTCACTTGGATCTGAGCACAGTGGAAAGACCCGTACACGCCAACGACCTCCAGCAAACCGTCATCATGCCTATGGGTGGACAGAAGAAACACGGACTACGTGAGGCAATGGAGGAAAATCAGCCCCGTGAGGACAACTATGTTCTCACGGAGATGGACAACCAACTGGTTAAATACTCCTATTAATGAGGTAGGCAAACCAGAAAACCCTTTAGAGAAAATACGAAGAGCCTACAGAGAACACGGGACGAGCTGCTTTAAAGGAAACACGGCACCCCAAAGT
Source organism: Zalophus californianus (assembly GCF_009762305.2). NCBI lineage: Eukaryota > Metazoa > Chordata > Mammalia > Carnivora > Otariidae > Zalophus > Zalophus californianus. The sequence goes on from NC_045610.1 coordinate 29,393,415, forward strand.
GGCCACCCGTGCACGCACCTGGCGAGAGGGTACGTCTCGTCTCCCATCCCTTCCCACAGTCTGCAGCCGCCGCCCCAGTAGCCGATGTTCAGAACTATGATGCCTTCCAGGTTGGGAAGTTCGACTCGCTCGCCGTCCAGCTCTAGCTTTAAAGAAATCCGAGCAGTTCATTACCATGGGGCACAGCCGCTCAGGATTCATGTCCATTTCCATCCACGCAGGTCAGAGGCGCGCGGGTAAGAGACTACGGCCTACTCACCCCCCCCCCCCAAGGACTCTGCCTTCATCTTCGGTACTTATTAGAATACATTAATTACAGCATTCTTTTTTAACAAGGTAAAATGGCACCATTTTTGTTAGGTCTCAGTATCTTTTTCCAGCCTTATCTAACTTGCTGTCCCGGTAGCGTCCGACACTCTTCCAGAACTACTGCCTTCCTTGGTTTCTGGGAGCCGGACTCTCCTTCCCTGGGAACTCGTCCTCAGTCACTACCGAGAGCCCCGACCCCTGCCTCACGCTAGCTGGGTCCTAGGCTCCTTGCTCTCGTCAGGCTGCAGACTCTGGAGGAAAAGCTCAGCCACTGCCATGTCGTTAACTGCCATAACTGCCGCCTCAGAGCTGACAGCTCCAGCCTGCCGGTCCGGGAGAGGACCCGGGCCAGATCTGCGTGACCCACTGCCCGTCGAACACCTCCAACTGACCGCAGCCCGAGACTCCTATGCGCGGCACTGAGCTAATGTGGAGTGGAGCATCTCCTCTGTGGCCCTTACCACCGACTTCTCAGGGAAGGTAAAGGTGAAGTAGGCAGAGATGACCCCCAGGTGCCTAAGCCAGAAAGCTGGGGGTCATCTCTGCCTTCTTTGCCTTTACCCTCCCCTTCTAAGTCCCTACCATGCCCACCACCCCCAGTCCAGCACACCCTCAGCTCTCCCCTAACGTGCTCCTACGGGCTCTGTCTGCCCTCATCTCTCTCAGAGCAGTGCGACGGGGGCGCTTACAAAATGCAAACGTGCCATCCCCCGATGACAGCCCTTCAGGGCTTGACTCATGCTTGGGATGAAATCCAAGTTCTTTAAAGGGCCAGTACGGCTCCTCTGAGATTTGGCCTCAGCTCTTTCGCCACTTTCCCTCCCGCAAGCCGTCCTCCAGCTTGACCTCACGCAAATATACCACGTTCTCTCTTACTTCTGGATGTCTGCACGTGCTCTTAGCTGAGAACAGCTTCCTTCTTTGGGGATCGGGCAGCAAAGCAAGATTTACTGAGCGACAGTAAAGTTTATTGAATGATAGAGTAAAAAGCTCTCAAAGAGGGGACCCAAGAGGGTTGCCCAGCCTTGAACAATTTTCACCTCCTTTCGCACTTCTTCCAGAGAGACTTGTTTCAGTCACTTTCCCTAGACGGTTGCTCTTACTTATTCTCATCAGACCGAAGGCCTTCCTTATCATGTCACCCCTCATACTGCCATGTGGCTTAGATGTCTTCCTTCTCTCTACACCGTACACTCAGGGAGAGCCGGGGATGTATCGAGTACCTAAGACAGTGCCTGGCCTTTGGTAGGTGGCTTCACAAATAGTATTTGTATAAGTAAAATAACAGACACACACAAAAATAAAGCGTTACCATGTCTGCTTCACTCTACCAATGCTATTAGAGCCCAGGACAAAGGAAATATGATAAAGCTGAAGGGAAGTGTTTTTATGGCAAACATTGCCGTTCGTCCCGTGCCTCAGCTGCAGAGTCTGTGAGCTCAGTGTTAGCCTGATGGCCACGGCCCTCCCTGGCCTATGTGTATCAGGCTCCTCACATCCCCTGCCCCTTGTTTTCTCTTTTCCCAAGCCGTCTGCCGGAACCTTCCCCTCTGACTTACTTTACTAGTTCTAGGTTTCTCTGTATTAATGTCTTTGTCGGTGTGGTCACCCATTACAGATTCTTTCTGGAAGTGAGCAAGGAATATATACAAGACTTTGCCATATCGGATACTGTAGCAATAAGCACTCGTTAATATCCTACTTTTACTGCTCATACATCTTTACTCTGCTTTAGTATATAAGAAAGATAGACACCTCAGCCATAATATAAATTACACTCTGCGTTTAAACTTCCTCTAGAGTCCCTGATGAGTCAGGCACTGTGTGAGACTGCTTAGCATGGGCCATCAAATACAAATGGAAGCTGTTCAGCATCAGTTAAACAGACGAGGTGGATAAACCTGGGTTTGAATCCTGGTTATATGTGTATTTGGGGACTGTGTGGATTTGGGCAAATTACTTAATTCCACAGTTTCCTCCTCTGCATAATGGGAATATAATAGTACCTGCTTTACAGGGCTATGGTGACAATTTAGGGGAATAATGTGTATAAAGCACTTAATAAAGTGCCTGGCACACAATAAATACTTCATGTATGTTAGCATAATATGTTAACAGAAAATTCAGCATTTTTGTTAAAAAAGTTTATAATCACCTAAAACTTTAAAAGCTTACCTCAACTTTTTTATTCAAATCTTTACATTCTTGCACTAGACAGTCTTTGGTTCCATAGAATAAGTAAACAGCCTATGAGAAATGGATAGAAAAGGGGATATTAAAGCAACCTAACAAGCTCTGTAAGCAAGACAAGGACACTATGGCAGTTTCCTGACACGACCGTCAAGCCGTGTTTCCTTAGAGTGGACCCAATTCTCATGCGAAGAATGGGCACCACTACCTTTGAGCTGAGTTAGCCCATTTTTCACAGGGAATGTGAGATAGGTGTGGTTCGTGACTAAATGGTGTTTTCTCCCCGTTTATCCAAAAAGCTGCATTTTATAAAGAAATACTATATTAAAATTACAAAATTCTACCTTTTCCTAATATTTCAGATTACTTAAAGGAATACAGATCAATCTAGTGAACATTTTATAATCACTTTTGAATATAGAAAGGTTGATGAAAGCACTGAGATGTGAATTACTAATCATACAAACAGCAACACTTACTGCCTTAGTAACTATATGAGTAAGAGGAGACTGTTAATTTGAAATATCTGTGAAACAAAACCAGGAGGAAAACTGTTTTGCATTTAATTTTCACATCCTGTTGCTCAATCACCAAATGCCATTAAAAAAAAAATTTCAGGGGTGCCTGGGTGGTTCAGACGTTTAAGCGTCTGCCTTTGGCTCAGGTCATGATCTCCAGGTCCTGCGATCGAGCTGCACGTTCGGCTCCCAGCTCAGTGGGAAGCCGGCTTCTCCCTCTCCCTCTGACTCTCCTCCTGCTTGTGCTCTCTTTCTCTCAAATGGATAAATAAAATCTTTGAAAAAAATATAAAATCAAACTTCCACCAAAGGAAATCATTTGTACTAGAAATGAGAGTGATGATCATAGTTAAAAAGGCCGTGGTAAACAAACTGCTCCTTCTCTTACTTCATCTGCATTTTGGAGTTTTTTGAACCTAAAGGAATCTCTTTTTCCACTATGATTTCATAAAAACTTTCTCCTGCCTAAAATTTCTTTGCAGTTTTAGTTGCCATTTAAATAAGATAAGCAATCGGGTGCCTGGGTGGCTCAGTTGTTGAGCGTCTTCTGCCTTCGGCTCGGGTCATGATCCCAGGGTCCTGGGATTGAGCCCCGCATCAGGCTCCCTGCTTGGCGGGAGGCCTGCTTCTCCCTCTCCCACTCACCCTGCTTGTGTTCCTTCTCTCTCTGTGTCTCTGTCAAATAAATAAAATCTTTAAAAATAAATAAATAAATAAGTAAATGAGATAAGCGATCATGTATCTTTCCATCTAGTTGCTACCTAAACAAAATGTGCTTTTGTAAAACATTCTCTGAATTAAAAAGTGTGAGTTGTATTTTGATAAAATATATTTAAGGATCTAATTTGACAGTCTTACACAAAAACAGAGCAGGTAAATGCTTCCATAAGTAAGTTCTAGTTGAATCTACTTGAAAGGATGCTAGATAGAATTAAACTATTGATTTTTACTGTACCTTCGGTGATAAGCAGGCAATGTTATTTTATCCAACACACCTTATTAAGAATTCTGCTAGAAAACAGAGATGGCGCCTTCTCACGGTGAGCATGAAAATGGAGAGCCATGAGAGCATCAGGTCCAACGGAAAAATAGTTGTTCATTGTGAATTCCTGTGGGAGGGGGTACGAGGAAGTGACAGATTAAGAGGAAGTGAGAGATTATGCTTAGTCTCAGCCTGTGACATATGTCAAGTATGTAAATCTTAGTCTTTATGTTCTTTGTGAAAATTTTATACTTTCTGCATTTACTTTTCACTCAGAGCTGATACTATCCAGTGGTTTCCAGAACTAAAGCTTCAGTTCAAAGGCCAGTCACAATCCATATGAATTTCCCTTTGCTGTTCTGGTTAATATGCTATGCCTCAGATCTTACCATCCAGCCCGGCTCTGCTTTGCATCCAGGCTCTCCACGCCTGTGTTCCCATTACATGTGCTTTTTACTGTCACGGCAACTTGCAGGGTCCCCACTTCATCTATTTCCCACCCCGCAAGGACCCGTCTCCATCTCCAGCTCTGTCTTGCTCCTGAGCACTAAGCCTGCATCTCCAACTCCTGTCCAGTGTGCCACAGCCTCGAGGTTGAGGGGCCCCAAATCTAACTCCTTTTCCTCTTACTCAAACCTGAAACTCTTTTTATCTTCAGTTAATATCATTTCCATACATCCAGCCGTTAACAACCAGAAATGTGGTATAATATCTTCTCTCCTCCCCTAATACCGATTAGCTGCCAGGTCTCGCTTAATTCCGCCTCTAGAACGTCTTCCGATTTCCTGCTGAGAGGCCCCTTGTTCTGCCCTCGTGCAAGTTTCCAGGCTATTTTCACTCCGTCCCCAGAGGATCTGCTAGAAAATACAGAGCTGCTATCTCCGCAGTAGTTGCTACCCAGCATCTGCATTCCCCAGGATCTACTTCCTCTGCCTGGAGAGTCTTTTGTTCCTTTTTCTATTGGTCTAAATTGTGTTTACCTTGTAAGGACAACCTCACAAGTCACTTCCCCTGAAACCTCTCCTGCCTGATCTGCCGGGGAGGCACTGAGTGCCCTTGCTGTTTTTGCCCCCACGGCCCTCTTTTGAGTCCGACGTGGGGGGCTGAGCATGTGGGTTTCTCTTCTGCTCCGTGAGTGGCCCCCGGCGGCAGGGAGCACCATGGCTCTGTACCCCAGCACCATGCCACCCCCATACAGGGGCCACTGCCTCATGGCTGCGGAACCCGTTGCCGCGGAGGCCCTAGACACATACCTTGGGCTTTCTTAAGTTGTAGTACCCTTTATTTGTTACTTGAACCTTCCACCTAAAAAACAGAAATTTAAAAAAAAAGGTAATTATTACCAAATTAACCACCTGTTAACTATAATTATTACCAGTCAACTCTGGATGCCTGGAAATGAGGTTCTTCTATGAAAACAGCATTTGAAGAAATGAGCACATCAAAGCAACGACACAAATTCTGAGGTAAGTCCTCAGCCTCACATGACTCCAGTCCTTCCATGACAACACAATAGGCAGCAACAAAAGAAATGCCCAGCACCTGTACGTTTCAATTACACGGGAGCTACATAAGTCTTCATTTTTAAACCAAACGATATTCCCGAAGCTCCAGAAGTCCACCTTTTGGGGGAAGTACCACTCACCTGTCCAGTTTAATCGCATCCGCTTCCATCACGTTTCTTAAGACCTGCGCGACCGGGACCTCCCCGGCATACCCCGTGCCCCAGCCCAGGGTGTTGGACAGATCGTTGCCTGTTCCCAGAGGCAAGACCGCGACCTGGGGAATGTACTTCTCTTGTCCCTAGAAAACGGGAGGTACAGGTTAGATTTTTCTCTTCAGACCACTCGTAGGCTCACAGTATTTGGTAAAACTCACAGACCAAAGCGAGAAAGACACAACGTAACGACTGTCTGTTGTTTTGCTGAAGGTCATAGGAAGTGCTTAGTCATGAAATTCAAAATTGGCAATGTCTTCTAACATTCCTCTGCATAATACAAAACAGGACCTGAAGAGTGCCTCGCGGCCTCGGAGCAGCTGAGCTCCTGCTGTGAAAGGCACACAGGTCTTACAGATTGATACCTTAATCTTCATTTCATCCACCGCATCCAGGACCCAGCCCACAGTGCCGTCCCCCCCACAGACAAGCACGCGGGCTGAGTGACAGGGAAGAAGAGTGCAAAGCTGCAGGGCTTTGATGGGGGGGGTTTTAGTTACATCAAAAACCTAGAAATGAAAGAAAAGGAAAAATTATTTTTATCCAACGCCATCCTCCATTTGTGAGGGTGCTGTCCCTCCCGATGAGCATGGATATGGTTGAAGGAGAGTCCTGGCTATGGTGTGTTTAACAGCATGCCAGACTCTTGAGGTTCCTTGCAGCACATCCCGACACTGACCCTACTTAACAATGAGTGAGCCTCATTCCGTTGACCAGGAAGTGGAGGCGCAGAGAAGTTGAATAACTTGCCCGTGATTCCCCAGTAATTACATGCTGACATACAAATTCGATCCTATGGCGTGTCCATGATACAACACTGCCTCCTTCCTGTTCACAAGAAACCAGAATGTGCTAAGTTTATCTTTAACCAGTACTTCATACTTTATACTGGATTCTTCACATCCATGACTAGTGCAAGTCAGAGCATGTTTCTGGAAAACAGTTTTGCAATATGCATAAAATAACATAAAGATGCAAGGATGCTTGATATCTATAATTTTGTAAATGATCTAAGAAAATATTTCAAAAACCAAAAATGCGTGTTTATAAAAGTATTCAGTGCGGCGTTATTTACAGTTGTATAATCTTAGAGACAAACTCAACCTCCAACAGCAGGAGACTGGATGAACATGATATATCCATTCAATTAATTATCTTCCTCATTACATGTCTAATTATGAAGACTATATCACACCATGGACAAATATTAAGTAATTAAAACAATACAAATTTTAGATCTAGATTATTGTTACCATAATGTTAATATGGAGATGCACAGACAATTCATGGAAAGAACATGGACAAACGAAAACAACAGATGTATTCATGTGGGGAAACTGCAGGTGATTTTTTTTCCTTTTTATCATTTTTATAGTTTCCTTAAGTTGTACAATGTTGAAGGGGAAAAATACGAATTGGAAGGAAAAAAAAAGTTACTGCATTTCTGATCGCTGCATGGGTTATTAATGTTTTTCAAAGTAGAAGCTACTACCATGTAAACTCAATGGTGTGATCCTTTAATTCTTATTTTTTAAATTGAGGTATAAGGCGCATGTAACAAAATGCTCATTTAAAGTGAACAATTAAATGATTTTTAGTACGTTTACTGAGTTGTGCAACCACCACCACCATCCAGGTTAGAACATTATCATTGCTCTGAGAAGACCCCTCAGGGTCTGGGTGCAGTCACTCCCCATCTATAGCCCTGGCCTCGGGTGGCCGCTCGTCTCCTGTCTCTGTGCACCTGCCTTTTCTGGACAAGCCCAGTAAGTGGAGCCACCCTCTCCAGGCCCTTGCACCTGGCCTCCTTCACTTAGCATGTTTCTGAAGCTCACCGTTGGTAACATGTATGCATCAGTACTTCGTCCCTGCTTCTCATGGAGTTACATTCCCTTGTGTGGGAACAAATTTATCAATTTGCCGGCTGATGGACAGCTGGGTTGTCTCCACTTTTCGGCTATTATGGATTTCACTGCTATGAATGTTTGCGGGACACATGCTTTCATTTCCCTTGGGTCGGTTGCTAGAAATGGGATTGGTAGGTGGTATGGTGAATTTATGTTTAATTTTTCAAGAAACTGCTGCACTGTTTTCTAAAGTGGCTATACCATTTTATATCCTCACCACGAAAGCACCTCTTTCTCCATGTATTTGAATGGCTTGATACTTTTAAAAATTCTTTCTATAATCAAGTGGCGACTGTTTTAAAGCATTAACCACCATTACAACGATGGAAAATGAAAAGCTAAACATGACAAGAAACACAGAAGATTAACTAAATTTTCTCTTTAGTTACCTGGACTGGGTTTAGGAGAATCCTAAATTCTCCCAGCAGCCCTTCTCCCATGTTCGTTCCACTACGAGAGTTGGCCAGGATTATTAACGGGGTCCATTGCCTTCCAAGCTTAGAGGCTAGCTAAAAAAATTAATGCGAGTGAAAAGGGTTTAATATCTCAAAGATGGCGAGCAATAAAATTTTCATTTCCTGGTAACAAAAGTGCTGTAAATTTGCTGGGAAAAGAACTATCTCAGTACAATGAATACAGTATATAAATCAAAGAATTCTAGGAATGGAAAGTGAACTCAGATGAATAATTTAACTCACACTTATTGTACTAATTCTCTTCTCCATTATTCTAGATAAGTCACCTGGTGATGCCTGGATACTCATGTAGGAAGGAACTAACAAGGTAGCCCATTCTACTACTAACTCAAATTGTTAGCAAGTTTTGACTTAAACAGAGTTAAAAATCTGTCTTTCAATAACTTTCATCATTCTAATTTTGCTTCCTAAAGCTACAAGAAATAATTTTATTTGTTCTTCCACTGAACTTGTGCTCAAACACCTGAAGCATTAGATCTTTTATCAGTCTTGTCTCCTAGGTGATCCATTTTAGGTTCTTTCAACTGTTCACAGAATGGACACAGATTTTCTCTGCTCTTACCTTGACTGTCCTTCTCTGGATGTATTCTATTTTAGTTTGCAAGCTTTTTTTTTAATTAAAAAAAATAAAAAACGGGGTACTCAGAATCAGATTCAAGAATCCAGATTTGCGCAAAGGCCAAAGTCAAATGAAATTCATGTTCCTCTAACCTTTCCATTTCTTTCTTCTCCCCTTCTCCTTGTGGATGTAAACATGAATGGAGATATTCCACAGTCTTATGTAGTGATTCTCATCCCTTAGGATCTCAGATTGAATTTAGATATATTAGGGGATTCTATGTTTAAAAAATATGTATCATAACATTAAAAATTCTTTTAAGATTTTTATTTATTTATTTTAGAGAGAGAGTGAGCATGCGTGAGCTGGGGCAGGGCAGAGGGAGAGGGACAAGCAGACTCCATGCTGAGTGAGGAGCCTGGACTCGATCTCAGGACTGTGAGATCACGACATAAGCCAAAACCAAGACTCAGACACTGAACTGATTGAGTCACTCAGATGCCCCAATGTTTTTAAATTTTAAAATGCCTTTTTCTTTGGCAGGAATACCGATAAAGATGACATTTAAGATATAAAATCGTAATTGGAAAAGACACATAATTTAATTTCGAAATAAAATAGTTTAATTGGGGCACCTGGGTGGTTCAGTCGGTTAAGCGTCTGCCTTCAGCTCAGGTCACGATCCCAGGATCCCTGTTCAGTGGGGAGTCTCCTTCCTCCTCTCCCTTTGCCTCTGCCCCTCCACTTGCTCGTGTGTTCTCTCTCTCTCAAATAAATAAATAAAATCTTTAAAAAAAAATAGTTCAATTATTTTGGCATATTCAAGTAGGAAATAAATGCAAATTTTTATAGTTATCCCTTAAGAACTACATACAGAGAGACACATATCTATCAGTTTCCATACACATACATACTGCAAAGTGTCACTGACAGCTTTAATGTTCAAATTATTTGTAAGGAGCACCGAATGTGCAAGGTAAACTTATCTCTAGGCACCCTACATAAAGTTCTAAGTAGAAAAATTCTGTTAGAACAATGCATGAGGAAAATCCATGTTTTCTTTTCATGGATAGTAATAATGAATTTCAAAGCTGGCTGTTTATGAGTCATCTGAGGATCTTAAAGGAATACAGATTCCTCGGACCTGCCCTAGGCCCACTAAATCAAAGCTGGTGAGGGAGATGCACTCAGGAATCTGCATTCTCAAAAAGCTCCCCAAGTGACTCAGATGCAGGCAGTGACTGAGAAACCAGTAAGAGAACATTTCCAATTTCCCTCTAGACATGAAAGGACTCTAGAGCCAAACTCTGAGGCACCTCCCTGAATACGGGGCAGGGCTCTCTGGCCCGCTATTACGATTCTTCCCTCCGCACTCTGTACCTGTCGCATGCTCGGGACTTCAGCGGCTTTATGAAAATCAATTACATAAGGAAAAATGAACTCTTGATTACCACCGCATAATCCGTTTTTTTGTCTTTACGCATCTGATTAATAGAAGTCAAATAACTTGGGGGGATGATGAGGTTTCTGAATTCTCCAAAATCACATTTTTCATTCTTCAAGCTATTTTTCATGCACTCATCATGTACTGTTTTCTGACACCAAATGCACCTGAGGGAAGGAAGAAACAAAGACAATTAATTTTAAACCATAATTTTAATGATGGGTAAACCGATTATTCTGTCAAAAAAATTAATAGTAATCTCATCACTATTAGACAAAAAAATCGAGCAAATAAAAGATTTACAACTCTCTACTTAGTGAAAATGGGCAATCAAGTTTGAACATACTTGGCAGTGTAATCTAATAGTGGTTTTTAAAGTGTGGTCTGGGGCCCCCCAAAATCCTTTCAGGACAACTCTGAGGTCAAAATCACTTTAATAATAAGGGGCGCCGGGGTGGCTCAGTCAGTTAAGTGTCCTTCTTTTTTTAAGATTTTATTTGTCAGAGAAAGCGAGAGTGCGTGCATAAGCAAGGGGGTGCGATAGAGGCAGAGGGAGAAGCAGATCCCCGACTCTCCGCCGAGCAGGGAACCCAATGGGGAGCTTAATCCCAGGATCCTGGGATCATGACCTGAGCCAAAGGCAGATGCTTAACTGACCGAGCCACCCAAGCGTCCCAAGGTGTCGGACGCTTGATCTTAGCTCGGGTTTTGACCTTGGGGGTCATGAGTTCAAGTCCCACATTGGGCTCCACGCTGGACGTGGAGCCTACTAAAAAAAGACAAAAACCCTTTAATAATAATACCAAGCAGTTATTCTATCTTCCTTCTCTCAAGAGTGTACAGACCCAATGCAGAAGCAGACAGGAGAATCTAGGTGGCCTCTAAATTAAAAAAGTGTCCCAAAAAAGTAAAACAGTGTCGCTCTTCTCACTAAATTTTCATTAAAATATTTTGTTATATTACTTAAAAAATGAGTATTTAAATAGTTTCTCAATTTTAATGTGTAACATGGTAAATGCCAGTAGACATAATCCACATAAACAAAAGTGGGTCTAGAACCGTGGTTCTGAATCTTAATTAAATGCCCCCTGGCCTGGGTCTTTGAAGTGTTTCCTCAGTCTAGTTTGTCCAGTTTGAAAACCTCTTAACTTATGACCATCTGTGAACACTCTAGTAAATATAGCACAATAGTCAATTTCTTGTTGGCAGTTAATACAAAACTAGCCTATACGTTTGCATTTGAAATACAGACAAAAGACATTTACATTCTGATTTGCCTCTCAGAATGCGTGTGTGTGGAACAAGCAGAGAATAGCGCTGGAAAGGTCCTAGGTTTCCATTTTTAATCTGCTAAGAATTTAATCCACTTACAGACAAGGCAGAGCTGACCATACAGACAAAAGCAGACCCACAGAAAATAATGGTTATAATTAAATGAATTAAAAAAAAAAAAAAGAGGATAAAAGTCTTTCGCCCAAGGTCAACCCTTCCGGACTTCTATTTTAAGGTTGTTTTTTTCCGATGGATGTTCAGATTTGCCAAGTGATTACTGATATTTACTCGAGTCCTATTTACTGCTGAAAGAAGTGTTATCTGCAGAATCTGTTAGAAAACTGTAAAACCACTTGCATATGTTTTGTTAGTACTCGCTTTCGAACTAAGCCTGAGAAACCACAACAGACTGCTTACGGCAGGCCAAGTCCACCAACCCCACCTACTGCGTGCGCTAGTCACTTTCAAATAGGGTACTGTTACTGAGAATAACGTGAAAGGGTCCTCCTGAATTATTGCTGTCCTCTGGGAAGAAAAGTGGGGCTGAGGGATGAGAAGAATGTTCCCCTTTTACTCTATATTTTTCCGTACTGCTGTACTGCTTGAGTTTCTAAAAACTAGGGTATATTCATGAACTCCCTTTATAAACTTTTAAAATTATATTTTAAATAATATCAGTGTATCAGAAAGACAGAAAATAAAAATCATCCAGAGACAGTTCCTCGTAACTTTTTGATGTACTTCTCAGTTTTACTGTGCATATATGCTTGTTTTTCAGGAGGGATATGATGTATGTATATACATCCGGACAGTACTTTTCTTTCCAAGTTCTCATGAATGTTTTTCTATGCCATTAAATATTTTATTTTTTTAAAGTTGTTATTTATCTATTTTGACAGAGAGAGAGAGAGAGACAGCGAGAGAGGGAACACAAGCAGGGGGAGTGGGAGAGGGAGAAGCAGGCTTCCCACGGAGCAGGGAGCCCGATGTGGGGCTCGATCCCAGGACCCCGGGATCATGACCCGAGCAGAAGGCAGGCGCTTAATGACTGAGCCACCCAGGCACCCCATCTTTTACTAGCTTTTAATAATTTCATGCACTTTTTATTGATGTAGGATATCAGCCTCTTTTCTGTCACATTTACTACAAACTTGTTTCATGTACATCAGTTTATTTTTTGATAGATCTCTATTTCCCTTTGTGATTTATTTAAATGCTTTTATGCTCTGAAGTCCTTCACCATTTCCAAACTAGACACTCGCTTATCTCTCCGCCCACCCCCCCAATTCAGTTTTCATATCTCTGTCTTTAATTCAGTGCTTCTTCTGGGGCTACAGGTTCCACTGAGAATCTCATGAAAGTATCCGGATTTCTTGGAATCTTAGCCATCTGTGAACTAAGAGCCCCTGCTTTAATCCATCTGGGGTTTATTTTGGTATATAGTGTGATATGAAGATCTTGCTTCCCCCCCGCCCCCAAGGAGTACCTGTCCTAGCACAATTCATAAAATAATCTTTTCTATCCCTACTGATTTGGGACACCTTTATCATTTACTACCTTCTCATCAATTTCACAAAAGATTCTTTTACCTAAAATGATGGCTATCATCAGCCTTTGCTCTGTAAAGGGAGAGCCAAGATGCATGCTAGCTACCCAACATTATACTTCTCCTTACAAATACCATATTCGAAATCGGGACTGGTCTCTTTATGTATTTTGTAATTAGTGTTTAAATTGATCTAGATTTCAAACCTGATGGGAAAATAAGACATTGCTAACAATGTCTTGATATTTTAGTTTCAGCAATCATATCATTGACTAATTGCTTCTTTTTACTTTGAAAATTTTAACATACACAGAAGTCAAAAGTATAGCAAAATGACTGTAAGCCAACCCTTCACTTTGATTCTTAATATTTTTTCCCACAGTTGCTTTATCTCTTTCGATGTGAACTCCTATATTCCTGAATCATTTGAAAGTATTACAGACATTATGAGATTTTACCTTTCAATACTTCAACGTGTATTTCCAAAATATACAGTCTTTTTAAAACGTTTTGCATTAGGATTTTTTTCCTACAGTAAACATAGATAAGCCCACCACCTACATTTCAGCATTAATATCTTACTGTAATTGCTTTGTTACATTTCTATCCATCCATTAATCCACCTAATTTTTGGTGCATTTCAAGTAAACTGTAGATCAGGATACCTCCTAAATGCCTCACCAAGCATCATATTACTACCTAGAGCCCATCATTTTTCTTTTGACGTAAAATTTACATGTGATGAAATGTACAAATTAGTACATTGGCTGAGTTTTGACAAATGAACATTTTCATGTAACTAAAACCTTTACCAAGACATAGAACATCACCCTATGTGCCATTCTTGTGCAGGAGTATGACTGCTTTATTTTTTTAAAAAGAAGCTTTACAGGGGCGCCTGGGTGGCTCAGTCGGTTAAGCGTCCGCCTTCGGCTCAGGTCATGATCCCAGGGTCCTGGGATGGAGCCCCGTGTCAGCTCCCTGCTCAGCGGGGAGCCTGCTTCTCCCTCTCCGCCCTGCTTGTGTGCTCTCTCTTGCTATCTCTGTCACTCTCTCTGTCTCTCTCAAATAAATAAATAAATCTTAAAAAAAAATTAAAAAAGAAAAAAAGAAGCTTTACAAGGGGAAAAAAGAAACTACTGGCAACACTGCTTATTATTTTCTGTAAAGCTACCTGTTGATGATGGCTCTCTTCTTTAGTTTGCTGGAAGAGGCGGCAGAACTACACGTCACGTTGAGATGTTCGTGTATGATATTCCCATGACAACAGGGGTTGGCCAACTACGAGTATGTCTGCCACCTGATTTTGTGAATAAAGTTTTACTGAAGCACAGCTATCCCCTTTCATTTATGTACTGTCTAGGGCTGGTTTTGTACTATGATGGACAGTGCGTTAAGTAAGGGTCCACAAAGCCTAAAACACTAAGTTTTGGCTCTTTATAGAAAGTTTGCCCACCTCTGCTCTAGAAGATGATCTGGTATCTTTCACTGTTTCAGATAATGAATGAAATGAATAAATACATACCAAGAGAACACAGAAACATAAAGTTTAAGATCAAAGCCAAGGGATGCCTGGGTGGCTCCGTCATTAAGGGTCTGCCTTTGGCTCAGGTCGTGATCCCAGGGTCCTGGGATCGAGCCCCACATCGGGCTCCCTGCTCAGCGGGAAGCCTGCTTCTCCCTCTCCCACTCCCCCCTGCTTGTGTTCCCTCTCTCACTGTCTCTCTGTCAAATAAATAAATAAAATCTTAAAAAAAAAAAAAGGTCAAAGTGGAGACTAAAGTGGCCAATGTAATTACCTCCTCAAAGTCAGAAGCTTTGTTTCATTAATCAGTGTATGTGTGTGTGTGTGGTGGGGAGGGACAGGATGTAATGAAGAAAAGGTCTTATCAATAAAAAGGCACCTTAAGGTTTCTTAACGAGACGGAATACTATGAGGAAGAAAGGTTTATTTAAAAACTGTAACAAATACTTATAACAAAATTCCCTATTTTAGTCAGAAGAGAGGTGGGAAGAAGAAAAGACCAGGAAAGGGGCCTAAGATACTAGGTGCAGGAACACAGTCTAGTGACTGGGGGTAGATGTGGGGACACACACACAAGAGAAAAAATTTACAGGGAAAGTAGAATCTGGCACAATGCCTGGCACAAAACAGATGCTTGCTATGTGAAAATTAAATAATGACTGAATGAGTATAAATTAAAGGGCCTGTGTCAGTTATTCTGCAGAGCTTAAGTGGGCTGCAGGCTTTAAAATCAGTTATTTCCTGAGTCTTTATAGTTCCCTTAAGTCTCGTACTTAGATTGTGATACAGACACGGAAGGAGCCCTTGCCAGGGCTAGATAAAATCCAGAGAGGGACAGTCGGCTTGTGTTTAAAGGTTCTAAACAGATATTTATTTTGTTTATTTTTCAGAAATATCTAATTCCTACAGAAGGTCACAGCAGACAGTAATCCTGCATAACATTATTGGCTAAAATAAATCAGAATACTACAAAACATTCAGGACACTTCTATCCTGGGATAGTAAACACTTCCTAAATTATACAGAGATAATTTCTACCATGGTTGAGGGGTTCTAGCATGCTGGGAAAAGACTGCTCAGTAACTGGTAAGAACAAGGTCGTGAGGAAAAAATCATCATGTTCACTGTGCACAAAGGGAAGGATACCTCGTTAAGGACAGAGGCTGATGTTGTAAAAGGTACATAAATACAGCAGTGGTTCTACAACTTTAGAATTACCTGCAGAGCCTGCTAGAGCAAAGATTGCTGGTCTCCAGGCCAAATTTCTGATTCGGTGGGTCTGGGGTGAAAGTAGGGTTGCCAGGAAAATAGAAGATGCTTGGTTAAATTTCAATTTCAGATAAACAGTTTTTTTGGTATAAGTCTACCCCAAATATTGCAAATGTTTTATTTTGTTTGCTAAATCTGGCAACACCAGAATGTGCATTTCTAACAAGTTTCCAAATGATGCTAATGCTGCTGGTCCGGGGAACCTACTTTGAGAACCACTGAAATATAGGCTGTTATGTCATCATCGAGAAGGAAAGATTGGTACCTGGGGGTGAGTAGAAGATCAGGTAAGGGTTCCTGGAGGAAAGGGCATGAGATGAGTCTCTAAGATGCCTAGAAACTAGCTAGGGGAGGAAAGCCTTGAGAAAGAGAAGGGCAGAACAAAAAAGCCTGATATTTTAAGGAAGGCACAGCCAGCTCAGCATTGCTGGTGCATCAAGTTTAATGCAGGCGGTAGTAGGTAAACCTGGAAGGGTAAGCGGGGTCCGGAGAGCACGTAAGACCCTGGGTATCATGGTGAGCACTGGAAGTTTACACTGAAAGACCATCAGGGTAAGTGATGGGAGCAACTGAAGGGGTTTACTAGGATTATTCGTTAAGGAGTATGTGAAGCACAGTTAAGGTATTTATGGAAGCCATTTTTATCTAATTCTGCAGACACAAAGAAGGGAAGGGAATAAGATGCAAGTCATGTCATCTTTCCAACTAATCCTAGGTTTTGAAAACTAAAGCTTACCTATAGAGAGAATTATGAAATTTACTTAAAGATGCTGGTAACCTAGCTCTCACTGATGCCAAAAGAACAATATCTAAATTTGAAAGATACCAAATAAAAATTAATGGTTATAAAACTCAGTAGTTGTTTAAAATATGTTTTTGAAAACTTTTCTTAAGTCTAAAGCTGATGTGTAAAATTGTTAAAAATAAGATTTAAAAATAGGTGTTGACCTAAGAGTGCTCATGCTAAGTCAAAAAAAAAAGGGGATTTTGAAGTAAAATAAAAAATAAAGACAAAAATTAAAAAGTAACTTGACATCCAGTGTCAGCTTTCGAATTTAGTTCCTAAACACTCTTAGGGCCCTTTCCACTTGTCAGAAATTAAACTCATGACAATGAAGATGTCCAGACCTAAGGCTGAGCCAAGGCTAGGAGTGCCTAACCCTAATCTGGGGGTTAGACATCCCAGACACAGGTCTATTTTACCACCAAGTAAAATTCTTTCAACTGTAAAATGAGAGCAGATGATCTGCGGAAGCAGCCTTCCTTCTTACCAACCTCTAAGAACAACAAAGGGTGTCTTCCCTATTTTCAGACAGTATTTAAGAACATTAATGTGTTGTCCCGTGTGTGTATTCAGAAGCCGCTAAAATATTCTTGGCTTAACCAAAGACTCTTGTCTGAGATGCTACATGTCCTGGAAGGCCATTTGGCAAAAGTGGAGTGCCTCTAAGTGCTATCTTTCACGACAGCAGCGATATCTAGATTTGAAAAAGATGCTTCTGATGCTGCCATGGAATGACACTCATTTTCATTCATTTCCCCATTCATAATACCCCAAGGAGAAGGATCAGTTTGGTGAGTCTAGGGAAAAGCTAATTTGTCCATACTTGGATTCTCCTTACTTAAAATGGAGATAATCAATAGGAACAAAAGCTAAAATACAACACACCGTGGCTATGAAGTCTGCAGCACTCAGAGACCTCCGGATCCAAGTTAAGTGCCAAGTTTCATTACCCAAAAGGGCAGGCTGGCTGAGGAGTGGGGACTGGATGTATCATCTGGGCAAATGACTACTGCAAAGCTGCCCTGCCTGTCCAATTCCAGGGACGTTTATGAGCTTGTTTCCTCGAAGTGGACAGTTTAGGCCATTTGCAGAGATCAAGGTAGGCCTCTCCGCCCACTGCATGAAATCCTGACTCCGACGCCGCATTCTGGGGCACAAAGTCCTTACCTGTAATCGCAGAGCTTGGGCTGGCTGCCGCACTGCTGCTTGCAGACCACACAGTAGCTGCACAGGGGCACGTTGCCCCGGATCCAGTGGTGGGGCATGGCATCCAGGGCCCTGCTGTCACTCTTGAGCATGATCTCCTTGCACGGGAAGCGCTTGTCGGCCTTCTTGAGGCAGCCCTCGTCCACGCGCAGCCCGCAGCAGTCGCAGAAGGCGCCCAGCAGAATGTGCTGCGCACACACGCAGCAGTAGGTGGGCTGGCTGAACAGGTCCGTGTCGCGCCAACCGTGCTTGCTCTTGCGGAAGATGTCCCTGCGGTGCAGTTGCCGGCGCGACCGCTGGAGGCTGCACCAGAAGGTGATGAACACGGGCAGCAGCACCGAGCACAGCGTCCAGAGGACCAGGTGCCCGTCGGCAAACAGGCCCTCGTAGGGCGCCGGCCGCTTCTCCCCTTCCATCTTGTCCAAGGCCGATTTCTCACTGAGAGACAAACAGGCGGGGTCCACCCGGGGCTCGCGGTCCCCGCCCGCCCCCCGCCTTTCAGGGGACCCCGAGGGCGCCGTCCGCCCAGGGGGCCCCGCTGTCTCCAAGGAGGCACAAGCGCCGCGTCTTCCCGGCGGTCCGACCCCGGAGCCTCCCGCCCAGCCGCGCCGAGGGGGCGGCGCCCAGCGCGCTCACGCTCCTCCCCGCGTCGGGCACCAGAGAAATGGACAGGCTGCCCTCGGCGGGGAGGCGGCCGCGGTGCTGGGCGCCCGGACCTCTGGGCACTGTGGCGCACGTGGGCCGCGCGGCGCCGGCAGCGCCCGCGACCGTTAGCTCGGGGCCCGCACTCCGCTCCCGGGCGCAGCCGCTCGGGTCGAGCGCGGCCTCTCGCAGGCCTCCACCCGCTCACCCCTCTCCCGAGGCCTCGCGACCGGCCCCCGCCCGCCCCTCGGGCCCTACCTCGCGTGGGCGGGGGCGCGGCCCCGGGACCCAGGGCTTGGGGCTGCCCTCGCGCCGCCGCCCGCACGAGCCCGCCTCCGGAGCCGGTCCAGGCGCCGACGCCGGCGAAGGGCCCCGCGAGCCGTACGCACGCCGAGCCGGGCGGCGCGGCCGCGGGCGGGGGCGGGGGCGGGGCCTGCGGCGCGAGCCCCGGGGCGGGGCGGAGGTGTGAGGAGGGACGCGGAGGCCGACGGGCCTGGGGGGGCGGGCCTTGGGTAAGGGTGGGGCCAGAGGAAGGGGCTGGGCCGCGGGCGTGGCTTAGGGAGTACGGTGGGCGGAGGAACAGTAAGGTGGGGGCGGTAGAGAGGATGCGAGGTTGAGCCGCACCGGTGTGTAGCCGTAGGAAGTTCTAGTATGAAAGATTTACAGTAAGCTTATCTATGACCTTCACCTTCCCCCACCTCCCTCAGTGGCCGAGGTGGGAGCTGGCACGTTTTGAATGATGGAAGGGAGAAAACTGGCAGTTTTGAGTGTTACATACTAAAAGAATGGGACAATCCAGGTCAAAAATTGATAGATGTCACCTGAGTGCTTGCCAGTTTATTAAACACACGCTGGCTTACTGTGGTCCACGCACTGTGCCAGGAGTCCCAGCACTCGCAGAGTGCCGGGCTTGTTGTAACAAGCCCGATAAGAAGCATTTATTTAGACCTATTAATAATGGCTTACTGCATCCCAGCTTCCATCTCTGCACTTGCTAGAAACCAGGCTGAGTTTATCATACCCATTTTCCAGACGAGGAAAACCAAGGGATAGACCGGTAGAGAAACATGCTTGATGCCCCAAAGCCAATGTTGGGACTGAGATCCTTTTAAGTTGGTCATCCAAGTTAGCTTCAATCCAAATCAAACCATCAGAGTGTCTCTTATTTCAAAGAACCTTGCCCCTGGGGATCTTGTTAAAAGGCAGATTCTACTTCCCTTTCTTGGGGAAGAGGCCTAAGGGTATGCATTTCTGACACACGGTCCAGCGATGCTGATGTTGAGGGTTCCCGGGACACATTTGAGTAGTCAGCAAAAATATTTAACCATCTGGATTGTGAAGATAGGGGGCTGGCTGTGGTGAAGGTGGGACCAGTGTAAGGCATCGTGAGGCTTGGAGAAGATTGATCCTGGCCATACACATCTGTGGCTCCTAGCTGAGGCAGAGCCCTTAATTTAGTTTCGATTGAAAACATAACAAAGAATACACTTTTAAAAATTGAGGGATTAAAAAAAATTCCCATTATAGAACATTTGGAAAATGCAGAAAAGAAAAAGGAAGAAGAATCATCCATCTCTCACTCCAAAGACAACCTGTGTTTGCACATCTTGGCACATTTTTTCATTAATTTCTATGGAAACTGTGGTTTACTTTTTTCCATATGAATTTTGATTATATGGTAGATATATTCTCTGTCTGGCTATTTTTTCATTTACACAATAACTTTTAACATTTTTATGAATTTGTATTTAATAGTTGCATAATATTCCATCCTATGAAGACAGTTCACAGTTGCAACCTTACCTCTGTTTTTGGCTTTTTGTCTGTAATATTTTGCTGTGATATATAATTCCTCTGTTTAGGTTTATCTCCTCAGATTCTCACATTTAGGTAAAGAATCTGAAAGGTTTAAGGCTTAAGGAAGCTTCTTTTTTAAACAATTATAGTCTTTCTTTCCTAAGTGAAAATCATCTGGGAAATTTATCTGTGTGAGGGCAGATTAATAGAGATTACCACATCTGAAGAAGACACTTTTTTTTAAAGATTTTCTTTATTTATGTATTTGAGAGAGAGAGAGAGAGCCTGTGTGCCCATCAGTGGGGGAGGAGAGGCAGAGGGGGTGGGAGGGGAAAGAATCTCAAACAGACTCCCTGCTGATCGCAGAGCCCAACATGGGGCTCCGCCTCAGGACCCCGAGATCATGACCTGGGCCTAAACCAAGAGTTGGTTGTTTAACCGACTGAGCCACCCAGGCGCCCCAAAAGCCCATTTCTTTTTAGTGGTGAATACTATTCCATTGTCTGGAATATTATTTATCACAGTTTATTGACGATCCATTTACATATCGAAGGACATCTTGTTTGTTTCCAAGATTTGGCCATTATGAATAAAGCAACTATAGACATCTGTGTGCAGGTTTTTGTATGGACATGTTTTCAACTCACCTGGAGAAATGTCCTCTCTTTAAAAATATTTTTTCTCTCTTGCTTTTTTTTTTTAAACCCTCTCCCATCCCCCTTTCTCTCTCCCATTCTCTCTCTCTCAATTTTGCTCTATTTTTCTAAAATATTTCCATAGCTCTGTCTTTGGACCTTTTTATTGATTTTTTAATTTCTAAGAACTTTTGTTGATTTGATTTTGGAATATTCCTTTTTTTTTTTTTTTTTTACAGCATCCTGTTCACATTTCATGGGAGCAGAAATGTTCTCTTGCCTCTCAGAGGATGGTGTTGGATAGTTTTTCCCTCCTCTCCTTGCATGGTTTCTGATTTCTGCACGGTGCTTTTCCCTTTGGTTTCCTTTGTCTTCATCTTCCACGTGAGTTGCTTTCACAGATGTCTCATGAACCTCCGGGTGATTCTAACGCAGCTTAAGTTTAGAGAACCACCGCCAGAGTGTCTCTTCATCTCTCTGAAGCTGATGGTCCCAACTGAGATCCCACAGAGAAAAACACAAGCTTCAGTATCTTTTCCCCAGAAGAATTCAGCTTTTCTCTCCCAGCTGAAGCCCTTTTCTTGAATGAAGTATAATATGACAGCAGCCTTAGAAGTGGTTTCACAAATTATTCGGTCCATGCTCCTCTCCCCTAGTGTGTTTATTTGTACCACTGTACGTTCTTACACTTTGCCAGTGCCCCTGTCGTTCCTGTTTAGGTTGGAGGGCAGCCTGGCACTGGCCATCGGGAATCTGACGCTGACCTTGGCTGTCCTTACTTGTTGGGCAGATGTAAGTTGGGGCCAATGTCCTGGACCCAGAGCAGAAATTATAGCCCACTTGTGGCAGCATGCAACAGGCCAGCAAGGCTCCTGTCCAAGGCCAAACCATCTTACAATTGTATTACTGCTCCAAACAGGAAGATGTGTGTTTATGTAGAAATACCAAGGATATGAAAAGGGAAGCCAAGGGCACGGGGTGTGGAGACAGAGCTGGGATATCAACTCCTACTGAAAAGGGGCCATATTTTCTTTTCTAATAAAGATGGATTTTTATTTCAACAATATATAGAATTATGTATCCTAATATGTGTTTGATTAATCTCTGTATCATTTGGTCATTGAAAACAGTTTTATAGACCTTCTATCACATGTCTTAGAATGGGATGGGTATGCAAATATAAACAAAGGTGATTTCACAAAGAGAGGAGGAATAATAATAATCATGCTCCTAATAACAATAATAACGGGTTTCCAACGATTAGATCCTTCCTGTATCTGTCAAGTACTTTACATATACTTTCTCTCTCTCTTTTTTAAAGATTTTATTTATTTATTTGACAGAGACACAGCGAGAGAGGGAACAAGCAGGGGGAGAGGCAGAGGGAGAAGCAGGCTTCCTGCCGAGCAGGGAGCCCGATGCGGGGCTCGATCCCAGGACCCTGGGACCATGACCTGAGCCGAAGGCAGACGCTTAACCGACTGAGCCACCCAGGTGCCCAACTTTCTCTTTTTTTATTAATTTATTTTTAAAATTAACTTTTCTATTTATTATTTTTAATTTTCTTTTTTTAAGTTCTCAATGACTTGCCTTGAGAGGCAAGTCATATTATAATAATTATTTTTTTCTTATAAATGAGAACACAGTAATTTGGAGAGTCAAGAAATCTGACCAATTACAGCTTCACTATAACCCAGGTACTAAGTTTCGGAGCCAGGATTCATTGATGACTCTGTGCGCCACAATCTTGGCCGTGATTCCACATGGCCTACACAGTAGATATTCATTCACTCTTGAGTGAAGCTTCTGTCAGGACCCTATAATTCACTTAGACCCAAGAGCACCCAGGTTTGGACACACTACCCATCTCATAAGAACCCCCTGTATTGGTTAGTTGTCAGAGTGAGGCTGTGTAACACACCACTCCTAGACTCTGCAGCTTAAGATAACAGCATGTAATCTTCAGGATCTGCAGGTTATGAGTGGCTGTGCTTCACGCCGTGGTGGCTGGAGGCCCGGTGAGCTGAGTGGGGTTGAGTGGGTCCACTGCTAGGTGGGCTGAGCTCCTTGCTCAGATTCCTCTCCATTTGAGTTAATTCTGAGATTCAGCTTGAAGTGGGGGTGGGGGGCAGCTGTCTGGGGGAAGCTCTTTTTGGAGCAATGACAGAAATGCAAGAGGGTGCACCTAGGTGCACAAACACACGGCATGTGCCCTTGTTTGTGCTGTGTCTGACACCACTCCATTGTCTGAAGCAAGTCCCTTGGTTGAGCCCAAGGTCGGAGGGCAGGACTGCAAAGTCATATGGCAAAGAGCACACATACATGATGGTGGTGGTGACGAGCCGATGGGGACGATCACCCACCGCACCTGCCCACACCTGACACCTGTGGGCACAACATGCCTGCAAAGGAACATGTATAGGGTCCATGTGCAGCTTATGGAGGGACTATTATAAAAATTATAAGAGAATTATTTGTATACTGTAAAAATACAGAGTTTATAGTCTAGTGGGGAAGGTAGATAGTAAAAAAAATGAAAACAACTACAAAAAGGAATATTAGAAGTTATTTAATTGACTCTGGGCCTAAAGATAGTGGACACATTATAATTCTCTTGGGACAGATTCAGCATCTTTCTATAATTTTTTTTGTTTCTATTTTTGTTTTTAAAGATGTTTCCCTTGTCTCTGAAGTTTCTTTGGCTGAGAGAATTAGAAATCACTGTCTTGGGGCACCTGGGTGCCTCAGTCGGTTGGGCATCTGACTCTTGGTTTTGGCTTGGGTCCTGATCTCATGGCTCGTAGGATTGAACCCCTTGTCGGGCTCAGTGCTCAGTGGGAGTCTGCTTGGATATTCTTTCCCTCTGCCCCTTCCCCTGCTCACACACACTCTCAAATAAATAAATAAATCTTAAAATAAAGAAATCGCTATCTTATCCTTTTTTTTAAAAAGATTTTATTTATTTATTTGAGAGACAGAGAGAGCATGAGGGGGAGGGGAAGAAGGAGAGGGAGAAGCAGACTCCCTGCTGAGCAGGGAGCCCGACCCCAGGACCCTGGGATCATGACAGGAGCTGAAGGCAGATGCTTAACTGGCTGAGCCACCCAGGTGCCCCCACTGTCTTATCCTTTTAAGAAAGTATCTGGTGTCATCGGTCCTTAAACATCAGTGTAATTTGAGAATTCCTTTTATTTATTTTTTATTTTTTAAATATTTTATTTTTAAGCAATCTCTACGCCCAGCGTGGAGCTCAAACTCACAACCCTGAGAACAAGAGTTGCATGCTCTGCTGACTAAGCCAGCTAGGCACCCCAAGAATTCCTTTTACAAAGAGTTGGGAAACCCACACAAATGGAAATATCAGTTATGTTAGGATGCTGAGAACATGGGTGGTAGTATTCTTTCTGTTGGGAATTGGTAATGCAGCTTTCCTAGGCCTCAGCATCTAATGAAGACCTTGAGATTGATTAAAATCCTAGGAAAACAGTCCGAGGCACAGCAGTGCCATCTCTCCATCTCCAGTGGATTCCCTGGTACTCCTGGCAACTTCTGGAATAGTTAACCGTGGTGGCCTTGAGTACCCCCCCCCCCGCCCCGCCACCCGCCACCCCGCCACCCCCGCCACCCCGCCACCCCGCCACCCCGACCTTGTTTGTCCCCGGTTCTGTTCTCTAGGCTGCCACCTTGTGGAGTTTTTGGGAATTGCATCTTCAACTGGGAGCCCTGCAGATTCGCCTAATTGATCTTTCCCTGAGAATCAGGGGTAAGGGGTAGAAAAGAATTCTCCTCACCCGAGTGACACTCATTACAAAGTGACCTTGCTCTTTCAGTTTTCCTATAGTTACCCCTTTAGGACAATATTGACAGAGGGACATTTGAATGGCCCAGCCAGGGGCGCCTGGGTGGCTCAGTTGGTTAAGTGACTGCCTTCGGCTGAGGTCAAGATCCTGGAGTCCTGGGATCGAGTCCCGCCTCGGACTCCCTGCTCAGTGGGGAGTCTGCTTCTTCCTCTGATCCTCCCCCCTCTCATGCTCTCTTTCTCTCTTTCAAATAAAGAAATAAAATCTTTAAAAAAATGGCCCAGCCATCACACCTGAAGAGCCCTCTGCCCCTTCCCCTGAGACCTTGAACCAGCATCCGACGGTGGGATACAGACACCTGACTGTCTCTAATAGCATCTCTCCAGTCCACCAGATGTTCCTTTTCTCTATCTCTCTCTTTTTTTTATTACAAAGGTAATACATGGTTCCTTAGAGCTTATGGTCCAGCGGAAGAGACAGATTTTAAATAGTAAACAAAACCAGTATTTACACATTATGGTGAGTGCTATGAAAGGAGTGGAATGGTGGGGGGGTGGGGCAGGGAACCTTTATTAGGTTGGTAAAGGCAGGCTTGCCTGAGCAAGAGAGCTTTCAAATCAAAACCTGAAGGATGAGAAGGACCCGGCCATTAAAAGAGCGAGGAGGAGCATATGTGAAGGTGCTGAGGTGGGAAAGAGTTTGTTAAATTGAAAATAACGGAGTGTGGCTAGATTGCAGTGAGCTAGAGGGGAGTGGTCGGAATGGGGCTGGAAAGGGCAGCAGGTAACAGGGTCCTGTGGTGCATGGGAAGGATTCTGATTTTATTCTGAGTCCAGTGAAGATAAGAAAGGATTTTTTTTTAAAGATTTTATTTATTTATTTATTTGAGAGAGAAAGAGCATGAGTAATGGGGGGGGTCGAGGGAGAGGGAGAAGCAGGCTCCCCGCTGAGCAGGGAGCCCCATAATGATGACATGGGGCTCGATCCCAGGACCCTGGGATCACAACCTGAGCCAAAGGCAGACGCTTAACTGACGGTGCCACCCAGGCGCCCCAAGAAAGGATTCTTAATCAGGGAAGTAATGAGGTCCATTTTCTGTTTTAAGTAAGTCATCATTGCTGCATGTAGAATGGATCGAAGTGAACAGGAAAGGAAGTTGGGAGACCAGTTGGGAGCCTGGTGGCGGAAGCTGGGTGAGGAGTAATAGGAGCCTAGATCAGGTGGTGGGCACAGAGACAGAAGGATCTAGACCCATGCTGTCCAATATGGTAGCCACCAGCCACATGTGGCTACTGAGCACTTGAAATACATGAGCGTAAAAACACATACCAGATTTTGAAGGCTTGGTACAAAACAACAAAATATCTCATTAATAATTTGCTTAGCTTCCTTACATATTGACATAATAATATTGTGGACATTTCATGATACATAAAATAGAATATAAAAAACTTTCACCCCAGGGCGCCTGGGTGGCTCAGTCGTTAAGCATCTGCCTTCGGCTCAGATCATGGTCCCAGGGTCCTGGGATCAAGCCCCGCATCGGGCTCCCTGCTCCGCGGGAAGCCTGCTTCTCCCTCTCCCACTCCCCCTGCTTGTGTTCCCTCTCACGCTCTGTCTCTCTCTGTCAAGTAAATAAATAAAATCTTAAAAAAAATTTTTTTCACCTGTTTCTTACTTAAAAAAATGTGGCTACTAGAAAAATTTGAATTATGTATGTGGCTTGTATCTGTAGCTCGCATTATGTTTTTTTTTGAACACTGCTGATATGGACAAAAATTACTGAATTTAAAAAATACTTTTCTAGCAAATTTACATTGGACACATTAGAAATTTCTAACTAGGTATAAATTTTCTTTTTCTGGTCCACTGAAGGTATTTTTTTGATATAACAAAACAATACAGTTAGTGTTCAATTCCAACCACAAAGAGCAAAAGCAATGAAAAATTTGACAATGCACATAAAAAACCCCAAGATGTTTAATATGACAAATATCTGTTCCTAAAATAATGTTCCTAAAATTCCTCAGTTATTGAAAACTATATAAAAATAGAAGGATGGTTAACAGTGACAGAGAGCATAAAACCAAAGATCTAACTCTGAGCAACTTTGCTGACAATGCATGATTTCCCCCCTTGTTTACAATTTGTTCAAGCTGCCTTTATACCAACAGAGTAGGCAGAACATTTAGGTTCAATATCAGTTACACAACATTAGCATTAATTCGGACAACTACAGAGGGGGCATTGTTTTCCTTTGACCTGGCCAAGTGACCACAGAAACAGGGGATCATTTCTCTGAATTGAGGATTTCATCTCCATAAATGCCACATGCCTTCTAGATATATTTTAAGAACATATTTGATCATTTCTTTATGTAATATTTATAGATGATTTGAACTCAAAAGGATGTCAGCTTACTGAGATTTTATTGTCTTTACAAAAATAACCTTAAGTCTGGAGTGGGGACTGCTTACCCCCCTTACTGAGAGCCTGTTGCGGGAGGCCCTTTTGGGCATAATGGGAAGAGCAGTGGCCTTTAAAGACTGAAGAGTTTGGCTCAACTTCAGCATCCATAATGTGTGCACTTGATCATGGTTCTGTCTCTCCAAACCTCACGTCCTTACCTGTAAAAGGGAGATGGTGCTAGCTGCCAATTTTCCCTCATCTTTAATCACACCCACAAGATAGGGAGGAAACCGAGTTTCAGGAAGGGTAAGGATTTACTGAAGGTTACATTGCTAGAAAGAGGTGAAGCCAGGACACAAACCCTGGTCTTTCTGGCTCCACAGTCAGCTGAAAAAAAATTTCCCCCTTTGCTGTGCCCTTTGCCAATTTCCCCGCCTACCTTTGAAACTCCCAGGAAGGTCAAATCAAATTGGTGAACTGGCTTTGGAGAAATGCCATACAATGGGCAAATGTAAGAGGTGATTAATGAAAGAGATGTAAACAGTAGGAGCATACTCTGAAGCTACAGACACTCACAAACTGCTGTATGATGTAGCTGTGTCTGTTTAAATGAAGCGAATATCAACGTTGCTTTTTCAAATTCGTGCCCTCAAAGTCACATCACAGAGGGGTAATTTTCTTGCTCGAATGAAAATTGACAGGGATTCAGAGGAAAATAGTTTAGTGGTCATACTAAAAACTCAGAGTCAGATGCACTTAGCATCATACCGTAAGTGTAGTTAGTCACAGCGTAAACAAGCCTGGGGCCGGAAGTGGCTTCCTTCAAGTAGGCTGGCTCATTCCTGGGGGCGGGGGGCGGCATTCATTCTGCAAGAGGCTGAGACAGGAACCAAGGCGGGATGGAGAAGCTTTTTGTGATTGTCCTCTCCCTTACCTTACTGACTTGCTTCACAGGTGAGCATCCACTCTGAAAAAGGCCTATTTCTCTGCTGACATGATAAACTGGAATAAGTCTATTTTATATTTAAAAAATTTTTTCATGTCAAAGAATATGTAATATATGATAATTCAACGCTTCCCCTGCCAAGAGCAGACTCCCAGAATTGCTATCATTAGAGATAGATTATTTTTTAAAATCTTTAAACGTGCTTGAATATTAATTCTCAGAAATGCTGATAAATCTTTAACTATACCATCTTTTATTTTATTGTTTTTAGAGATTTTATTTATTTATTTACTTACTTATTTGAGAGAGAGCCAGAGAGAGCCAGAGAGAGAGCACGAGCAGAGGGGACGGGCAGAGGCAGAAGCAGGCTCCCCACTAAGCAGGGAGCCTGATGCGGGGCTCGATCCCAGGACCCTGGGATCATGACCTGAGCCAAAGGCAGACGCCTGACCGACTGAGCCACCCAGGCGCCCCAACTGTACCATATTTTAGAGTTCATATGAGATCGTCAAGACTTCACAGACTTTTATGTGATGATATCATTTGGAGTTCATGTTTGATTATTAAAACAATATAATTTTATTATCATAATATCTTCTTCGAGAGATCACGTGTGATTATCAAGTTTAACACAATCTTGTTCTTATGGAGAATCTTCCAATAACAAGTTTTTGTTGATTTAGTGTTTTGGGGATTTAAAGAAAAAAACCATCAAAGCAAACCTAAGGGACAAGAAACATATTGACCAGGGAACTGAGGAAAACATGTTTTAAAAAAACTTATCCAGGGGCATCTGGCTGGCTTAGTTGGTAGAGCGTGGGACTCTTGGTCTCGGAGTCGTGAGTTTGAGCCCCACGTTGGGTAGAGAGATGACTTAAAAAAGAAGGAAAAAGAAAAACCCCATATTCATTAAATTAGCTCCCACTTTTTAAGAAATGCACCATTGCAATAGGTAAGTCTAAGTTGTGCAGCTTTTGTTCTGGGTTTCCCATGTCAGGAGCAATTCAGAATTCTTCCCGGAGCCCTCTGGAATGCCATGTCCTTTGGGACAGGTCCCTGTGAAAGAACTTTTGTGTTTGACCGAAATTGAACTTGCAAACCCTTGGTCTTGGCCTGTGAGCTGGAGCGTGTGCAGGTGTGCCGAGAATCCCTCAGGCCCCTTCCTGGCTTTTTCAGGGTCCTCCCCGATTCTGACAG
This sequence comes from Zalophus californianus, assembly GCF_009762305.2. Taxonomy (NCBI): domain Eukaryota; kingdom Metazoa; phylum Chordata; class Mammalia; order Carnivora; family Otariidae; genus Zalophus; species Zalophus californianus. The sequence goes on from NC_045610.1 coordinate 29,422,545, forward strand.
AAAAGCAGGCCAAGCAGCTCCTCAGGTCCCGACGCCAGGACAGGCCCAGCAAACCCGGCTTCCCTGACGAGCCCATGCGGGTGAGTGCAGGCGTCCCGTTACTTGCAGGGAAGGGGCCATCATTTCCCCGCTCATGCATTCTGAAATCAAGCCAGGTGCTGGTGCCAGCCCAGCCTCCACTGCTCCATGGAGGTTCTGTAGGGTCTCAGGGGGAAGGGCAGCTCAAACTTTTCCTCACGCCTTTTCTCCTACGGAGGGGCCAGTCCCGCTCGCCGGCTCTGCACACAGTATTTACGATGCACACAGTGGGGCTGTTGGCCAGAGTCCCAGGATCTCCGTTGGGCTGCGGGATGTCGCCCCTGAACGGGATGCTGGGGAGCTGTGTGTTGTAGCCGGTGCCAACTGCATCTTCCCCTCTTCTCCTGGGTGTCCAGCAAGCCGGACCAGCATCCTCAGCCAACGGAGCTCTGTCTGGACAGGCAGACCCTCTGCCCTGCTGCCTGTGGGGTTCTGCCTTCACCTCACGCCTCTGATTTCGGTCTTTAGCCTCAGGCCTGACCTGTGGGTTTATGGTGTCCATCTGCCTCGTCTTTCTGAAACAGGACACCGTCCGTCCCTTCACTTTGTGACTTGTGTGGGTGCTATCAGACCCTGCTGGCCCTGGCCTGGCTTGTCTCCCCATCCTGGGGCAGAAGTACCGACATCCCTGGTATTTTTACCAGGATGAGCTCATTTAAAAGTCTCTTATCCAGATGCAGTATTAAACAGAAAAAAAAAAAAATGCAGTTGTTGCACAGTGCAGGAGAGTGCTGGCCCTGGGTCAGACTGTGTAGGTGAGGCTCCCCCTTTTCTACCCATGTGAACTTGGGTGCCTCTCCTCATGTTCCTGTACCTCTGGACTCTTGTCTATAAGATTGGGTAAAAATGAATATTACTTACATTCCTATATTGTTATTATTCTAAATAATAACATAAAATAACTACTTTATAAGGATAAAGTAAAGGAATTCCTAGTAAGGCACTCATAACCCTACTCAACAAACAGTAACTACTCCTTTGAGTATTAAGTACCAGGCACCAGGCAAGTTGCAGAGACTGTTGCCTGGAATTCTGCTCAGAGTTGGTAGCAGACACAGAGAAGTCAGTGAATGGCTGTTATACAAAGTGGCTTAGAAATGAGTCAGGGACTTCAGGCTGTCAAGAGTGAATATGGCTCGACTTCCTCCCTCCCTCCCTCCCTCCCTCCCTTCCTCTCTCCCTCCCTCCCTTCCTCCCTCCCTTCCTCCCTCCCTCCCTCCCTCCCTCCCTCCCTCCCTCCCTCCCTTCCTCCCTCCCTCCCTCCCTCCCTCCCTCCCTCCCTTCCTCCCTCCCTCCCTCCCTCCCTCCCTTCCTCCCTCCCTCCCTTCCTCCCTCCCTCCCTCCTTCCCTTCCTCCCTCCCTCCCTCCCTCCCTTCCTTCCTCCCTCCCTTCCTCCCTCCCTCCCTCCCTTCCTGCCTTCCTCCCTCCCTCCCTCCCTCCCTTCCTTCCTCCCTCCCTCCCTTCCTCCCTCCCTCCCTCCCTTCCTTCCTTCCTCCCTCCCTCCCTCCCTCCCTCCCTCCCTCCCTCCCTTCCTCCCTCCCTCCCTCCCTCCCTTCCTTCCTGCCTTCCTCCCTCCCTCCCTCCCTCCCTTCCTTCCTCCCTCCCTCCCTCCCTTCCTTCCTTCTTCCTCCCTTCCTCCCTCCCTCCCTCCCTCCCTTCCTCCCTGCCTCCCTCCCTCCCTCCCTCCCTTCCTTCCTTCCTCCCTCCCTTCCTTCCTTCCTTCCTCCCTCCCTCCCTCCCTCCCTCCCTTCCTTCCTTCCTCCCTCCCTTCCTTCCTTCCTCCCTCCCTCCCTCCCTCCCTCTCTTCCTCCCTCCCTCCCTCCCTTCCTCCCTCCCTCCCTTCCTTCCTCCCTCCCTCCCTCCCTCCCTCCCTCCCTTCCTTCCTCCCTCCCTCCCTCCCTCCCTCCCTCCCTTCCTTCCTCCTCCCTCCCTCCCTCCCTCCCTTCCTTCTCCCTCCCTCCCTCCCTCCCTTCCTCCCTCCCTTCCTTCCTTCCTTCCTCCCTCCCTTCCTTCCTTCCTCCCTCCCTCCCTCCCTCCCTCCCTCCTTCCTTCCTTCCTCCCTCTCTTCCTTCCTTCCTCCCTCCCTTCCTTCCTCCCTTCCTCCCTCCCTCCCTCCCTCCCTTCCTTCCTTCCTCCCTCTCTTCCTTCCTTCCTCCCTCCCTTCCTTCCTCCCTTCCTCCCTCCCTCCCTCCCTCCCTCCCTCCCTTCCTCCCTCCCTTCCTTCCTTCCTCCCTCCCTCCCTCCCTCCCTCCCTTCCTTCCTCCCTCCCTCCCTCCCTCCCTCCCTTCCTCCCTCCCTCCCTCCCTCCCTTCCTTCCTCCCTCCCTCCCTCCCTTCCTCCCTCCCTCCCTTCCTTCCTTCCTCCCTCCCTCCCTCCCTCCCTTCCTCCCTCCCTTCCTCCCTCCCTCCCTCCCTCCCTCCCTCCCTTCCTGCCTTCCTCCCTCCCTCCCTCCCTCCCTCCCTTCCTCCTTCCTCCCTCCCTTCCTTCCTCCCTCCCTTCCTCCCTCCCTCCCTCCCTCCCTCCCTCCCTTCCTTCCTTCCTCCCTCCCTCCCTTCCTTCCTTCCTCCCTCCCTCCCTCCCTTCCTTCCTCCCTCCCTCCCTCCCTCCCTCCCTCCCTCCCTCCCTTCTTGCCTTCCTCCCTCCCTCCCTCCCTCCCTCCCTTCCTCCCTCCCTCCCTTCCTTCCTTCCTCCCTCCCTCCCTCCCTCCCTTCCTCCCTCCCTTCCTCCCTCCCTCCCTCCCTCCCTCCCTTCCTGCCTTCCTCCCTCCCTCCCTCCCTCCCTCCCTTCCTCCCTCCCTCCCTTCCTTCCTTCCTCCCTCCCTCCCTCCCTCCCTTCCTCCCTCCCTTCCTCCCTCCCTCCCTCCCTCCCTTCCTTCCTTCCTCCCTCCCTCCCTTCCTTCCTTCCTCCCTCCCTTCCTTCCTTCCTCCCTCCCTCCCTCCCTCCCTCCCTCCCTTCCTTCCTTCCTCCCTCCCTTCCTTCCTGCCTTCCTCCCTCCCTCCCTCCCTTCCTCCCTCCCTCCCTTCCTTCCTTCCTCCCTCCCTCCCTCCCTCCCTCCCTTCCTTCCTTCCTTCTTCCTTCCTTCCAGTCAGATGTGACTTGGATTATCTAAGTGCAGGGTAGGGGGGGACTGGGAGGGGCCAGGTGCAAGATCAGGAAGGGCTGGAGTACCTTGGACTTTATCTTGTGTTCAGTGGAAGACAATGGAAGTTTTCAAATGGGGAAGTGCAGACTGGAGCGTTAGACAGATGGTTTGAGAAGTGGTTAGAAGAGAAGAGGCCCCGGATTGAAGTGTGGGGATGCCAACGCTCAGAGGTGAGCCGAAGAGGAGGAACTCGAAGGGGCTGAGAAGGAATGTGGGGAGATATTGGAGAAACCGAGAGAGGGTGAGGAGCAGGATGCCTGGCTCTAGGGTCCCTGGGGGCTCTAACTGGTCCCTTGTGCTTTTGGCATGATGTCTGGAGGGCCCATTCCAGAGGTTCTTCCTCAGGGGCCCTAGGAGGCTGGGAGAAGCCAAGAAGCTGCTCCCCTCCAGGTGCCCAGGAGACAGGCTTTAATCAGCAATGGAGTTGGCCCCTGGGCATTTTCTCTGCTGGCACCTGCCCCTGGCTTTTCTGAGCTCTGGCTGGGGAAGAGCAGTCTTCACAGGGGCTGAAGGCATCGTAGGCATCGGGCAACAGGTGAGTTTGGACTGTTGCAGCAGGTGGGGTTGAGCCATTGCAGATCAGCTCCCTGCCTCCCGCACTCCACCCCCAGCCCCCTGCCCCGTGTCAGCCTCCACACCATTCTAGACTTGTGTCCCCAGCCGTGGCTTGGAGAGGTCTTTCCCTGCCCAGAACTTCCAAGAGCCCCTTCTCTGACCATTTCCTTCCTCCTGGCGTCTGGTCGCCACTGGCCTTCACCTGTGACAACCTTGTGATTTTACTGAGTGTCTGGCTTCTTTGGTTTTGTTCTGTTTTTGATCATCTTTTATAGGCTGATCACCAATGACTTAACTGCCTTGAACCTACCTTATCTAGATTCTTTGTGATTCTCTCTTTCCTCAGAACTCCCCGCTCACCCCACCAATCATTTTCCATCCATCCTGCGTCCAGCCCAGCCCTGCATGTCCCTCACCGAGACACTGACCCTATGTCCAGAACCCTCTGCCACTCAGCCAAATTTGGACAAGTGCTCATATGACCTACAGTTGAAATGGGAAATAAAGATGCAATAAACTGTTTGGTGGCTAGCCTACCTCAGTAGTTCTCATCCAGGGGTGATTTTCCTCCCCCATCCCCAGGGACATCTGGCAGTGTTTGGAGACATTTTGGTTGTCACAACCACGGGGATGGGAGGGGGGGGTTTCCTATTGGCATCTAATGGGTTAAGGCCAGGAATGCTCCTAGACATCCTCCAAAGCACAGGGCAGCTCCTGTAACAAAGAATGATCTTGCCTAAAATGTCCACATTGCTCAGGGCGAGGAACCCTGGCTACGCAATGCCGAACAACCTCTTTCTCTTCTATTCTGTGTGTCTCTTGCACTACCATTCACTATTCTATTCTATTCTATTCTATTTATTATATTATATCACCCGCATGCAGAACCAGCTGAATCAACAAGCAATTTCTGGTATTACATTTTTCCAGGAATGTGTTTCTTAATCTTGGCTGTATGCTGGAACCAACCTGGGAAGTTAAAATTATCTGATGCCCAGGTCCCACTCCCAGGGGGGTGGCCTGGGGTACTGGGTGGGTGTCACAGCTCCCCAGGTGGTATCGCCGTGTAGCCGAAGCTGAGAACCCCTGTGCCAGGCCTTCTGGGAGAGACCTGCCATGTGTCATACCAGCTCCCGTAGTCCAGTCGGGACCACAAAAGCCAAGAGCATGAAACATTTAGGAAACAGTTAAAGGTTGAACTGAGTGGTACGGAGAGTAAATGCGCCAGTCTGGATTCAGCTCAGACAGCGAGAATGAGAGGGTCACGTGGTGCATGCAGAGAGCGCTCCTTGCTGACCCAGATGTGCCCTTCATTATACTTTCCATTGACTGGGCCATACCAAGTGCCAGGTACCGGGTTCGGAAAACGAACTAGACATCCTTCCTTTGTTCCAGGTGCCTGTGTCCATTGTGTGGAGACGTGTAGAGTCAGAGCGATCCACCTGGCTTTGAGTTCTCTAATGAGGTTGAGGGGAGAGGGTCTCTAGCTCTAACTGGAAGGAGGGAGGAGGTTAGAAAGGCTTCCCAGAGGAGGTGTCCATCTGACTGAGGCTTGAAGGATGAAGAGTTTTCAGGCCATGCAAGGGATGGAGGTGACATGGGCAGGATAGTCCCCCCAATGTGATTTCAGTCCAGATTCTGCCACTAACTGGTCATGGACTTTGGGCTTTGGGCGTAGGATGAGTCAATTCCCTTTCTCTGGAGCTCAGTTCTCTCCAACAAGTGCAGAGAATTTGCCGAGAATCTGGCTACGAGATCTGGTTTAGGTCTTGTATTTTAGGGTTCCGAATAGAACTTCGGGGGACGACCCAGGTTTCCTGGTAGCCAGGCTGCAGCTTGAGGAAAAGCCCCGGGCAGCAGGACTCGGCCCCCGGCGAGGAGCCAGAAGGGTTTACTTAGAGGCCCCTGGAGGGCTTCTCTAAAGCTCCAGAGCCTCCTCCCCTCGTGCCGGCCCTGCTGCCGCCGTATCCAGCATCCTAGATTTATATTTGACCTCTTCCCCCACATCGGGTCTCGTTGTTGACTTTTCCTTCTTATGGATTCGCTGACAGCAAAATGAATACCAATCACCTGTCAGGTACAAGAAGCATTTGCTCATTTTAGGTGAGTGCCTGACATCATGATGATCCTGGTCCTACATCACTGTTGCATGTGAGCATTGGACACAGTGACCCCACATTTGTCTGGTCATGAGGAGGCCACAGGGGGGACCTCTGGTCGCAGGGGAGGTCAGGGTGGTGGATGGAACTGCCACACAGGCTTACAACCTACAGCATGGGGCCCAGGGGGTTAAGTCCCTTTGATCTGTGGGGAAACACATTTCCCTATTCTTGACCTTTTGCCAAGATCACCTGCTACCCTCCTTGTTTCTCTGTGCAAACCATCTGCTAGGGAAAAGGGCAGGGTGGGCGCACCGTCCTATAGATGCACCGTCCTGTGTATCTGGTGTATGCATATCATGCGCGGCGTTGTGTATGTGAGGGTGCGTGTGTGGGAGTGTGTGTAGGGTTCGTGTATGACTGTGTGTGTCTGTGTACGTGTGAGGGTATGTGCATGTATGTTTTGGAAAAGACCTTGCAGAATAATTTTGGTCTGGATTCCAATTCTCTCTCCTCCACTTTTGACCTTGACTTGCGTCCCTGGAATATAGGAAAGGACAGGCGATGGCAACGGGAGGTCCTGTGGGGCCAGGTTGGAAGGCCACAGCTGTCAGCAGAGGTGACTTCCGTTCTCAGCAGGAGCCCCCCGGGGATTTTAAGCGGGGGAGTGATGAGTCTGGAGCCAGTCGACTGGAGCCATGCAGAGGTCCGGGACAAGCCTCTTCAACTCTTGTCTTTCAGCCACTGCTACACATGGGTAATGAGCGATGACATTTTTGGACAGGTTATCGCTCCTCTTTGCCATGGGACCCAGGAGACAGACAGGTGGACGGGGACAAATGAAAAGAGGGAGTGATCTCTGAGGAATGAGTGCGCCCTTGGGAGCTGAGCCTTGAGACTAGTGCTCCCCCCTGAGTTGAAATCACTGAGAGGTGAATGGTTGGGTTATTTTATCTCACTTCTCCCTTCTGAGGGGCTTGCAGAAGAAAACGAGTTCCGAGAGAGGAGAGGCCAGTGATGCAGGTGAACGAATGAAGCTTTGGGGACGTATTAAGAATTCCAAATGCAAACAAGTATGAAGATTTGCAGCAGTCCCCTGTTCATGAGTATTTACTAAGCAATGCTATGATCTTTTTTTAAAAAAAACATTTTATTTATTTTTGCGTGCCCACGAGAGAGAGAGAGAGAGAGAGAGAGAGTACGAGTCAGGGGGGAGGGTCAGGGGGAGAAGCGGACTCCCCACCAAGTGGGGATCCTGATGTGGGACTTGATCCCAGCACCCTAGGATCGTGACCTGAGCCGAAAGCAGACGCTTAACTGACGGAGCCACCCAGGCGCCCCTCCAATGTTTATGATCTTGAAGCATGGCTCAAGTATTGGCAGATGTTGGCTTCTGCGGACATACAGGCTTTTCGGAAACACGTTCAGACCAGCCCTGCCAGCGCATCCAAGGGGCTGGACTGTTTTGACCCCATGAATTCTGCCGATTCACTGCAAGGACAGTTCTTTCCTGCCCCTGTGGTGGGAAGGACATATGCTCTTGGAAAGGTGCGGCCCTGTGTCCGGGGAGGGCTGGTTTCTGTTCCAGAGGAGTGGAAGCATTGTGCTAGGATCCTTGACAGAAGAAGGTAGAACCCCAGTGGGGATGGGGATGGACACCAAGAGGAGAGATGGTTCTGGGGAAGAAAACAGGAGGGATGTTGACTGTATGGGGGCAGCCGGGCAGGAAGCGGTAGGGGATATGAAGAGGGGTTGAAGAGAGAGAGAAGCGGGTGGGAAGGTGGGGCCTCAGGAGAAAAGTCCTCACTGAGAAATTCCTTGTGATAGCAATAGCGGACAATCTTATTGCTATAGCCGCTGTTTTGTGCTCTGCGCTGTCACTACCCTCTGCAACCCCCAGACCTCAGGAGAAGTCGGTGAACCCTGCAATGTTGTGTTAGTGGCTCTTGTGGGGAATGGCGGGTGGTGGGCAGTGTGTCGGGTGGTTGACAAAAAAGGATGGTAATCACTCAAATCTGGAAGCCACAGTGGTGGCAAAACAGGCCATGAGACTGATTCGGGAGAAACATGGCCCCCGAATCTTCAGGGATTTGGGGGAGTGGTTCTAGACCTCACAGGAATGTGATGGACACTCCCGGAAGGCTGGGATTTGCTGGGGGTGGGGGGACAGCCCATCTGGATTAGGTGTCAGCCCGAATCACTTTGGGATCAACATCAGGACCCCAAGGACAGTTCGCAAAGACATAGTGTTAGAAGAGCTTTAGCATCACGAAGCCTCAAGATCCCCAGGGAGGGAAAAAAATCTGACTGGGAAGAAATCAATGCATGGGAAGAAGAGCCGGGTTTATGTTTAGAGGGAAGAAAGTGGAAAAAAATATTCTGAGATTTCCCTGAATATTTCCTCAGCCATGATTATGCATGTATGTTGATTTTCGGGGTTTGGGTCTAAACTCAAAATGTGGTCCCCAGTCCTGGCTGGTGGGCTTCTTGGAGCCTCAGGCTCCTCCTCGCACCTCTTGCAGGCCAAGTCTGCACCTCCGCCAGGCCCCACAGGCCACAGGCACACTTCGGTCTGCGAGAACTAAGTTCAGTCCTGCAGAGCTACCTGTGAGGCGGGCTCTTAACCTCTGTTCCCGACGTCCTAGGGCTCAGGAGCCAGCCCATGTTTGTTTTGTATGACACAACTGATCTCTCCCCCTTCCTTCTGGGCACTCTGCTCATTTGGATTCCAGTCTCCCGGGACACCTTGCCCCTGACTTCTCTTCCTGCTTGGCAGTTTCTGCTCCTCCATCTGCTTTGCAGGATCCTTAGTCCTTTAAATGTCAGAGAGTCCCAGGGTCTGCCTTCCTACCTCATCCAATCCTGGGTGCTAGAGGCCTGTCAGCCCCCTCCCTGCCCCCAGCTTGGCCTCCCCGCACCGGCCTCCTCATTGTGCTCTGAATACATCAGGCTTATCTATCGCTTCACTGCTGAAGTAAGGCTGTGTGGTAAGTGGGGTTGGGTTTGTTCTGCAACTTGCTTTTTTTTCTTTTTCATTCAACCATATGTCTTATTCTGGCTCATTTTTACCTGAAGCATAGTCTAAATGTATCATGCTATGGCCTGAATGTTTGTGTCCCCCCCCCCCAATTCATAAGTCGACCTCCTAACCCCCAGTGTGATTGGGCTCCAGAGGGTTCCCTAGTGCTCTCTGCCAAGTGAAGTGACAGCGAGAAGTCCGTGACCCGAAAGGGGGCTCTCACCTGACCACACTGGGCCCTTAACCTCGGACTTCCAGCCTCCAAAGTGTGAGAAACAAATTGGTCTTGTTGATAAGCGACCCAGTCTGTGGTGTTTTGTTAGAGAAGCCCAAATGGGCTAAGGCATATTTCAACTTAACCTACTTAGCCCTTCCCAGAACAATGGACATTTTTAGTTATTTCCAGTGTGTGATGAAGATCCTTGCACACACACGTTTGGCCGAGTTCAATGATAACATATGGAATTGCTGAGTCAGAGGGTTTATGCACTTTTGACTGAATTAAATCTGGCCAAATTGCCTGATCAACTGTACCAACCCCCAGCTTGAGCACGTGTGAGAATACTCGGGTCCCTACACTCTTGCTAGGACTTTCAAAATGGAAAGAAATAAAGTTTTAAAAGATAACTTCACGTATCTACTCTTCTCTCTGTACATACGTATGGAGACACGTTGCCAAACAATAGTGACAGTATTCTCTTGGTGATAAGATTTGGGGCAAATCTGGTGATGGGTATTAAGAGGGCACGTTCTGCGTGGAGCACTGGGTGTTATGCACAAACAATAAATCATGGAACACTACATCAAAAACTAATGATGTAATGTATGGGGATTAACATAACAATAAAAAAATAAAAAAAAGATTTGGTGCAAACTTTTTACTTTCATCTTTACGTCCTTTTTGCTACTCCTCAGTGTATTCACTTCCTATGGCCGCCGTAACAAAGTGCCCCAAATGGGGTAACTTCTGACGGTAGACATTGATGCCCCTCTCGTTGGTTCTCTAATCCAGATCTAGAGACCAGAAATTAAAAAAAAAAATGTTGGCAGGCTTGGTTCCTTCTGGGGGCCTCTGAGGGAGAATCTGTTCTGGTTTTCTCTCCTAGCTTCTAATGGTTGCTTTAGTCTTTAGTGTTTTTTGGCAGGGCTCTCTGTCCATCATCACATGTCCTCTTAAGTGCTCTGTGTCCCTGCATCCAAATTGCACTCACTGCACAAGGACACCGGTCCCTGGATTTAGGGCCCACCTTAACCCAGTATGACCTCATCTTAGCTTGATTACATCTGCAAAGAGCCTATTTCCAAAGAAGGTCACATGTGCAGGTTCTGGGTGAACATAAATTTTTTGGGGGGGAGAAATCCATTCAATCCAGTACACTCAGTTTTCTAGTTTTAAGACATGTTATGTATACATCTCCCAAAAACAACACAGGAGGGCGCCTGGGTGGCTCAGTGGGTTAAGCGACTGCCTTTGGCTCAGGTCATGATCCCGGAGTCCTGGGATCAAGTCCCACATCAGGCTCCCGGCTCAGCGGGGACCCTGCTTCTCCCTCTGACTCTCTCCCCTCTCATGCTGTTTCTCTCTCTCTCTCTCTCTCTCTCTCTCAAATAAATAAATAAATAAAATCTTAAAAAACAAAACAAAACAAAACAAAAAAAACCCCAAACCACAGGAGAATAGTAAGAGGTGGCCGCAGGTGGGTGGGTCTGAAGCCCAGACTTGCAGGGATCTGTATGGACACCTTGGTGCCATTCATTGGCATTAGAAACCAATGAGGAGAAGCAGGTGTCTGCAATAACGCTGTTTGAATTCGAAGCTCTCTGATAGCACTTGCCTTCTTCTGCTCTTGTCCACCTGGTTAACTCTTATTCATAGAGATTCTCTGTAAATGATGCCTTTTTCAGGAGGCCTCCCTGATGCCCCTGGCCTCCCCACCATGAATTAGTGCCTCGCTCAGGCATTACACAAGATAGCTATTTCTTTCTTTTTCTTTTTCTTTTTCTTTTTTTTTTAAGATTTTTATTTATTTATTTGACAGAGAGAGAGCACAAGCAGGGGGAGGTGCAGAGGGGGAGGGAGAAGCAGGCTCCCCACCGAGCAGGGAGCCTGATTCAGGATTCGATCCCAGGACCTCAGGATCACGACTTGAGCTAAAGGCAGACGCTTAACCAACTGAGCCAGCCAGGTGCCCCAAGATAGCTATTTCTGACTTTTTATTTTTTTAAATTTGTCTCTCCTACTAGCCTGTTCTAAACTGCTGGAGCAGATGGACTTTTTGTTGGACTTCTGGGTCCCCAGCACCAAGCACAGTATTTGACATTTATTAGACACTCATTATACTTATTTTCATTGCTTTTTTTTTTTTTTTTGCTTCTCTGCAGGGGAGAAATTTTGTAGGACATAACTCTACCCTATAACCGGGAGGTTGTTTCAAAGAAATCTTTTCTATGGCCTCACTTAAATTCATTAATTTTCTCCTAATCATCCCAGAATTTAGGGAAAGAATTATCTGCCAATGACTGGGGTGAGCCATGGAAATTCTTTAGAAGGATGACATCGGAGCTAAAATTATGTCTTTTGTGTGTGTTCGTAAGTGCTCATGTGCCCTGGGAATATGATTTCCATTTTGGCCTGTATTCCTTTAAGGACTGTTCTTATTGGGCAAGTATAAATCATATTAGCTTTATTGTAAGTAGTCTTCCTAAAATATGCTTTCATGTTTAGCCCCCTGACAACTATGTGTACTACCCTTTTGTCCCCCATCATCTCAAAGGTCAGTTTGGAGTGACCGTGATGTAAATTGCACACATCACTGATCTGCCTTCTTTTAGTGCTAAGCCTTCTGGGGTCCCCATGTAGCTAAGTTCCCAGCCACCTTCCTGCCTAGAGGATTCCTTCGCTTGCACTAATGAGCAAAATAATTCATCCACATGTTGATGGACTTTTAATTTCATGCAAATGTCAGAGGAAGGATTTTGCCCTCTTGGAAAAATTTCCTGCCTTGATAGATTAACTGTCCACTCTATAATTCTCCACTTAGATCAGGGTCTAGCGGGTATTTAATTTCATTATCACACCAACGCCATCACAAAGGATCACTTCCAATTTCCTCTCTAATTACTGGGAGATTATTTACTTAAATCATTACAGCTGGGATGGGACATGGAATGCAGATATTGGTTTTTGTTTTGCTTTAATTTTTTTCCCTTAAAAGAAAGGAATCTGAAAAAGAAAATTAAAACTTATTTTCCATCTATCCCTTCTTTCTCGATCCAGGAACATTTGAGTTTATCATTAATGCTGGGTCATTTCTAACTCAGCCAATGCAATTGTTGAATTTGTGGTTTTCAGCAGATTTGCAGTTGGGCTTTTCATCTTTGACTAATGATTGCTCCTAGGCCTTTGTGGTATATCCATTTTCCTAACATTTTAAATAAATAGGGAAATGTCATGGAAACCAGTGCTCGTTTCTCTTTCTCTCTATATGTGTGTCTGTTTTGGTTGTTTTTCTTCAACGCTGATTTCAGCTGCTATTTAGGAGTGTGAAATACATATTACTCTTTGATGCTTTTATGTACGTTTGGCCTGGGCCATTATAATGAGCAAATTGACACAGATGTCGAGGAAATTCCAAGGGGGATTTAGAAGGATTACGGAAAAAGAACAGTCATGTCCTCTATTCATGCTTTTGTATGTTTGTACATTTCTCCAGTGATTTTTATTGAGGTCCTACTCTGTGCCAAGCGCTAAGCCATATTCTAGGTATTGCTTGGTCACTGCCATTGAAAAGCCAGTTGGAAATTTGGCTGAGTGGGACAGGGATTAAATGGGTAAGGATGTAAACGAACATATAATTATAAGAGGCATGCAAATGCGGGGCGCCTGGGTGGCTCAGCTGGTTAAATGTCTGCCTTTGGCTCGGGTTGTGATTTCAGGGTCCTGGGATCGAGTCCTGCATCAGGCTCCCTGCTCAGTGGGGAGTCTGCTTCTCCTTCTCCCTCTGCCCCTCCTGCTCATGCTTTCTCTCTCACTTGCACGCTCTCTCTCTCAAATGAATAAATAAAATCTTTTTTTTTAAAAAGAGGCATAATGGCGACATTTGTTAATATCCCCACTGATCTCATCCCAAAAGTCTGTAAGTATTGGGAAGCTGTCAGGCTCATGGGAATAAATACAAGTTTCCTAAAATTCTAATTTCCCTTTAAAAGCTTGAAGTTTCTCGTTCAGTAAATAGTATTGTCTGTTGTTTTCCTTGAAGTGACAAGCTCACTTCATTCATTCTCGAAAAGATGCCTGCCACACATAGCTAGTTCAGTCCTTGACACCAACAATCACTCAAGGACTCTTCTTAAAGAAAACTGCTGTACCTGGTCATGCAGCAGAGGTGCTGCCAGCAGGCTTCCCACGGGCTCACTTTCTTCTGCTTCATGGGGGTGTTTTTCAGCGTAATGGGCATTTTTGGAATGTTCTATATTTATTTATGTATTTTCACTGTGAGTGTGTGATGGTGAAAGATACAAGGACGGGAGGCCTGGGTGGCTCAGTCGGTTAAGCGTCTGCCTTTGACTCAGGTCATGATCCCAGGGGCCTGGCATCGAGTCCCACATCCCATCAGGGTCCATGATCCGCGGGGAGCCCGCTTCTCCCTCTCCCTCTGCTGCTCCTCTTGCTCATGCTCTCTTGTGCTCTCTCTCTCTCTCAAATGAAGAAATAAAATCTTTTTTTAAAAAAAAGATACCAGGACAGTGATAGTGGTCGTCACTGCCTTGACTCTCGTTAAGGCATCAGTTTTATCCACCAGTGCACATAATGAAAAGGCAAATAATGTCTTAGGATGATTCTGAAAAGAGTTTTGACCTCGTGGAGCCCTGAGGGGAGCATAGGCCCCACTTTGAGGACCGCTGCTTTCGTCTTTCGTTCCACAAGCATTTATGACAGTTTCTTGTGGACCAGTTCCTGGGAGAGAGGCTCCACCCTCAAACTCAAGACACAGTCAGATCTTTCTTATCTAATAGTAATCCCAAGGAATTGAGCGGAGCTTAAGGAAGAGACTTCTTGCAAAGGTGAGGCAGGAATCAGGCCAACTAGCAAGAGATGATAAAAGATCTGGGGTTATCAGCCCCTGGGCATGAAGGGGAAAGGCAGGCTCCCAGAATAGGAGAGGACAGCCCCCTAGGAGCTGTGGCCTTCAGGAGAGGATGCAGCCAGCCGATCCTTTGGGACTCCTCTGGAGACCTCCCTCTCCCCTATCTCTAATCCCCTGCTGGTGCCTCGACATCAGACCCATCTGGAAGCCCCAGGTCAAGGGAGTCTGGGCTGCACTTCTAGGCCAGCTTCTCATTGCACAGGACCATGCAAAGGAGGAGAGGAATGGATTTAGACGGGTAGATGGAAACTACAGGTGTGGCACAGACTTGTATCATTTCATTTAATCCTGATAACCCAGTGGAATAAGAGTCAGGGCCATCCCCGTCTTGCAGACGGACACAGGGAAGCCAGAGAGGTGAAGCGATATTGGCAGGGTCTGGGTTTGAACAGACCCCAATGCCCAACCTGGGCTCACACCCGGACCTCTAAGCCTCTCTACCGTGTGCAGTCTGGCACACAGGCAGGCAAGAAGCTGGCCACGTGGGCTTCCTTCAGTGAGCTGCTTGCCTGGCACAGTAGAATAAGGAAGGCTGTGTGCTGGAAAGTCTTTGTTCTTTATTTACAAGACCCCACACTGCTTTCCTGTCTCTCCGCCCCACCCCACACGCCCAGTTCTTCTTCTTCTGCCCAAAGACTCTCAGATGGGCCAGGACAGGGCAGGATTCAGCCCCAAACTCACAAACGGGTCCTGTGAGCCGCTGGGCAGTCATCGTTCCACAGTGGGGTCCCGCAAGGGCCTCTCACCATCCACTCCTTCCCTGGCTGCCCCAGGGTCTCCCTGCCCAGGACAAGGAGTGCTTTTGACAAGTCAGATGAAAACAACAATGGTAAACAAAACAGATTCAAACTGCATGGGTCCTGCTTTCGGGAAAGGAAGAAAAATTCAGGAAAATTGGACACTTTAGAATTTATTCCTTTGCACCGTCATTACAAAAAAAAGTTTTTTTTCCAAGCTATGTTTAATACAGGATGCAGACTTCCTAGAGGGTTTCGTAGAAACTGAAAAGCTTAAAGTTCTAAACTGGACTCCTCTCTTAAAGCTTTATCAACACCAGAGGAAGGAGTTCAGGATTTAGGATTTTTATGATACTTATACACACCAAAATCACTTACTCTTGTACAGATATTACTGAATATGATTACTCTCTCCCAAAGTGAGATGCCACATCTCTGATTATTAGCCTGCTGTTTTGGATTACCCGCATGTGTTTATATCGGTCTGTTTTATACTTTGCGATGGTTCACATCCCATAATTACAGCACCCAGCCCTCATTCAGGGCAATGTCAACAGCATACCTTCAAGTTAAAAATCATTCCCACCTCCACCCACTCTCTTTTGGGGAGAATATACCTGCTGGGTACAGTGACGTACCCAGCAGACCAACCCCGAGGGCAGAGTGGGTTGTCACCTGCTCTTCTTTCCAGGTGGGCAGTGCTGGTGAAGGCAGCTGTGACGCCTTTTGGGCAGCATTTGGTCACTGTCAAGGTGGAGCGGAGATGTTGGGGGC
This sequence comes from Zalophus californianus, assembly GCF_009762305.2. NCBI lineage: Eukaryota > Metazoa > Chordata > Mammalia > Carnivora > Otariidae > Zalophus > Zalophus californianus. The sequence goes on from NC_045610.1 coordinate 29,438,096, forward strand.
AGGTGTGGCGTGGGGTGGAGGGATGGGGGCGCTAAGGGAGGGGTGGAGGGGTGAGGAGACTGAGGACCCAACCTACAGACATGGCAGCAATGGAAGGGGGTGCATCTGGGACACTCAGGAGTTGACTCACAGTCCTCCTGCTCACTGTCATGTTGAGTTTGGGGGTGAGGGAGACCGTGACAGGCTGGGTTCTGGCTTGCATTCCTGAGTAGATGGTTTCTGGGGTGGGCAGCACCACGTAGCGAGCTGCTTTCCATGGTGAACCCGTCACTCTGTAGGGCAGGCTCCTACATGGAAAGGGAATCCTACAGTACGCGGTTCTTTGTGATTGGCTTCTTCCACGAAGCAGAATGTTTCCAAGGTTCATTCACGTTGGAGCATGTGTCAGTGCTTTATTCCTTTTTATGGCCAAATAATATTCCATCGTATGCATCTACCACATTGTATCTATCCATTCATCAGCTGATGGATATTCAGGTTCTTTCCACCTTCTGACCATGCTGACGGATCCTGTCCGGAACATCGGTGCTCACGGTCTGTGTGGGCTCACGTTTGCGTTTCTCTTGAGTGTGTACCTAGGAGCACAACAGCCAGGTCACACGGGCCCTCTATGTTTAACATTTCGAGGAACTTCTAGGCTGTATTTGGCCCCCCTCTCCCTAGTAACATTTTGTTGGTTTGAAAGTCTCTTTTGTTTGATAATAATAGAGCAACTTCAGCTTTCTTAGAGTTATCCCTTGCCTTTTAAGAGATGATTTTAATCACGAATGCATGCAGCTGTAAATAATATTTTATTTAGCGACTCATGTTTTCAGATGACATCGGCAGCTGGAATTCATTTGTATTCACTGCAGTGTAATATCCCGAGGCGCGCTCCTACCATGATTTATGTATCCATCCTCTTGTGCGTGGATATTTGGCATGGTGCTAGTGTTTTGTTACTGCAAGTGTTTGGCTGCTGTGAACGTTCTTGCACAGCTCCTGATAAACGTTTCTCTGGTTCTCGAAATGACCAGCCGCATCAGCACGGGCTGGGAGCTTGCCCAAAAGGTAAATTCCGGAGCCCCACCCCAGATCCACTTGAAACAGAAACTCTGGGGGTGGGGCCCAGCCATCTGGGTTTTGACAAACCCTCCAGGTGATTCTGAGGCCTGATCACATTTGAGGGCCACTGCTCAGGGTATAATTGACAAGCGGGATTTCTGGACTGCCTGCAACCAACTGTTTTTCAAAGTGGTGGTTCCATGTTCCCCCATGAACTGTGTGTGTGAGTTCCCATAGATGCACACTCTCTCAGCACTTAAGGTTGTGAGATTTCTTTATTCTGCCCATTGCTCGGGTCTGTCTGACTGAGTTTCCCTGCAGAGAGGCGTGGGCATGGCGGGCTCCCGTCTGGTCCTGCCTCCCAGCCTCCCTCTGCCTGGCCGTGCTCTGTCTCAGAAGCACGGCCGTGTCATGCTCGAAGGCGGCTCAGCTGTCACTGTGGATAAAAGCCTCTCTGCTGGGCGGGTTTGTTTGGACAGGAATACATGCACCATCTGCTTCGCCTGGAGCACTGCGCCGAGGAGCAGTTCCTGGAGCACTGGCTGAACCCTCACTGCAAGCCCCACTGTGACAGGAACGTGGTCCATCCCGTGTGAGGGGCTCCGGGCCGGCCTCTGGTATGTGCCTTTGCCCACCCCGGGCCTTCTGGTTTAGGGAGATGGCGGTGGACAGCATGTGCGTGGGCACAGAGGTTTTCAAGGCCATGGCTTAGGGGAGCCAGCTAACCAGCCGGCTGAGGGCTAGGGAACAGCAAGAGCCATGCAGGGGAGAGAGGTGGCAGCCAGGTCGAGGGGGGTGCTGGGGACACACAGGGAGCCTGACCCCTACACCAAGAGATCCCAAAGAGGGGCGGGATGTGACCCTGTTGCTCTCCAGAAAAGGTCACTCTGGACTACGAAGCTGGAGACGTGTGGCTTGTGGAGACTCGGGTTTTTACAGGTGGAGTTGGCAACCGTGGCCTTGACCGGTGACATCCATCATAATCATCACCACTGTCACCGGGACCAGCAACTTCTTTCCTGCCTTCCCCTAACCTTCCGACCCGGGGGCCTGCCTGGCCCACCCATTCCGCCCCCCTCTTGCTCTGGCTTTGCTCTTTCGGGGCCCCTGAACTGGACTGTCAGCGTTCCCAGTGCGCCTGCGCACCCTGCCTGCTCCCACGCCAGGCGCCTTCCCTCGCTGACTCCTCTTTTCCAGATCCTATTAGATGAAGTAGCAATTGCCTTCAGAGGGTAAGCCTAGTGGATGTCGGTCCTCCTCTGTCATTTTTATGGACGAAGCAGGACGGGATATAATTGGGTCGTTTATCACCTGTGGTTAAGAAGAATCTTACATCTGCGTTGTTGTTGATTTGGTGCTACTGTGAGTCGACAGAGGAACACTCCCTCTAGGGTGGTGCTCTTTAGAATTTCCAGAGTGCTCCCTCTCACACAAATTCTCCTGTTTGATCCTCTTAATACCCGGTGCCATTTGAGGGCCTATGTTTAACCCCATGTGATGGAGGAGCTCAGTGTTAAGCTACTAACTCATGCCAGGCACTGGTCCAGATGTCAGTCTTCCGCCAACGCCAAATCCCACACCCTTCCTGTGGACGGCACTGCCCGGTCCTGTGTGTGTGTGTGTGTGGGTGGGTGGGTGGGTGGGGGGAGGTTCTACTTTTGAAAGGTGGGGATTGGACTGACATCTCTCCATAAAGGGAGACACTGAGTGCCATTGTGTGGCCAGGCGAGAGGGGTGATTTCTCGGTCGAGCGAGCCCCATGCACGGCGACACCCTCCAGGGGCTGACCGACCGAGGCCTCTGCCTCTGGGTGGGATCGGCCCTGCTGGTGAGCCCGGGGTGGGGACCACTGGCTCCTGCAAAACATGGATCCCACCGAGGCCTCATGGCAGGCAGCTCCCACTTACATGGAAACAGGGAGGAGGGGTGCACACCAACTTGGAATGTGGACTCAGAGAGCATTCTGATCGTGAAAACCGATCACAGGAAAAAATGCCCAATTTCTGTCTGTGTCCTCATCGGCAAAATGAGGACAGTAAGGGCTTCTCCCTCACAGGGTCGTTCGGAGCATTAAAAAAGTCAGTGGTTGGAACACAGTGCTGCCTGGTGCATGGTGGGGGTGTAGTGCTAGGAGCTGACAGCTTTCAGCTGTCTCCCCTCCCCTTCTTCCTCCTTCCCCTTCTCCCCTCCCCATTCTATCAACTTGACCATCCCATGATCGTGTTCTTTTCTTGTTCTTTTCCAGCAGGCCGTCTGATAAGCAAAGAACTGGCTACTGTCAAAATGGGATAAGGCTCCCTTTTGCATGCGTTTTTCAGCCGTGGAAATGGATGTGTTCAGACCTCGTGAGCTCCAGGTGTGGCCAAGTCTGCCTTGGGGATTGATGGCAAATATACATGTGCTGCTTCATTTTACTAACCTGCATCACTCATTAAAGCCAATAGTTTAAAGTATAACTCCCCCTCCCTGCACGGCCTTCCTACAGGTTTGATGAGGGTGCAGGCAGGGAAGCTCAGCTGGGGAGGATGCAGGGCCCCTCGGGCTCAGCTGTCCGGCAGGCTGCGGGTCCTCAGGACTCTGGCAAGTCTTGCAAGGCCTGCACTGGGGGCTGTGGAGGTGTCTGGTCATCTCTTTCCCCCCCCTCTCCTTGTCTGCTCTAATAAACGGTGGTGGTAAATCTGCTTTCTGCGGTGTCTCCTTTCTTTTCCCTCCAAGAAGAAAAACAGATTTCCCTTCCTGTTTATCTTTGTGAATCAATCCAGCATCAGAAAGCTTAGGGTTCTTTGAATAAATAGATGGGCGAAAATACAAACACCCAGCAATTTTTCACAAGGGCCATCTTTTTCGGTAAAGAGGTGACTTGCCCGCGGCCTGCTCTGGAAATAGAGCATCACTGAATACCAGGGGCACACCCTGGTCTTCTGGCCAAGGATACATTTTTTTTTTTGATGGAAAGTGGGTTGTAGCTTCTCTCTCCGTCATGTGCCCACACCTCCCAGAATCAGAGATTGCACTATCAAAGACCAACAACAGCAGAAATTGGGAGGGCAAGGGATAGTGGGCTGAATCGTCCTAGGGAGAATCGGACATCCTCAAAAAGAGGTAAGGAGAGATGCCCATGTACCCTGGGCTATGGGGGGTAGGGGGCACGCCTGTCCCCTGTCCCAAGGGAGCCTGGGCGGGCTTGTCTAGGGAGCTGTCATAGAGCGTCTCAGGGGGCGAAACCCTGCACTAGGATTTTTACACACGAGGATTTTCGTTGAATCATCACACCTACTCTATGCAGTAGATGTGGTTATTATTCCCACTTTACAGGTGAGAAAACTGAGGTTTACAGAATTTTGATAGTGTATTTGTTTTCGGTCTTGGCTGTAACCAATTACCAGAAACTTCGTGGCTTAAAACAACGTGAATTTATCACCTTACGTTCCAAGGTCAGAAGTCTCACTCCGCAGGGCTGCGTTGCTCTCCGGAGGCTCTAAGTGTGAATCTGTTTCCTCACCTTTCCCAGCTTCTCGAGGCTGCCTGCATGTCTCATCTCCCTCCTCCATCGTCCAAGCCAGCAGTGACAAGTTGCGTCTTTCTCACACAATGTCATTCTGTCTCTCCTGCTTCTCTCTTCCACTGTTAAGGACCCTCGTGATGACATTGGGCCCTTTCAGAGAAACCAGGACAACCTCCCTATCTTCAAGACAGTTGATTAGCAACTTTAATTACATCTGTGACCTTACATCCCCGTTGTCATGTAATTACCTTACATATCTATAGGGTCCAGGGATTAGGATGTGCGTATCTTGTGGGGGTGGGGAGGTGGGTGGGCATTATTCTGCCTCCCACAGGCAGTGTGTTCAAGTTTACACCACTGGCAGGTGGGGCAGCTGGGATTTGAAGCTAGGAAGCCCCTTATTGCCCTGGGCCTCCCAAACACTCTGTACCTTTGCCCTAAACGTGAAATCCCTCTGCCTTGGATTAAGTGGTTTTCTCAACTGAGCTCCTTGAGGGCTCAGGATGTGTCTTTATTGGGACACCATTGCACCCCTCACCTCATAGGGGGGCGGCTGTTGAGCGTCAGACCCATTTCATGGACTCTGACATTGAACACAAGGACCCTGACATTGAACACATGGACCCTGACATTGAACACATGGACCCTGACATTGAACACATGGACTCTGACATTGAACACATGGACCCTGGCATTGAACACATGGACTCTGACATTGAACACATGGACCCTGACATTGAACACATGGACTCTGACATTGAACACGTGGACTCTGATGTTGACTTGCCCAGGGTATGTGGTACAGCGGCAAACAGAACACTCCTGCTCAGTGCCCCATGCTACCTGCCTCTCAGGGTGCTAAGAAGTAGAAGCTGAGTATGTGTGTGTGTGTGGCACAGAATGCAAGGGGCTAAGACTAATAGGTCAGAAAACGGAGAAGGACTGAAACAGAATTAAAAATACAGCAGACCTACAGGGAACCAAAGTCTTATGTCCTAGCAGAGGCGAGATCTCCTTGAGCTTCTAGGAACCCCGGACATGGTTCATTTCTCAGGGGTAAAAACTCCCCTTATGAACAGAGCAGATTCTTCATCTGTCATATAGAGCCTGGCTTTCAACCTCCTCCCCTTGATATATGGATGTGCTTACCCAGAAAACACTCCCCGGAGCCCATGGACACAGGGGCTCGAGTGCTGTGGTTGACCGTGAACTTGCTGCAACCTCACCTTCCCCCTGCTCACAACAGCATTTCAGATGGCAGGTGAGTGAGAACAACGGCATGACGGGATGAACTTGACAGCGGCAGACATCAGTGGTTCAGAATACAGACCTGGAGCCAGAGCGCCTGCATTTCATTCCTGGCTCCACCACTGACTAGCTGTGTGCCCTTGGGCAAGTGGATTGACCTCTCTGGGCCTTAGCTCCCTTATCTGTAAAATGGGAATAATAATAGTACTTCTCTCAAAATGTTATTGTGCTAATTCTTGTATTGAGTAAACTCATAAAAGTAGCATTACTGCTTAAAAAGATTGAAGGATTATTGGGCATTACTTCATTAACCAAAAGATAAAGTCTCTCTCTGTTTCTCTCTCCCTTTATTTATTTATTTTTAACTTTTTATTTGGGGAAAAGGTAGAGACTGTTTGGGGGGCCCAGAGTAGAGAAGGGCCGCCTGTCCACTTAGAGTTGCTCTGTTTACATTACTAAATCTTCTTATCTGTAAACATGGTCTACCTCTCCATTTATTTAGGTGATTTTAAATGTCCATTATTCAAATTTTATTATTTTCTTTGCAAAGACTGTGCATATCTTTTGTCAGCTTTGTCTCTAGATACCATGCAGGACTTTCAAAATTATAACCAGAATTTTCTTATAATTACATTTTCTAGTTGGTTATTCTGGTGCATATAGGAATAAAACTGATTTTTATACATTGATTCTATCCAACCACCTCTCTGATATCTTTAACCAGTTCTTACAGTTTTGAGAGAATTACTATATACGACCTTTGCTTCTCTTCGAAGTTGAGAACAAATTGAGAAGTAGATGTAGGAGTCCGTTAGAATAGGACTGATCACCTTTATTACCAATAAGGTTCTTTGGAAAATATGGATTAGATCTGTAGCTACACTAGGCTCTTTAATATTCCATTCCATGATTAAATGTACCCAGTCACAGACAGGGCTAGAAAACTGCAAGCATTTCCTGTGGGCCCCGCCCTGATAAAAATTCTGGAATAGAGAAGCAGAGAATGAGTACTTCCCAGTACTAAAGTACTATTATTATTCCCATTTTACAGATAAGGGAGCTAAGTTGGGCTTGTTCCCCAAGACAGTGGAGAGGAAGGTACTGAGCTATGCAGGTCTAGCGCCTCCAAACGCAACAAATGACTCTTTGGGGTGGGAATGGGAGAGCAAAGAGAGGCCAACAGCGCAATTCCAATACAGTCACCACCATGAAGAAACCAGAAGTAAATGTCCCTCACATATCAGAGATTTCATTGCATTCTCTATATAAAAAAAATCATTGTCCATGACAATACTGTTTCTTCTTGTACAATCCTTATATCTTTTGTTAGTTTTTCCTGTCTTATTGCTATAACTAGGACTTCTAGAACAGTGTTGAACAGATGTCATTATACTGTGTCTTTTTTCCTCATTCCTGTCTTTAAAGGGAATATATATGATTGCTGTGCCCTTTTGGTAGAAAGATATTATCAGGTTTTTTTTTTACTTTGAAAGTGGTCTGCTTTATTTTGCCAAAAGCATAATTGTGGATGAAAGTTCAACTGGAGAGAGGGCCATGGACAAAAGTGATTTAGTGTTATTGCTTAAGGAGGCAAACCACCCATTAAGACCTGGATACAGAATAAAGTACCATCTAATTACCAGCACAAATAAAGATAACATTCACTTAAAAGTAAAGATGGGTAGAATTTGTGAAAATACAAAAGTATACCGAATACAATTTAAAATACACACAAATTGGGGGAAATTTGTGGCGCCCCTCAGGGAAGGTTTCTTAGAGGGGGGTGCTGTCAATGATTGCAAAGGAAATAGCTGGATAAAAAAAGATGGAGTGGGGGACACCTGGGTGGCTCGGTTGGTTGAGCGTCTGCCTTTGGCTCAGGTCATGATCCCAGCACCCTGGGATCGAGCCCCGCATCGGGCTCCCTGCTCCGCGGGGAGCCTGCTTCTCCCTCGGCCTGCTACTCCCCCTCCTTGTGTTCCTGCTCTCTGACAAATAGATAAAATCTTAAAAGAAAAAAAGAATAGATGGAGTGGGGATGAGAGGTAGGGCAAGGTGGGGGGTGCAGGTGGGGAGTGTTGTTGCAGGCAGAGGCAACAGCAAGTGTTAAGGTCCTGAGGTAGGGAAGGAGCTGGTTTGTTTGAGGAACTTCCACAAAGCCAGGATGGCTTCACCTCTGAAGAGAGAGGGAGAGTGTTGGCTCCAAGGAAGTAGCCATAAATCTCATACAGCCCAGTTAACCTTCTCCTCAAACCTATAAACTCATCTGTCTGATAGAAAACAAGTCTCTGCTTCAAAGATTTTTCAACCGATTAAAATGGACTACTCATTTTTTTGTGTGGCTCAGGTTTTAGGTGGTTCAAATCTCTCTCTCTTGTAATTAAATGTGGACCCTGCCTTTCCTCTACCCAGGTCGTGTTAAGATTTTTCTTCTTTTGTGGTTTAATGGTAGCAGGGAGCAGTTCTTAAAGTGTGGCTCCCATGGCCCAGCAGGGAATTGTCAGACACACAAATTTTCAGGCCCCACTTAGACTTTCTGAATCAGAAACTTAGGAGCTGAGGTCCAGCAAGCGATCTGGGTTTTTGTGAGCCCTCCAGGTGATTCTGATGTACTCAAGAGTTTGCGAACCATTGGATTAGAGCTTCCCAGAGCTCCCTGAAGCTTCCCAATGTTGTGGAAAGAAGCTGAGACCGAGGGCTGGCAGGCCTGGAATCTGGTCCACTTTACTCATTTCTCCAACAAATATGCTTTGAGTGCCTTGCACTATTTTAGGTCCTGCAGACCCAGAGATGAACAAGACAGAGAAAGATAATTCTTAAAAAAAAAAAAATTACGGAAGGACGCCTGGGTGGCTCAGTCGGTAAAGCGGCTGCCTTTGGCCCAGGTCATGATCCCAGGGTCCTGGGATCGAGTCCCACATCGTGCACCTTGCTCAGCAGGGAACCTGCTTCTTCCTCTCTCTCCCTCTGCTTGTGCTCTCTCTGTCAAATAAATAAAAAATCTTTAAAAAAATTATGGAATTCATATAACAGAAAATTCACCATCTTAACCAATTTAAAGCATACAATTTAGTGGTAGTTAGTACATTCACCATATCGTGCAATCATCCCCACTGTCTAGTTCCAGAACATTTTATGACCCCAAAATACAACCCTGTTCCCACGAAGCAGTCACTTTTTTTTTTTTTTTTTTTTTTTGCTTATGCATGGGTCGTTTCTACTTTTTGGCTATTATGAATGATGTTGCCATGAACATTTGTTTAAGTTCATTTTTTAAAAATTTTTTATTGTTATGTTAATCACCATACATTACATCATTAGTTCTTGATGTAGTGCTCCATGATTCATTGTTTGTGCATAACACCCAGTGCTCCACGCAGAACGTGCCCTCTTTAATACCCATCACCAGGCTAACCCATCCCCCTACCCTCCTCCCCTCTAGAAACCTCAGTTTGTTTTTCAGAGTCCATCGTCTCTCATGGTTCATCTCCCCCTCCGACTTACTCCCCTTCATTCTTCCCCTCCTGCTATCTTCTTCTTCTTTTTTTTTTTCTTAACATATATTGCATTATTTGTTTCAGAAGTACAGATCTGTGATTCAACAGTCTTGCACAATTCACAGCACTCACCATAGCACATACCCTCCCCAATGTCTATCACCCAGCCACCCCATCCCTCCCAACCCCCACCACTCCAGCAACCCTCAGTTTGTTTCCTGAGGTTAAAAATTCCTCATATCAGTGAGGTCATATGATACATGTCTTTCTCTGATTGACTTATTTCACTCAGCATAACACCCTCCAGTTCCATCCACGTCGTTGCAAATGGCAAGATCTCATTCCTTTTGATGGCTGCATAATATTCCATTGTGTATATATACCACTTCTTCTTTATCCATTCATCTGTCGATGGACATCTTGACTCTTTCCACAGTTTGGCTATTGTGGACATTGCTGCTATAAACATTGGGGGGCACGTACCCCTTCGGATCCCTACATTTGTATCTTTGGGGTAAATACCCAGTAGTGCAATTGCTGGATCGTATGGTAGCTCTATTTTCAACTGTTTGAGGAACCTCCATACTGTTTTCCAGAGGGGTGGCACCAGCTTGCATTCCCACCAACAGTGTAGGAGGGTTCCCCTTTCTCCACATCCCCGCCAACATCTGTCGTTTCCTGACTTGTTAATTCTAGCCATTCTGACGGGTGTGAGGTGGCATCTCATTGAGGTTTTGATTTGGATTTCCCTGATGCCGAGCGATGTTGAGCACTTTTTCGTGTGTCTGTTGGCCATTTGGATGTCTTCTTTGGAAAGATGTCTGTTCATGTCTTCTGCCCATTTCTTGATTGGATTATTTGTTCTTTGGGTGTTGAGTTTGATAAGTTCTTTATAGATTTTGGATACTAGCCCTTTATCTGATAGGTCATTTGCAAATATTTTCTCCCATTCTGTCAGTTGTCTTTTGGTTTTGTGGACTGTTTCTTTTGCTGTGCAAAAGCTTTTTATCTTGATGAAATCCCAATAGTTCATTTTTGCCCTTGCTTCCCTTGCCTTTGGCGATGTTTCTAGGAAGAAGTTGCTGCGGCTGAGGTCGAAGAGGTTGCTACCTGTGTTCTCCTTTAGGATTTGGATGGACTCTTGTCTCACGTTTAGGTCTTTCAACCATTTGGAGTCTATTTTTGTGTGTGGTGTAAGGAAATGGTCCAGTTTCATTCTTCTGCATGTGGCTGTCCAATTGTCCCAACACCATTTGTTGAAGAGACTGTCTTTTTTCCACTGGACATTCTTCCCTGCTTTGTCAAAGATGAGTTGACCATAGAGTTGAGGGTCCATTTCTGGGATCTCGATTCTGTTCCATTGATCTATGTGTCTGTTTTTGTGCCAGTACCATACTGTCTCGATGATGACAGCTTTGTAATAGAGCTGGAAGTCCAGAATTGTGATGCCGCCAGCTTTGCTTTTCTTTTTCAAGATTCCTCTGGCTATTCGGGGTCTCTTCTGGTTCCATACAAATTTTAGGATTATTTGTTCCATTTCTTTGAAAAAGGTGGATGGTATTTTGATGGGGATTGCATTGAATGTGTAGATTGCTCTAGGTAGCATTGACATCTTCACAATGTTGGTTCTCCCAATCCATGAGCATGGAACGTTTTTCCATTTCTTTGTGTCTTCTTCAATTTCTTTCCTGAGTATTTTATAGTTTTCTGAGTACAGATCCTTTGCCTCTTTGGTTAAATTTATTCCTAGGTATCTTATGGTTTTGGGTGCCATTGTAAATGGGATCGACTCCTTGATTTGTCTCTCTTCTGTCTTGTTGTTGGTGTATAGGAATGCCACTGATTTCTGTGCATTGATTTTCTATCCTGCTACTTGACTGAATTCCTGTATGAGTTCTAGCAGTTTTGGGGTGGAGTTTTTTGGGTTTTCCACATACAGTATCATATCATCTGCAAAGAGTGAGAGTTTGACTTCCTCTTTGCCGATTTGGATGCCTTTGATTTCTTTTTGTTGTCTGATTGCTGTGGCCAGGACTTCTAATACTATGTTGAATAGCAGTGGTGAGAGTGGACATCCCTGCCGCGTTCCTGACCTTAGGGGAAACGCTCTCAGCTTTTCCCCATTGAGAATGATATTCGCTGTAGGTTTTTCATAGATGGCTTTTATGGTATTGAGGTATGTACCCTCTATCCCTATACTCTGAAGAGTTTTGATCAAGAAAGCATGCTGTACTTTGTCAAATGCTTTTTCTGCATCTATTGAGAGGATCATATGACTCTTGTTCTTTCTTTTGTTAATGTATTGTATCACGTTGATTGATTTGCGGTTGTTGAACCATCCTTGAAGCCCAGGGATAAATCCCACTTGGTCATGGTGAATAATCCTTTTAATGTACTGTTGGATCCTATTGGCTCGTATTTTGGTGAGAATTTTTGCATCCATGTTCATCAAGGATATTAGTCTGTAATTCTCCTTTTTGATGGGGTCTTTGTCTGGTTTTGGGATCAAGGTAATGGTGGCCTCATAAAATGAGTTTGGAAGTTTTCCTTCCATTTCTATTTTTTGGAACAGTTTCAGGAGAATAGGTATTAATTCTTCTTTAAATGTTTGATAGAATTCCCCTGGGAAGCCATCTGGCCCTGGGCTTTTGTTTGTTGGGAGATTTTTGATGACTGCTTCAATTTCCTTAGTGCTTATAGGTCTGTTCAGGTTTTCTGTTTCTTCCTGGTTCAGTTTTGGTAGTTGATACATCTCTAGGAATCCACCCATTTCTTCCAGGTTATCTAATTTGCTGGCATAGAGTTGCTCATAATATGTTCTTATAATTGTTTGTATGTCTTTGGTGTTGGTTGTGATCTCTCCTCTTTCATTCATGATTTTGTTGATTTGGGTCATTTCTCTTTTCTTTTTGATAAGTCTGGCCAGGGGTTTATCAATCTTGTGAATTCTTTCAAAGAACCAGCTCCTAGTTTCGTTGATCTGTTCTACTGTTCTTTTGGTTTCTATTTCATTGGTTCCTGCTCTGATCTTTATGATTTCTCTTCTCCTGCTGGGTTTAGGCTTTATTTGCTGTTCTTTCTCTAGCTCCTTTAAGTGTAGGGTTAGGTTGTGTATTTGAGACCTTTCTTGTTTCTTGAGAAAGGCTTGTATCGAAGCAGTCACTTTTATTTGTCTCTCTCTCCAGCCTCTGGCAACCCCCAGTCTGCTTTCCATCTCTCTGGATTTACCTATTCTGGATATTTCATAGACGTTGAATGATACAATATATAGTCTTGGTCTCTGGCTTCTTTCACTTATTGTATGTTTTTAAGTGTCATCCATGCTGTAGCATGCATCATTCCTTGATATGGCTGAGTCATAGCCATTTTATAGATAGACTACATTTTGTTCACCCTGTCATCAGTTGATGGACATTGGGGTTGCTTCCATATTTTAACCATTGTCAATAGTGCTGCTACGAACATTTGTGGGCAAGGTTTTTTTTAAAGATTTATTTATTGATTTAGGACAGAGAGAACGTGCAGGGGGAGGGGCAGAGGGAGAGGGAGACAAGCAGACTCCTTTCTGAGCGGGGTGCCTAATGTGGGGCTTGTTCCCAGGACCTTGAGATCATGACCTTAGCTGAAATCAAGAGTCAGATGCTTAACCAACTGAGTCACCCAGGTGCCCCCGTATGCAAGTTTTGGTTTGAATACATGTTTTCCCTTCTTTTGGGTATATACCTAGGAGTAGAGTTGCAGCGTCATACAGTGATTCTATCTTGAACTTTTGAGGAACCACCCGACTTTTCCATAGGGGCTGTGCCATTTTACGTTCTCACCAGCAGTGCGCGAAGTTTCCAATGTCTCCATGTCCTTGCCAACACTTGTTATTTTCCTTTTTTTTTTTCTATGATAGCCACCCTAGAAGGTGTGAAGTGGTATCTTATTATGGTTTTGATTTGCATTTCTCTAATGACTAATAATGTTGAGCATCTGTTCCTGTGCCTATTGGCCATTTGTATGTCTTCTTTGGAGAAATGTCCAAGTCTTTTGCCCATTTAAGAACTTGGTTGCTGGGCGCCTGGGTGACTCTGTCATTAAGCATCTACCTTTGGCTCAGGTCATGATCCCAGGGTCCTGGGATCGAGCCCCGCATCGGGCTCCCTGCTCCGCGGGAAGCCTGATTCTCCCTCTCCCACTCCCCCTGCTTGTGTTCCCTCTCTCGCGGTGTCTCTCTCTGTCAAATAAATAAAATCTTAAAAACAAAACAAAACAAAAAAACTTGGTTGCTGAAGGGCCAGTGTTTTTGATGTGCTAGGAGCAGAGCTTATTAAGGGTAGATAGAATCTGGGACAGGTTTCTGAGCCTCTCCTGCCTCAGTTTCCTCTTCTGTAAGATGGGGATTATAACAGAACCTGGGATAAAGGATGGCTGCGAAGACTAAGGAGCCTGCTGTGTGTACAGCTCTTGGAACTTTGCGTGGCACGTGGGGGTGGCTCTGTGCTGCGTAAGCGATAGCCCTGACTATACACCTGAGATGAGACTAACAATAGTAACGGAGCAAGAAGTTACCAGAGATTCATGACTGCTGGGAAGAAAATAAAACAGTGATGCAACAGAGATTGACTGGAAGGCTATTTTAGGTTGGATGGACAAGGAAGGCTTTTTGGAGGAGGTGACACTTGAGCTGACACCGGAATGACAGGAAGGAGCCAACTGCATGAGGATTCATGTACCGGAAGAGCTGACGGAACGGCTGGGGCAGAGGTCTTAAGACAGGAACAAGCCGGCCAGTTCAAGGAGCCGCTTGGGTGAAGGACAGAGCTGCTGGGGTGGGGGCCGGGGGCCTCGGCTTTCCCGGCATGGGGTCCTGGGGGAAAGCGCCAGCACGAGAGGACAAGAGCTTCGGAGTCAGGAAGCTTGGGTGTCCAGGTCTCTACGTGTTAGTTAGGAAACCATTTGAGATGGTATTAATCACAGGAGGGTGACACTGCTAAGCCCCGTGCCCTGGCCAGCAAAGAGCGTGGGTGCGTTTGAAAATACTTTATCATGGGGGTGGTCGTGGTTCATAAAGCCTTCCTCGCCTCCCTCCTGCCTTCCCACCTTCCTCGAACCTTCCTTCAAGATCCAGTCCAGTTGGGCTTTTACTGATCACCCCCCCCCCGCAAGTGCCAGGCATGAGACTGTGGAGGTGAGCATCAAGGTCTGTGACTTCAAGGAGCCTCGACCCCCTTGCCCACGAGGCTTCCTCCTTCGGGGGCAGTTAGGATGACCGCCCCTCCTCCTGTGTGGCAGCAGTGCTCTGTCCTTAGGGCATGAAGGACGTATGGGGAAGGGCTAGGGTTTGGAGTCCTGGTCTCCTTCTTACTGGGCAGCATCCTGGAGGCAGGCAGCCCAGGGTCGGGACTGAGAGCACTCCGAGGCCAGACTGCTTGCGCCTCATGCTGGAGCCCCCACTCGCAGGTTACTTCGCCTCTCTGTGCCTCAGTTTCCTCATCTGTGATATGGAGGTAGTGGTAGTCCTTACCTCACAGGGTTGTGATGAGGCTTCCATACGGATAATTTGAATACAGGTAAAGCACTGGAAGAATGCCTGGCAGGGGAATGCTGTATAAATGTCTGCTTGTTAAAACAACTAACATCACCTTAGTTTTGTGGCCTGGGCAAGCCATCTGACGACCAGAGCCTCGCGTTCCAAAGCTGCACATTGGAGCTCGTGTGAGGCTCCGGTGGGATAAGGTGTGCACAGTGCCTCGCACCGGGGAGTCTCCACAGACTCCGGCTCCCTTCCTCAGTGTCCTGCTGGGACCCTGCCTGTCTTTCCCTCAGCTCCTCAAGCCCAGAGACACAGGACTTATCCGTAGCCCAGGGCCAGTACCCTGAAGGTTCTCAGGAAATCTCTGCTCTATGGAATTGGAAAAGGAGGAGAGATTGGACACGAGGGGGGTTGTATGTCTGTGTGTCTGCGTGTGGGTTTGTAGGTCCATGTGTCTGTGTGTGGATGTGCGTGCATGTCTGTGCACGTATGTGTGTATGTCTGGGTCTGTGTGTATGTCTGCATGTGTATGTCTGCGTGTGTGTGTGTTGAGGCACCGGCCAACCTCAGCCCGCACAGAGCTGCCGCGAGGACGGAGCGATCTGACGCAGCCCCAGGGGTGGGGGTGGGTGGGGGTGGGTGGAGTGGGGGTGGGGTGGGTGGAGTGGGGGTGGGCGCCGGGGCAGCGAGGGCCGGGTCGGCCACTAGGGGTCAGTGTGTCTCCGCCGCAGGCGCCGCGGGCTGCGTACCTGATTGGGGCGGGTGCCCACTGACAGTTCCTGACAGTTTTGCAACATCGCCTGCTAAGGTTAAAAAAAAAAAATTAATTAATGTATCTTTCTCCGTAGCAGAGAAGGGAGCCCAGACAACCGAAATAACAAGCCGACTCTCTTTGCAGGAAAATGCAGAAAGTGGTTAACCCGCCCCGTCCTTCGCATTCCTGGGCGGAAGGGCTAAGAATCCAGTTGTGGTTTCTGCTCTGGCGATCTTGGTGCCGCCGAGGGTGCCACGGGGGAAAATCTGCTGAATTCTTCCTTTTCTATTTTCTGCCTGGGCGAGGAGGAGGGCGTTAATGCCGGCTGGCAGTTACATGAAACTGAGATGGATGGTAATGGGGTGTGTTAACAAACAAGGGCAGGAAATAAAGTGTCATCTTTTCTGGAGGGCGAAGCGCTCCCCGGAGACAGAGCGGCAGGATTCTACAGAGGGGACACTTTGAAGAGAAAACAAAAACAAAAACAAAAACAAAAACCACCCTGCATAATCTCCCCCTCCCCCTTCTCTCTCTCCTCTTCCCTTTCTGGTGCCTCTTTGGTGAGACATAAATTCAGTCTCATCCTGGGGCTGGCTAACAGGCAAATAATTGAGCACCAAAAAGAAAACAAAAACAAAAACAAACACCCTCACTTAGATTCCTGCTTAGATATTTAGTTATTCCTTTGTCTCAGGCTGAATCTGCAGAAACAGAAGACTTCAGGACTCGGAGGGAGACTGTAACATCAGAGCTACCCGCCTGGAACCCAGTGTATGTCTGGGAGCAGTAGCTACCCATCCCCAAGCCCCCTGCCTTGCAGATGGGGTACCCCGAAGGGACCCCTGACTGGTGCTTTTGCACATGCAGGAAACAGCCTCACCCTGTTTCCTGCGTCCTTGCCACCTTCCTGCGTGGCACCTTCTCTTACTCCTTCTGCAAGAACCCAGGCCTCCCGCCCTCCCTGCCTCCTCCCTGCTGTCCCTGCATCACACAGCCTCTCTCTGAAGGCCTGGCTGCTATCTCATTCTTGCTATGCCTAGCACCTGGCGCCGAGCCTGGTACATCGTTCGTAGGTGCTTGATATATGTTTGTGAGGGAATAGGTGGTGGTGTCCCAAAGCCCTCTGCTAGAAATATAATGGCCAATGTTGATGGAACACATTCCCTGTCCTAAATGCTTCGTGTGCTTTTTCTCCTTTAATCCTCATACCATCCTCGTGAGACAGGAGTGAGCGTGTCGTCACCACCACCGTCATCTCCATTTTATCGATTTGGGAGTTGAGCTTCAGAAGAAGAAACTGACCTGCCCCCAGCCACAGAACTTGGCAACCAGAGCAGGGATGTGGACCTGACAACTGGGGGGGTCGGAGGGTCCCCCTGCTGCCTGGGAGGTCCCCGCCTCGGCATGGCGCGTGGAGCCCTCGCGTGGCACTGCGCGCTTGCTAACTCGTGCTGTCGCCAAGCGGTGTGCTTCCTGAGGCCTGGGCCATGCTTCCCGCTTCTCTGTGGCCTTCTGGAGAGAAAAGACCAAAGCAGGGCAGGGTCTGAGTCCTCTGGAAGTGGGCCCCTGGGCTCTGCTTAGCTTTGTACCGAATGCATCTCCAGGGGACCCCCACTGCTTCTGGACTCTGGAGCCAGGCTCCCTGGGTTCCAATTCCACCTCTGCTGCTTACTAACTGGGCCCGTCATGTAACCTCCCCTTCCTCATTTGCAAAGTGGGGAGAGTAGTAGCACCCACACCATCGAGCTGTGGCAAGGATTATGTGAGTTCGTGTAACAGTGCTTGGTGCAAACACTGACTGCCTGTCTGAGACACTGCATTTGGGATTTGCATTCTTCACTGCCACCTCTGAACTGTATGTTGGTCCCTAGAGAGTTCACCCAATGTCTCTGGGCCTCACAACACCCTCTTTTTCATTTAAAAAGTAGTCATTCTAGAGAGACGATGGACTCTGAAAAACAAACTGAGGGTTCTAGAGGGGAAGGGGTTGGGGGATGGGTTAGCCTGGAGATGGGTATTAAAGAGGGCACGTTCTGCCTGGAGCACTGGGTGTTATGCACAAACAATGAATCATGGAACACTACATCAAAAACTAATGATGTAATGTATGGTGATTCACATAACAATAAAAAATTAAAAAAAAGTAGTCATTCTATTAAAAAGAAACAGTATGCCCAACCCACAGCAAACTTGGGTCTTTGACATGACAGGGGAGAGGCAAACATTCGGCATTCTGCCTTGGTCATCCTCTTCACGTCACTTCTTAACAACATAAAAAGAACAAGGGATGCCCATATAAGGCCTGGTATTCAATACATTCAGCGTATGGCTACGTTGGATGGACATACGCTTACAATTAATGAAGCCAGCCGGCTTCTCTGGGTGGCTATAAATACTCTAGCAAGAGAAACCCAAGACCAGGGGCTCAGGACAACCCGCGCGTCGGCACAAGCTCAGGCTCTTCCTGTGTATGATGCAGCATGACTCGGTACTTGCTCCTTCCTGAGAGTTGGGTGAACCCACTACGGCCACATTTTTGTCACTGTTCCCAGTGGTATCACCAGATACCATGTTCTCTAAGACCAGAATGCGTGCCATTGAGTTTTCTTCAAAAGGTGTTCCAAGAGGAGCGTGGGTTGGGGTGCTCAGGCTGTGTGATTCTCATCGTTATCACTCAGTCTTCCCATATTTAGGGAGCAGCTCCTCTACCGTTGGGTGGTGTACTTGGTGTGGGGTATCGATGGGTCCCTGTCTCCATGGAGGGGCCGCCTGATGGGGGCGGCTAATAGACAAGAAGTACTGTGACATTGAGCATGGTGCAGGAGAAAGCCAGGCTGCTGTGGAGTTTATGTGGGGATGAGGGAGATCCGGGTAGGCTTCCCACAGTGGTGCTGTCCAAGCTGATGGGTGAGGAAGGAGCAGGAGGAAGCTAGGCAGAGAGGGAAGACAGCCTGTTCCAAGCTCATGCAAGCCCTGAAAGGGGAGGAAAAGAGAAGGAAGCCCTGTAGGGCTGGAACGATAGGAGGGCAGGGTCCGTGAGTTGAGGCAAACGTAGAGAGGTAGGGAGGATGGGTCATCCAGAGCCATGAGAGCCATGCTAAGGATTTGAGGATTCATTACAAGGTAATAAGATACAGTTCAAGGAAAATGAGGTAATAAGATTTATATATATATATATATATATATTTTAAAGATTTTATTTATTTATTTGAGAGAGAGAGAGAATGAGAGATAGAAAGCACGAGAGGGAAGAGGGCCAGAGGGAGAAGCAGACTCCCCGCTGAGCGGGGAGTCCGATGTGGGACTCGATCCCGGGACTCCAGGATCATGACCTGAGCTGAAGGCAGTCGTTTAACCGACTGAGCCACCCAGGCGCCCTATATATATATTTTTTTAAAAAGTTGCTTGTACTGCGATGTGGATTGGAGAAGGTTAGGGACAAGAAAAGATGACCCTGGAAGACCGGTTAGGAGCCTCCGTTGTAAGCTTGGGGAGAGCCGTGGGCCTTCTGCAGGAGGGTGGGAGGGGTGACGGTGGAGAAGGCTGACTGATTCTACAAACACTTCGGTGATAAAGTTGATAGTATTGGACGTAGAGGGCAGGGCCAAGGGGGAGAGAGGAATCATGGATGACCCCCCAGGCTGTGAGTTTGAGTAAAGGAGTGGATGGGAGGGGAAATAGGTTTGGGACAGAGCAGACTGTATATTCATTCAATTTTGGGCATATTGAGTTTGAGGTCCTGGTGAGATGTCCAAGTGGGGGTCTGGGTAGGGTCTGCAGTGCAAGGATAGGCTGGACTGGTGCTAGAGTTTGGGAGCCATTGGCCGTGGTTGGCATTTAAAGCACTCGAGTCGATGAGGTGGCCCAGCTGGGTGAGCAGGTTGGTCCTGGAATGGAGAAAGTGAATGGCCTCGGGGAACTGGAGAGGTGGCTAAGGCGAGTGTCGACAGTGGGGTTGGGCTCCCTTGCAGCCAGTGTGGTGAACCAGTTTCTGCACTCGTTGGCTTTGGAAGAGATAGCAGTGACATGGACCCTTGGAAATTCAGCCACAGGATGAGAATTTATGGTCATTTCTTAGTCTGTTTGGGGGAGCTGCCCACACCTTGCTGGGATCTAAAAGGCACAGGTCCTTTCCTGCTACTTTTCTTTGCTCAGCAAAATTCTTGCCACCTGATATTGCTGGAACAAGGACCTCCCTTGGGCACTCTTTCTGTTTCTTGGTCCATTCTAGTACTCTCTAGGCAGCCGCTGGGGCAAGGGAGGGATTCCTGATAAAAGAAAGGCTTGTGTGTGTCGGGGGCGGTGGGGGGGGGGGTCCGCTCTCAGCTGGTGGGCTGTCTGATTCCTGACTCGGTGTTCACTGGGAGTCCGAGCTGCTTTGGAGGGAAGGGTGCATGCCGCTCACAGATTTGAGCATTTAGATGTGTGACCTGACCTTTGCCCTCCTACATTTACACTCTGATTGTCTTTCCCAGTGGAGGTGATGTCCTCTGCTAGTGGCATGGGGGATGATTTTAACCGGTAGAGGGACATGACATTAAATTCCATCAAATCACAGAGTGAGAAACTTACTTCATTTTCAATCCTGTTTATGGAAAGGAGAAAAATCCTAGGATGTTTTCAACTTTTACTCATCTTTCCCAGGAACAAAGAATGAGCAGGTTCTTGGGGCCAAAAAGAGGGTTCAACCGGACCCACTCTAGTGGGCTTTATTTTCATTGGTTTTAATGTTTCCTTTTCTTTATGGCACAAGCTGCTGGTTTACTTTCATAGCCAGAGGCTGTCCGCTGCATGCTCCAGCTCTGTTTTATGGGGTTCTTTGTTGCCTCAGCGAACCTGGCCTATCCTGACTGCTGCAGCAATGATATAACCTATTCTTTCGAAATAAATGTATTTGAGTAATTTTACACAATTTTACACAGCTATGGCAAAACATATAAGGGTGAGAGCATGAGGGGCAAAGTTTGGAGAATGATAGATGAGATCACAGAATTTAAAAAAAGGGGTATGTGTGACCTCATTAGGGTGATCAGCCCACCCAGTTTTCCTGGGACTGTGTTTCTGGGAGGTGGGACTTTCAGATTTAGGACCGGGAAAGTCCCAGGCAAACCGGGATGTGTTGGTCAGCCTGGTCCTCCGTGAAACGAACTGATCCTCTCCACCTGTCTGTCTTAATCAAGGTGGGGTAGCTGGTATACTTATTCAGCAGAGTCTTCAGGGGGCGCTGGGTTAGATGAGGGAGTCAGTGGGTCTTGTCAAGCCTCTCCTATACAACGTGGTTTAACTCTTTCACCAGATGGATGATGAAACTGAAGATAGTAAAGTGACTGATTTGTGGCAGGTGGCACAGACAGTAAGTAGCCAAATGGAGAATAGAACCACATGTCCTGACGGTAGTTCCTGTTAACTTTCTTCCTCTGGATCCCCAGCTAGAGCTCATTGCTCTACTCCGTCCTTCCCTCCATCACCTCTGTTGGCTTTCAGATGCCTCTATAATCACATCAACACAATGAACAATTAGATGGCATTTATTAAGTGTGAGACACTGTTGTAAGAGCCTTCTATATATTGATCATTGATCTTCACCACAATCCTATGAAGATCAGTACTACTGTTATCCCCTTATTACCCACGAAGAAATGAGGCATTAGAGAGGTGAAGTCACCTGCCCAAGGCCATCAGCTAGTAAGTGGCAGAAGCAAGACTTAGAACCCAGGCTGTCTGACTCAGGAGTCTGCGCACTTAACCAACAGGCTACCCTGCCCCTGGGCTGGTGGGCTTGACCAACCTTGCCTATTTTTTATTTTTAAAGATTTTGTTTATTTATTTGAGAGAGAGAGCACGTGCAAGCAGGGAGGGGGGTCAGAGAGAGAGGGAGAGAACCTCAAGCAGGCTCAGCACTGAGTGGGGCTGGATCTCACCACTGTGCTAGGTTGTCATAAGGATCACATACAAGTAAGTCTGTGTGACAGGACTTTGTGAGCAGCAGAGCACAGAACACATATGCTTCGTTTCTAAGATAGGCAGACAGTGGCCAAACGAGATGTTTGTTAAAGGCATGATAATGATGGGCAAGCCCACTGTAAAGAGGCAGTGGGTGGGCTCACAAGAAAGGCCCTGGTTGAAAGTCTGTATGGCAGGGACATAAACAGTAGGTGCTCAATAACACTGGTGAAGGGACAAAGGAAAAGTGAGAGCTGGAAAGCAAAGCGTTGGGGAAACGGTGATGGAAGGCGAACAGACCGGGCATCCCGTGGCTCGCATGTGCTCCGCTCCAGGCGAGGAAAGCACGCAGAGCGCCCCAGACACCTGCGCCGGGTCAGCCCGCGTTTCCTCGCAGCCCGGCCCTTACCTGCGGGCCCGGGCTGGGCCGGGGGCCTCTCGGAGCCTCATGTGTCTCCTCTCGCATTCAGAGCGGCGAGGATTAGATGAAATAACACCCCCAAGTGCTCCGCCCAATGCCCCGCACTGGGGAATCCCTCCGTCAACATTAGCGATTATGATTACTGGTGGAAGGACCTGTTTTAAAGCGAACCAACAGTCGCCACAGAGAAGACGTTGATTTGCACTGCTCCATCTCCACGGGGACGCTGGGAAGCGTTGGTAAGGAGGTCGTAAAATCTCCCTCTGATTGCAGAACCCCTGGCATCCTTCCTGGAGGTGGAGGGCCACCTTTCAAGACCCCTGGCAGCCTGTGTTTGATTCCAGCCCACCCTCCGGGTCTGAGCATCTCTTTCAGCTAATCCTTTAACTCTTGGAGCTTTAGTGAGGGGTTACCAGATACAGGAATGAGCTTTCCCACAGATGCCTTGCTGCTTCCCTTCAAAAACGAAATGCTCCGGGTGCTAACAAAGTGTCTTTCAGACAGCAGGGGCACAGGGTGCGCGGTGGGCCGGGTGAGCGCTTGTTTCCCCGTCCTGGGGGCAATGGCCCGCTGGCTGGCCCTCCCCCTCCTTCCCCCACCCAGCATGTTATCTATGGGGATTGGAAAACAGTATCAGAACAGGCCCCATCTGTTCCTGAAGTTGTGGAAGAATACTCGT
This sequence comes from Zalophus californianus, assembly GCF_009762305.2. Classification (NCBI taxonomy): domain Eukaryota; kingdom Metazoa; phylum Chordata; class Mammalia; order Carnivora; family Otariidae; genus Zalophus; species Zalophus californianus. Next base: position 29,460,705 of record NC_045610.1, read on the forward strand.
GTGATAAATTTACAGGGTCACTGGAAGACCCTCTAATTTTCTGGGAAATGACAAGGCGTCTGTGGCCACGTTGTGTAAAATTTCCTCTTTTATACCCTAGTTACATGCCATGGACTATTTACTCGGAGTCTGAGGGTATATTTACCATTCAGGCAACATCACAAGCCGTCAAAGAAATCTACTCAGAGTAGGATGTGTTGGGTGTCTCGCCTTTCTAAAAATGACACTCAGTTTTTTTTTTTTTTTAATAAATCTTTTTAGGCACTATGTTCACAGTGCAAATAGCTCAGGGAAGACACTGGTAGGGAGTCAAAGTTTAAGTCAGGGCAGATGTCTTGCATGGAAACAAGACCCAACCCAGCAGCTCTGCCAAGAAAGGAAGCTGGCTGTGTATTGGACTCCTCTGCAGTGCTCCTCCAAAGCCAATTATTGATATATTGATTTGCTGAGAAAGCACCTCGCGTGTTCCAAGCCTCAGTGTGTCATTCAGAGCAGACTTCGGATAACCACACGGTATAGAGAAGTTGCCTCCAAAGTCAATAGCTGAAGGAATGCTTTGGGGAGAGATTGAAGAACATGTTTTTCCAAATTTAGAACCCACTCACATTTCGTGGGTTCTGAGATTAATATTGAACTTGAACATAAAGTTCTGGCAAAATACAATTTCCTGATTCAAAACAAGACGCTGTCCAAGGGAGCCTGCTGAGGTGTCTTGGAAGTCCTCGGTCTCTTGCAAAACAGCCTGTTTGAGGATTCAGATGTGAATGAACGGGGACAGTCTGATTCCCTTCCCCTTGAGCTCCATGTGGCTTTTCGAATTAAGCGGTGGTAATGGGGGGTGTGGAGTGTAGGAAAGAACTCTGGAAAAAGTGCTTTTGAGGTTTTGCTGACCTGAAGATGTTTGAAAATGAGTTTGAATCCTCCTGCCAGGTCCTGACAGTCCAAGAATCTTGCAGACTCTGTTTTTGGTCTGATAACAAATCCCCAAAAGGAGTTTTTGGAGAACAGAGGGGACATGAAGCCTCCCCCAGATAAGGATGATCACCCTGGGGCTCTGCCTGCCTGTCTTTATCACAAAGCCTCTTCCCTGGGATTGACCCTGTGTGGTCCCTGCTCCCCGGGAGGGGAAGGAACTGCTGCCTTGCAAGGGTTTTTGCCCCGAGGCTGAGGCTCCCACAGTTGAGTGGCCCCATACACTTTTTCCAGATTCTCTAATGGTGTCACTTCTAAGCTTAAGGTCTCTGCAGCGATAGCTTCAAGTCCACTGTCCTTAGCATGGCCCACCCGGTCCTTTCTGGGCTTGCCCTTGTCCATCTGCCTCTTGGGTGTCTCTCTCACTGCCCTGCTTACCCACTTTTTTGCACCCGCCCTGCAGCACCATGAGAGCCCGAGAGCTGGATTCTCTGCCCTTGTCCTTTGTTCTGCTTGAAAGAGCCTCTGCCAGTCTCCCTCTTAACCCAAGAGTGCTTCCCAGAACCCAGCCCTCTTCTGGGCCACCTGACACGGGCATCTTGAACTTACCCTGTTGGTGTGTTCACCACTTTCTGTATTCTAGTGGTCTATTTATGCGTGTGCCAAGTTGGAGCACATTGTAGTCACCAGATGCGGAGGACGGCCAACTGTCCTGGGTATGTCAGAGTAGGGAGTGAGGGCTAGATGACATTCCCAGGGGCCTGTGCCCTGGGGAGGGTCCCATGTTCATAGCTTGGGCTTTTGGAAAGTGGAGGATTATTGGTGGGAAGCTAGCAAGCTGGTGGAAGGCTGTAGAGTATGGGGCAGAATTCTTCACCAGGACTCCTCAGGTCTTCAGTAAAGTCATTAAATCTACAAAATCATCACTGGAATTCTATTTCCCGTGGAAGATGGTAGAGGGGCCTGGGCCTCATCCCAACTGACTCAAGGCCACATTGGGATCAGGATGACACTTATTGACGGGAATGGAGACAGGGTCAGGAGGAAGAAAGAACTTGCATGAATTGTGGGGAGGGGAGTCTGGAGTCTCACAGATTATGAAATTGGGGATTTGAGCTATGGGTAACACTTGTTTGTCTTGCCATTGGACTATGAGCTCCTTGGGGGCAGAAAGTATGGCTCATTCATTTCTGGATCCCCAGTGTCTAACATAATACTTGGCACATAGCTCACGGGGCTCAGTGGCTCAGTGTAGTTTTTGACAGATGGATAGATGGGTGGATGGATGCAAGGAAGAATGGAAAGAAAGGATGGAGGGATGCATGAATGGATGGATGGGTAGATAGATGGAAGGACAGATGGATGGATGGGTAGATGGATGGAAGGACAGATGGATGGATGGGTAGATGGATGGAAGGACAGACGAATGGATGGGTAGATGGATGGAGGAAAGGATGGATGAGTAGAAGGATGGATGGTTGGGTGGGTGGCTAGTCTAAGCACGCAGAGAGACTAGCTGTGATTTTTCCTCTGCCTTGGATGCATTTCCTCACCCTCCTCATTCCTCAGCCAGCTAACTTGGAAGTCATCCTTTAGAACGGAGACTTTGAAGCAGAGGGAGTAGTGTAAGAAAAGGCTCGGAGGCCCGAGGGAGCAAGGCCCAGCTGGGAAATTGCAAGGTGTGTGGATGTGTGTGATTGGGAAGCACATTTTAAGGGAGGGGGCAGAGGTGGGTGGGGCAGCTGGAGAATTTTAATCAGGGGTCAGACCACAAAAGGACTCGGTCCCTCAGTCTAAACCTTTGGACTCTGTCCTGAGAGAAAGGTTTCCTGCTGGGCAGCATCCTGCACATTTGCATTCTGCTTCTTTGCCTATACTGCTTTTTAAATGAATGCTTACAATGGCCCTGCTAGGAACACCTTAACCCCTTAGAGCAGAAACCAGGCCAGCCCTCCTTCAGCAGGAAGCGTCCTGGACCTGGAATCAGAAGGCCTGTGTTTATTCTGTGGCTCGCACTTTCAGTTGCTAGCTGAGCGACATTGACAGAGCCCCTTACCTTGCACCTGTAAAATGATTAAAATTGAGTTTACTCAGGACTGGCTTCATGGATGTGCACCTTGTGCAGACCCCAGGACCCTGTGCTTACAATGATCCTGCCCCTGGTTTAACGCTCTGCTGTCACTGTCTTAAAATTCTTATTAATTTTTGCACAAAGCGTCCCACATTCTTATTTTGCACTGGGCCCCACAAGTTATGTAACGGATCCTGAATCCATCTCACAGGGATGGTGTGAAAATAAAAGAACATCCAGTATGTGAAAGGTCTTTAAAGATGATAAAACACTAATGAAATGTAAGGCCTTACGGATATTATCCGAAGTGACACGATGGTCTCAGGTTTGTCATTTCTCCTGTAGGCGAGGACCTGGGGACCCAAAGATGATTAAACCTGGTCGCCATGCTTAAGGAACTCTGGGTTTTTCCATAAAGGGCAGAGCTGGGACTTGAACCCATGCCAACAATATCCAAGTCCAGCACTCTTTCTTCTACAATCAACTCTCGCTAACACGCCTGTCTGCTCCACTGTTGTCCGAGAGCTTTTGAGCTTGGGGCGTTTTCCTGATCCTCACACTGCCTGGAACAGTGTTTTGTACGTACAGGTGCCCAGTAAATGTTTGTTGAATGAATTAATACATTTGAGAGAATGATAAGATTAGGTTCAAGCATCTCTGTTTCAAACTCTTGGGTCCTAACCCAGCATTTGTCCTGGGAAGAAAGGTAGTCATCACTGTGTACAATGATTCCCTACCATTCATTTTGGGTTAAAACCCAGACTCCTGTGTTTTGGCGCAAGACCCTCCATGCCCTGTGCCTCTGTCCTCCTCTCCTACCCTCCAGCAGCCACTCTGGCTTCCTCTGGTCACTCCCATCCACCATACCCCTGCCTCCCCAGGGCCTTGGCACATGCTCTTCCCTTCTGTCTGGAATACTGTTCTTTGCTCTCATCCATTGCCAGGTGACCCCTAGCTTGTCATTCACATTGCATCTCAAGCTTTACTTTCTCAGGGAGGCCCGTGCTCACCTCCCCACCCGCATCCCCCTCCTCCTGAAGCTCTCTCCAAGCCCTGCAAGCATCGCTGTCCTAGCACTTCTTGCGCCTGCAACTTTGCATTTTGTGTGGTGACATCGACAGGCGCCCGCCTCGCGCACTGGCAGGATCACATTAGTTTTGTTCCTGGCGGTATTGCCCGTGAGCAGCGAGGTGCCTGCCACAGAAGAGGTGTTCAGTAAATATGTGGTGAGTGCACAAAGAAGCGTGTTTGCAGCATTTGAGTGTGGGTGGGTGTTTCCTCCAGCATGAGGGGGGTAGCTCCCCTAGGTCTGGGACAACAGAGTAATCCTATAAAAATGAACATGTAGCAGGGACCCCTTTGCGCACCAGGCGTTGTGGTAAGCCCTCAAAATGCACCATCTGACATTGTCCCCACAGTCCATCCACAAGATGGGATGGCCTCACTTTACGGATGGCAAGACTGAGGCTCGGGGAGGTTAAATGACGTAATATCCCCAAGGTCGTAGGTCTCCTAAGGGACAATCTGAACTCAAGGCCAGCTCTGGCTAACACGGAAGTCTGGGCGCTTCCTTGCTCTCTTTCACCACTTCTTGTTGCTCTTGTTTTTTCCAATCCTGCCTCTCCCCACGATGTGCCGCGTTGTCTTCGTGGGCAGTACACGTGTGGGGCCCATGCTGCTCACATGTGAGCCGTGACGTATGCGACGCATGCAGTGGACACGGGCAAGAGACTCACAGGCACAGGGACCCGTCCTGGCTCTACCCTTAACAGTTGTGTCATTCTGAGCAAGTCATATTTGCTATGGAGCTGCACATGCTTTAACTGTAAAGCTGAACATTGTACACAATGATGACTACCTTTCTTCCCGGGACAAATGCTGGGTTAGGTCCCAAGTGGATCTATATGGTTCTTTCTAGATCCGTCCTTCCCCTGCCCCATCCACGCTGCCCTTCTTCCTGCTTTTTGAGCATGTAAAGCTCCTTCCTGTCCATGGCTTTGGCACCTGCTAGGCCTTCTGCCTGGAGCGTCCTCCTCTGACCTACAGGGGGCCGGCTTGTTTCCTTGGCATGCAGATTTCGGCCTAGGTGAAAGAAAGGCCTTTCCCACCCATCTGAGCTAATGTTGGGGCTCCACCCCAGTCACTCTGTTACTTGGGCCTGGTTGGTTTGCTGCAGAGACCTCATCACCATTTGAAATTGTATATGTATATTGTATATACATATATAAGTGTATATATACTTATAAATATATATAGTATATATTACATATATGTACTGTAGATATACACACAACTTGTATATAAAATATAACTTAAAATCTTTCTAAATAAATATAAACATTTTATCTATCTGTGGTTTTGCCTGTGAGTCTCCGGTCACTAGACCCATGGAAACAAGGCGTTGGGTGTCTCGTGTATTGCTGTATTTTTAGCTCTTGGGAGGAGTGCTGTGAGTACTTACTGAATACATCGGAGGACTGGTTGAATGAATGAGTGGATGAATGAATGACAGAATAGTTCCTTGCTCTCTAAGGCACTAAGGATGGGGATGTAGCAGGGAGGGAAGGTCAGGCAGGATCAGGGCCAGTTGGTTCCATTGTCAGAAGCCCAGCACCAACGCTGGTGCAATGTAAGTGCTCCCAAAACAGTCATTAAATACATGAATTCATGTAACCCACTTGGCTATGGCATCCACCCCGTTATGGCAACTGTGTTTGCAAACCCAGTTAAGAATCATCCTAAAGAAGGATCACAAATCCAAAACAGCTCAGAGGAAAGGGCACCTTCCTGCCCTTTCTCCCTCTTCAACCAGAGAGCGTAAGTGCCCAGCTGCCAGGAGGCACAGCCCCTTTGAATCTGACCATGTCACCCAGGAAGCTTGCGTTCAAATTTTGGGACATTTCTAAAGCTCTCAGATGTTCTGCTGATGCTAAAATCTAGAGGTCTCCAGGGGCTCCAAGGGTTTACATGTGATATATTAGAAAATGTTCCACCATGGGAAGAAAGTGTGTTCTGCCCAGACTCCTGCCTGCCACACCCCCTCCCCCACTCCCACCGCCCACCACCCACCATCCTGGTTTACCATTTGATACTTTCGGGTTGCCCAGGGACTACAGAGAAACTGGAGAGATTTTATTTTACATCCTACAGCTGTTGCAAAGCTGGAGAAACCCCACATATTTAAAATAGTGAAATGGTTTCCAGGCTGAGAATATTTCTTCGTCAGCATTTGAAGATCTGGAGCCTGCTATTCAGTCGACCCATCTCTGAAAAATACAATAAAAAAATAAAACGTGAAGGTTTTCATCCTATACCGGTTGCCCCTGAGTACTTAAGAACAATTTAAGGACAGCATGGTGACTGTGATTAGTAATGCTGAATTGCATATTGGGAAATTGCTCAGAAGTAGATCGTAAAAGCCCTCATCACAAGAAAAACAATACTTTGTAACGAGGTATGAAGACAGATGTTAAGTAGACTTACTAGGGTGATCATTTTGCAATATATAAAAATAACAAATCATTATGTTGCACACCTGAAACTAACATAATGTTCTATGTCAATTATACCTCCTCAATTAAGAAAAACCCCAAATGTGGGGAAGCCAATGAGAAATAAAGAGCAATTTAGGCTGAATATATATATTTTGTGTTTTCACCTGCTTTCCAAAACTCTCCAACCAGAGAGGTGGGGAGGCTCGGTTCTTCAGCTGGGACGTACCTCCTTAGTGAGAGGAAGGGCCTGAGAATTGGTCAAGTCCCTTGGTGCTGTCCCTGGGCTGGCCCTCAGTCCGCCCCCCAAAGAAACAAGAGTCTAAACACTTTGAGAGAAGGCGATTTCACAGTCTCTCTGGGAGTCCTCTTTCATGGTCCAATAAGCCCTCGCAGTCAGGAAGTCGTTTCTTGGTCTGACCTACGGCTCTTATGCTGCATTAAACCGTGTTGATCTTAAAGACTCCGGGTTTCCTGGATGGCACCTATCTCGGACTTTCCTGGGGCCCATGAAGGTAAATGAGCCGCCTTTAAAGGGGCATTTTAGAGGAAATCTGTCTTCCACTGTTGAATGGCTGGAGTGTTCCTGCTGCTGGAGCCTTTGATGATTTCCTTGCGCTCCAAACTGCCTGCCCCACAGCGGGGAGGCTGCCCCCGGCTTCCGCAGAGTCTAGTCGGGTCCCAGGGGTGGTCTCTGAGGTGAGGTGCAGAGGAGGGTTGATACACTGTATTCCAGTCTTCACTCCTCCTCAGGGGCCAGTGCTGAGAGTATTCTTAACTTCAGTCTGTAATTGCTTTACTCACCTACTGGCTCCATCTCGTCCTTCACACGCCTCTTTGGGATACCCCACCACAGAGGGGTCTCCATGGAGACCCTGCCTCCAGGATGTACTGAGCAGTGTCCTTGTGGAACCCTATCTTAACCAGTCCAAGCACCATTGGTTCTCCTGTCCAGTTTTGAAGGACGCTTCTCGGCCCGAAAACCTTTGCATTGCGGCTGCGTGTAGTGGATGGGCAACAGATATTTGTGAATGGAGGTGTTAATGAATGAATGGGGTAGTGCCTTACCGTGTACCAGACTAGACATGTTGGCATTTTGGGTTTTCAGTTGCTTCCCTGTTTAGCAGTGGGTTGTTTTTTTTTTTTGACCTCCCACTAACTGAGATCACAAAGCACATTTAGTACGTAGAGAATTTGCCAGTAACCCAGGACAGGGAAGACCCAGCTGGGAATCCGGGAAAGAGTTTGACCAAATTTTGGCTTCGGCACTCAGCCATGAACCAGGCAGGACAGAGGCTGAGGAGACAAAACCACTTCTTGTATTGGTGGCATACGCTCCGAGGTGCTTTTATGACTCTACCTTCGGGATCCGGTAAACTCTTCTTTCTACACTTCCCTGAGCCCCCCCACCTCTGCCTCAAGTCTAACAAAGCTAAACTGAGGAGAGCAGTGTCAAGTTCAAGGTCCTCTGAACTGAGAGGTCAGCTTACTTTCCTGGAATTCCTAATAAGGGATATGCTATAAATACTAAGTCTGCATCTCCTTGTCCTCCCCTGACAAGGCAGCCCCCAGAGCTTGGAAACCTGGCTTCTAGAAGAAAATGTAATAATGTAAACTATTGGACTGGGGGCGGGGGCGGGTTTGACCCTGTTTTATAGGGGTCATGAATCGGCAATGAGTTTGGTAACTGATTGTCCCAAGAGTCAAATCCCACTCCATGAGGTAAAAGGGCATTTCAACAAAAGAAGCTTGTCTCTTTCGTATTTCTGTTAGTAACATCACTCTCTCTCCCTGACACATACTCTGCTCCTCCAGACCAGCAGGGACACTGCAGCTTTTTGCTCATGAAGCCCACGGCTAACCGGTGGGTGACCCTCTCCCAAGCCTCCCGTGGAAGCACCGGGGACCTAAGCTCTCCAACACCCTCAAAAACCAAACCTCCACATTGGCCCTGTGGTCAGACCAAATAACACCCCCAAAGTCACCAGAGTACAAACAGTGAACCAGTGAATGAACAAGTCAAAGAACTAGTGAAATAGTACTTCTTCCTTCTTGCTCTCTAGTTAAGGGAGCTAATTAATTTTTTTTTTTAAGATTTTATTTATTTGACAGAGAGAGACACAGCGAGAGAGGGAACACAAGCAGGGAGAGTGGGAGAGGGAGAAGCAGGCTTCTGGTGGAGGGGGGAGCCCGATGCGGGGCTTGATCCCAGGACCCTGGGATCACGACCCGAGCCAAAGCAGACGCTTAACAACTGAACCACCCAGGCGTCCTGGGAGCTAATTAATTAATGGTTCGCCTCACCTCAGCTTTTTGCAGCTTGAAAAACAAAATAAACAACAGTAAGGTAAATCTTGACTTTCTCCTTCTTGGAAGGTGCTTTAAACTCCTTTGTCCCCTACTCTGACTCTCTTTCCCGAGAAATAGCACGCTGTTCTTGGGATGCGATACCCTTTCTTGAAGTTCACATGAGCTCCGACAGGTCTTCTTTTTAAATCTCAGGTTTGTTACTGAGTTCTCAGGCCTGTGGGAAGCTGTCTTCACTGTAGGAAATGTTCTCCATCTAACTTTTACCCCGCTTACTGTATGTACTTGATGGTCCGGAGGGAAAAGTGTTATCTTGCTTAACAAACTAGCATGCATCTTTTAACGGCTTCCTTTGAAGAAGCCATGCGGTGTTGGGCGGAATCATAAAGGAGAGAGGGCCAAGTCAGAGCCAGGAGGATGAGACAATATTTAACCTTTCAGCAGGACTGGAGCCTGAGTAGGGCCTAAGGTATGAGGTCCCTTTCAGGTGGAAGATTCAGGATTTCACTCAGACCATTCATTCATTTATTCATTATCTATCCATCTATTCATCCACCCATCCATCCAACCACCCACCCATCCATCCATCCATCCATCCATCCATCCATCTATCCATCCATCCATTTATCATTCCATTTATTAAAAGCATATCCCATGCAACATATTTTCCAGGCCCTGGAAACATAGTGAACAAATCTGACAAAATTTCCTGCCTTCATGGAGCTTACATTCATTACATTTCACAAATACATGAAATATATCATGAGGAGACAAGACAGGAGAGGTCAATGGAGTGGGAAAGCTGCAATTTTATATAGGGTGGCCTGGGGCAATGGGGACCATTGAAGTGAATGAAAAATATATGTCAGGGAAGCCCCTTTACATGGGACCAGGCATAAGTTGGTATGGTCTAGTCAGTCCCTTCTAGAAGTAGAAGGGATTGTACAGAAATAATAATTCCTATAGAGATTTTCACACCAAATTTAAGCACTCATCTGACTTTGCACACACTTGGAGAGTGCTTTCTAGCTTCTCCTCTATGTCTTCCACTAAGCTGAAGCTCTTCTGAGCAAAGAGAATATCTCCTGCATCCTTTCACCTGCACAAAAAGACTCCTAGAAAAACTGAAGGTGTGAGGAGAGATAGAGAGAGAAGGAAAGAAAGAGAGAAATCTCCAAAAGAATTGCGGATGTAGCTTTTGGTGTGAAAATTGAATAGAATAAAAATCACAGAAAACTTACAAAGGTTCTGAGAGAGCTTATTGCCAAAACTGCCACCAGACTGACCTAAGAGAAAATGAGACTGTTGGAGATGTAAACGAGTTTCTGGGTCCCCACTTTTCTTCAGGCAGGAAGCAGACTGGCCATGCTGCTCTCTACTAAGAAGGACATGGTCCCCAGTGGAAGCTTCAGAAGCTCCCAAGGCTGATGGAAAGGGAGGACCTCCAGAAGGCAGAGTCAGGGTCCTCATAGAAGAAAGGACTAGGGAGCTGGTCCGAGAATGTAGAACAGGGTCCAAATCAAAGAACATCCTCTACTCCCAGATGACTCCCATTTCATAGGGGAATGTTTTTGCAGTGATTATGTCTCTGTTCCACCACTGTATGTTGAGAGTACATGGGGGGAAGCAACTTGTCTTTTTGATTTTTAGGTCTCTGGATCAAGAGGAGCCTCCGTGAGATCTGATGTAGGTCATGAGTTTCTGGATCTCCAGCTCAGTGTCAGGACTGGATACAATTTTTGGAGTGTCTTAGGGCTGGAGTAAGTGTATTTTGCATGTGGGAAAGGATATTTGTGACCAAAAGGGCAGAGGGTGGGCATTTTCTGTAACTATTCATTCCCTCCCCTTTTTGTCCATCTCCATGGGGTAAGTGTACTTGACTTTGACTTTGGGCTTTGTTATTTTACTTGTTTTGGCAAATGAGATATGAATGGATGTGACATGAGCAGGGACTTGAAATGTGCCTGGGCTGTCGAGCTTGCTGTCTTGCATTTCTGTCATGCCATGAGAAAAAACATGACATGGGCCCAGGAGAATGAGAGAGATGTGGGGCAGTGCTGCCCCAGGTGACCTGCAGACATGTAGCCTGACACAACATCACCCCAACTGACCTTCCTGCATTCGGGTGAGAAACACTTATTGTCACATGCCACCATTCTATTTGTGGTTGTTACACAGCAGGAGCTGACTGAGACAACCCACAATAGCAACCCAGAGCCCCAAGGCGTCCTGAAAGGTAGGAAGTGAGCCAATACATGCCTAACAAATAGGGTGTGGGTCAGTGCCAACAGAGAGGAGAAATGTTACTATCCTTGAGAGGAGCTGAGAAAGTTCTCCCTCCTGCTTTGAAAACTGCATCGGTAGTAGTGGGTCCCGGCAAGGCAGGAGGCTGAACAGAAGCAAATGCACCTCAAAGTCTCCCATGCTGGTCAAAAGAAAGGAATAAAGAGTCGGTTGAGGTTGTGGGTGAGGCGAATGGGTTTATAGACTGTGGCTGCCCAGGAATCTTAGTGCATATATACAGTGTACATACTTAGTGTTTGATATATTTGTTATACAGTCATTTTCTGATAATTAAACTTCTTAATATAACTTTGTGGTAAGAGTGCTTTTCCCACATTCCAGAGATTACCAGGAGTCTGATTTTTTTTTTTTTAATCTTGTTGTATTGTATGTATTTTTAGAAGGAAGTAGAGTAAAAATAAATAGATTAACCAGGAGTGCTGGGAAAGGGGGTTGGGTGGGAAAGAAAAAAAATGCCATTCAGAAATAGACCATGAAACTAATTACCTGGATAAACCAATGGAAACAAATTTATTGTTTGAGACAGGGGTCATAAACTCAAATGCCTTAGGGGTCAGTCAGGTGACAGAAACAAGGGAAGCAGGCCTGGTGGGGACTTGTGGTGATAGGGAGAGGCAGGAACCCGGCATGCTCTGAGTTGATTCCCTCCAACTGTTGCCATGTGGGGATGGGGCCTAGTGTTGCCAAATCTCAGTGTTTCTGAGAAGCAAGGCTGCTGTGGGTGCTCATGCAGGTTGTAAACTGCACAAGAGTGCTCAGCTGATAGGGCAACTGGAGACTGAAATATAGTCCAAGCTCCGCTTAACAAGCCCTGGGCCAGGACACGGGACTTGGGGAGCAGAGGTGGGTTGGATTTCAGCCCCCAATCGCCCCCTTCGGCTGACCTGTGTGTAGTGCAGAATCATATAGGGTGGCCCCAGGGTGGAATATCCTGCTTCCCATTGTGGAACTCCTCCCTGTCCATGGCAGTTGGGGCACAGGTGCCCTTCCTGGGTTCAGACAGTTAGATGCTCCTTCCCAGGGCCTGGAGTCTTGTGTGCGTGACAGTAGTACAGAGGTGGAGAAATTCCATGGGGTGGCATCAGCTGTGTTTTGGTGTATTTGACTGGTGATGGATACAGCACTTCAGAGAACACTGAACTGCCAGACAAAATCCACTGGCATATAATTGAGCCAGCGGGTCTCCAGCTAGCCACCTTGGGATTGCTTCCTCCAAGTACAGAAGGCAGACTGAGTACAATTACTTGTTCTTAGGAACCTTTGTACGTGTGTAGGTTTCTGCTTTGGGAAAGTCCCCTAAATTGTGTGCTTCGCCACAGTGGGGTGTCCTTCCTGGGCGTCACAGGACTGGGCAGTAAGGTTTGTACTTGGTCCTACTCTACTAGAGCGAATGAGCTCTGTGATCTCGGTCAAGTTTTGGTCATACTGACCCTCGCCTTCCGCATCTATAATGCTGAATTTGAATGCTGGTGCCCGTTATCTCCCAGGGATATTTGTGAGCATCAAGTCCAATGAGATGATGCCTGAGAAAGCGCTCTGCCAACTCCGACCTGGCGTGTAAGCATCGGGTATCATACAGCTGCTGAAACATGAGGACTCATGGTGCTGAGGTTTTAAGCAGAGAGGGAGCAGGCCACTTGATTATTACCAAATTCCTGACAAAAGGACGTTGCACGGCATCCCTGGGCTGCTCGCCTGGGTCACTGCCACAAGCCTGTACCTTTCTTTCCCACTTCAATATGTATTTGTATTATGCCTTCACCTTATTTTACTTGATGCTCACAGTAGTCCTTCCTATTTGCTGTTGAGGAAACAGGCTCAGAGCCTAAGGTTATGCCGCTGGCAAGGAGCAGAACCAGGGAGTGAATTCAGGTCCTTCCACTTGTAGTTTGCGGGCTCCCTAGTAGTCGCCTGGGGCCGTCAGAGGCCAACCAGGAGCTCCACAGCACCGTCAGTGATAGGAAGGACTCAGGGCTCTGGAGGGGATCAGCTGGAATCTCTTCTCTCCATCTTCTGGAAACAGCAGCCTCCACCCCCAACTTTTGGGGAACTGCCTCCTTCTCTATTGAACGTCCTTCCATGTGAAACTGCTTCTTCACATCTGAGAGGGGCCTGCAAGTTAATCTAGGCTAAGGAGACACATGCTCCCAAGCATTTGACTCTTAAAAGGTGACACATGTGGAAGGAAGGAAGTTGCACTTGGGTCATCCCAAGGCCAAACCTTGCACCATGGTTCGCAAGCTTGAGTAAGCACCAGAATCACCCAGAAGGCTTCTTAAAACAGATTGCTGGGCCCACCTTTACAGTATCTGATTCAGAAGGTCTGGGACAGGGCCTGAGAATTTGCATTGCTAGCAAGTTCCCAGGGGCTGCAGCAGCTCAGGGGACCGGAGTCAGAGGTTCTCAACCAGGGGTGATTTTGCTCCCCGGGGGACATTCGGCAATGTCTGGAGAGATGTTTTTGATTTTCACCCTTGGAGGGTTGGGGCTAGCATCTAGTGGGTAGTGGTTAGGGATCCTGCTAAACATCCTACAATGCACAGGGCAGCCCTCACAACAAGGAATTATCTAGCCCCAAATGTCAATAGTGCTGAGGCTGAAAAACTTTGCTCTGAAGGAACGGTCTATGTGCTCCCACACTGAGGACTCAGAGATGCCGGGTCCCTGCCTCTCCCTATGCTCTTCTACTGAGTCTGTGGGCTGTCCCAGGATCCTTCCCAAACCTTCCATTTTCTTTTATTTAATCAAAGTCAGTTTTTGTTCCCTCCAACCAAAGATCTGATAGAGGTGAAGATTTAACTTTTCTGAGGGTCCGGTGGGGGCTAGGAAGAGCATGGGGGCTGGTTTCTGGGTTGGAATGGCATGTAAGTCACATACATTTATTTATTTCCTTTCCTCCTGTGACTCCTGTCCCACCAGGTAAATGCTATACTCTATTCCATGTTAAATATAAACTTGTTTGTTTTTGGTGATAATGATTCACATTCTTTGTCCTTCCCTTTTTTATTTTACTTTTTCTTTTTCTTGCTTGTTTCATTTCTTAGTAATTTGTAAGCGCTATGATATATTCTGGGCATCAATCCATTATCAGTCACATGAATCAGACATCTATTCTGTGACTTGTCTTTGAACTTTGTTTATGGTGTTATTTGTTGTATAGAACTTTTAAGTTTTACTTCAGTCAAATGTACTCATTTTTTTTTTTTTCTTTTTGGATTATTTTTTTAAGGCTCTTTTTGTGTGGCAACATAATAAAGATAGGCTACTCTATTCTCTTTAAAAAATGTAAAGCACTTAGAACATAAAAGTCTAGTCTTTAATCCATCTGGAATTTATTTCTGTTTGTACAGTGGGCCAGAAATCTCATTTTAATTTTTCCATATGAGTAGCTAGTTGGCCCAGCACCAATTATTGAACAACCCATCTTTTCCCCATTGATCTATAATGTCATCATTGCATATAGTTAGTTTCTGTGTATTTGTGGGTCTGTTTCTGGGCTCTCCATTTTGGTCTCTTTGTCAGTTTCTGCACCAATACCACACTGATTTAATTACTGTAAATTTTTAATATGTGAAAGCATGAATTCTTGTTTGTCTTCCTTCAGATTATCTTGGCTAATTTAGACTTTTAGTCTATATATGTGTGTGTATATATGTAAAACACTATATATAAAAACAGTGTACATATGGAAAATCTCATTGAAATATTGATATATTAAGTTAGGAAAAATATCTTTACATTACTTTTGCCTTATTTTAAAATGTGAATGGATAACTAAGGATCAGCAAATATTTGAGAAACATCTTTAATGGGAGGTTGGGGGAGAGACAGAAAGAGAAAGAGAAGAGGTGGAGAGAAAGACTATGAAAGATACCTTGGAAGATATAATTTAGAGAGCAGAGAAGAACTACAGCTTTTTTTCTAAATAATATTCTCAGAGATTTGAGAAGATACTATACCATGATAACTCAGCATGGCCCCAAACTAACAATTGCAGAATAAGATCTAGCTCCTAGAGATGAAATATAAGTAACATGAAAAAAATTCAATGGGTGGCTTTTTTGATAAGGACAATGAAATCGTTCAGAAAGTTGACAGAAGCAGAGAGATGAAATAAAAGACCAAGGTTTAATCCAGGAGGTATAATATTCAATTTACAGAAGTTCCAGAAAGAGAATAAAGAAAGCAGAAGGGAAGAATTTGTAAATGGAATGTTTGAAAATTTCCAAAGCTGATGGACATGAGTTTATAAATTGAAAGGTGAGTGAAAAAGTGAGTGAAAAAAGGTACATTGTTGTGAAATTTCAGAGCACAAAGGGAAATGAGAAGATCCTAAAGGAAGGAAGGAAGAGAAAGGGAAAGAAAGAAAACATGTCATCTACAAAGGAGTGAGAATCAGATTTCTTATCAACGATTCTGGATCCTGGAATATGTAATGAAGCAAATGACTTCAGAGTTACAAGGAAAAGTAATTTTCAACTTAAATTTCTCTATTCAGAAGAGTTATCAATTAAGTGAGAGATGTTTTCCAAAAGATACAAAGATTTAGAAGTGTCTCTTACAAATTCTTTCTTAGGAAATTACTTGAGAATGTGCTCCAGTGAAATTGAGGGAGTAAATCGAGAAAGAGGAAGTCATAGCCTTCAGAATACTGTAGAATAACCCAGGAGAGCACATCATATGAGTTTTCAGGAGGACTAGAAAGGAAATGTATGGAAGTTGGGGTAGGGGTGTAGGGTAGTGTTGCTAACTGAATACTTGGCCTGATGGAGAATTTGGGAAAAAAAAAAAAAGAGGTTATAATAAAGATAAATAATGTAAGAAAAAAGGCAATTAGAAACTCAAGGAAAAACAAAAAGCTTTGAAGAATGAAAGCATAGTTTTATACATTATTTAGGAATACTATTTATAATAATAATGTTAAATACTGTTCATTTTCATATTTTAGAATCTTTCTATAGATAAAGATTTGAAGATTTAATTATATTTGCCAAACAACAGAATGTAAATGTTATCAACCTTGACAATGTAAAAGTACAAATGTCAGAAGTTAGGAGATGGGTGTGGGGAGGAGAGCTAGGAAAAGATAGAGGCCCTAATATTTTTATAAAGTAGAGAGTTAAATACTAACAATAGTTAAAGGATTAATATTATATAAATATATGACTTGGAGTTACAAGTATAATTAATCAACAGTGATGTAAATATTTGAGGGGAATAGAGAAAGAAGGTTGGAGTGATATAAAGCAGCTAAATTCACATCTTGATATCATAGCAAGGAATCAATAGCGAATATATAAAATTGGCAAATCAAGAAACAAATAAGTATATTTAGAGATTTCAAGGTAACTACCAGAACTACCAGGTGAAAGAGTTAAAAAATAGTACTCTTTGGAGAATGGAACTAAGGGTGAGAAGTGAGGTCCTTCTGTACTATTTTATTTTTTAACTATGTGCCTTGTTAATTTTACTTAAAAACAAAATAAGATAAAAGTCATGGGTCTGAATCAAGCAACTCATATGTTGTCCTAGTGTATTTGAATCCATCTTTGGTACTTGCAAGCTATGTAGGTGTCTGGCCCAGAAGTGGGGGCTAGGAAATATTAATTTCCTATCCCTCCTTCTGAGGGTTCCTTGTTGCTACCACTAGGAATGAACCCTTCTTGGCTTAGTTTCATTCAGCCCCTGAACTTACGCCCTGAACAAGAAAACAGAATTGCTGTGCCAAAATTCTAGGATCCATTTTGTCACAGGTAGTTTCCTTACACATGTGACCCCAGCTCTGGACACATAATAGCACAGTAAATATTTGCTGGAGTGGAATGAAAATGCCTAGAGAGACCAAATGCCCCCAGCAGGTTCTGTCTGTGAACTTCTCTTCATCCAGAACCAGAAATAGCACCATGTTTATTCACTCAACACGTGTTTGTGCAGATCGTACTATGTTCCTGGTCAGCCAGTGAGACAGGGCCTCAGCCTTCATGGAGACTGACATGCAATATACTTGTATGTAATTACCCACTGCAAAAAGTGCATGAAAGAAAAGAATTGGACGGTTAAGGGAGAATAACTTTATTGGAAGATGAAGGGAGACCTTTCTGATGGAGTGACATCTAAGTTGAGGATGAGGGGGGCCAAGCCAGGCCAAGATAAAAGAGGATTGCCTAGACAGAGGGAGCAGCGTGTACAAAGGTCCGGAAGTGGAAAAGCTGGATGTGCAATAGTGGTGCATCTCACACTTTCCTGTGTACTTGGGGATATCCTTGAAAGGCAGATTCTGGTTCAGGAGTTCCGGGATGGGGCTAACCTCCTGAATTTCCATCCAGCTCCCAGGTGATGTGGGTGCTGCTGGTGTGGGGCTAGAGCTCACACTTACAGTAACACTGTGTTAGAGGAACTGGCCATGCATGCAGAGCAAGGATGAGGGTGAGAAGAGCAACTAGAAGAGCGGACAGGGATCAGATCGTGCAGGGTCTTGCGCACCACCTTCTCAGTGTAAGTAGCGGAGTCATGCAGGGGGTCTGAGTTGGCAATTGATAAAATGCTTTCTACCTCTTTTATGTGCTCTATAACCTTGCTGCGAATGGTGGTGGTTGAATCACACACACCCTTGGGGGTTTACGATGCTGGGCTTGTTCTCTGATGCTGGAAAACTCTAAGAACCAAGGGGTTGCTAGACCGGTAAACCACGCAGCCAGAAGCCCACCCCGTCTCTCATCTTCCCTCTGTCCCAAACACTGCTGCGTTTCCCCCCCGCCCCCCCCCCCCCCCCTGCAAAAAGGCAGTGTGGTCTGCTGGAAAGAGGAGCCTGAAGACTCAGGGAGACAACTCAGCTCACCACCTGTGTATCTCCCTGACCTTGGGCACGCCCTTAATCAGCCACGGTTTCCACATCTGTAAAATGGAGATGCATGATCTCCCTTGGCAGGCAGGACTGTGTACTGCGAGCATGGCCATTCAGTAAATGAGCTGTGTTTTTCCTAATTCCTAATCCCCAGTCCCAGACCTAGGGAAGGCTCACAGTATGCCACCTTCTGCACAAAGTTTGAGGATTTGAGACTGTCGGGACCTTCTTTATCTTGAAATGCCACCCCACTCAGAGAAATTTCCCTCGTCTTAAGTAAACCAGCAGCATCTTGGGTTAGAGTGGCAAATTATAGGCAAAAAAAGAGGAAAAAGGGGGGAATAAAAGGGTATTTTCTTTTTCAAAAAGAAAATTTTCTGTGGGACAAACAAAATGAGCGGGGTTCCCCTGCTTAGGTCTGTGCTGACCTTTTCCTCCCTGTCTGTCTGTCTGTCTCTGTCTTCCTACTCAACAACAGGATGCCCTCCTTCTCCCCCTCCTCTGGCTGCAAACAACCCGGAGCCACTCTGTCTGCCAGGCTGCGCTCTGTTTAAGGGAACAGATGCCCGTTTCTCACAGAGGAACCAGTAGGTAAACAATAATATATTTTTTTAAGCCCAGAGAGTGGCTCAACATACTCAGCATGGAGTGACTGTCTCTAGCACTCCCTAGCTAGTTTCAGGACAAAGGTCTCCATGGGAAGGATGCTTCTTTTCTTTTCTTTATAAGAATAAAAGAGGACGACAGGAAACCTTGGCTGAGAGGGGCCAGGAGGCCTGAGGCTGGCAGGCAGGAGCCTTGTCTCTGCCCGAGGAACGCCGGAGGCACCCCAGGCAGGAGGGGATGGCTTTTGCTCTGATACGCTTTGTCCCCTAAACGGCACCTCCTATTTGCTGAACACTTCCAGCCCTGCGCAAAGGCCCCCCGATGTGACCTCCCTTGTGCCCTCCTATCACGACACCCCAAGGTATGCATTATTACCCCCACTGCATAGATGAGGAAACTGAGGCCTGGAAAGATAAAGGCATTTGCCCAAGGTCAAAGTTCACATCAAGACTCAAAGCCTGTAGACTCCAGAGTTCATTTCCAAACAACACTGACTTCCTGGATCCAAGCTTTTTGAATAATCCAACCTCACCCCATAGCTTTGCAGGGGACGAAAGGGACCCATTCTCTAGATCTGGAGGAGGGAGCTGCTCTAGGTTATCGGTGGGCTCAGGAATAGTGCTGAGGTTCCCAGGGTTCTGACTCAAATACCCAATGCCAGTGGTTTCAATGAAAGAAAAATCCAGAGACGCAGTCGGCATCCGTGACGGCGGGTGCCCCACTCAGAGACTTCCCACAGTGAGCTTTTCCCTCCGCCACCCCCAACTCCATGAGCTCTCTCCACAGCCGCCATCCGCGGAGGCCGGAGGCCCCGGATGTGCACCCATGTTCTCACCTGTTCGTGACAGCGAAGAAATACAGTAGACCCCCTTATCTGCGGTTTCTCTTTCTGCCCTTTTACTTACCCGCGGTCAACTGGGGCCTGGAAGCAGATGACGCTCCTTCTGATGGATCATTGGAAGGTCCCCAGGAGCCTGACGTGATGTCACGTGCCTGCCCCATTCCCCTCACTATGTCTTATCCCGTAGGCACCTTAGCATCTCACGTCATCACGAGAAGGGTGAGTACAGTACAGTGAGATATTTTGAGAGATTCACATAACTTTTATTACAGTATATTGTTTTAATTGTTCTATTTTACTCTGAGTTCTTGTTGTGAATCTCTGTTCCTCATTTCTGAGTTAGACTTTAGGGCGGGCATGTAAGTACGGCACAGAACACAGTGTATATAGGGTTTGGTACCCTCCGTGGCTTTAGGCATCCACTGGGAGTCTTGGAACCCATCCCTGGTGGATAAGCCGGAACTACTGTAATTACCAGAAAAATAAAGCCACAGAATGTGTTTCTCAAACTGAGTAGAAAGAAAACATTTTTGGCTTCTTCAAAATAGAGCGACAGTGCCCTGATGGGGATAAGTCAACTGGGAGGGGTGCGGTGGGGTGGGAGGCCGGATGCCACCGGCTTTGGGCAAAGGCAGACCTGGCTTGGAGGAGAACTCGCTGGTGTGGGTTGGTGAGAAACCCCTTCCTGGTTAGGACCCTTGTTTCTTCCTGTATCACATCTGCACCCCGGGCTTGACGTGGGGAAGAAGAGGTTACGGAAAGCTTCTCTGTGCCAGGTCTCCTTCTCTCTTCGTGGCAGCCCGCAGAAGGGCAGCGTTACTGTTTTTACAATGAGGAGAAGCTCACCAGCCCGCTCGGGGTTGGCCTGGCTCCCAAGTGAATACTCTTAATCATACGGCTGAGTGGCACAGGGTGTGTGAGGAGAATGCACCAGATACACCGTACGGGACGGGCTCAGTTTGATTCATGTCCTTGATTCCTTGACTCCAGGGAGCAAAGAGCACGTGGCAGATGGAAACCCTGGCTGGTAGGCACGATGGTGGCCTGTTGGTAGGCCAGGCAGAGGGTTTGAAAACTTCAGTGAAGGTAGGGGGGTTTGGGCGCTTTGCCACCCCCTGTAAAATTAGACCTGAGGTGAGATCTGGAGCTGAAGGTTGTCCCTGTCATCAATTATTTCCTCCCTGAGCAGACAAGGGGAAACCAGGTCCCTGCGCTGGCCTGGAGGAAGGGGCGACAGGACAGAGCAGGGGGTAGAGTTCATGCCATGGGTAGTCGGACGACAAGAACTGGAAGGCATGGCGTGCTTACCACGGGCGGGAGCCGCCTGCAGCTTCCACTGTGACAGGGGCACCGCTGGGTGTGACCGCTGTGTCCTCCAGTTACCTTCTTGGCCCTGCTTTCTGTGCCTGGGAGGCTGGACTCCTGGGCTTGTCTGAGATCCTAGCAGGGCATCAGAGGCCCAGAAGAGAGAGGCCGGGGGGATTTCCTCCCCTCCTGGGCGCCACAGCTCTGGGTCCCTGCAGGGACAGCGACTAGTGATGGGCCGCTCCACTGCCTCCGGCTCTTGCCTGGGCCTCGGTCTCAGGGCTGGCCACAGCTTCCTCCCTGCACTAAGTTTGCTTCACATCTCCCTGCCGAGTACGCCTTCTGTTCCCTGCAGCCCCCTGCTTGGATATGAGGAGGAGGCCGAGGCCCAGGATAACCGATCCTGCCAAGGCCACGGGGCTTGTGATGGCAGAGGGAAGACCCAAGCTTAGAATCTTCCCAAATCCACCACCCCAGAGAGGCTGGCTGGCCGGATGGGCTTAAGTGGGTCTGCAATGGGGATCCCCTTTGCTGCTTCTGAAGCAAACTCCTGGGCGGGGGCGGGGGTGGGGGAGGAGGCTTGAGGGAGCCCACGGGTTGGGAGGTCAGCCCGACTGGCCATGTGTCTTCACCATAAGTGACCTGTGCTGGGAACAGATGCAGTCACTCTGCCTGACCGATGCAGTCACTCTGCCCGACTGATGCATTCCTGTACGAGCTGAGCTGGGAGATGGCGGGGCGCTATTCCCTCAACCTGCTTTCCAGCTGGGAATACTGAGGCTCTTCCATCTCCAAGAAAGTCAGTTCTCGGGGCGCCTGGGTGGCTCAGTCATTAAGCGTCTGCCTTCGGCTCAGGTCATGATCCCGGGGTCCTGGGATCGAGCCCCACATCGAGCTCCTTGCTCCGCGGGAAGCCTGCTTCTCCGTCTCCCACTCCCCCTGCTTGTGTTCCCTCTCTCACTATATTTTTATCTGTCAATAAATAAATAAAATCTTAAAAAAAAAAAAAAAGAAAGTCAGTTCTCTGCATGAAGCCCTTTCTACGTTGAGGACTCAGAGTGATTTCTCTTTTCCTAACGGGTACCTCCTGTGATTTCTATGAGAATGAAGTTACTCGACACCCAAGCACTAACCGAGTGTCAGCTTCTCTTTGTCATCGTCGGGACCCCACACGGTCCAGCCTGGGTCCCAGCTTTCTGAAACTTCGGCTCCTGTGTGGCTCTTTCTCCCTGCGGGTGGAATCCTCCACATTCATTTGTCTCTCCGCCTGAGCCCCGACGCCAGCCAACCACCCGCGCTGGGCCTGCACCCCGCAAGGCAGGCGTCGTTATGCCCATTTCACTAATGGGGAAACAGGCTCAGAGCCATGGTAGCTATTGGCCTGAGGTCAGAGGTGGGAAGGAGATTCAAAGCCAGATTTGTGAGATACCAAGCCTGGTCCTCACCACCATGCTGGGCCATGGAGGGGCTGCTGAAGTCATATTCTTCGTGAGTCAGAAGGGAAGCTGGGCCGGGTCCCTGAACTTTCTTTTAAAGTTTCGCTCTGGATGCTGCTGTAGTACTAGCAGCCAGGTGTGTGTGTGTGTGTGTGTGTGTGTGTGTGTGTGTGTGTGTGTGTGTTGGGGGGTTCTCTCCTCCTCCCACCCCCAGGCTACCTTCCCTGGGTCCTGCTGGAGCCGTTGTGACCTTTGCCACCTGTAGTAAGGCAAACACTGGATCTTGACCTGGAGTTTTTATGGGTTAGTGAGGGACCCCTCCCTGAGGTGGGGGTACAGGAGGTGACGTACTCAGAAGGAGGAACTAGGAACGGGTTTCTCTCTTACTTGGCTGGGGGCAGAGTTGGGAGCCGGGTAGTGCATGGCAAACAAAATGCCCCGCAGTAGAGACTGGCTGAGCAGACCGTGGTGAGTCCGGACAGCAGAGTCCTGGGACCTACCGATAACGCATCCCCGCCTGTTGATGCGTCGTGAGAAAAGTGGGTTGGAGGACAGCACTAGGAAGGTGTCTGTGCGGAGTGGGGCTCGTGTGGAGGAGATCTGGTTTTCCAATGTTTGGAGGAGATTTGGTTTTCCAATGTTCCCACATGATTTGACTCTTGTATAAAAACAGTGAGCATATCCCCTTTTATTAACAGAAAGAGAACCTCTAAAGGATTTTCACTTGAAACATCCACAAGTGGAGAATAGAGAAGACCTTGTCGACTTGTGCCTGCTTGCAGGTTTCCCAGCCAGGAAGGTAGCAGGGAAATAAGTTGCCACTAAAGGCAACGAGAAAAGTCTAGGACTTTCTTTTTTTTCTGGAAAGGAGGGATGTGATCAAGCTTTAGGGCTGAGAGAAGGGTGCCCACGGCTGGGGCAAGGACACAGAGAGCGGAGGGGTGTGCTCCTTGTTGGGACAAGGACTTAGGGAGGTGGGGGTGGGGTGGAATTTTGGCCCAGGTGGCCGGATTAGCCCCGGACAGGTGGAGGAAAGGCAGTGCCAGTGTGCAGAGCTTGTAGGTGGGGTGGCAGGAAGGTGAGGGCGGCCTTTCCTGATTGCCTCTATTTTCTCTGCAAAGTAGGAGGCAAAGTCATCCCGTGAGAGCGAGCCGGTCAGCGTCCCAGGCTGGAGGCTCGTGGGGCCAAGGGAGGTTTGGAAGGCGCTGCAGGGGGATAGAAGAAGGGCTGGTTGGTGGGGACAAGTAAAAGGATGGCCAATCTCTGTTGAGGCCAGCTCTCTTAGAGGCCTTTTGTTTGGCCCTTGTCCACGCAGTTGAGTGACTTCCTCTAGGGCACTTCTGCTGTCCGGAGCTGGGGCTGGAAAGGGCACATTGTTGGGTTGCTTACAAAGCTGTGAGGCTCTATGGGTTAACGTGACTGAGCGATGACATGGGGAGGGGTTGGCAGTGACAGCAGGTTAGTGGGTTAAATGAAGACTCGTGACCCTCAGGCCAGCTAGGAAGGGAGGGGACTCAGTGTGCAGGAGACAGAGGCCTTAATGAGAACAAAGCGTGGGCTTTGTGGGAGTAGATGGGCAGGAGGCGGGCGGCCACTGAGGCCAGGGGTGAGGTGTGGTGCTGGGCGGTGGAAGGTTCCCGCGAGGTCTTGGCGGAGGGGGTGGACATGGAGGGGAATCAGAGTCATTGGATGGAGGCCAAGGTGGCAGATGGCTCATCCTTACGGTGAGGTGAAGCTTGGAATGGAGAGGAAGAGGTAGGAGCTAGGAGCCCTCAGGGAAGAGATGTTGGGGAGATCAAAGCCATGAGGAGAGGTGGGGAAGCTCAGGATGGCAAGAAAGAGATGTTTTTGTTTAAGGTGGGAAGAACAAATGAAGTCTGGAAAGCAAAGGTATGGGAAACAGAGCAGGTCCTGGGTCCCAGAACGTTGGAGGGGAGCCCGGAGGCCATTAAGCACACTTCACAGTCGGGGAAATTGAGATGGGACAGGAGGTCTGAGATGGTCATTAGCAGCAGAGACCATGTTCCCTAACCCCGGGCTAAGGCTTCTTCCTGTACTGAGATTATGGAACCACGAGCCTTTAGTGCTCAAAGTGTCCTAGAAGACATCTGTAGGCCAGTCCTTACACGCTAAAGCCAAGCAAGCAGAAAATTGGGCAAGTTAAGTGAAGCTTAGCAGAGCTGGGACCAAATGTAGCTTTCCTGACTCTCGGTCTGTGCTGGGCTTTGGGATGGGATGGGGGAGAGAGGGGGTCAGAAAGGGAACGCAGAGGGTAGAGTGTGTGGATGTGTAGAGGTGTGTGTGCATGCATGCACGCATGTGTGAATTCACGTTCATGTGTCTGTGTTTGTAAGAAAGCTGGACCAAGACTGTGTTTCTCTTTCCAGAGAAAAGCCTGCAGCCGCCTTTATAAAAGATGTCAGTAAGTGCTTTCTTTTGCCAGGAGCAGTGATGGGAGAAATGAGTCACTCATTCCGTATGTCCTGACTCCAGTGGATGCACACTGGGGAGGCGGTGACCTGTGCTGAGTCTGCTTTATGATCTCACAGCACACCGGAGCCGCCTGGCCATGGCCGTACCTGCTCTAACCAGCAGGCTTGCGGGCCCAGACTCCCCCTTGGGTGTGTCAACCCCAGGACACGGATGCATTTGTTTAGCCAGGGCTTGGATTAGTCTGCTGGGCCGGCCCTAAGAAAGTACCACAGACTGGGTGGCTTATGTGACAGAAACATACTTTCTCCCAGTTCTGGAGGCTGGACATTTGAGACCAAGGTGTTGGCAGGGTCGTTTTCTTCTGAGGCCTCTCTCCTTGGCTTGTAGATGCCTCTGTGCATGTCTGTGTCCTAATCTCTCCTTATAAAGAGAGCAGTCCTGTTGGATCAGGGCCCACCCCAATGTCCTCATTTTAACTTCATCTCCTTTGAAGACCCTATTGCCACATACAGTCACGTTCTGAGGTCCTCTGGGTTAGGGCTTCAACCTTCAGTTTTGAGGGACAGAACTTAAGCCCAGACAGGACCATTTTGGTTGCAAGGCACAGAACTCCACTCAAGTTTACGAGGTAAAAAGGGGGTTTACTGTTGAGGATGAGGCCACTCATGAGGACTGTGACCTAGAAGGCAATGCTTCTCATTTCTTTCCTCCCTGAGGTGGTGGTTTTATACTGTGGTTACAGATTCTCTGAACCGCCCCCCCCAATCAAGAGATGGGGTTTCTTGAATCTGGGTGGGCTTAAGACTGCTTCCACCAATCGAACATGGCAGAAATGATGCTATGTGACTTCTAAGGCTCCGTCATGACAGGCCATGCTGGAGACACTGTAGTGAAGCATGCTGGTTTACAGCCCCTGCTGAGCCTGGCTTCTAGCTATCCCTGTCAAGGTACCAGACACATGAGGGAGACCGATGCAGACACTCCTGCCCCAGCCCATCTGGTAGCATGCAACCTTCCAGTAACTGTCGCTGAACCATGCAGAGCAGAAGAATCACCCAGCAGAGCCCTGCCGGAATTCCTAACCCATGCACTTATGATATATAATAGCTGTTGTGTTAAATCACTAAGTTTCAGAGCAGTTTGAGATGCATATAAATAAGCAGAACACCGGAAGTCTGCTTCTTTCTGCTTTTCCTACCTCTGGGTTTTTCCTATTTCGTCACCTTTCCTGCTCCCCTGTAAATTTAACCTGCACACGGCTGTGACTTCTTGTGTGCCTACTTATCTGACCAAGTTTTTGCTCTAGTCCCTCCATCCATAAGGAGGTTAGAGTCTCCATATTAGTCCAAACACTTGAGAATCTCATCAGCCAAGACCAGGGGCAGGGCCATGTTGATGGGGAACGGTCCACGGGTTTTGGAGGTTCTTGCCTGGCAGACCCAGAACCTCGTCTATAGCATCCACTTCCATGGCCCGTCTGCGTCTGGCCTCTGAGAAGTTGCTGCCTTGGGCCTCCCCGCCTTCAGAGTGGTACTGCCCTAGACCACCATAGACTCTTCCTACTGGGGCCAGCCTCAGGCTGGAAGAGGGCCCTGCGATCATCCAGTTTAGTCTCTGATCCAAACAGGAATTCCTGTGATGATGTCAGAAAGATAAAATCTCCATGGCCTCCTCTTGATATCCCCCCCGCCAGAGTTCACCAGGGCTGGTATATCAGGTAACATACTTGCCATCCATCACGCCTGCTGGTTCAAAAGTTCTGCAGGTGGAGCTGAAATTTGCTTCCCTCATTCTTGTATTCTTTGGTCTGTATCCTGTCCTCAGCAGTCACGCCGAATAAATTATTCTCTCTTTTAGCAGAAAATATTTGAAATACTTGATTTCTTCATTTTAAGGTTTAACTCTCTTTAAATTTTTATTTTTATTTTTAATTTAATTTAATTTTTAGAAAGATTTTATCTATTTATTTGAGAGAGAGAGAGAAAGGCAGAGGGAGAGGGAGAAGCAGACTCCCCGCTGAGCAGGGAGCCCAGTGCAGGGCTCGATCCCAGGACCCTGAGATCATGACCTGAGCCAAAGGCAGACACTCAACCAACTGAGCCACCCAGCGCCCCTAAACTTTTTTTCTATTTGGGTACAGTTGACACACAACGTTCCGTTAGTTTCAGGTATACGGCCAAGCGATTTGACAAGTCTGTGCGTTATGCCATGCTCACCACAGATGTAGCTACCACCTGTCCCCACACAACGCTATCACAGTGCCAGTGACTATACTCCCTTTGCTGTTCCTGCCGTCCCCATGCCCTACTCATTCCATAAACGGAAGCCTGTCCCTCCCACTCCCCTTGACCCGTTTTGCCCTTGCCTCCACCGTTCCCTCTTTTTATGGTTTTATCACAGCGAACCTCAGGGGACTCAGGGGTAATTACCAGAATGGGTGACCTGAGAGCGGGGGCGGGGGCGGGGGGGGCGCGAAGCTGATTTGATTTCACTGGGAATGGAACGAGTGTGGAGAGCGACACCAGCATTGAGTTCACTGTCTCCAGGGCAAGTTCTTTTTGATCTTTACTGCTCTTTGCTGATTTTCACCAGAGGGCGTGTCTGGCTTGCTCCCCCACCCCCTTTCTGTACTAGTCTCGTAGGACCGCCATCACAGATGACTATAAACTGGGTGGCTCAAAACCACAGAAACATATTCTCTCACAGTTATGCAGGTCCGAAAGGAGGTGTTGGTACGGGTGGTTTCCTTCTGTTCTGCGCCTCCCTCCTGGTGTCTGATGTGGCGGCAACCGCGGTTTTCTGTAGCTTGCAGATGCATCCCCTAGTCTCCACCCGCCTCTGTCTTCACCAGATGCTCTTCCATGGGTCCTCTGTGTCTATGTCCATATCTCCTTCTTCTCCTAAGGACATCAGTCGTTGGATCAGGGCGCACCCTAATCCAATATGACCTCATCTTAACCAATTCAATGTGCAAAGACTCTACTTCCCAATAAGCTTACATTCTGAGGTTCCAGGTGAGCATGAATATTTTGGGGACACTCTTCAACCTGGTACACATTCCTTCCTTCCTTCCTTCCTTTACTCCCTCCCTGCCACCTTCCCTCCCTCTGTTTCTCTCTCCCTCTTCCTTCTTTTCCCCCTTTCATCCACATCTGCCTCCCGGAGCACGATGTGAGCATCCGGTGTGCTCCGAGGGGTTATCGTTCTTGCACTGTGCCTGGTGGGGCACGTGACAATTCGGTTGGAGGTCAGAAAACGTTCAGAAAGCAGGGACCATGTTGCTGCTTGTAGATGACTAGCAAATCGCTCAGTGCCAACACTTAGAGTTTGCAGCAGCTGATGCTCAAGAACAAGGAGGAAAAGGAAGGTATGAGGAAAAATACAGTTGTGAGCTGAAGTAACTCTTGCATTTCACCTGCCTGATTGTAGGAGTGAAGATGAGTCAAGCCACAGTGATGCTTCCCTTTGCCTGAGATTCTCCCATGACCACACTCAGTGTCAAAGCCATGTTGAATCCCTTTAGACTGATGCTGGCCAATAACATCGCCACTAGCCACAGTGAAATGAGAATGAGCTCAAAGTGCAAAGTACACACCAGATTTCAGATACTTAGTATGAAAACAAAGAATGAAAAATATCACATTAGTAATTTTTGCACTGATGGCAAGTTAAGATAATATTTTGGATATACGGGGTTATAGAAAGTATATTATTAAACTCAATTTCACCTGTTTCTTTTTATTTTTTAAAAATGTGGCTACTAGAAAACGTCAAAGGACATATGTGGCTCAATGGTCTTTCTATTGGGCAGCGCTGTTGAGAGTCCAAAGTAACATGGTATAAAGGGATCTGCAGGGTTTGAATGTTAGCTTTGCCGTTGGCAAATTGTATGCTCTTGGGCAAGGCACTTTGCCTCCCTGGGCTTCGTTTTCCTCCTCTCTGCGATGGGCATGTTGTGAGGGCGCCTCCCCCACCTCCCTCTGGGAATCTCTAGGAGCCTCAAAGGCGAGAACATATGAGAGGCGGCTTCGTGACAGTGAAACGCAGACGAGTGTGTTTGGATCAGCATCAGCTGCCGTAGCAACCACATCTGCATCAGCACCATCACCATCGTCACTGTCGGAACTGCCTCATCCCTCAGCCAAGAGAATCAGGCCACCAGGGCAGGAGCGTAATACCAGACCCGGGGTTAAACACAGCCCACAAGAATTTATGCTTTTAGCTCTTCCCAAACCCTGTGGCTGGATTATAAGGACTTACCCTCTGCCAGCTCCCTGGACAGTGCTTTTGTCTGACTGCAGGGGGTGGGGTGGGGCAGGTCCCCGGAAAAACGTGCCTTCCACCTAGTACTTCTCAATCAACACGGTGTTTATGCATGCGTTTGGATGAGAATAAGACATGCCACTTTAAAAAAAAAAAAGCATTTCTGTTGCATCAGACCACCAAAGCATTTCCCCCTCTCTTTTTTTGGCCACCAAATATTTTTATGATTTTCCACATAAACAGCTAGGGAAAATGCTAGCAAGCCACTCAGGCGGCAGCGGCAGGCACGCTGTGTCTCCCAGGAGAGTAAGGGATTAAAAAAACAACAACACAAAAACCCAACGACAACAAGACCAATGCCTAGGGGGTGGGGGTGGCAAGGGAGTGGTAACTGGTCTAAGATAGAAGTGTTTCTATGAATTCTTGGGAATTCTGGGGTAATAAACTAAAGGTCGTCCTGTGGCTTCAGGCAGTGATGGCTCACTTCTGGAAGAGTGAAACATTTGCAGATGGAATTAGGCATGGGTGAGGTTAGGAGGTGGGTGGGGAGCGACCCCGCCCATCCCAGAGCAGCCGACCTGCCTCTTTGGGGGGGGGCTCTCTTCCCAGCCTGACTTTCTGCCCCTCCACCTCCCTTCACTAAGTGAGAATCGATGTACCTGCCTCCTGAAGGACACCGGGTGGAGACCGCCAAGAGCTCGAGGTAACTAATGATTATTTGGTCTTTTTTTTTTTTTTAAGATTTTATTTAAAAAAATTTTTTTTTAAAGATTTTATATTTTGACAGAGAGAGACAGCAAGAGAGGGAACACAAGCAGGGGGAGTGGGAGAGGGAGAAAGCAGGCTTCCCGCCAAGCAGGGAGCTCGATGCGGGGCTCGATGCGGGGCTCGATGCGGGGCTCGATGCGGGGCTCGATGCGGGGCTCGATCCCAGGACCCTGGGATCATGACCTGAGCCGAAGGCAGATGCTTAACGACTAAGCCACCCAGGCGCCCCTATTTGGTCTTTTCTTCTCTCGCCTCTCCACCCTGGGCCAGCTTTCCCAGAGACATAGCGGGGCCTCTGTAGCTGGGCAGCGGCTCTGTGCTGAGAGATTCAAAATCCTGCACTTGATTCTGACTGTGTCCAGAACAATAGGCGTCTGAATCTGATTTATTAATCTTCTGGGGAGTGAGGGAGGCGGGCTTCGTGTCCAGGCTGTTTACTGCGATGACAATGGGCGGGGCTTGGGCTTGCATTTCAGCAGTGTTTATTATGGGCCGGGCCCGGGGGGGGGGGGGGGGTTGGGGGGGTGGTGGGGGGGTGCAGCGGGCAGAGAACACTTCCAGCCTGAGGGATGCTGCGAGGACCCACCACGCAGAACCAGGGGAGACGTGTTGAAGGAGCAGTAGGAGTAGCGGGGGTTGGTTTAGGGACGATCCCCAGATGGGCCACCGCCAGTGACTTCTTGGAGGTGGCGGGCGTGGTTCCTGGTGGCTGTGCGGCCCCGTTCAGTTCATCCCATTATCTCTGTTTTGTGGTTGAAGTTCTAGGTCTCTGGAAGACAGGAGCCGGATATGCGGGGCTAACGCGTTCCTTCTCCAAGCGGCGGGCAGGGTGAGAGGGCCTCTGGGAAGGCTGAGGGGCACATGGCGTATCCTCAGCCCTGGAAAGTCTGGATCGGAAAGACACGGGGTCACCCCAGCGTGGGCAACCAGACCGGATGCCGGGGCACCTGGCAGGCGTGTGGCCGCGAAGCAAACCATCTCGCCCCGTGAAGTGAAGATCCTCAAGTGTTCGAAAGCTTGCGAAGGGAAGAGAGAGAGAAACCGATGCATCCGGGGGTTGAGAGAGCTGGCTTTGGATTGGATTGCCTGGGTCCAGATCCTCATTCTGCCACCTGTTGGCTGTGTGATGTGGGATCCTCCATGTCTCAGTTTCTCTGTCTCTGAAATGGGGAGAGGAGAAGACCCTGTTCTGCAGGGCTGCTATTCCGGCTGAGTGAAATCATGCATGCAGAGTTCCTAGTACAAAATAAGAGCTGAAGGACGTTTGCCATTGCTCTCGGCAGCATGGACATTAACCTCATGGTGGTCATCGTTTTTATTACCCACGTGTTCTATGTGGCCCCAGAGGGTGGAAGGAGCAATGGGTGGAGAATGAAGGGAGGCTGCTAGTGGTTTGACTCGAGAAAGAACAGTTTTGTTAGAACTGTAGAGAAAGGGAAGAGGAAGAAGGGGGGACCTGGGAAGAGGGGAAGGAAGGACATCAGCGGGGGAGGGAGGGGGCACTCACACGCACGGACTGTAGTGGACAAATCTGCAAAGGACAATGATGAGCCTGATGAGGCAGGAGGTGAGCACAGCCCCAGCAGGGGCTTGACCCCAGTCTGTGTTAGGGTGTCAGAGAGAGCAGAGAACAGGGAAGCTTCCGCAGGCACGGGTCACTGAGAACAAGAAAGTCTCCTTCCCCTCTCGTCGCCTCCCAGTGGCTGGACCCCTCCCCAAGGCTGGCCTGCAAAGCCAGTGAAGAAATGAGGTCTTGACGTTCTGGAAGGATGGTCCCGGGTTGCTGTTGGGCCTGTGTGTTCATGGAGGGCTTTCAGTCTGAACAGACCCCTTAGGAAACCAAGCCTGGAGCTGTCAGCAGGGGAGAGCCCCACCCAACCAGGAGCAGCTTGCAAGGGTGGGGGGGGGGTGGTTGTCTTCTAGAAGGAGGCATCCTTGGCTTCTTCCTTCTGCCTCATCTCTCTGAAGTGACCTGGCTGATTCTCATTCCATCCCGACCCGACCCTCCTCTCTACCTGAGCCATCGTTGCCCTTGACACAGGTTTATCTTCGTTCCCCCGTGCACAGCGGGTGCTCCCAGCCTGCTCTATGTGACTCAGGGACTGGCTGTGTGCCAGAGCCCCAGACACCTCCACCAACCTTGACCTCTTCAGCCTGGGACCTCTTCACTGAGTGACTCGCCCCTCCAGCTTTGGG
This sequence comes from Zalophus californianus, assembly GCF_009762305.2. Taxonomy (NCBI): domain Eukaryota; kingdom Metazoa; phylum Chordata; class Mammalia; order Carnivora; family Otariidae; genus Zalophus; species Zalophus californianus. Next base: position 29,492,482 of record NC_045610.1, read on the forward strand.
CTCCTTATTTGTAAAGTAAGGTCTCCACGCAGATGAGGTAACAGATAGAAGCGCCCTGCACAGTAAGTGGGAGCTGTGATTATATTATTATCATCAGATAGGGGGGACGATGGGACCCAGCCCTCTGTGCGGGCTTGAGGATAAGACCGCAGCCTTGAAAGAGACACCACAAACGGAGTGTAAGACGGGGCAGGGGAGGAGATAGTTGGAAGGGGGGCGGGGGGGGGGTGCCGATGTTAATGAAGTTCATGCTAAAGATACTTGGCGGCAGGGAGGCTGCAGGCCGTGGCTGGGCGCCAGGCCCAACCTCAAGCCTCATTTCCATATGCAGGTCAGCCTGCGGCATGTTTAGAGCGGCCTCTCCTCTCCAGAGCTTTACCAGGAAGGGCCAACCCCCCAGGTCTGTGGGAGGGAGGCGGGTGCTGGCTGTGGGAGATGGGCTGTGTGCCTTTGGCTGGGAGAGCGCAGTTCCCATCAGAGTCAATTACCCGGCAGGCTCCCCGACGTGAGGTCAGTAAGCAGGCCCCAGCACCTTGGGGCCGTGTGAATGATGTAGGCGAGATCTGTGGGTGAGGCCTTCCACACATGGCTGTGTGGTTATAAATACACACAGACCCGCACGCACAGTGCTGTGGGTGCCCAAATAACTGCACACAGCCATATAAGAGATGTAAGCAGGCAGAGAGGGCCTGTGGTGCTCACCGACCTCCCCCGGGTGATCTCTGGCAAGGGCTTCCTTCCTCCTACTGCACAGGGCTGCTGGGGGGGCGGTGCTCAGGGGGTGCTCGGGCTTACCCTGGGGCTGTGCACCCAGGATGCCTGGCAGAAAGCATGCGCAGGGGAAGGGCACAGCCAATCTTGGGTTGGAAGGGCTTCTTTATAAATGGATCGTTTTCTGGTGTGGAGGCATCCTTCCCTTCCTCCCGTCTTTCTCATCTCTGTAAAGCTACCTGGTTGAGCAGGATCTACTCTAGCTAGCTCCTCCTCTCCACTTTCGCCACCATGGCCCTAGGTCTGGGGCATCTTCCTTCACCTGTGCTCAGTGGTGTGCTGGTAAATGTTTAACAATGGATTCTTTGAGGGGAAAAAATGAGAAAAGCCCTGATTTGTAGCATTTGTCCGTTTCTGTGGTGGAGATACTCCCACTGGAGACATGGCCAGTTTCAAGCGAGCAGTGTGAGGTCACTGTGTGCAGAGCTGGGGTGGGGTGCTCAGGGCAGGCGTCATGTAGCATCCCCAGCATATGTGTGCACCAGATGCGAGGAATCGGAAGAGCAAAGCTAATAGTAAACTATCCCAAAAGAAGGAGAAAGTGATGAGTTCTTGAGTCCTTACCGCCTTTGTTTTAAATGTAAATCGATTCAGTTGTAATTTTATAAAATCTAATTGTGAAATAATGACTGCATTCCACAGCTGGCTTCCAAAAATTCTCAAATATTAAACCGCCAGTGTTTAGGGGCGTATGGGCAGGATCCCAAGGACACCCCCTGCACCAGAGCCACTGCCTCTTAGCCAGCCCCACCACCATCACCAATCTCTCTTCACTCCTGAGTTATGTGCCTTAACTGCAAACCTGATTATGTCTTTTACCCAGCTTACGTGAATTCTGTAATTTGAAAGGCCCTTCTTCATCTGACCCCACTGACCTCTCCAGTTTCAGCCCAGACTCCAGGTCCCAGCTTCTACCCCTCACATCACACCTCTTTCCATTGACCAAAGAGACCGTACTGTTGTGTGATCTCCAGGCTATGAGAAGACTTATACTGTGGAGCCATCTTTCTCCTACCCTAACCCGAGTCTCCAGCTTCCCCGGGGCTTTGTCAATTCAGCTTTTAAGACAGGTCGGCGAACGGCAGCCCATGGACCAAATCCAACCCGCTGCCTGGTTTTCCATGACCTGTGAGCCAAGCATGGTTTTTATATTTTTAAAGGATTGAAAAAAGTATCAAGACTTGGCAGAGAGGTGGCTGGGACCCTGTCCTGTAGGACCTTGGAGAGGTGGCTGGGACCCTGTCCTGTAGGACCTTGGAGAGGTAGCTGGGACCCTGTCCTGTAGGACCTGGCAGGCTGTGGAGGGGACTTTGGACTTTATTCTGAGGAACACTCTGAACTGAAGAGCAGTATCACCTGTGATATATTGAAAAGCAGCACTCTGCGAACAGATCTCGTGTGGGAGGAGACCAGCGTGGAAGCAGGAAGAACAGTTAGGAAGCAATTGCAGAAATCCTGACAAAAATCCCGGCTTATACAGGGGTGTAACATTGGAGGGGGTGGGAAATGTCCAGATTCTGGAAACAGTTTGAAGGGAGAGTCAACTGGCCGTTCTGATTGCATAATGATCATGACAAGATGAGGCAGCATGGTATGGAAATACCAAGAGCACGGAAGGGCTGTCAGGAGAAGAGGGGCATGGGGTCTGACCGGGGGATTCAGGAAGGCTTCTTGGAGCAGCTCACCTCTGAGCAGAGCCCTGCTGGCTGAGGGAGGCATCGGAAGATGGCGACGTGGGAGAATATTTGGGATCAAGACAATAATGTGAGAGGTGTTGTGGAAGGAAACACATACTAGGTGAACAGGAGTGGCGAGTGGTCCATTGCTGTCTGTGGCACTGAGTGGAGAAGTGCCATGGGTGGCCTGGGTCGGGGAGGGCCTGGTCCGCAGAGCTGAGGGTTTTACAATGTTTTCTTATCAGTGGTAGGGAGCCATGGGAGGTTTTTGGTAATGAGTGACACGGTCTCTGATGAGAGTCTAAGAGGTCAACTTCAAGGGCAATGAGGCTTCAAAGCAAGCTTCAAGGTCAGCCTCAAGGGCAACAAGGATACCAGGTAGGAAGCCCCTGTAGTGGTCCAGGCGTGAGAGGATGAAGTGACAGAGCAGGGACTGACCCTGTGGTGGGAAGGAAGAGATGGAGTCTGGCGAATTTTCCAAAGCAGAATTTGCAGCGTACCTGATCGGTTGTTGCAAGCCGGGAGGGGGAGGGGAACTAGAGGAAGCAGCACATCTTCTGGGGTCCGTCTAGGGCTACACGGTGATGCACGGGTTAGTGGAGGCCAGATAGGTGTTGGGGTAAGTTCAGGACATGCTGAGTATCAATCAATGTGTGATGCCTGTAAACTTGTTAAATGAATGAATGAATCAAGGTCAGACTCCGAGTTTTGTGGCCAAAGAGTAAAACCTCCCCTGACCTGACACAATCTCTGAATGACTTAGGCTAAACTGGACAATTTACAGCAATGGCTGCAAGGATGCTCCCATCTGCCCAGCCCAGGCAGGTGCTGTGCAGAGCCCAGAGGTGGTGGTGGGGGCATTTGGTTTTGGGGGATGACTTTTAACAGTAAATTTTTTTTTAAAAAAGATTTTATTTATTTATTTGACAGAGAGAGACAGCGAGAGCAGGAACACAAGCAGGGGGAGTGGGAGAGGGAGAAGCAGGCTTCCCGCGGAGCAGGGAGCCCGATGCGGGGCTCGATCCCAGGATCCTGGGATCATGACCTGAGCCGAAGGCAGACGCTTAACGACTGAGCCAACCATGCGCCCCTAACAATAAACTTAAAAAACCCCCATACTTTTAATCAAAGAAACCCCAAGTGTGGAACTCTGTGCCCCAGCTAACCATCCAGCCTGGGGGATTTTCACCAGGTTATCACACCTTGTAACCAGCGCCCAGATCAAGAATAGAACGTTGCTGGTGCCCTGGAACCTGGCTCTTTGATGGACATGGGTGGGAGCCTGCCCTGGCTGAAGGCTGAGAGCCCTTGGCCTTCCCTTCTTTGGGTGGCCCTGGGCTCCCTGCTAATGGTCTTGCTCTCAGTCAGCCTGGCCTGGGGCAAAGCCCAGACTGCTGTCCCAGGGATCTGGGCAGGGCCAGCAGTCCTGAATGGGAGTCACCCCCATTCCCATCCCCACCCCTGTGTCCTTCTCTGTCCCTACAATTCGTGCAGCCTGGGCCCATAGGCCACCAACAAAACCCTTCTACTCTCCTCTGGTGAAGGGCTCTGGCTTCCACCACGGAACTGAGTGGCCTGTGGATGGCAGGCCAGGTCTCTGCAACTGTAGACCCTGCTGGAGTGGGGTCAGTCAGAGCCGAGAGAGGGACTCTCTCTTTCTTTCTTTCTTTTTTTAAAATACTTTATTTATAGGGCGCCTGGGTAGCTCAGTCGTTAAGCGTCTGCCTTCGGTTCGGGTCATGATCCCAGGATCCTGGGATCGAGTTCCACATCGGGCTCCCTGCTCAGCAGGAAGCCTGCTTCTCCCTCTCCCACTCCCCCTGCTTGTGTTCCTGCTCTCGCTGTCTCTCTCTGTCCAATAAATAAGTAAAATCTTTAGAAAAAAAAATAAAATACTTTATTTATTTGACGGAGAGAGGGAGATCGCAAGAGCAGGAACACAGGCAGGGGGAGTGGGAGAGGGAGAAGCAGGCTTCCCGCGGAGCAGGGAGCCTGATGCGGGGCGCGATCTCAGGACCCTGGGATCATGACCTGAGCCGAAGGCAGACACCCAACGACTGAGCAACCCAGGCGCCCCGAGAAGGTCTCTTTTGATCTCTATGATGTCTGAAGCACAGGAATGATAAACTTTGTTTTGATGAAAGTAATAATCCCAGTTACTACTTGAGGCCTCGCTCCACACCAGGATGAGCTCCGGGCGCATCACCGCATTTTATCTTCCCAACCACCCTCTGTGACTGCTGCCTGTCTGTTTTCAGTGGGGCCCGGAGTTTCCTCACACTCTGATCACGTATGCAATGAAAGGTGGAAAAGAAAAATACCGTTAAGGTATTTGGTTCAGTTGGGTCACCTTAGTCCCAGCCAGTAGCTGACAGTCTTTTCGGGAACTAACTAACCCTCAGCTTGGACAGATCAGGCACCTGCTGCGCCTTTCACGATGCTTCCCCTCTCCTGGTAGGCACTGGGTGAGCGCCCCGCCGGGAAGGTGGTGGGCCTGGGACCCATGTCTCTGCAAGCGGCATTGAGCGCATGGACTTAATCACAAGGTGGGGGCTCCGGGCCAAACCTGATGGAAATGATTCCAGAGTGGTGCCTCTACTTTCTCGTTGGCCCCATAAAATGCGTATTTTTCTGGAAACTGTAGTCAAAGGTAGTGTCCAGGAGAGGGCAGTATGGAGGCACAGGGTGTGGCCTCCCCTGGGGAGAAGGTGGCATCAGGGCCTCTGGGCAAGAGACGCCGGTGACAGAAGGGTAAAGTGAGCTGCAAGTGTCAGACGACAACGGCCCCTGGCTCTGCTTCCACACACCCTGTGGAGGACAAGGTGTGGGTCACAAGCTGAGACCCACCAGGGTCTTCCCTGTCCCCAGCCAGGGGGGCCTCTCGTCCATATCAACCTGCACAGACCTGACCTTCAGGCTGATGGAGAGCTGACACCCTCCCACCCGATCTATAATTGCTAATTAGCATCCCACCACCCAGAACCCTGCTGGGATGTAGACCCTCCTGGCCTGAAACCGAGACCTGAGCCAGCTGATGCCCCTGCAGCCTAAACATGGCATCATCCATCTCCCCAGTCTTGAGAGAGAGGTCATGTTGCCCTTTCTGCTTTCCCCATCAGGTATACGCAACCAGGAAGGTGAATGCATTATCCCCGGAGATCCTGGACTGAGGTTTTCTTGGTACCACTGCATCTGTAAGGGGAAGGGGCAGATTCTTCAAGGTACCAGGGAATGGTGAGAACAGGAGCTATGATGGCCTTGGCGGTGCATGAGTGTGCTGGGCTGGCAACCCTGACCTTGGGGAAGCCACCTGCACCTGGACTGACAGCAGCTGGAGGGCTGCTCTGGCCACCCCCACCATCCCCTTCCTGGGAAGCTGGATGTTGGTCTGCTGGAGACTGGGCTGTCTCTTCACCTCTAGCCACTACCAAGGGAGGGCGACAGAGCCTCAGGCTGGGCTTGCTCCCACCTCCTGAGTGGGCAGAGCACAGAGCACTTAAGGCTGTGCATGAAACAACCTCAGTGCATGGCTGGAGTCTGGCCATGGAATGCCAAGATACACAGGCACCACTGTTCCAGCCCAGGTCCCTAGGGACTGGGGCTCCAGGGAATGAATACCTGCACATTACCTCCTCCCCAGCAACCTGAAAGCACTGTGCACAGGCTGGGGTTGGGGAGGGCACCACTGGGAACTGGGATGAAGTTGGCCCATGGGCTGTGGAGTGTGGCTTCAAAAGACCCTGTTCTGAGCCGAAGCCAGAGTCCCTAACTAGCAGATAGTGGAATGCTTTATTGTGAAGGGGCTGAGCAGAGAAGCAACAAGCAAATATCTGGCAAGATGAGCTGAGGTTTGGGAAGAGTGGGGAGGGGTCAAAGACTGGAGTGTTTCCCTGAAGTGTTGAAACGAGACTTGTACTGGGGTACGCTGGAGCTTTTTATAGAGAACTGACCATTTTGGACCATCCATCCATCCAAGCATCCATCCATCTATCTATCCATCCACTAAACCATTCATTCATTCAACAGCACTTACACTGTGCATGGAAATTGGCGGAGAGCAGTGGGGGATATAAAGTAAAATAAAGCCAGTCCCTCTTGGTCTCTATCCCCCCCAGTATAGCTAGGCTGGGGCTCAAGGAATAGCCCATAGTGGTGCCACATGCCCCGTCAATACCCTTCAACACCCTGCCTCTTGTACCCATCTGAAGAAGAATGACAGTATTTGTGACAGATGATGCACTGGGTACTTGGGACATGTGCTCTCATGTAGGGCTCATGACAACTCTATGCGGGGGGCAAGAGCTGGGAAGTGTAAGGACTTTACTGAAGTGACCTGTCGCATTGGTGAGGAATGGAACGGCAATACCCAATTCAGATTGGAGTCTGAAGTGGATGCTTTCTGTTTGCTGCCTCTCTACTTCACAGAACCCTGGGGCTTGGTGGCTTTTAAATCCCTAGAGGCCATGGGTCAGTGTCTCCAAAGCACGGTCTTTTTATCTCCAACCCCAGGAGTCTATGGTCAGATCTGTAGGGGTAAAGCAAACCTGCCCTCTCACTAGCAAAAGGAACAATATTTTTGTCTAGGTCACATACTGGATTTTCAAGCAAATTACTGTACCTAATATTTTGTCAGTTTGCTAATCTCTAGGAAGTACTGAATTTATAGGGTTGCTGTGAGGACTAAGTGGATTGAGGCATGTGAAACATTTAGACCTGTGCCTGGTATGTAGTAAGTGCTCAATAAACATGAGCCATGAACACTGCCAACGCTTTTGTTTCCACACAGCTTTCTATGGCTCACCGACCTGCAAAACTGATGGTGTAGTCCCTTCCTATTAGAAATGAAATCCATCCAGGGAAGCCGACTGTGCCCAGGCTCGTTCAGTGAGCTCTATGACCATGGGCTTCGTCCATCTGCAGTGTCAGGAGAAGTGCTTCTAGGGAGGGAAACCAGGCTTACTGGGCAGATGACGGCAGAAGGTGCCTTGACCCATGGGTGGTGCTGAGTTAGCTGCCAGGGGCCGCCTCCTTCCTTCCAGCTCTTGGAGTGCCCCTGGAATGACAGCCAGCTTCCATTGTGCAGGAGCAGGTGTCCACTTTATGGTTTATCTGTGGTCCCCATCCCCTTCCCCTTTCCACCGGACCGAGGCTGAGCTGCTGCAGCGCCAGGGTGATGTCTACTTACCGGCACCTTGTAGGTATCTGGTGAGTCCTTCTTAGGGAAATAAGAAGGGTTGCTTTGGCACTAAAGAAGCAACCCATGTGTGATGCCAATGGGAGGTCGAACCAGTGGGGACAAACTGGGGTGCATCTAATATTGGGGATTCTCCTTCAACAGAGAGAATGGCAAGAGTGAGTTGACAGAAGGAATCAATGTGTTCAATGACTGACTGAGGGCTGGGTGGGATAAGGGTGTGGAGACCCCCCCCCCAAGGGCCCCAAGACCTTTTGACTGAATTGTTTGTTTCTGTTGCTTTCTCTTCCTTTAGGTTTGAGCCTCTTGAGGTCAGAGAGCCTCACCGATGTGTCTCTGTGGCCTGGCAGCTTTGCACAGAGCCAGGCACAGATGGGCAGGTCCATACATAGCCGCCGTCTGGAAAACTGCCCCTGTGGGTCTGTAGTCCCAAGCCAGTGGGGACCCCTTTGGTCTCCCAGTGCTGTTGCTTCTGATCCCACCAGACAGACCTCTTTTTTCTAAGCCCATCCCTGGCCACTTCATTATCTTTTGCGCCCCCTCCACACCTCCCCTCCCCCAACCCCTCACAGAAACACAAGGAGTCTGGGCTCTGAAGAAAGAGTGCCTGCCCAGATTTGATCAAGACACAAGTGAGAGGCAATGATTTGTGAAGAAATCCTGGTCCCGTCTAATGGAATTTTCCCAAAATAAATTCATGTAAACAACTTCCCACAAAGAGGCAGTCAGGGGAGCTGGGTGTGTAAACAGCGTGAACAGTCGCAAGTACTATGGGCTCCAGGGGTGCCGTGTCGTCTGGAGGGGGGGCGGTGGGGAGACTCCCTTTAGCAAAACACCTTTGGCTCCAGTCCTTCTGACATCATAATGTCAGCCAATTCATTAACTTAAAAAAAAAATCCTTATTTTACTATCATCCCTAAAACATAGAAACACCACTTTGTAGTTAAAAAGACTGCAGAAAGGATTTTGCTTAAAATTCTCATCCCACTTCCAAACCAACCGAACCAGGAGATGATCTTCATGCCTCGAGAACTGGGGGCAGGAATGAGGTGGGTGGAGAGAGAACGGGGAGGGGGGAGTGGTTGGAGGAAAAAAAAAACCCTGGAGAAAATGATGTCTCTTTGGGGCTCAGTGATGGGTATGAATAAACTCATACAGTTCCTAGAATCAGATGAAAATCTGCTCTTCTTAAGGCACTCAGAAATGGAAGATGGCTGGGGGCTGGGCTGTGTGTACGGCCGTGCAGACCAAGCTTCCGGAGGGAAGTGTGTGCAGGGGATCTTTGTGGACACATCTTTCCCCCAGACATTTTTCCCAACCCAGCCTGGCTTTCCCCAACCTGAGCTGTTTTCAGGATCCTGCCATTACCAGGGCCCGGAGAGAGACTTGTATTCAGGTTCCCACCAGACCACTGGGAAGCTCTCGCGAGACTTTTGGCAAATTGCATCACTTCTCTGGGTCTCAATTCCCTCACCTCTGCAGTGGCCACCTGGATAACACTCCCAACCCTGTGGATGGCAAAGAGTTGTCAAGTTCAAGTAGGGCATGGCTGCGAAGTTGAGGGATTTTGATTATTATAATCAACTTGATTCTGATTTTTGCTTAAGCCCTATCTTGGCTCACTTGGATATTGCTGAGAAATCTGCCTTTGCAGAAGTCGGAGACAGGGAAACAGGAAGAGTTGGGGGTGGGGGTGGCTCCTGAAGGCAGTGGGAGGAGCCAAGACGCCTCTGGGAGTTAGGAGGGGGCAGAAGGAAAGGGGAAGCCGGTGGCCACCAGCCAGGCTGATGTGCCCCGTGCAGGGTTCCAGAGGATCCCAGGACTGCCTTCTGCAATCTCTTCTTTTAACCAAGCCAGAAGCCTGCTGGTCCTGATGATGAAGAGCTGACTCTGGCCCTCTGGCCCTGGGTTTTAATTTTTTGCCCCCTGGAAAAGGGTTGTGCCTCCCCACTCTCTGCCATGTGACTCTACAGCCCTCTCCCACTGTGGGCGGAGGTCACGTCCTTACCCCATTGGTGTTGGCTTGGCCATCCTGACTTGTTTGGGCCAATGAGATGCTAAAGAGGCATTTGGAGACCTTAAAAGTGCTTGTGCTCCTAAGATGTGCCATGAAAACATGTCCCAGTAGCTGCTGGTCCAAGAAGAATGTGTGGCTACACGGGTAGGCCTGCACGCCCCCCAGAGCCTGGAGCCACGCACAGCTGATCTACAGCCTGCCACAGAGCTGCCCCAGGCAACAGAACTGACAGGGGCACCCATGCTTGTTGTTGTAGGTCATTGAGTTTTGGGGAGTGTTGTGATGCAGCACTATTGCAGTCTGACACCCTGATAATGAGGATGATACAGGCAGTCCTCACTTTGCCCGGTTCCGTGGCAGCCGAGATTGGCAAGTGTGAAAACCTGGTTCTGATGCCCACATATTTCAGTTAATATGGTACCGTGCAAAGTGAGGATGGCCTATAAGAATTAATAATTTTTCATAATTTAAAAAAAATTAACAGCAGAAACTTACTCCTCACAGTTGTGGAGGCTGGAAGTCCACGATCAGGGTGCAAGCATGGGGTTGGGGGGAGGGCTCTCTTCTGGGTCGCAGACTTCTTGTGTCCTCACATGGCAGAAGGAGGCTGACAGCTCTGTGGGGTCTCTTAGAATGGCATTGGTCCCACTGATGGGGGCTCCACCCTCATGACTGAACCAACCCCCAAAGGCCCCACATCCTAATACCGCCACCTTGGGCAGTAGGATTTCAACATATGCATTTTGGGGAGACACAGACTTTAAGACCATAGCACCTCTTAAATGCTCATCTAATCCCTTGGTCACACTGGGTGACCTACCCAACCATGTTCCCGAGAAAACAGAGGCCATTGGGATGGAAACATTCCCAACCTGTCACCACACTCCTCTCAAATGAAGGGACCTTATCTCCTTCTCTTTCTCCTGTCAGAGAGGATTGCCCTTCTATTATGTCCTTTATCTTTGCTCTTAAACTTTAGAGGAAAAGAAATAACGAGTTTACAAGAAACAACTGTCCTGTACATTATTGATTTCCTCTCTTTATAGTCAGGATTCTTGCAATAGAATCAATTTCCATTCACTCCTCAACCACAGAGTGTGGCATTTCCTTGAGCCATCCTCCCGAAATGTTCAATGAAGAGCTCAATCGCGTCTCGGTTGTTCACATGTTGTGGATATTTTCTCTTCTTTACGGTAGCGAACATTTCCTTTTTAAAAAGCATTAGCTCCCCAACGTATGTAGAGCACCAGAAGTCCACGAGGACATAGAAGGCAGGATGCCGTAGAGCTTAGTAAGTAAGAGCTTGCCCTCTGAAGTCAGGTAGTCTTAGATGGGAATTCTGACTTGGCCACATTCAACCTTTGGGACCTGGACAATTTACTTGGCCTCTCAGAGCCTCAGGTGCTTCATCTTTGTAGCAAGGATAATCATTTTTGTCAGAGGGACATGAAAGGGGTTATTAACCTTTTTAGTACAGAGCCTGCACCTGGTACATGCATCATTATTATTAGCTATTATTTTGAATGTGAAATAATGTTTGTTTCCATAAAGCAATGTCTCCACTAAAGGCCAAACAAAGTGAAGATGTAAGTGGCTGTGAGGAGATGGAAGGCCCATTTGCTGGGAGCCTTCTCAGAGTGGAAGGTCATCTTCTCCCTACATGGGGACAAGGGAAGGACAGGGGTTCCAGGCAGCCCTGGGCTCAACAGTGTCACCTGGGTGAAGTGATGACGCTCTTCAGCCTTCTTGAGTTCTCTTCCTTCATCCAAAGCCCCTTCTCTCTCTTGTCATCTGCTGCAGAGTGAGTCAAGTTGCCGCTGATGGACCCTCTAGGAAACAAGTCTTCTTTCACTTAAAATAGGGGGTGAGGGTTGAGGGACAGAGAAGGAGCCATGTGTTTGGAATTACGGCCTGTGGGCTGGGGGCCCACAAGGTTGGGATTATGGGCATGAGCCTTGGAGTGGATACTCCTCTTTTTCCCCCGGGGCTGTCAGAAAGGCATGGCTCTTGTGCTTTAAAAGTTGGATGCTTGAGGCACCTTCCCTATCAAACTTGGCGGAAGCCTATGACAACAATGACGACAGTAATGGTAAGCTTTAGTCCAGCGATGTGCAGTTTCTGCGAAGCACGTTATTTGATTTTGGTTCTCACAGCTCTTCTAGGAGGAAGGCAGGACAGGAATTTTAGCCTTCTTATTGGAGAAGCAGCAAGTAAAAATCTCAGTTCATAAACTCAGATGTGCAAATATTCAACTGAAATTTCCGTTACAGGCTCCCGCCGTGTTGGGAGGATACAATTTAATTCTTGGTCAATTCTTTCTCCTGTGCCCTGCGGCATTTCTCATGGGGTTTTTGTCTAGGTTCCGTGAGGCAGACTGGTCTTCGCGGGTCTCCACTGACATGTCCCTTGTCCTGTCTGGTTCTCGGTCAGTGCGGTCACCGTGGCGTCTGCCATTCCTTATTCCCGATTGCAAGAGGTCTGGCTGTCTCTCAGTAACACGTGGGCCTCCTCATCTACACGGGGAACAGCCATCTCCTCCCTTGCCACTCTGGTGATGTCTGACTCTGCGAGGCCTGCCAGGGTCCTCCTTTTCTGGACATGTCACACAGCCTCTTCACTGTGGATTTGCCATCAGTGTGATCAATGCCACCCCCACCACAACCAAATAACCAAGGCTTTATGCATCATCAGCTTCCTTTCCAATTGCTAATCCCACAAAGGTAGGAGAGTTCAAATGCTGTAGAAGTTCATCAGTCCCCTGACAAATGGGTGTTCCTCATCAGGAGGTGGCTCTCCAGGCCGAACCTTCCTCCTGTAGCTCACTCATCCTCGGCATGTGGCTTCCAAAGTTACAGGGTGTGCTGGCACTGGGGGCCAAGGGGACAAAGGAAGAGCTTGGAAGGTGTTTCTGGGCCAGGCCTAGAAGTGCCCCACATCACTGCCGATCACATTCTATTTGCTAGGACTCAGTGACTCGGTTACGTATACCTGCTGGGGCGTCTGGCAAATGTAGTCTCCCTGCATGCCCAGGAACCAAGGGGTGAAGGGCTTGGTAAAAAGCTAGCCTGTCTCTGCTACCCCATTTCTTCCTTTTATGGGGGTGGTGTCCTTTAATCAGTCTTGGATCAAGCAACTTAATTCCAGTTCATCATATAAGAGCTGTGTCTTGAGACTCCAGGGTCTCTATTTTTGAAACCCAAGAGCTATTTCTTGGCTTCTGAGGTAGTTTTTCTTCCCTGAAGAAGTAGAAGCTGTGAAGTCTATTTGCCTAAAGGAATAAGGGAAATAGGTATTTCCTAGAAACAGGAAACACCAGAGAAAAACACACTGACAAATATTTCACAATCTTTAAGAGGTAAAGTGATTTGTTGGCAACGGCGCAGCTCACAAACGATGGGGCTGGGGGCTTGATTCAGAATCTAAAGCCTCAACCTTTTTGTTGGGATCCCCAAACCATAACACCTGGTAGGCCAGGAATCCAGGAGAGGCCCAGTTCATCCATTTTCTGGTGTGTCTGGGTGTCTGGACCAAAGACGCTTGGGCACACTCAGGGATCTCAATAGGGATGGAACAGGTGAGCTCAGAGGCCTGAGACCTTCCAGGAGTCTGTGTGGGGATCTGCATCCCAGTGAATTTACGTTGATCATGTCTTCCCTCCTTTTCCTTTCTTACTTGCCTGTCCACTCCAATTTCTCTTAGCTCTCTCTACTCCTTTCTAAGTGACCCTCCCCCCACCTTATCAACACCTCCTGCTCCCCAGGGCTCCACGCTCTGCTGCTGCTAGAGATTCAAATCAGTGTCTAAGCTGGGTTGTGGGTCATCCAACCAACACTTCATTCAGCCAACACTTACTGAGCACTCCCTTCTGTAATGAGCACTGTTTTGTGAGCTTTTCAGGGTGACTTGCTAAGAGAACATAATCTTTGGGTTAGACAAACTAGAGTCGGCATTCTGGTTTGGTGGCTCAAGAAGAGGATGGTGGGCAAAGGGACTTAAGTTTCCTGGGCTTCACCCCCCTCATTTCTAAAGCAATAGAAATAAAACCAATTTTTCAGGATTTGTGTTGAGGATCATATGTAGACGGGACTTGCACAGAGCTGGTCCTCACTTCTCTGCAACCAGTGTACAGACCCTCCTCCATTTGTTCCCATTTTCTCCTTCTTCTCCTTAGAGGCTCATCCTCCCACACGTGCTCTGGACCCTAGCCCCCTGGGACCTCCCAAGGCCCTCTCCCTATCTTCATCTCCTCTCCCGACTGTGTTGTCCTTCTGCCCTCCCTACTGGATCATTCCAATCAGGCTCTAACAACTGCCCAAGTTTTTCAACTTTTTAAGAGGATAAAAAACATCCCTTGAGCCCCCTCCCCCATTCTGCTCCAGCTCCTACTTTTCTTCTACTCCCCACCCACCCCAGGCACAAGTGCTGAAAAGAACTGCCCGCACATGCTGCCCTCGCACCCACCTATCCAATATGGCACCCACTCCACTACTTCATGAGGCTGCTCTTGCCAAGGTCACCAACCACCACCACGATGCGATCCACAAGGTCTTCTCTGTCTTCATCCTACTTAACAGTGAAATAGCTAAGGACCCTGTGGACCATTCCTTCCTTTTTAAAACATTAGTTTTTCCTGGTTTTCCTCCTATCTTTTGGGCAGTTCCTTGTCAATCTCTTCTTCCTGCCTTCCAAATGTTGGGATCCCTGGTTCTGAGTCCTCCTCTCTTCTCTCTCTACAATCTCCCAAGTGATTTTACTCATTCTCATGACTGGATGTGACATCTATATGTTCTCATTCCCAAATGGCTAGTTCCGAAATGTTGATTTCTTTGGAATTCCAGACTTCCATAGGGAACTGCCTGCCTGACATCTCCAAAGACGACTCTTTATCTTGCCCGACATCTGCGCCCCCTTCTGTCCTTCCCCATCTCCGTTAACTGTCATCTTCATCCTCCTCCTCCCTCACTTCCCATATCCATTCCGTCACCAGGTTCTGTTGATTCCTCTCCCCAGGGACCGTTCTGTCAAGCTCATTGCATTGCAGCCACGCTGGCCCTCTCCTTCCAATTTCCGATGGTACGGTGTTCATGGCCACCTCGGAGCTTTGACACACAATTCTCGGCTCATCACCTCATTCCTGCACCTCCTTTTAGTCCCGGCTTAAGTGCCACTACTGCCAGTCTAATTCCAATGCGTCCTCCTATTATTCTCCCCCACGTGTACTACCCATTTTCTTCCCGGCACTCATCACAGCGGGGGATTATATAATTGTGTCCTTGCTTACTACTAGCAGTTTGCCTCCCCAGCCAACTGTAAACTCTGGGAGTGGTGGACCAGGCGTCTTTGGCTCACACCTGTGGTTCCAGTCCTGGCACACAGTAGAAACTCAGTAAATAGTCACTATTGAATAACAGCTAATAGTTCATGAGCTCTTCTCTGTGTCAGGCAGCCCTCCAAGCACTTCGCTGTATTGTCTTATTCAATCCTCACAACAGCCCTAGGAGGTACGTACTATTTTCCACTTCAGAGGCAAAGACATGGAGATACAGAGAGTTTAAGTAACTTGTCCAAAGCCACCCAGCTAGGAGGTGGAACTTGGATGTGAACTTCTGGTCCTCAGCTCTTAATGTCCTTGCTCTGCCATCACTCAAGAGTGAATGGACACAGTCGGTTCTCAGGAAATGGAGCTGCGGGGTGGTAGTTTCCACTTACTTCTCTTGGGACTGAAGAGGAGGGGAGTTCAGAACCTGGGGGCATCCCCCACCCCATCCTACTGCATCTCCTAGTACCTTAGTATTACCATAGTACCGTAGTACCTACCAGTTGGTAGGTCAGAGGGACTCTGGAGCCTCAGGTGGGTCGGGGGTTGGGGGAGGCCCAGGGCTTACAGACACCAAGGAAAATGGGCCAGGCTGTCATTGAGAAAGTCGCCCCAGAAAAGAGGCCATCCTCAGTCTTAAGGCAGCAGGAACACGGAGGAGGCTTGCCCGGGAATGTTCTGGTTGATGCGGTGCAGTGCTCACTGACCTGGGAACCTTGGGAGAAGGGACCGTAGTGGAGGATAAGCAAGTTTTAAAAATGGCATCGAACGAAACAATATTTGCGTTTCCTAAATCCCAAAGCAGGGTAAGCAGCGGGTGGGTATGGAGAAGCCACTGGCTGATCCTGCTTTGTCCTGCTTCTAAGCCTTTCTTTGCTCAGGCTGTCCCCTTTGCGTCAGTTTCCCCTAACCCACACCCCTGCAGCCCCAAACCACATGTGGTGTCCCCTCTGCATTCTTCCCATATCCTCTTTGAGGGCAAGGATTGGGACTTATTCAGCCTGTATCCCCAGGTCCTCATATTGTGCTTGGCACTTAGTAGGTTCTTTCTCATGTTTGTGGACCGGATGAATTCCTCCGATTCCTCCAGGTGGAGTTGGCTACTTTGTCTTCTGTCTTATCTTCCTAAACGGTACACACGCCTATCACACTAGCTGGCCCCTAGCACTCAAATATTTCTTTATTCTTCTGCCTTCCCAGTTAGAATGCAAGCACCTGGGACCCAGGAGCCATGCCCAAATCATCTTTGTATCTTCAATGTTGAGCACTTGTGTTAACTGAACGAATGAGTGGATGATCTTCCTTCTGCGGTCCCGAAGAACCCCAGCCTCCTGCCGTGCTTCCCTAGCATGTCTGACTTTGGAGCAGTGCCCCCCAGAGGCGGGGAGGTGAAAGAGCACGTGGGGGAGCGGAGAGCCTGGCCCAGGAGAGGGCCGGCTGCCGGCTGATTCCGCTTGCAAAGCTCCTCAGGGTTTATAGTTCAGCTATCCTCATTGTCTAAAGACCAGGTACAGCTCTGGGGGAAATGAGACGCATGCAGTTGCTTCCTAAACATAACAATTGCCTTGAGAATCTGCTAAATACCAGTCACTGGACCTATATTTCTTTCATTTTTTGGATACCTACAAGTAAGGTATCATTGTTTTCATTACACAGATGAAGACACAGAACCTCAGAGAAGGGAAACGTTTTGCCAGTCTTGTAAGGTAGACTGAACTCAGTGTCCATGGACAACTTTTTGACCACCACTGCCTTTCTTCCCTCAGGGAGATTTATAAATAGATCGGGTTATGCTCTCTTCCTGACGGCAGGGCCTTTTTCAACCAGGTGGCTTTTTGAAGGCAGTGTTCCTTTTTGTTACGTGAGACTCCCTAGGACCAGGCTGAGAAAATCGAAGACAGAGGCGACGTCGGCCAGATCTTATAGCTGGCCACCAGGTGGTGCTGTTGGCCCAACATACGGTCCTACTATACTGGCCTGTGGGGGAGAGCGGACGTGCGTTGAGAAAGAAGCCTTCGACGTTGTCATCAGAGCCACGGGTCCTTGACTTTCCATTTAAGTCACCTCATTCGAGCCCCCAAACTGCCAAAGGTGTTGGCATCTCTTTTATATGGAGCCTCAGAGAATTTAAGTAATTGGAGTGAAATTCCCAGAGTTACAAATCGAAGAGTCAGGATTTGAAACTAGGTCTGTTGGATTCCAAATCTCCGGATTCTTGTATGTAAAGGCAGACAAGACCTGACTCGTGAGTTTCACAGCAACCTTCCAGCCTCTGTTTTACCTGGCCTAGCTGGAAATGGATTATCTGGGAAATGGCCACACAATGTCAGATCCCTTGCCGAGTTTTAAAGAGCCGGGGTCCACCAGGGATTCTCTGGGGGAACATGGGCACTCTCTAGAGCACTGTGCCATTTCTTTTTTGACAAGTGATTTTAGTCATTGGCCTTTTCACATCTTCGTGCGTTCATTCTCTTGGTGGAAGTTGCAAATTCAGCTTAGAGTTATGGACAATTCATGTGACCTTCTGGAAAATACCGTCCTGCATCTTCCTGTTTCTGGAACTACAAGTCAGCTTTTCTTTTCTTTTCCTCATTTTTCAAGAAGATACATGTTGATCTGTATTGACAGTTGTAATTGTATAAACAGAAACAAATTCAATAAAGAACAGGGTTGCGTAGGACAAGGGGAGATACAGGGGAGGCATAAACCATTGATCAAAACAAGAATATTGGTGCCTCATTAACAAAACAATTGCTTAGCTACCAATGTCCTGGGAGACTGATGAGAGTCTGGGCCAGGAGGAGTCATGTTGGTCATGATGCAAGCTTCTGTGTATGGTCTGGGATGTGCTAAGGATGAGGAGCACATTATATCTAACCCTCAAACAGCCTCTGCAGAGGATATTATTGTCCTTATTTTATAGAGGAGGAGGAACACACAGCATCGTGGCTCAAAGTGTGGGCTCTGCTGTCGGCTCCCTAGATTGAAACCTACCTCTTCCATGGAGCTACAGGTCCGGGTCTACCAGATGTATCTGTGTATTTGCAGGTGTCCCACTCTGCCTGGGACCCCACAGAGGCTTCAAGGATGGTACTGGGAATGGGAGACCCACATGGAGGGTGCGGTCAAGTCTGCAAAGATCAGACTTGATCAGAGTGTTTTAGGGTGCCTGTGGGATCTGGGACATTTGGCTGCGTGTTTTGTATCCTTCATATTTCCCATCTCTTGGGGCCCCTCAGTCCTTTCCCTTACTATGTCTTTTTCCTGAATGGATGATCCCCAAGACCTTTCTCCAACTACCTGGAATGCCCCACAGTGCCTTGCTCTTTATATCCTTCCCTGGTGCTCAGGAAGAGGGACTTCACATCATTGTGCCCATCCCGTGGCCTCCTCGTGGACCCACATCTTCTGCTAAGACTTATTCCTCTTCGTGAAGATGCCCTTCCTCCTCCGTTCATCCTCCCACATTCTCCTAAATAATCAAATGGGCAATATCTTGAAAAAAATGAAATGTTTTTTCGGTTTTCTAGAAGAAAATGGACCCCAGGTTTTTTGAAAGCATAAGAACTGAGCTGGATTCTCCAGGCCCTCCAGCAAGATGAACATTGCCTCCCATTTGGGAATATTCCTGGTCACTCCTTCCAGAGCTGGCCCCTTTCCTCAGGGCTCCAGGCCTCCTATCCTCTCCAGGAGTGCCTGGACCAGTCTGCTCAGGAATCTGAGCCGGGGAGTGTCCTGTGCTGGGCTCCATGGTCATCCCCGGGGCTCTACAGGAGGTGATGACTCCCTGTGTGGATAAGTGTGAGCTAAGCATTCTCTAGTTCTTATTTTTGATCCTCACAATGGCCCTGCAGGGCAGCTATTGTGCCCATTTTACAGATGAGTGAACAGGGTGCAGAGAGGTGAAGTAACTTGTCCAGTCTTCTCAGATACTAACTGGCAGAGTCAGAATCAGAATCCAGACGTTAAAGTTCTTGTTCTTTCTACTGCTCCTTGTGCAGGAGCCCAGGGTGGAAGGGGCTGTGGAAGCAGCATGGGATGGGCAGTGGATGAGGTTTTGGGGGTTGCTATAGCAAATTACCACACACAGAGTGGTTTACAACAGAAATGTATTCTCACCGTTCAGGAGACCAGAAGTCTAAAATCAAGGTGTCGGCCTGGCCACATCTCTGAAGGCTCGAGGGGAGCATCCTTCCTTGCCTCTTCCAGCTCTTGAGGTTCTTGGGCACGAGGCAACATCACTCCAATCTCTCCCTCTGCCTTCATGGTGGCTTCTCCTCTCCCTGTCTCTCCTCTGTGCGTTTCTTATAAGGACACTTGTCATTGGCTTTGGAGCCCACTTGGATAATCTGGGATGGTGTTATCTGGAGATCTTTAACCTCATTACAACTTCAGGGACCCTTTTCCCAAATATGGCAGAATTCAGATGTTTGGGGAGGTGGACATGTCTTTTGGGGGCCACCATTCAACCCATTACAGACAGCCATCCTCCAACAGGGAAAGCAGGAGATCCCCTGTCTCTGGAGCTCCAACAGCTAAGGTTGGGGCCAAGGAGAGTGGAAGCTTAAGGGACACAAGTTTTTACTCATTATAAATAAGAACTTTTTGGTGAGTCGGAGTGAACCGAGGTGGCCTGTGCCCCCTGTGGAAGCAGCAAGTTCCTGTCATTACAGATGAAAATCAGGGCTGGTTTGTCCTTTGGCGTGGTGGGCACAGGGTAAATAATACTGTAGAGGCCCTGGACATGTTTTAATTGCTTTTAAAATCAGAAAAAAGGAATCTTGAGTTGAAGAAAATATTTTTTATGTAATTTTCATATATTAGTCTCTATACCAAAGCAGTGGTAAAATATGGCTTAAAATTTTGTTTTACCTCAATGAGATACCACCTCACACCAGTCAGAATGGCTAAAATTAACAAGTCAGGAAACGACAGATGTTGGCGGGGATGTGGAGAAAGGGGAACCCTCCTACACTGTTGGTGGGAACGCAAGCTGGTGCCACCACTCTGGAAAACAGTATGGAGGTTCCTCAAACAGTTGAAAATAGAGCTACCATACGATCCAGCAATTGTACTACTGGGTATTTACCCCAAAGATAAAAATGTAGGGATCCGAAAGGGTACGTGCACCCCAATGTTTATAGCAGCAATGTCCACAATAGCCAAACTGTGGAAAGAGTCAAGATGTCCATCGACAGATGAATGGCTAAAGAAGAAGTGGTATATATACACAGTGGAATATTATGCAGCCATCAAAAGGAATGAGATCTTGCCATTTGCAACGACGTGGATGGAACTGGAGGGTGTTATGCTGAGTGAAATAAGTCAATCAGAGAAAGACATGTATCATATGACCTCACTGGTATGAGGAATTCTTAATCTCAGGAAACAAACTGAGGGTTGCTGGAGTGGTGGTGGGGTGGGAGGGATGGGGTGGCTGGGTGATGGACATTGGGGAGGGCATGTGCTATGGTGAGTGCTGTGAATTGTGCAAGACTATTGAATCACAGATCTGTATTTCTGAAACAAATAACGCAACATATGTTAAGAAAAAAGAAATAGAATAAGATAGCAGGAGGGGAAGAATGAAGGGGAGTAAGGCGGAGGGGGTGACGAACCATGAGAGACGATGGACTCTGAAAAACAAACTGAGGGTTCTAGAGGGGAGGGGGGTGGGGGGATGGGTTAGCCTGGTGAAGGGTATTAAAGAGGGCACATTCTGCATGGAGCACTGGGTGTTATGCACAAACAATGAATCATGGAACACTGCATCAAGAACTAATGATGTAATGTGTGGTGATTAACATAACAATAAAAAATAAAAAAAAATTTGTTTTATTTCATTTTAATTTTTTAAAGTTTTTAATTTTAGTTCCAATGTGGATATCATACAGTGTTATATTATTAGATTCATGTGTACAATATAGTGATTCAACAGTTCCATACATCACCCGGTGCTCATCATGACAAGTGTACTCCTTAATCCCCATCACCTATTTCCCCGCATCTCCCACCCACCTCCCTTCTGGTAACTATCGGTTTGTTCTCTATAGTGAAGAGTGTGTTTCTTTCTTTCTTTCTCTCTCTCTTTCTCTTCTTTTCCTTTATTTGTTGGTTTCATTTCTTAAATTCCACATATGAGTGAAATCATATGGTGTTTGTCTTTCTCTGACTGACTTATTTTGCTTAGCATTATACTCTCTAGCTCCATCCACGTTGTTGCAAATGGCAAGATTCCATTCCTTTTTATGGCTGAATAATATTCCATTGTATATCTATACCACATCTTCTTTATCCATTCATCTATTGATGGACACTTGTGCTGCTTCTATAATTTGGCTATTGTAAATAATGCTGCAGTAAATATAGGGTTGCATATATCCTTTTGAATTAGTGCTTTTGGATTCTTTGAATAAATGCCCAGTAGTGTGATTACTAGATTGTAGGGTAGTTCTACTTTTAATTTTTTGAGGAACTTCCATACTCTTTTCCACAGTGGCTTGCACCAGTTTGCATTCCCACCAACAGTGCATAAGGATTCCTTTTTCTCTACTTCCTTGCCAACACTTGTTGTTTCTTGTGTTTTTTGTTTTAGCTATTCTGACATGTGTGAGGTGATATCTTATGGTAGTTTTGATTTGCATTTCCCTGAAGATGAATGATGTTGAGCATCTTTTCATGTATCTGTTGGCCATCTGTATATCTTCTTCGGAGAAATGTCTGTTCATACCTTCTGCCCATTTCTAATTGGATTATTCATTTTTAAAAAAGATTTTATTTATTTGAGAATGCAAGAATGAGTGGGGGGAGGGGCAGGAGGAGGGGGAAGCAGACTCCCCACTGAGCAGGGAGCCTAATGCGGGGCTCGATCCCAGGACTCTGAGATCATGACCTGAGCTGAAGGCAGATGCTTAATGGACTGAGCCACCCACGCACCCCAGGATTATTCATTTTTTGAGTGTTGAGTTGTATAAGTTCTTTATATATTTTGGATTCTAACCCTTTATCGGATATGTCATTTGCAAATATCTTCTCCCATTCCACAGGTTGTCTTTCACTTTTGTTGATTGTTGTCTTCTCTTTGCAGAAGATTTTTATTTTGATGTAGTTCCAATAGTTTATTTTTACTTTTATTTCCCTTGCTTCAGGAGACATATCTAGAAAAATGTTGCTATGGCTGATTTCAGCAAAATTACTGCCTGTGCTTTCTTCTAGGATTTTTATGTTTTCAAGTCTCACATTTTGGTTTTTAATCCACGTTGAGTTTATTTTTGTGTAGTGTGTAAGAAAGTGGTCCAGTTTCATTCTTTTGCATGTAGCTCTCTAGTTTTCCCAACACCATTTTTGAAGAGACTATCTTTTTCCCATTGTATATTCTTGCCTTTTTAAAAATTTATTTTTATTTATTTTTTAAAAAGATTTATTTCAGAGAGAAAAAGAGAGAGCGAGAGTGGGGAGGTGGGAGGGGCAGAGGGAGAAGGCGAGAGAGAATGTTCGAGCAGACTCCCTGCCGAGTGCAGAGCCTGAGGCAGGGCTCAATCCCAGGATTCTGAGATCATGACCTGAGCTGAAATCAAGAATCAGATGCTTAACCAAATGAGCCACCCAGGCACCCCTCTTGCCTTTTTTATTGAATATTAATTGACCATATAATTGTGGGTTTGTTTCTGGACTTTCTATCCATGTTCCATTGATCTGTCTATTTTTGTGCCAATATCATACTGTTTTGATGACTACAGCTTTGTAGTATAACTTGAAAATCTGGAATTGTGGTACCTCCAGCTTTGTTTTTCTTTTTCAAGATTGTTTTGGCTCTCGAGGATCTTTTGTGGTTTCATACAAATGTTAGGATTATTTGTTCTAGTTCTGTGAAAAATGCTGGTGGTATTTTGATAGGGGATTGCATTAAATGTGTAGATGGCTTTGGGTAGTGTGGACATTTTAACAATGTTTGTTCTTCCAATTCGTGAGCATGGACTGTCTTTCCATTTGTTTGGTGGAGGAAGGGGCCCCTGAAAGAAAAAGTGCCTAGAGCCCATGAAAGTCATCATGTGGCCCTGGCTAGACCACAGCTTAGTGGAGAAGCAATAAGGAGAGAGGACCCTGAGTGCTGGAAGGAGGAGGTAACCATTCCCCAACACCTTCATCCATGCTCTGGTACTTATTTACCCTGGGGTCTCATCACCCAGGAATGAGGACCCTCCATCTCAGAGGACAAAGCCCTCTTGCAAGGGTATCTGCTCGAGATCACTTGGAGCAGATGCTTGAGGATGGTACCTCCTGGCAGCTTGTCATGGCTGGCATCTCAACAGTGCCCACATTTTGTGAGCATTTGTTAAAGGTTAAACAAGAACAACAGCAGCAGCAATAATAATAATGATGATGATGCATAAATCCCTTGGGAGAGAAGGGAAGGGGACTCACATTTTCTGAAAGCATACATTCTTCAGGCACTTTATAGAATTATTTTATTTTTACATTTTACAGCTCAGAAAAGTGAAGCTCAGAGAGACTAAGAAACTTGCCCAAGAAAGAGCCCAGATGTCCATCAACAGATGAATGGGTAAAGAAGATGTGATACACACACACTTAAGAAACAAAACAGAAGATCATAGGGGAAGAGAGGAAAAAATAAAACAAGACAAAATCAGAGAGAGAGATAAACCATAAGGGACTCTTAATCATAGGAAACAAACTGAGGGTTGCTGTTGGGGAGGTGGGGGAGGGATGGGGTAACTGGGTGATGGACATTAAGGAGGGCAAGTGATGTAATGAGCACTGGGTGTTTTATAAGACTGATTAATCACTGACCTCTACCTCTGAAACTAATAATACATTATATGTTAATTAATTGAATTTAAGTTAAAAAACTTAAAAAAAGAAAAAAAACTTGCCCAAGATTTTTTTTTTTAATTTATTCATTTGAGACAGAGATACAGAGTGAGAGAGAGAGAGCGGGAGCAGTGGGGAGAGGCAGAGGAAGAGGGAGAAGTAGACTCGCTGCTGAGCAGGGAGCCCGATGCTGGGCTCGATCCCAGGACCTGGAGATCACAACCTGAGCCGAAGGCAGACGCTTAACCATCTGAGCCACCCAGGCGCCCCTTGCCCAAGATTTTAATAGCTAATATGCAATGGACACAGGTCTATTGGGAGCCAGTTCTATCTGATTCCCCTGAGTATCCATTGCATGGCATTGCCCCCAAATTCCTGGACAGTGTGTTGGGGAAGAGGGAGAAAAAACACTGGATGGGGGAGGGGAGGAGGAGGAGGAGGGTGGGGCCAGAGTTGAGATGAAGCTTCTCATCCAGGATTTTTGGGCTCTGGATCCCTAGTGTGGTTGGACTGAAAGGAAACAGACTGGGAAGTCAGCACGCCCAGAGCCTTTATTCAGGCTAAAAGGGGAGAGAATGCTCCGTGGCCTGGGCTGTAGCATTCCCAGGGGTGAAATGCGAGGAGGTGGACGTGATCTCCAACATTTGAGGACGGGATTCATCTGTTCCTTGGCCCTCCTTCAGCTCGTCACCCCAGCTAGCTTGGAGGCCCCTCAGGAGCAGGGAATAAGTCTTTCATTTTATGTACTCAAATTTATTATTTCAGTGTCCTCTTCGAGATTTTTGCCTCCGTTGGTACCACTTGTATTCCTATGTACTGAATATGAGCCTTGAAATTTACTTTATTTTTCATTAAAAGTGACTCCTGTCCTAAACCAGAATATTTATGGAATCATGGGCTCAATTCATTTATTCATTCCTTCGACAAGTCTTGGTCGAATGCTTAAGGGGTGGTCGGCTCTTCTAGATGCTGGGGAAATAGCAAAGAACAAACAGGCCAAATCTCTACCTTATGGAGATTATATCTTCTGGAGGAGTTGGAGAATAAATACATATGCAAGAGAATTTCAGATAATGATAACACCTCTGGAGGAAATTGGCATGGTGATGTATTAGGTAAATTACAAACACACACAGGACAGCACGAAATCGTCGAGAAACACTACTTAACTTTATCACATTCAATGTGCTGTGTTATTTTATCTCCTTTTCCATTTTATATCTACATATGCTGTCTGTGAGCCACTAAAGATCGAGGCACTAATGGATTGCAGTCTGCGGTTGGAAAACCACTGGATAGGTGGAGGGACGCATGGCGTTACTTTTGAAAGGATGGCCAGAGATGGAGCTTGAGCAGAGGCAACAGAGCTGAGAAGGAGGGAGTTACGCGAACATCTAAAAAGGAGAGCATTCCTGGCAGAGGGAACAAGTGCAAAGACCTTGAGGTGGACTGAACTTAGGTTCCAGGTACTTGTGCTGTGTGTTTGTTTTACATGGTCCATGTATTCTAATACAGATGAAAATAATTATATAAGAATTGACATAGAAAATTTCCTTTTTTAAAAAAATTTTTTATTGTTATGTTAATCACCATATATTACATAATTTGTTTTGGTAGAAAATTTCCTTTTTGAACATGCACATTAGTTTCCTATTGCTTTAGGAACATATCACCACAAATTTAGTAGCTTAAAATAACAGATTTATTTTCTTACAGTTGTGGAGGTCAAAAGTGCAAAATGGGGTGACAGGGCTAGGTTCCTTCTGGAGGCTCTCAGGGAGCATCCATTTCCTTACCTTTTCCAGCTTCTAGAGGCTGCCCACATTCTTTGCCCCATGACCCCTGACTCAGACCCTTCTGCCTCCCTCTCATAAGGACCGTTGTGATTCCATTGAGCCCACCAGGAAAATCCAGGACAACTGGTTATGAAATTTAATCACATCTACAAAGTCCCTTTGTCATGGAAGGTAACGTATTCACAGGTTCTGAGGGTGAGGACTTGGATGTCTTTTGGGGGGTGACGTCAAACCGTCGTGTGTGGGCCATTGGTGAATTTACCTGCACAGCTTTGTCCAATGGGCTACAGGCACCGGGAGCCCGATCTCGTTTGCGGGATGGTTAAATTCCGCAGGACCCTCCTGCCCCTTGCTCCTCTTTCTTTGCTCTTCTGGAAATACATCCGCTCACAGGAGCCAACTTGGTCAGAGGTGACCCAGGGCCTGTTGGCTTTTCATGGGACTGGGAAACTCCCACCCTCTTCTGCTCCTGGTCCCCCCGAGACTCCTTGTGCAGAGGACTGGAGAGAGACTTTGGGGAGGACAGGTTCTGCCCCCTCAGTTTGCACAGGAAGAAAGCATCCTAACCCCTTCCCTTCTATGGCTTCATTTGACATTAATCCTAACTCACTTTTATGATTTTCTACCTTCAAAACACATGGTCCCCTTTTCTCATCTTTTTTGTGGCCCCTTTAGTAAATGTATCAACCTTCCCATTTTACAGATGAGGAAGCTGAGGCTTTGAAAGTTGGGGAGGAAAAACAAGCCTAGAGCTCAAGTGTTCTGACTTCTCACCCCAAACTCCTTCCATTAAGCTTTCCAGCTTCTTTTTATTTTTAAGGGTCCAAAGTATCTGAATTCCCAGAGCCCTTCTGGAAAGGCTTGCTACAGGGAAGAATGATCCCTTGTGTTCTGGGAAGTGCTGAGGAGCACAAGTAAAAAGCTCCACAGAGACAAAATTTAGATCAGCATATGGGGGTGGGGGGAACAGTCAGGGTTATCCGAACTGATCGGATTGGCTGCCTAAGGAGAAACAGGGAACCGATTCCTTGTCACTGGACGGTCCTCAGGAGAGGCTGGACTTGGAAATGGTTAACCTTAGTTAGATAATCTCTGAGTTAAAGGTTTAGCCACAGGCTTTCGAGAGGCTAAGAGAGCAGACCTCCGCTCTGAACTCCCCAGTTCACTCTCATCCATCTTGGCTGACTAACCGTCGGGCTTCGGAGGAGGGGCAGGGGCAGGGGGTGTAGAAAATGGGTCTTACAATGAGGGTGGGGGCTGGTGGAAATGAAAACCTCAAACAGGCAGCCCTCCCCATAGGAGATAACAATCGCATTATATACATTTTAAATGGCATTCTCGGGTCTTAGTGATTTTCATATGAAAACTCAGCTTGGAGTCCTTGGCATCTGTTTCTCCTTTTAGGACAGAAACCAAGAGACTATTTACATATTCTTAGGGCCCTATCACCAATTAAATCTCTTCAGAGCCTTAGTCCTCCCTGTCCTCCCCTCCACCCCCACCAACTCTCTCCACGTTTAGGATTAAATTTCTTGGCAGACGGTGGTTGCTACTCTCTTTGGCGATTTATTTATTCAGTTGGATTACTTTTCATCTCTAGCCTGGGCACTTCAGGCCTTGGCGTCCACTTTCTGATCATGAGGAAGTGACCCTGCTTGGGGACCCTCCCCAAATCTGGCTGTGGGGCCATGGCGGGAACGCATTCCTTCAGGCGCCAGAGCAGCCTGTCTCTGTGTCATCCCTCGGCGCCCCCGCCTACCCCTCCCCCTTCCGGTGACAGAATTTCCTCGGGGAGATGAGGGAGCACAGCTGGGTGACGTCACTAGGAATGCACAGGGGCCTGTGCAGGGGCCCAGAAGGAGCCGAAATAAGATGTCACGGGGAGCAACTGGACGGTCTGTTTCATCATTTGCCTCAGAGTCTTTCTGGTCCTACAGAGAGCGAGGAATCTGCTCAAATGTCTGAGGAAACTGTATCTGGTGGCACGCACCCCACGCTTATCCCTCCTCACTGCCGGCCTTGCTCGCTCTGCCTCTGGGACTCCTGTCCCCAAGAGGCAGCGAAGAGCAGGGTTTGGGAGCACTGTGCTTTGAGCCAGCCTGGGCTGCCCCCGTCCGGCTCTGCTCCTGACCAGCTCTGTGACCTTGTGCAGGTCACACGACCTCTCTGAGTCTCCCATGAGGCATCCAAAAATGGGGCCAATGGTGGGCGCTGCCTCCTGGGGCTTGCGGAATAAAGGAAGCGATGTCTCTGGGGCCCCTGGTGCACAGTCGGGAAGAGAGAGCCATTGGTCACAGCAGTCACTTGTGGTCTTAGAACTCAAAGGTAGAGGCCTGCAAAGGACGCATGCAGCTTCACTCGCCAGATCACTGAGTCTTGACTTTGTGTCTTGGCTATGTACCAGGTGAGGAGAGGAGATCAAGGGCACAGGCAGAAGGGGTGACCTTGGACGTTACCCTCACAGAGCCTCAGGGATAAATCAGACGATTTATCTATAAAGGGAAGATGATACCCATCTCAATATGACTGCTGAGTTTGGGAGAAGACAATGTATGGAAAGCTCAGGACCTAGAGAGACTATTTCATACATTAGAGTTACCATTATTATTTCTACCAATATAGTAACCTACTAGTAATACTTAATACTTACAATACTACCACATTTATAATAATAAGACCCAAAGCCTGCACTCAAGGAGCTCAGTGTCAAGTGGGTAAGTAGGGGAGGAGGCCGGTAAGTAGGGGAGGAGAAGGAAGCACCCAGTGGCAATTGCTAGCCCAGTGGATCTGGAGCCAGACGTGGCCCGGGTTCCATCCCTCCTTGTCAGTAGCCGTGTAATTGCTGGCAAGTTACTTCACGTTTCCCTGCCTCTGTTTTCTCCTCTATGAAATGTGGATAATAATAATAATACCTACCTTGAAGGGTTGGGGTGAGGAGGGAATGAATTAGGAAACGTAAAGCCAATGTGTGGTGCCTGCCCCATGGTGAGTGCTATTGAAACATTGGCTTCCACTATCCCTGGCAAGTGATTAATACTGTACGGGGCATGAAGGATGTCTTCTGAGGAGGGGTGACATCGATGTTGGCCCTTGAAGGTTAAGGAAATAATTTCCAGGTATGGGTGGGGGGGGGCAGAGGTGGAGGGAAGAGTAGGAACCAGAAAGTGGAAAGGGGTGGTTTGACCAGAGCGAGTAGCTTTGTGCCAGTGACAGGAGTGAAGGGGGATGGGCTGGGTCGGCCGGTGAAGGAGCGGCAGGGTCCCTGAGGGAAAGGGCTGGGACCCCGCCTCTTGGAGGTGGCAGCAGGTCTGTGTTTGGGGGACAGCTGTCCGGCTGCACTGGGAAGGATGGTTTGCAGCAGGGGCTCTCCGTCCCCACCACTCATTGGTGTCTACTGGAGTGCTTTAACAAACATCAAGGTCAAGGCTCTGCTCCTGAGCAAGTCAATAAGGTGGGATGGGATTCAGGAAGAATGCAGTTGTTCAGCTCAAGTGGGGGGACCGCTGTAATATGGGGGAAGAGCGGCTGGAGGCCATAACAATGTCTTAATACAATTTGGGGGTGATGCAGCCTGAACCAGAATAGCAAGGTACTGACCAAGACAGAGACAGAGAGGGGTACAGGGGGTGATGGCCGTGGCTGGGAACATACCTGTCTTCCCCTGGGAGCCATCAGCCTCATCTCTGGGGCTGGGGATCCCACACGGATTCAGGAGGCAAGAGTGTGCTGTCCCAATCTGGCAGTTCTGAGCATGCGCGTTTTGACAAGCGTCGGAAGTGTGAGCTAAGCCAGGAAGGAGTCCCAAATTCTCCCCAGTCCATGAGGTTGTAACTCCATCCTCCTCCTCTGTGGGTAGTGCTAATAATTCACCAGGCTTTCTCCCTAGGGCAGGCTCTGATGTCATGGCTTCGCTGTCTTGGTGGGGTGGGCTGGGCCTGGGTGGGTGCAGGCGCAGGGGCAATCTTGCCAGCCTTTGAAATCAGAGCTGATTGTTTTCAATAATGTCAAACTTTAAAATTCATTTCTCATGTTGACGAACATTTCTCAGGCAGGGCAGCTGGTCTGCTTGTGGGCCCTCAGGGCAGGATGGGCCAGCCCCAGAGCACTGGCCTAATCCCCTTTCACTTTCAAGGCCCACAAACACCCGCCATTCTCATGACGTCATGGCTCCAAGGCTCCCTTCCCTAATAACCCCTCGAGTCACTCTTGTTCTGGCTAATAAGCCAAGTGCTTGGCTCTGCCAGGGGCCATGCTGTGGGTCTGCTGTTGCCACTCTCCTGCCATGTCTGGTGTGTTGCCTTACCCGCTTCCAGCTTGTCTCAAGGCCCTTGCCTTTAATTCTTCACAGAGATGGCTGGGGGCACAGACATGACTAGGAAAAAGGGAATCCCACATGGAAAAATCTACTGAGGGCAAAGAAAGTGTGGCATAAGCACTGGACAGGAAACCAGGAAAGGTGGAGTCTTCTTTCTGGGTTGGTCACTCTTTCACATGGTTCTATCACCTCTTATCTTTGGGCCTCAGTTTCCCCCTCTGTAAACTCTGAAACCAACTGGTCGCCATGATTCTGATCTGCTCTAGTGTCTTATGGCTTTTTGAGGATGAGTTTTAACCACTGATTGGATCTAGACCTTAAGGGCTAAGGCCTTTATAGGACACTTCTAGAGATACAGTGTAGGGAGGACACTGGCTTTTTAGGAAAACACTCAAGGAACACCCACGAGGGAGAACGAGGGAGAGAAAGAGAGCAAGCATTTGTTGGTATCTAGTGTTTACCAAGTCCTGCTTGAGATTTCTACATTCCTGACGCATTGATTCCTTGCACCAGCTCTGGGAGGTCGGGGTTAGACGTCCCGTGATGTAGATGGAGAGGTTGAGGCTTGGAGTGTAAAGAAGCCTTCTCAGGTGAAAGAAATGAGATATGAGCCAATTCTATCCCACTCTGAATAGTAATGGCAGCCATAGCCATAAGACCAACTGCAGGTACTAAATGTTTACTATGTTTCAGGCTCTGTTCTAATCATCTTATTTATTCCACATCACAACCGAATAAAGTTGGTACTAGTAGGATCACCATTTACAGAAAAAGAATCCGAAGGTCTGAGAGGATCCTTATTCAAAATAGAGCAGCAGGGGGGCACCTGGGTGGCTCAGTTAAGTGTCTGACTCTTGATTTCGGCTCAGGTCCTGATCTCAGGGTCATGGGATCCATCCCTGAGTTGGGCTCCATGCTCAGTGGGGACTCTGCTTGATATTCTCTCTCTCTCTCTCTCTCTCTCCCTCGGCCCCTCCCCTGCTTGTGCTCATGCACTCTCTCTCTCTCTCTCAAATAAATAAATAAATAAATAAATAAATAAATAAATAAATCTTCAAAAAATGAAACAGAGCAGCTGGTTGGTGGTAGGACTGGGATTCGGGCCCCGGTCTTCCTAACTCTAGAAACTGTGGGCAAAGAGTAATTATAGTAATTATAGACTGAGACCACAAGAAGAAGCTAAGTGGAAAGCGTCAGTGTCCCCACATGTCAACCATGTATTCTGTGCCCTGTCCCCTATCCCAACCCTACAGCCCCACAGGATCTACCAGAGGAGGAACTCAGTGGCTTCCCATATAGAATCCATCTTAGAGAAAGTTGCTGAGTTGGCTCAAAAAGATTTCCTCCTTGGGGAATTTGACCTTGGAAATGGTGAGAGAATGAGGCAGCTGGCACAGGAGGCTGAAGCTGAAAGCTCCTGACATAGAGGGAAGGTAGCAAAGTGCATAGAGCCTTCTAGAAGCAGAAGCTACTGGAAGGAGAAGAGGCACGCAGAATCGTCGAGGGCAGGCCAGCTGGGAGATGGGGAGCAACACGTGGGGCTGCACACATCCCTGCGAGCAAAGCGGTCTGGGCTCTGCAAGGAGGACAAAGCCTTCACGTCTGGCTCCCCCACCCAGCCCTGGGAAGCCGCATTCTTGTACCCCAGCAAGACCTCTCTGTCCCCACTGGCATCCTGCCAGCACCCATTTCTCCTACACCCACCCCTTGCTTTCCTAGTATTTAAGAGATTTTCTGATAGCCAAAAAGCTTGGCCAAAAACACACTCAAGCCTAGCTGTGGAGTCCGGGAAGAGCAAATTAAGTCTTCATTTCATTATTTGTTGTTGTTGTTGTTTTTTTTACCTGCTCTGCTCCATGATATTGAAGTGAATTACAACTCCTTCCCACAAAAATCTCTCAAATACACACATTTATATGTTATGTATATAAATATAAATGTATATGGAATAATGATATAAATATATATTAGTACATATTTATAAAGCATATGTAAATGCAAAATACTTATAAATATATTAATAAGTAAATAAAGCATGTGCGTGGCACATAACAGGTACTCAATAAGTAATATATATGCTCAGTAAATTATATTACATATATTATATTATAATCTCTCATTTTATTTCCACAATTACCCTATGAGACAAGTGGCAATGAACCCCATTTTACAGATGAAATTCAGGCTCCCGGGGTTTAAGTGACTTGTCAAAGATCTTGTGGCTTGAAAGAAAGTTACAAAATCAACTCTGAGCATTTTTAGCGGCCAATGCAAAAATGAAGACATGGTCGGTTATGTGTTCGTATCCCTCTGGGCTCCGGGAGGGGTGCTACTAGAAGTCTCTTCACCTTAGTCTGGTGGTGGCGGCAGTGGGGTATACTTCCCATGAGCCCAGAGAGCAGGGCTTGTGGTCTAAGCAGAGGCCCCTCCCCCCTTTCTTCCTTCCTCATGCACTCTTTCCTTTATTCCTGGGGGCAAATTAAATAATAATAAAAAAATAACCAAACTGATGAGCCACCTTTTGTTTGCTGTTTAAAACAAAATAGCTCTATTACATTCCATGAGAGGGTAAAAAGTGACTTCTCAGGACTTACATCACTTACTCGAGAGGAAGATGCCAATGAGTGAAAAAACACTAATTTTAGCAACAGAATGATCACTCTTGGCATTTTTGAGAAGCAGCACTCATCGATGATGGCCTTTTACTACTCATCCTGAAATTCCATTGTGAGCCAATGAAATTCAAGTGCACAGGCAATGTGGGGTCTGCTGGTGGGCTGCTCATCTTGGCTTTACATACTTTGGGTAGAATTCACTTAGTGACTGGGTGCTGAGTTCCGGGAGCACCCACCCAACCCAGCTGTTTGGAAAGTGAGAAATAAGCCAACCAAATGAGCATATTCTGACTTTTAAGTGCGCCTAATCATCCCAGCGCATGGCTAGAGTGGGTGGAGCCAACTGTGGACAGATGGGAGGGGCCCAGGCTCGAGCGCCCTGGCTGCCCTGTTCCCCCAACCTGTGCTTGGCGTCCGAGCCCTACCTCCGGGCTCCGGCCTCTGTCTCCTCTGGCCCTTCTCCGGCTGGCAGCCCGTTCCTCCGCTTCTGGCTCCCTGTTTGGCGCCTGGCCCCGAGCACTGCCCTGATCTTACCGTCACTTGAGGCTTCTGATAAGAGACGTTCTCCCGCCGGATATAGGCCCAGCCAGGAGTCCCTGGAGCAGGGCTTCAGAGTCCCGGCGTGTCGGGTTCTAATGCCAACCTACCACTGGTTAGCTCTGTGACCCTAGGAAGCCACGCCACCTTTCGGACCCTCAGTTTCCTTATCTGTAAAACGGGGGTGATGAGCTCTACCTCTGGGTGGGGGGTATGAGGAGGGTTAAACGGGGGAGAGTTAGCACCAGGCTGGCTCATGGGAAGCACTTGAGGATCGCTGGTTTGTTTTACGATGTGAGATTTTAAGTGCATCTCTATCTGGGGTGCTAGGAGTAATACAGAAAAACCAGGTCTCTCCAGCCCCATGAATGCATTCTCGCTGCTTTTTTCAAAGGTCCCGCCTCATAATAACCATTCTAAGGCATTACAACACTTCCGATTCACAGATCAGGAAACTGAGGCACAGAAGGAAGAACGAGGACACCCTGTATCCCAGCCAGCAAGTGGGGGAAGCCTGGATTCGAACCCAGGTCTCCTGACTCCCAGTGCTGGAAAGCAGCCCGGGCGGAGGCTTTGATCTCCCGGAGCTGCTGTCCAACAATGCGCCCAGGGAAGGGAAGACAGGGGGAGAGGCGCTGCTCCCCAGCGGCCCCTCCTCGCAGAGTGCCGGCTGGCTGCCGGGCAGGAGGAATTCGAGCGGCTGGCTTGTGCTCATGCTTGAGGAATGTCTTGAGAAGTCGTGCCTAAGCCCTCTGTATCTGACTCATCAACTCCCCGTCTCCAGGAGTGTCAGAGAAGAGCTCCCTTAATCCCTCCTGTCCTCGGTCCCAGGCTTTCATTTGTCAAACTAAAAATATTCCCTCCGGGAACCTCCTTTTGCCAGCAGGGGTATAAGGGGAATGGCGTTTCAGTGTCACTTCCTGACAGCGCCTCCTAATTGTTCAGCAGCCAAGGAAGCGGAGATGGGGCAGCAGGAGCAAGGGGCCTCCGTCATTCTTGGGCCAGGGCCAGCCTGTTGCGCACCTTTCTCCTGCAGGCTGGCTTCTTTTTTGCCTCGCTTGAGGCCCCAGACAATAGTGTAGCAGCCTGCCACCCGGCCCAGTCCCCCCGGGGCTGCTGCGTTGTTCAGGTGAGGACTATAGAACTCCAAGTTCATTTCTTTTGCGGCCTGAGGGGAGGGTGGGCTGGCAAGGTTGGTACTTGTCTGCAAGGCTAGTCTACCTGTAAAGAGCTGTACAGCATGACAGTAAAGGGGGAAAAAATTAGTCCTGGCCTCCCAGGTAAAACAGCAGAACCGGAACTCCCCAAGTCCGACAATGGCAATGTTGGAAAGCCATCAAGATTTGTCCCTGCTGCCCTCCTTCTGTTTTCCATTCTGTCTCTCCTGACAGCCCCTTGGTCCTTAGGGCTGCTCCTGAGTCCATGACCTTGATTTGGCCCCAAACCTTGGCTCGTCGTCCTAGAGCTACTACCTTGGGCCCCACTAGGGTGCCCACTTGTTCAGTGGGAATAGAGAATAGTGAAAACAAAGGAGCATGGACTTGGGATCCAAGCTTGGGTTTCAAGTCTGGCACTACCCACCATCCAGCTATGTGAGCTTGAGCAAGGTGCCTCATCTTGGAGCCTCATTGACTCCTCTGTCATACCCATTGTCCTGGCTGTCGTGAAGATCAGTAAGATGGTGCTTGGCATCGGATAGGGCTGTGGCCTTATAAGTAGAGGAAGATATATCTCTCTCTCTCTCCTTCTCTCCCTCCCTCTCTATTACATGAGGAAACGAGGAGAAGGCAGCCCTCTGCAAGCTAGGAAGAGAGTCCTTACCAGAAACAACCCTGTGGACACCTTGGTCTTGGACTTCCCATCCTCCCCAACTGTGCGAAAATAGTTTGCTGTGTAAGCCCCCTAGTGTATGGCGTTCGCCAGCAGGGAGACCGTCTGAGCTGCCTGAAATGTGGCTCTGGGACAGGGGCACTGAGGCAGAGCCCGGGGGTCCACGCAAGCCCTCGGTAATGTCTACTGAGCTACAGAGCAGTGATGGAGTCTCCGGGCAGAGGGAGAAGCCACACCCACCCACACCTTGCAGGCAGGAAACACCTGGTATGATGCCCTTAAAATAAGAAACTCTACTTTCCACCCTGAACAGTGATTAACCCTGGCTCTGGAGTCAGACAAGCTGAGTTTGAACCTGAACTCTGCTGCAAGCCAGCTCTGTGACCGTAGCAAATTTAACTGACCTCTCTCGTCTCATCTCCTCGCCTGTCCCATGAATCACTGCTGCCACTTCCCAGCGGTGTAGGGTAAGTGTGATAATGTGTACATGGTGCATGTAGCCCAATGCTTCACACGCAGTAGGCACTGGGTAGCTGTGGGCTGCTGCTAGTAATAATGTCACATAAAGTTACTAATTACTAATAATTTTGCTCAGATGATTTGCTTCATCTGCTTAAGCTAAAAAGAAGACCACGCTTCTCTTCTCATTTGAATTGAAACGACTGTAGCCCCTGTGTCTCCATTAGAGGAACG
Source organism: Zalophus californianus (assembly GCF_009762305.2). Lineage (NCBI taxonomy): Eukaryota > Metazoa > Chordata > Mammalia > Carnivora > Otariidae > Zalophus > Zalophus californianus. The sequence goes on from NC_045610.1 coordinate 29,528,075, forward strand.
GCCTTCTCCCTTTCGGGTGTCTCCCTTTCCACGATAGGCTACAGTTCCCGGAATGCTTATTTGTATCAGACCCCGCCCCGCTGGGGGTCTATCAGGTGCAGGTGTGCCTCCTGAAGGCAGGAGGTGGTGAAGGCTCTGGCCACCCCAAAATCACCTCTGCCCAATAAGGTGTCCTCGCTGAAAGTCTCAACTCTGGGTCTGGTTGGCGTCGCAAACCTCCTGTCCCCTCCCTTTGGAGAACTCCTTCTTGGTAGGCCCTTCATGTCTTTTCTGTTTAGATGACCTCACTATACAATCTCAAGTCTTCGGAAGCTCGAATAACGTCGAATCCAAAAAACCCTACCAGTTTCCATCTGGATCTGCTGGTCCCCTAGGCAGATCTGCCCATCCCCTTACCAGAAGACTTGAGTTCCACCCATAAAGGATATCGGGGAAGGTGGCCTGGGACAAGCCTCCAATAGTCCTTCCCCGTGACAATAAAGTGCCTTACTTGCTTTATGTATCTTTATGCTGATGGGACTACTCCAGCGGTCCTTTTTACAAGGGAGGTCTGCTCCAATAACAATGAAATATCACATTTCATTGAATGTAAGATGTCGCAGTTTGTAAAAGAAAAATCATTAGTCAATGCATCACCAAGAAAGAAAAAATGCTTCCAATCACTTATGACACACCATCCTCTGAAAGACACATTGTGATTTCAGAGACGTTAAAAATGTGGAATCTCATGCATCTCAGAATCAGTCACATTGTTAAAATATTAGCTAATATTCCTTGAGGATTTACCATGCACTTGGCGCTTGTCCTAAGCGTTTTAAATGAACTGATTTATTTACTACTCAAAACGGCCCTATGAAGGAGAGGCTATTTTAATTATCCCACTCTCCAGATGAGAAAAGTGAGGCACATGCTGGTTACATAGCTTTGATGACACACAGTTAGGGAGTAGCTGGATTCAAGCTTAGGCGGTCGAATGTCCCTCTTACCAGACATGAAACAACAGAAACTTTAACATAGGAGCTTCATGTCTCTGTTTTTGTCTCTGCCTCTGCCTCTCTCTTCCATACCCACACCCATGGGATTTGAAAGTCCTTACTCTACTGGTTCCTTCAAATGTGATTAGAATACCCACTTACATCAAAGATTCAGGATTTGGGGTCGGGATGATCCAGTAAACCCTCTTCAGAAGCAGGTTTTGGCGCTCAAGCCCCACTGGGGAGAAGAGGCATTCTCCACCATGCATCCTCATAGGACCACCAGTGCACACAGGCTGCCCAGGAGATCTTTTTTTTTTTTTAAGATTTTATTTATTTATTTGAGAGAGAGCGAGAGAGAGAGAGAGAGAGAGAGAGAGCATGAGAGGGGGGAGGGTCAGAGGGAGAAGTGGACTCCCCATTGAGCAGGGAGCCCGATGTAGGACCTGATCCAGGGCCCCAGGATCATGACCTGAGCCAAAGGCAGACGCTTAACCGACTGAGCCACCCAGGCGCCCCCAGGAGATCTTCTCTAAAATAGAAATCTGGTTGAGCTCCTCATCCTGGCTCTTTCCAATGGCCTTTGCTGAGCCTGGGTTCCGCTTATCCTTCAGGAGCTGGCTTTCTCACGACGATACTAGTAACATGGCCTGCCAGAGCCTTTTGGAATGGCCTGAGCTGCTAGCAACAGAAAACCCAATTAAAAAACAACCTTGCCAAATAGAGCTTATTTTTAATTTTTTTTTCGTTCTCTGCCCGCTGAGGGTCTAGAGGACAGCTCTGGTAGTGGCTCAGGATGTCAACCACTCAACTCTTCTCTTAGTCCTGCCATCTTTGCCTGTTGATATGTCTCCACTGCCGCCAGGCACTTGAGTCCCCTTCCAGTTAGAAGGGGGAGGGGCTCTGTCTTTTTATTTGGGAAAGGAAGCCCTTCCCAGGAGAGTTCTCACAGCTAGGAAGCCAGATGTGGGTCACATGTCTGTACACTTGGGCCCATTTCTGGCCAAGGGTAATGGGCTGGTACGCACCGGTAGTGATGTGTCCGCTGGGACGGGGGAAGGTCTCCCCCTCCCCAGGATCAAGGGAACCCTGAGTTCAGCGGCCTGAACACGAACAAAAGCGGGAAGGATGGATGGCTGTCGGGGAAGGAGCAGGGAGTGTCTGCTATACGTCTCCTTACCCCTTCCTCTCCTCTCCTAACCTTCTCTGCCTCTCGCACCCCCACTGTTCTCCACATGCTTGGCCAGGGAAAAGAAGGTGCCCAAGCTGCATTCCCATCAGCCGGGTAGCCCCGCCCCCCGGAATGTGAGTACTGGGAAGGGAGGGGCCCCCTCGGCTCTGCTCCCCACCTTATCCCCAGAGCTTACCACGTGCCTGTCGCGTCGTAGGCACCCAGTAAATACCGCAGTGAATGGATGAACGGATCCCGGCCCCGAGCCCATGGGCCTTGGCCGCCCTCTCAGGAATCAACACGGGGAGATCAGGCCTCCTGCCGCCACTGGCGCGTGCGCGCGCGGGCATGTGTGTGCGCGCGTGCATGAGCGTGCGACAGTGTGCGTGCATGCACACTTACAGCTCCTCCCTGCCTCAGATTGAATTACTTAGAAACAGGCCTGTGCCAACCTGGCAGAGGCTGTGTTTAACACAACGGTTCCCACAATTTCCCAATTCTTTTGATTTGGCAAAATCCAAAAATAAAACAAAGTTCCCCCCCCGCCCCCGCCCCCGCCCCGCCCCGTCTTCTGCTCAGTGTGTCTCTGCAGCACAGTGCCCTGCTCGAGCAATGGGTTCCGCATGTTTGGGATGTGTCTCCAGAGCCTGCTCATCTGCCTTTCTTCCTTGCACACGCTTCTGCCCTGGACATGGCCTTCCTCCTGGCCTCTCCCTGGAGCTCAGGCTGCAGGTCCAGGCCTCAGCACTCCCGGGGCGCTCAAGGCCTCTGTTCTGCATGGGCGTGCTCCCATCCTGCTTTCTGCCCCCCCCCCCCCCCCCCCCCCCCCCCGCCCCCAGGACATCTGTTGATGTAACTCTTTGACAAAGGAGTTGAGAGCATTTTCCCTCTTCAAGAATCCGATTGAGCCTAAGATGGATGCTACTAAAATGTCTTCAGCCTCTGGACTCTTAGTAAGCAGTGTGTGGTTGGCTCATTTCATGTAATTGGATTCTTAGACACCGGGATGTGCGAGCTTTTATCACTATTTTCTCATATGTGTCTAGGATTTCATGCAAATGAATTTGTGAGCTCCCTGTCTATTGAATTAGGGGTTTAGATTAGACTCTTTCTGAGGCTGCTTCTAACGTTGACTAGGTAGAATAGCAAGTGTATTATTTTTAAACTGAGGCTCAGAGGGGTTAAGGGAGAGGCTCAAGGTCACACAGCAAGTCAGTAACAGAACCAAAGCCTGAACTGAATCTCAATCTGGTGGGTGTCGCATGACACCATCCTGTCTTTCAAGCTAGTTTCTCCATGAATGCCCAGTGGATCTAGGCACAGAACTCTCTCTCTCCAGGAAATTTCCACCCCTCTCCCAGCCCCTAAAATGTTAGCCAGGCAGGGTATGGTCTCCAGCCAATGTTGCGGTGACAGATGTCATGTGGATGGGTCTTGATGACAAACAGCATCTGGAACTTGGAGCCTGGTGTAGGCAATGGCCTGGAACTCCCTCCACACCCCCCCCCCCCACCTTCCCAGCCCATGCCTCCTCTGTGTTCATTAAAGCAATCCCTTTCTCAATGCCTGGTGTTTTCAAATGTGTCAGCAAACACCAATTACAGTACTCTTTTGCTAAGGAAGGAAAGAGCCAAAGGCTAGGTATTGAGAGAAGAGGGTTCAAGGCCTGGCATGGCCACTTGCTAGATGTGGGGTTTCCTCACATCTCTTAATCTTTCGAGGTCTCAACCTTCTCTTCTGTAAAATGGGTGTCGGGGCGTATTGGACTACACAGCCTTCTATTTAGGATCCTTTCTATCCCTAATTTGCTATAGTTTGTGTTTGTGATGGTATTTGATGTAGAAATGACACAGACATACATGGTCTCAGGAGCAGAACATTTTATATGCTGTTTGGAAACTTGGAAACACAGAAAGAGTCTATGAGGCGCAATCTGTGTGTAAGAACTCTAGCAGCGTTGCTGGAGTGGAACCTAGGAGAACTAGCAGTTATGGAGTACTTACAACACGTCCAGCAATGAGCGGCAGCCACGCTCTTAACCACAGGGTTACGTTGCCTCTACTTTGCCTACTGACAGTGAATGTGCCTCTGCAGGTCGTCCACCACGTAATTGCCCGGAGTTTTTCAAACTGTGGTCTGAGACGAAGTGCCTCAGAAGCTACTGGTGCGCTTATTAAAACTACAGATTTCTAGACCTCTCTCCTGACCTCCTGAAGCCGATTCTCTGGGGAGTGTAACCTGGTAACACATAATATCAAATTCTCCAGTGAATCTTATGCCCATTAAAGTTTAAGACGCACTCAACTAGGGAATGAATAGGTCTTTCATTAAATGGACTTGTCCATGAGCCTAGGAGATTCACCTAGGGTGTGGTGGAAGTGTCCAGCAGGGAGCTGAGCATTATTATTACCTCACTGAGATACCCACGAAATATAGGTACTTTGCAGTCGTTTTCTGGCTATGGGCTTTATGTGCGCTTTAACAGGTAGTCAATCCTAGTGTTTCACTTTGCCAACACTAGGTCATGCTGCAGGTCCAAGCTTCCCCCCAGGATCAGTTGTTTAAAACAAGAGATATTTCTTTCCTTTTTTAAAAAAATTTTTTATTGTTATGTTAATCACCATATATTACATCATTAGTTTTTTAAAAATTTTTTATTGTTATGTTAATCACCATACATTACATCATTAGTTTTTGACGTAGTGTTCCATGATTCATTGTTTGTGCGTAACACCCAGTGCTCCACGCAGAACGTGCCCTCTTTAATACCCATCACCAGGCTAACCCATCCCCCCACCCCCCTCCCCTCTAGAACCCTCAGTTTGTTTTTCAGAGTCCATCGTCTCTCATGGTTCGTCTCCCCCTCTGACTTACTCCCCTTCATTCTTCCCCTCTTGCTATCTTCTTCTTTTTCTTTTTTCTTAACATATGTTGCATTATTTGTTTCAGAAGTACAGATTCGTGATTCATCAGTCTTGTACAATTCACAGCGCTCACCATAGCACATACCCTCCCCAATGTCTATCACCCAGCCACCCCATCCCTCCCACCCCCCACCACTCCAGCAACCCTCAGTTTGTTTCCTGAGATTAACAATTCCTCATATCAGTGAGGTCATATGATACATGTCTTTCTCTGATTGACTTATTTCACTCAGCATGACACCCTCCAGTTCCATCCACGTCATTGCAAATGGCAAGATCTCATTCCTTTTGATGGCTGCATAATATTCCATTGTGTATATATACAACATCTTCTTTAGCCATTCATCTGTCGATGGACATCTTGACTCTTTCCACAGTTTGGCTGTTGTGGACATTGCTGCTATAAACATTGGGGGGCACGTACCCCTTCGGATCCCTACATTTGTATCTTTGGGGTAAATACCCAGTAGTGCAATTGCTGGATCGTAGGGTAGCTCTATTTTCAACTATTTGAGGAACCTCCATACTGTTTTCCAGCGGGGTGGCACCAGCTTGCATTCCCACCAACAGTGTAGGAGGGTTCCCCTTTCTCCACATCCCCGCCAACATCTGTCGTTTCCTGACTTGTTAATTTTAACCATTCTGACTGGTGTGAGGTGGCATCTCATTGAGGTTTTGATTTGGATTTCCCTGATGCCGAGCGATGTTGAGCACTTTTTCATGTGTCTGTTGGCATTTGGATGTCTTCTTTGGAAAAATGTCTGTTCATGTCTTCTGCCCATTTCTTGATTGGATTATTTGTTCTTTGGATGTTGAGTTTGATAAGTTCTTTATAGATTTTATAGCCCTTTATCTGATATGTCATTTGCAAATATTTTCTCCCATTCTGTCGGTTGTCTTTTGGTTTTGTGGACTGTTTCTTTTGCTGTGCAAAAGCTTTTTATCTTGATGAAATCCCAATAGTTCATTTTTGCCCTTGCTTCCCTTGCCTTTGGTGATGTTTCTAGGAAGAAGTTGCTGCGGCTGAGGTCAAAGAGGTTGCTACCTGTGTTCTCCTTTAGGATTTGGATGGACTCTTGTCTCACGTTTAGGTCTTTCAACCATTTGGAGTCTATTTTTGTGTGTGGTATAAGGAAATGGTCCAGTTTCATTCTTCTGCATGTGGCTGTCCAATTTTCCCAATACCATTTGTTGAAGAGACTGTCTTTTTTCCATTGGACATTCTTTCCTGCTTTGTCAAAGATGAGTTGACCATAGAGTTGAGGGTCTATTTCTGGGCTCTCGATTCTGTTCCATTGATCTATGTGTCTGTTTTTGTGCCAGTACCATACTGTCTCGAGGATGACAGCTTTGTAATAGAGCTGGAAGTCCGGAAGTGTGATGCCGCCAGCTTTGCTTTTCTTTTTCAAGATTCCTCTGGCTATTCGGGGTCTCTTCTGGTTCTATACAAATTTTAGGATTATTTGTTCCATTTCTTTGAAAAAGGTGGATGGTATTTTGATGGGGATTGCATTGAATGTGTAGATTGCTCTAGGTAGCATTGACATCTTCACAATGTTGGTTCTCCCAATCCATGAGCATGGAACGTTTTTCCATTTCTTTGTGTCTTCTTCAATTTCTTTCCTGAGTATTTTATAGTTTTCTGAGTACAGATCCCCTTTGCCTCTTTGGTTAAGTTTATTCCTAGGTATCTTATGGTTTTGGGTGCCATTGTAAATGGGATCGACTCCTTGATTTGTCTCTCTTCTGTCTTGTTGTTGGTGTATAGGAATGCCACTGATTTCTGTGCATTGATTTTCTATCCTGCTACTTGACTGAATTCCTGTATGAGTTCTAGCAGTTTTGGGGTGGAGTCTTTTGGGTTTTCCACATACAGTATCATATCATCTGCAAAGAGTGAGAGTTTGACTTCCTCTTTGCCGATTTGGATGCCTTTGATTTCTTTTTGTTGTCTGATTGCTGTGGCCAGGACTTCTAATACTATGTTGAATAGCAGTGGTGAGAGTGGACATCCCTGCCGCGTTCCTGACCTTAGGGGAAAAGCTCTCAGCTTTTCCCCATTGAGAATGATATTCGCTGTAGGTTTTTCATAGATGGCTTTTATGGTATTGAGGTATGTACCCTCTATCCCTATACTCTGAAGAGTTTTGATCAAGAAAGGATGCTGTACTTTGTCAAATGCTTTTTCTGCATCTATTGAGAGGATCATATGATTCTTGTTCTTTCTTTTGTTAATGTATTCTATCACGTTGATTGATTTGCGGATGTTGAACCATCCTTGAAGCCCAGGGATAAATCCCACTTGGTCGTGGTGAAGAATCCTTTTAATGTACTGTTGGATCCTATTGGCTAGTATTTTGGTGAGAATTTTTGCATCCATGTTCATCAAGAATATTGGTCGTAATTCTCCTTTTTGATGGGATCTTTGTCTGGTTTTGGGATCAAGGTAATGGTGGCCTCATAAAATGAGTTTGGAAGTTTTCCTTCCATTTCTATTTTTTGGAACAGTTTCAGGAGAATAGGTATTAATTCTTCTTTAAATGTTTGATAGAATTCCCCTGGGAAGCCATCTGGCCCTGGGCTTTTGTTTCTTGGGAGATTTTTGATGACTGCTTCAATTTCCTTAGTGGCTATAGGTCTGTTCAGGCTTTCTATTTCTTCCTGGTTCAATTTTGGTAGTTGATACATCCATAGGAATGCACCCATTTCTTCCAGGTTATCTAATTTGCTGGCATAGAGTTGCTCATAATATGTTCTTATAATTGTTTGTATTTCTTTGGTGTTGGTTGTGATATCTCCTCTTGCATTCATGGTTTCGTTGATTTGGGTCATTTCTCTTTTCTTTTTGATAAGTCTGGCCAGGGGTTTATCAATCTTGTTAATTCTTTCAAAGAAACAGCTCCTAGTTTCATTGATCTCTTCTACTGTTCTTTTGGTTTCTATTTCATTGATTCCTGCTCTGATCTTTATGATTTCTCTTCTCCTGCTGGGTTTAGGCTTTATTTGCTGTTCTTTCTCCAGCTCCTTTAGGTGTAGGGTTAGGTTGTGTATTTGAGACCTTTCTTATTTCTTGAGAAAGGCTTGTATTGCTATATACTTTCCTCTCAGGACTGCCTTTGCTGTATCCCGAAGATTTTGAACAGTTGTGTTTTCATTTTCATTGGTTTCCATGAATTTTTTTTAATTCTTCTTTAATTTCCTGGTTGACCCATTCATTCTTTAGTAGGATGCTCTTTAGCCTCCATGTATTTGAGTTCTTTCCGACCTTCCTCTTGTGATTGAGTTCTAGTTTGAAAGCATTGTGGTCTGAAAATATGCAGGGAATAATCCCAATCTTTTGGTACCGGTTGAGACCTGATTTGTGACCTAGGATGTGATCCATTCTGGAGAATGTTCCATGAGCACTAGAGAAGAATGTGTATTCCGTTGCTTTGGGATGGAATGTTCTGAATATGTCTGTGAAGTCCATTTGGTCCAGTGTGTCATTTAAAGTCTTTATTTCCTTGTTGATCTTTTGCTTAGATTATCTGTCCATTTCAGTGAGGGGGGTGTTAAAGTCCCCCACTATTATTGTATTGTTGTCAATGTGTTTCTTCGCTTTTGTTATTAATTGCCTTATATAATTGGCTGCTCCCATGTTAGGGGCATAGATATTTACAATTGTTAGATCTTCTTGTTGGATAGACCCTTTAAGTAGGATATAGTGTCCTTTCTCATCTCTTATTACAGTCTTTGTTTTAAAATCTAATTTGTCTGACGTAAGGATTGCCATCCCAGCTTTCTTTTGGTGTCCATTAGCATGGTAAATAGTTTTCCACCCCCTCACTTTCAATCTGGGGGTGTCTTTGGGTCTAAAATGAGTCTCTTCCAGAAAGCATATTGATGGGTCTTGTTTTTTAATCCAATCTGATAGCCTGTGCCTTTTGATTGGGGCATTTAGCCCATTTACATTCAGGGTAACTATTGAAAGGTATGAATTTAGTGCTATTGTATTGCCTGTAAGGTGACTGTTACCGTATATCGTCTGTGTTCCTTTCTGATCTATGCTGCTTTTAGGCTCTCTCTTTGCTTAGAGGACCCCTTTCAATATTTCTTGGAGGGCTGGTTTTGTGTTTGCAAATTCCTTTAGTTTTTGTTTGTTCTGGAAGCTTTTTATCTCTCCTTCTATTTTCAATGAGAGCCTAGCTGGATATAGTATTCTTGGCTGCATATTTTTCTCGTTTAGTGCTCTGAAGATACCTTGCCAGTCCTTTCTGGCTTGCCAGGTTTCTGTGGATAGGTTTGTTGCCAATCTAATATTTCTACCATTGTAGGTTACATATCTCTTCTCCCGAGCTGCTTTCAGGATTTTCTCTTTGTCTCTGAGACTCGTAAGTTTTACTCTTAGATGTCGTGGTGTTGACCTATTATTATTGATTTTGAGAGGGGTTCTCTGTGCCTCCTGGATTTTGATGCCTCTTTCCTTCCTTACATTAGGGAAGTTCTCTGCTATTATTTGCTCCAATATACCTTCTGCCCCTCTCTCTCTTTCTTCTTCTTCTGGGATCCCAATTACTCTAATGTTGTTTTGATGATGATGATGATGATTTTGATGAAAATGATCCCAATTACTCTAAGTGTTCTTATCGTATCACTTATCTCTCGAATTCTGCCCTTGTGATCCTGTAGTTGTTTCTCTTTTTCTCAGCCTCTTTATTTTCCATCATTTGGTCTTCTATATCACTGATTCTCTCTTCTGCCTCATTTATCTTAGCAATTAGTGCCCCCATTTTTGATTTCAACTCATCAATAGCCTTTTTGATTTCAACTTGGTTAGATTTTAGTTCTTTTATTTCTCCAGAAACGGTTTCTCTAATAACTTCCACGGTTTTTTCAAGCCCAGCTAGTATCTTTAAAGTTATGATTCTGAACTCTAGGCCCAACATTGTACTAATGTCCGTTTTGAGTAGGTCCCTGGCTGACAGTACTACCTCTTGTTCTTTTTGCTGAGGTGATTTTTTTCGTCTTGTCATTTTGTCCAGAGGAGAAGAGATGAATGAGAGAACAAAATGCTAACAGGTTAACAACGTCCCCAGCAAATATACTGTATATAAATCGGAAAAGACCTGAAACCAGGGGAAAAGAAAGAGAAAGAAAGAAAAAAGAAAGAGAAAAGAAAGAAGAAAAAAGATAAAAACAAAAACAGAACAATACAAAAAAAGCAGAATATGATCAAATATGATCAGGCTACTGCATAGATCAGTGCCACATACTAGATTTTGGGCGTATTTTGGTCTGTTAGAAAAAAGTGTCTCCTAAAATTTTAAAGGACGAAAGACATATATGTACAAAATAAGGGTTGATACAATGAAGGGATGGCAGATGACTGTAAAGATGAAAATTATAAAAGATTGTATAAAAGGAATTGATAAGATAAGTTGTTTGAAAAAAGAAAGAAGATTTAAAAAAAAAAAAGAAAAAAGGGAGAGAATGTGATCAGGTAGGAGACTAGAACAAAGCCATACACTAGTGATTTAGGGTATATTTTGATCTGTTAGAAGAAACTGTATCTCAAAATTTTAAAGAGAGAACAACTTATATATATATATATGCCAAAAATAAGGGTAACTACTCTGAAGGGATAAAATATGACTCTAAAAATGAAAAATAAAAAATGTTTTTTTTAAAAGGGATTGATAAGATGTTGGTTGAAAAGGGGAAAAAGAAAAATTAAAAAAAAACAGTTAAAAATTAACTTTGATGAACTAATGAATCATGGTAAAAAAAAAGCCATGAATTCTATGTGCAGTATTCCCCTAGCGCTGGAGTTCTCCCGTTCTCCTGGATCGGTAAACTTGGTCTTGGCTTGCTGGCTGTTTGTGTGGATCTTCTGGGGCAGGGGCCTATTGCTGTGGTTCCCAAATGTCTTTGCCGGAGGCAGAATTGCCCCGCCCTTGTCGGTCCCGGCTAAGCAAGCTGCTCGGGTTTGTTCTCAGGAGCTTTTTGTTCCCTGCAAGCTCTCGGTACAGCTTTGGAGGACCAGGGCGATAATGGTGGCCTCCCAATCTCCACCCGGAGGAGCTGAGGACTCGGGGCCCCGCTCCTCAGTGCGCCCCCAGACAAAAGCAGTCACTCCTGTGTCCCCGGTCTCCGTCCGCACTCCGTGCTCACCCAGCCTGTGACCGAGCGTCTGTATCTCTGGCACCCGACCCCGTGTGGAGTCTCCAAACCCAGCAGATCCCTGCGGTGCGCTCCCATGCCGCTCCTCCCGGGGGTGGAAGGGGAGTCTCCCTGGATCTGCCGCTTGTTGGGTCCCTGCTGGAGGAGCAGTGGCCCGACTGGGCCACGGATCACAGTTTATGGAACCCCGAGCTGAGAGCCCGCGCCTCGGCTCCGTCTCTGCAGCCGGCTTCCCCGCTCCGATACCTGGGAGCTCTGCCGCACTCAGGCACCCCCGGTCTTTCTGTGACCCCGACAGTCCTGAGACCGCACTGTCCTGGGAGGGTTCCACCCCCCGCTTAGCCACTGGAGCGACGTCCCTCCGCCGAGCCGACTTCTAAAAGTTCCGACTTTGTGCTCCGCAGCTCTAGCACTTGCCAGAAGCGGCTGACGGAGGCCCCCTCCCCCGCCGTCTATCCTTCCGAATATCGCCTCGGATTCACTTCTCCGCTCGTCCTACCTTCCAGAAAGTGGTCGCTTCTCTGTTCAGAGAGTTGTTGCTATTCTTTTCTTCCATCTCCTGTTGAGTTCGTAGGTGTTCAGAATGGTTTGATCCCTATTCAGCTGAATTCCTGAGACCAGACGAAATCCAGGTCTCCTACTCCTCCGCCATCTTGCTCTGCTCCCGAGAGATTTACTTCTATCTCCTACTGCATGTCCGATGTAGATCTGTGGGGTGAGAGATGAGGAGCTGTACTCATCATTTATTGTCTCACAGTTTCTGTGGGTGAGGAATTCAAGAGTGACTTAGCTGGGTGATTCTGGCCCTGGCTCTCTCGTGAGGTTGCAGTCAGGATATACTAGTGGGAGGTGCCGTCATCTGAGGGCTTGCCTGGGCCTGGAGTATATACACTTCTGAGATGACCCACTCACGTGGGTGTTGGCAGGGGCATCATTTGGATGTCTTGACAGGTGGCCTGAGTGTCCCCATGACCCCTTATCCGGCTTTTCTCAGAGCAAAGGATCTAAAGGGGAATGAGCAAGCAGGTGCCTTTCATGACGTAGCATTCAAAACTGTCCACATCACTTCTACTACTTTCTTCTGTTCATTAAAATTGAGTCACTAAGTCTAGCTTACCCTCAAGGGGAGGGAAATTGTTTTCCAATCCTTGAGGGGAGGAGTATTAAAGAAACTGTGGACATTTACAAAACAGCACAGTTCACCGTCTGGCCACAAACTATTTATATTCTTCCTGTATGCAAAATACACTCACTCCTTCCCAAGGCCCCTAAGGTATCATGCCACCAGAGTATTCGGTTTGAATTCCAGAATTGTTTCATCTCAACCCGGAGTCAATGAGGATCCTCAGGTGTAATTCCTTAAATTCAGTTCCTTAAGTATAGTTCCTCTCAAATATAAAGACCAGTGAATACACTCACTCAACATATAATGCTGGGGCAGGCAAAGGATAACCACTATAGACACGGGGGGAAACGGCAGGTACACAGGACTCACTGGTCCATGGCAAGTCTGAAACACAGCTGGACAAATGTTGGAAGTTCTTTGACTAAAACTTGGTCTTCCTTGTGACTGGGAATGATTCTCCCTGGCTCTTTGCCCTTCCCTCTGGGGTCTTGGTGCTTCCTCTGAGTCATCCTTGCTTTTCCATGAAAGGTAGTCTTGTTTGTAGCCGTGTAGTTTTCTTAGACTATTTCCTGCCAGAATCTGGAGGGAGAGGTTCACGGGCCATTTTCATTTTGCAGTGTTTCTGCCCCTTTCAATCCAGGCTGACTGTGTTTCTACAATTATCATCTTCTTAAAAATTTTCTGAAGCTCTGGTGAACAGTATTGGGTTCACTCCATTAGACAAAGGCCACACCCAGAAATCTCTTTGAGATAAGCCTGTGGGTTTCTGCTGAAATGGCTAAGACAACATCTGTCAGCTTAGAAGCTCTATTGTTTAATGGAGAGTATCTGCGAGGCACACACTTCTACTTTTTAGGGGGGATTTTGTCTGACTGAACAGCCCTCTGAGCTACCACCTTAGATCTTCCTGAGGATTTTACAAAGGGCTTTATTGCCACTCCCTTGGATTCATCTTCTGCATGTTTTCCTTGCAGTTCCCTGGAATTGATCATTGTATGCAAGACATTTCTCTCTCTCTCTCTCTCTCTCTCTCTCTTTTTTTTTTGAAAGTAGGCTCCACACCCAACGTGGGACTTCAACTCATGACCCTGATGCTCACATGCTCTACCGACTGAGCAACCCAGGCATCCCTGGAAGACGTTTCTTAATTTTAGCATTGCTTGCCATCCTGAGAGGTTGAAACATTTCAAGACTACCAAGCCCTGGCTCTTTCAGTGCTTAGTGGTTTTTTCCTTGAGCCTGTCTGTCTCCTCTCACATTTTATTATAAACAACAAGAAGAAACCAGGTGGCAACTTGACACATAGCTTAGAAACCTCCTCAGTTAGACCCAGTTCATTCATTAGGTACGTTGTCTTTCCACATACTTGTGGGTGACAGCGTTGCTAAACTTTCTGCCACTATACAACAAGGATCCCCCATTCCTTCACCTTTCAATAAGATTTTCCTGACTCTCCTGTATGCCCTTACCTGCAGCCTCCTCAAAGGGCATTATGCCTCTGCCAACAGTTTTGTCAAAGCCCTTCAAGTTTTCACTAAAATTCTCCTCAGAATCCTTCCAACCTCCCGCTTCCTGCTTGCTTCTAAAGCCTCTCCTGCATTTTTAGTATGGCAACATCTCACTTCTGATACTAAAATCTGTAGTGGTTATCTTTTGCTATATAAAAAATTACCCCCAAACTTCACAGTTTGAAACAACATTTTTTTCTCACTAGTTTCTAAGGGCCAGGAATGGTCTTGCCTGATGGTTCTGTCCCAGGGCTAGTGAGGTCTCTTGGGGTCTCTCAGGGATGGAGAAACCACTTCTAAGATGGCTCATTCACATCGATGTCAGTTGAAAGCATCCATTCCTTACCACATAGACTTCTCTACAGATTTCCTAAACAGTCCTCATAACATGGCAGCTGGCTTCCCCTGGACTGAGCGATTCAGAGAGAGAGCAGAGAAGAAACTGCAGTGCCTTAGAAGTGACATGCCATACTTTTGCCACATTCTATCAGTCACACAGACCAACCCTGCTACAATGTGGGAGGGGACTACTCAAAGGTGTGAATACCAGGAAGTGGGAGATCATTGGGAACCATCTTGAAGCTGGCTACCATGTACCTCCGTTGACTCATCTCTCTGGGTAAGCAAAATACTGCTGTGTGTTGCACTATGAGAAGGGGAGGGAGATCTATTTTTGTTATGCTTTGTGACAGAAGCCCTAACTTCATATACAATTTCAGCAACATTAGTTCTTTTTATATTTACTCAAATAATCTGTCATTTCCTGAGACCTAGGCACGAGACTATGAGGGAGGCTGGCCTGGAGACAAATCCAAGAGGCAGATGCTATGCTAGTCAGACCCTCCCTTCCTCTGAACATGAGGATTTGTTTAAGCTCTGCTCCTCAGCCCAACTCCCTGTTCTCTTAGGGTGAGTTATTTCTTAGGAGTCCCCCTCAGCTTCTCATGTAAATAAGTAAACTCTTGGTGGGACTCCAGAACATCTTGGAGACATATCTGAGTCCCTAGCTGACACATCTAGCCTAGGCTTAGGCTGGACATTACTAAAAAGGTCAAGAATTGGGATAATTGGGAGCCTGGATGGCTGTCATAAAGCGTCTGCCTTCGGCTCAGGTCATGATCCCAGGGTCCTGGGATCGAGCCCCGCATCGGGCTCCCTGCTCAGCGGGAAGCCTGCTTCTCCCTCTCCCACTCCCCCTGCTTGTGTTCCCTCTCTCACTGTCTCTCTCTGTCAAATAAATAAATAAAATCTTTAAAAAAAAAGAATTGGGATAGTGTGAGGTGACCTAGGAATGAGAGAGAGGCAGAACTGTCCTGGAAATGTTCTACACGTCTAGACCCATGATGGGGCTCTGACAGGGGCTCTGGGTACCTGTGGGTATAGAAGCCATGACATCCACAGTTAGCCAATAAGAATCAACTCTGACAGCAGCAAAGGTTTGGATAAGATTCTCTGGGCTGCCCTATACCGATCCCCTGTGCCTGTATCCATTCCTCGGGTCCTTGTTCCTTTGTAACCTCCTCCCCCAGACTTAAGGTTTCTGATTTCTTTCTCAGCTCAGGCATTTCTTTCTGGAATAATCCTAGGTACTCTGTGAATGAATACACCTATTAATGACCCTGTGGCCCACTTTTGGTGCTGTTTTTCTGGATCTTGACCCAATTTCACTATGTACCATGATGAAACCTGATTACACTCTACCAGCACCTGTATGGCATAAAAAGGGGTAATTCTAGATGTTCTGAAGAAATCTCAAGTCAAAATTCACCCTCCTTGGAGAGATGAGCCCTGTTCTGAGACATGATATGGAATTTTCTGAGTAGTGCTGATGTGATTGAATTGGAAAATATTCTGTCTAGCACATGTGTATCAGGTGTGACGAAGAACCTGCTAGTCGTCATCAGAACGACCAGTCACTACCTGCTTTAACTGAGTTCCCTGGAAATGAATGAAGGAGTGAGTAGATGTCCGGGCCACCAAAACTATTTGGATTTTTAATACCGTAGCTAAGAGACTGAATAACCTGAAGGCATAGGAAGCATGTTCATCTCTATTTCTCTCATTTCCTTTCCTCTCCTGAAAGTAGGGCTTTCAACTAGAAGGAATCAGGATTCTTTAGAGTTAGTGAAATAAAACAGTGTTTGTTGCCTGGGACGTCGGTTCATGATAAGAGAAGGATGACCTGGTTGTGAAGTGTCTGTCATAAAAACCAAGAAGAACATGTACGAAGGAGACTTGCCTACCTGAAATATTTTGAATCAAAGGAGGGGAAAAAAAATCTCAGCTAAAATGATATAAATGATAGGAATGAATGAAAAAATTCTTGTCTTGAACCAGAAGTCCTCTTAAGAAAGGTATTGTCTTGGGTCACTGGGTGGCTCAGTTGGTTAAGTGTCCATCTTCGGCTCAGGTCATGATCTCGGGGTCCTGGGATCAAGCCCCATGTCTGGCTCTCTGCTCAGCGGGGAGTCTTCCTCTCCCTCTGTCCCTATCCCCCGCTTGTGCTCATTTTCTCTCTCTCTCTCAAATAAATAAATAAAAAATCTTTAAAAAAAGAAGGATATTGTTTTATTCAGGAAAATGCCTAGATAAGCAGTTTGGGATTGAAGGTATGACCCCATAGAGACAATATAGCATGAGAGTCAAGGGGAAAGAAAAAAGAACGAACTAAAACTGTTAGTAAAAACAAAAATTGGTGACAAGTTGGAGAGAGCCGGGAAGAGAGTAGGAGGTAGAGAAGATGAGGTAAAGCATCATGGCAGGGCAGACGAAGGAGGCGTGCTCCATGATCATTTGGAGCATGTGTTTCTGCTGTGCTCATGTCTTGTGTGAGTGCTGTCTTGTAGAAACTAAAGATAAGAACTTGGCTTTACTCCTTGGGTCAATGTGACATGGCAAGGGAAAGATGCAGACAAGAAGGCAGGATGATCCGTAAACTGAATGCACAAGACATGAGCATAAGCTCAGAGCCAGCCTCTTAGGCAGAAGTAAGAGGAAGCAGAGGTGCAGACAGGGAAGCAGAGATGCTTAAGAGCCTGTGCTTCAACACACAGGGAAACAAAGCAAATTTGATATGTAATAGGAAGAGGCAAATATGGTTTCAGAGAGGACATCATCTGGTGGGATGGTACTTGTCTGGCAGTGAAAGGGTGCTACTGGCTTAAAAGAAATAGAAATTCTTTTTAAAATATTATATTTATTTATTGGAGAGAGAGAACAAGCAGAGAGGAGAGGCAGAGGGAGAGGGAGAAGCAGAAGGAGAAGGAGAAGCAGCGGGTAGCACGACGGGAGGCTTTATCCCAGTGATCTGGGATCATGACCTGAGCTGAAGGCAGATGCCCAACTGACTGAGCCACCCAGGCGCCCCAAGAAATAGAAATTCTAATAAAGACAGGGAGGAGTGGCCCAGTATATGCAAGAAGTGGGAAAACAGATTGAGGGTGGTCAGAGTAGAAAATTTGGGTGATGAAATAATAAAAATGATAATGATTTCTGTTAACATTCGTTGTGGTTTTTTTCTATTGGTAGGCACCATCAAAGCATTTTGCATGCAATGTCTCATTTAAGTTTCATTACAATCTTAAAAGGAAAAGCTATTATTTTTCCATATTATAGTTGGAAAAACCAATGATCAGAAACGTCAAGGAAGTTGTCCAAGACCACCCACATAGAAAATGGAGGGAGAATCCAGACCTGAGAAGTCTGCAGAGTCTACACTCTTGTGGACATGTGAACCCGGACTAACAGAAGGTACAGGTGTTTTAAAAAAGAATTCTGATTCCCTATCTAGTGCAGACACAAAGGCAAAGAAATCAGGAGGGCTGCCAACTCTCCAGTCATTTGCTGGGGGTGCGGGTCTTAGTATCCTAAATGTCCAATGTCTGAGCAAAGCCTTTTCACTCTGCAGAGCAAATAACATCATCTTTGAAAAGACTAAGGAGATAAGGAAGGAAACTCTCCCTTGCATCTTGTTGCACAGGGGGATGAACTTGCTGATCTTATGAGTATTATGGAAACCTTGGGAGAAAGAGCTTATGTCATCATGGAGGCTGTGATAGTGAAGGAGGAGGGCGTTGGCCCCAGTTAAACATGTGCCCCAGACGTTGGGAGGGTAAACATATTAGTCAGAGCACTTTTCACTGGCAGTTGAAGGAAGAGAGTAAATTGGCCCTTGCAACTGGGAAGCTGCTGGCTCCAGTCAGGATCTCAAACAAGGCAATTAAGACTACTTTCTCTTTCTTGCCTCATCCTTTAGTTCCCCCCCCCAACCCCGCACTTTTTTTTTTTTAGCATCTGTAGACAGGTGGGAAGGTAGCTGTCTATAAATTCAGATTTATATCTTCTTAGTTGAGCTACCAGATGGAAAAGTGCCTTTTATCTTTCTCAATCTTTCTTTTTCAACAAAAGCAAGATCTCTAATTGGCCTTGCTGGGCCTCATGCCCATGTCTGGATTAATCACAATTGCAAGGTGGGTCCCATACTATGGCTGACCCAGCTGTGGTCACTCTTTCACCCAGTGATGGAGGTTGGTTTGGGTATGGTCTGTGGGGAGCAGTTCCACAAAGGAAATAGGGTCTCTGGGACAACAGTAGTGATGTCCAATACAACACATTCTAAATGTTCACAGTAGCCAATGATTTCATCAAGAAAGGAAGAATGTTCCTAGAAAAGCCATTATAACACTACAGTCAGAACTGATCCCAATGAGAAGAAAAGGCAGGGGGGTGCGGGGAAGTGACCAAAGCCATACTGAAGGCATGCAGGTTGCTCTAGGGTGGGCTCTGGCTTTCAAAAGACACATGACCAACAGGACCCTGAGGATGAGTACCAAAGAGTAGATGAGTCTCTGGGAAGAGTGATGGCGAGGCTAAGGTTCAGAATAAGTTCATATTTAAAAAGGGAGACATTCAAGGGGGCCTGGGTGGCTCAATCGGTTGAATGTCTGACTCTTGGTTTCTGCTCAGGTCAAGATCTCAGGGTCGTGAGATGGAGTCCCATGTCGGGCTCCACGATCAGTGGGGAGTCTGCTTGAGAAGTCTCTCTCTCTCTTTGCCCCTTCCCCCGCTCTCTCTCTCTCTCTCTCAAATAAATAAATCAATCTTAAAAAAATAAGAAAGAGGGAGACATTCTAAGATCAATAGAAGGCCTTTGGACTCTGTTTGTAAAAGGAAAAAAGGGCAAGTGTAGACCCATTGTTTGGGCAAAAGGAAATAATGTTATATAAAAAAGCAAAGTATAATGGAAGCTGAAAATATAATTTTTCTATCAAGGATATCAAATCAGAAAGGGCAGAACAAACAATATATAGAGATTTGAAGCCCATGGAGAGAAGGTGATAATCGGTTCAATGGTCACTTCCTCCCACCTTGTTGGCAGATGGATGATTTTTTAAGTGTGGGTATCCCCCCACCATGTCTGAGGAGAAATTCTGAGTAGTCCAAACAATCCCTATGGTTCCATTCCCCTCATCACTGATTGGCTTAATGACAGGCAAGAGACTTAATTCTGACCAATGAGAGGTGAGGACTGGTCTGTCAGGGTTTCTGAAAATGTGTCCTTGCTTCTGAAAAGAGATATGGACCGAACAGTCCTTCTTTCACTGCTGGGCGTTGTTGTGTTTGCATAGGCTCATTGGAAATGCAAAAACCACCTTGTGACCATGAGGGAATTAAATGGACACCCTGATGATGGCCGAGTAGGTTAGACAGGTATCCTTGAAGACGAAATCGAACTACTGAAGTAACCAATCCCGAAGGCCCTCTACTTAGCCCTTCTCATTTTATGAGATAATCAAATTTTCCTTATTGGTCAAGCCAGTGAAACCTGGGTTTTCTGCTCCTGCTGCCCAAGGCATCCTGACTGGCTCAGAGCTCAAGAAAGATGAGAAGATTAGATAGGAAGGGGACAAGGAGCTGATTCAAATGGGTCTAAGTATCTGACCCGGTGACTCACATCCCGAGGTGTGGAAAGAACTTTCCGGTGGGGGTAGGGGGGGCCACTGTCAATAAGTAATTACTTTTAAGTAATTTTGTGGAGAATAGAAGGTGGTGCCAGGATCAGGAACTGGGCAGAGATTACCCTGATTTTTATAAAGGGGAAGAAAGATTGTTTCTGGAAACTCTAGACAAATAAGTTTGAGGTAGATCCTTGACAACAGGGAAGCAGGACGGATTAAGAAGCAGATGGTGGGTGAGCATTTAGGAAGGAATGTGGTGGTCAGTTAAAAGCAAAATGACTTCACTGAGCACAAGTTATTCCAAACTAACCTCATTTCCTCTTGATAAGGTTACTATGTTTGTGAGTCAGGTGTATGCCATAAACATTGCAGGTCTTGATTTCAGCTTAGGGTTAACAGTTCCTCTCATGGTTTCCTTGTGGCTAACATGGTGACATGTGGGTTGGATGCGAGTCGTGGTTTTATGTATTTGCAGCTGGCTCAACAGCTGAATCCAAAGAGTGTTGAGTATTGGATGGATGTCACAGCCCATGTGCTAAACTCAGTTGGGGTGGTAGGGAGAGAAGTCGCACATTGGCCTGAGCTTGTCTGGGAGCGGAAGTCTGACACTCCGGGTGCAAGAGCCCCGGGAAGGGCAAGACAAGTGCCAGCAAAGCCTGAGCCTGTTGCCCAGGGGCCGTGGGTGAAGCTGAGAGGATCAGGTGGATACTGGATGGGGCAGAAATGAAAAGAAGGGTCATCAGGAAAACCTAGAGAGGGGGATGTATATAAAGAGACTGGTTTCAGGAGGGAGGAATGAGAAGGCAGAAGCAGGTGGGGAGGCTGAGGGAAAGTAAGGCAGTCCTGTGGGTTCACATGTATAGACCCCTGCTCCATGCTCCATGTCCTCGTTCTTGGAGGGGCCCTGTGCAACTCATGACAATGGATGTCAACCTCCAGAGAGGTTCCTTGTGGAGTGCCAAGGGCTCTATCCTTGATCCTGTCTGATTTATCACTCGATGAAAACTCAGGAGGTATACTGATCAAAGGTGTAGATGTCACAAATCCGAGAGGGAGAGTTAATACCAGAGGTGACAGAATGAGGACCTGGAGTGATCCTGACAGGTTGGAATGCTGGGTCAAAAACAATAAGATACAATTTAACAGGCCTAAATGTAAAGTCTGGAATTTATGTGCAAAAAACAAATGGCAAAAACATAGAGTGGGGGAGATTGCCTTGGCAGGAAGACATGTGAAAACTATCCGAGGCTTTTAAATGACCACCAGCTCAGAATAAGCCAACAGTGTGATGTGATTGTTAACAATCCAACACAATGTTGAGCTAGAAGAATGAATAGAAATCCAGTACTCTTGGGAAGGAGTGGTCTCATTATATTCTTGGTCAGATGACACCTGCGGTGTCATGTTCACTTTTGGGCACGAGATTTTGAGAAGGACATTGACAAATTAGAGTGTACTCAAAGATGGGATAAAATGGCGAAAGTTCCAGAAATTACTTGATGTGAGGAGAGGTTGAAGGATCAGAGAACATTCTGCCTAGAGAAGCCAAAACAAGAGGATCTGTGTCACTGAGGAAGAATTCGGTCCATTCTCTGAGGTAGGACAAAAACTAAAGAGTGGAAGATAATGGGGAAGCCCATTTACATTCAGATAAAGAGACCTTTCCCAATTATTATAATCAAGAGAAATAACGACCGTGGTATAACACAAGTTTCAAAAACATGAGCTCATTGGTGAGGTGAGTGATTGTTTCCATGTCTTAGATAAGGTCACTGTTTGAAATGATCAAGGAATTGTATGCTAATCTATCCCTAGTGCCTAGAATGTTCCCCTGGTAAATATTTGTTGAATGAGTGAGATCGTAGAGAGGTTGAATGTCTTTCCTGAAGACACACAGATGGATTCTTGACTCCATGACATGCCTCACAGCACCTCGCAGATGCCACGGGCTGCCTTGGGAAGTCGAGGTGTTCTTGTCACCAGAGACCAACTGAACGCTGGCTGGCATGCATTAGAGGGCTTTCTGGCGTGGGGCGACAAGGCTGGGGGGAGGGCAGAGGACCTCAAAACCCCTTCCAATTCAGAGGTTTCATGCAGAATATTCCTAATTCAAAGAACACTAACTTTCTGCTGGCGAACACATGCAGGGCATGGAATCTGTCTTCACACACCCCCAGCCAGCCCGCAGTCGATCCTATCTTCCCCTGGAAACCTTTTAGCTGCTCTCCCTATAGATCCCTATCTTGGGCGTGTATATCCAGTGCTTCTATATCCAGACACCCAGGGTAAAATTTAAACATATGAAGGCTCAGGGAAGATGGAATTTCAGCTCACTGAACTGCCCGAGGTATGCTTTCGATTTCTGATTTTGCTGCCAACCTCTCTAAAAAGTGTGAGTCTTCTTTGCTCCTTCAGTAAGGGAGGAGAGAGTCCTTGCCTGCAGAATGAGAATTTGCAGGATTGGAGGCCCGTGATCAACCTTAGGTGAATCCAAATAGGTGCTCTTTCTATATGGACCCCCAGGATGGACCAAGGGAAGTGTTTAATCCTCTTCATTTCTGTATAAATTATGATATGCCCGGAAGGGCCTCACCGTCTTTAATGGTGATGGGGGTTAGGTGATTGGGTTGAGGGCGATAAAATCGACAATATCCGCTGACGCTTGTGTTCAGTTCTCTTTCCTCTGAGAAAGGTGCAGAAGGAGCCTCCGGTGAGCAGGGGGTCCCCGGCCACCACCTTGGGACTGGACCCGCGCAGGCTTGGCTGCCTGTCTTCCAGCCTTTTGTGCTAGTAAGTGGTGTCCACCGTCTCCACTAGGTGGAGAAAAAGAGCGGTTGCAAAATGTACAAAGCCCCAAATCAAAAACACAGCCCAAAGAGTAAAATCCAATTCTAAATGGAACTCGAAAACTTGAGAAGTAATTTAAGGGAACCACATTAAATACTAGAATGTTTAATGGGGCCCATGTGTCCTGAGCAGAGAAAGAGAGTGCGAGAAATGGAACAGAGGAAATCAGGGAGACAATATGTCTGTGCAACTTGTTCTAATTAGGGGCACAGCGCTGCTGAGGATCATTCATTATAATTTGGTTAAATCTTCAGCATGGCCAAGGCACCTCTGCTGAGTGGTGTAAAACAAAGGGCTCCGTCGTAAACGGGGTGAGCCTCTCTCCGTTGGAGGTTAACGCCAGTCACTCGGGAGGGCCAGGGCCGTACATCACTCTCCTGCCAGCTCTTCTTTATGACTCCAGCGCTGGGCTCCAGCTAGCAGATGTCTGCAAACTTCAGGGAGGAGAGGGAGGGGCGCAGGGCGGGGGGGTGGGGGGCCCCCGGCGTTCATTGTCTCCAACTTGTCTGTCGCTTAATTCAGTATCTCTGTCTGCCGCTGGAGCGGGATGGGAAGAGTTCAAAGGAGGAAATCAAAACAATCCATAGATCAGAGCTTGGGAGTGATCTGTGTGGCACCCAGAAATCACCGGCACTCCTCCGGCTCCCCTTTGAAATGTGGATGCCGGCGGTGATTTAGAGGGCCCCGCTGGCGCTCACGCCAGCCGCACGTGGACCGCTTACTGGGGGGTTATTTTTTAAAAAGGGGGAAGGTAGCCAGGCGCTCGAAGGGGTCCAGGTGGTGTGGGTCAGGTTCAGGTTTGTCCCAGGCCAGAGGCGTTCTTTCTAGTTCCGAGCTGGAGGGGACTGGAGGCGGGGGGCGGTGGTACGAAGGACCCGAGAGGAGGTTGACACCCCAACCCCAGGCACCTGTGTTTTGGGTTTTGGACAGGGCAGCTCCGTCCACTTGGCATGGGTGCCCAACCTAGGCCTCCCGCCAAGCTCTTAAACTTGTGAGGGTGCCATTGGTGTGCTTTATGCTCTTTCCTTGTCCCGCATCACCTAGCCAACCAGCTGACTTGCTGGGGCATGGACAGGGCATCTTTAGGGGGCGGGGTGCCCCCTGCAGATAAGGGCAGAGCTTGGCCCCATGGATGGTGCTTTCTTCTGACCCCATAGAGCTTTGAGCTGGGCACTCAGCTTGTCAATCAAAACACAGGTTGAAATTTTCCCCCTGCTTGACCCTCCCACCGGGTGTGTGTACCAAACACAAACTGCACATCCTTAATCACCAGCATGGGCGTGGACAGACCACCAGTCCAGTGCATCGGCCCAGCCATGCTTGTGGGGTTGGCTCCAGATTAATTCTACAAACAAACGTTCCTGGGTGTTAGATCCTGTGTTGGGCATTCATTGGGTCTGTTTTATCCTGGTGAGGAAGAGCTGCATTTCCTGGCTTCTCCACCCTTAGGTGGGGGTTCACCTGCAACTGGATGCTACTGACCAGGGTGGGGACCAAGGGAGAGAGTGGGTGAGTTGAGGTGATCTGCCCCGTGACTAGCAAAAAACAAAGGCACCATAACTCCTAAAGATAGAACGAATGCTCCCCTCCATGTTTCTAACTCCCCAGGTGGGCTAGATGCCTCCACTCTGTGTTCTGTATTTGTCTGTTCACTTGTCTGACACCCCCACTGGGCTATAAACTCTGCATGGGCAGGGGCTGTGCGGCTCCTATCCACTGTGAAAGCCCAGTACCCTCCATGGCGCAGGGTTCAGCAAGTCCTTGCCTCTTCACATGCAAAGGAAAGCACATTCTCCTGCCTTGGCTCTGATTGCTGTATAATTGTAATTTAATTTATGGATCATTTATTGAGCATCTGTTATGTTGGCACTGTGCTGTGTGCTCGGGTCATAAAGATTATTAAAATCACTGCCTAACCCTAGAGAATTCACACTCAAGGGTAAAGTGGGCTGTGAGCTGTAGGGAGAGCAGACAAGGATGCTGCTACGTTGCAACGTGGTTAAGTCCAAGAACGCTTACGCACCAGCTACAGTCAGGTCCCCAACAAGGGACTGATCCAGCTTGAGAACCCTGGCAGCACCCCTGAAGGGCCTCTGAATCAGTCTGATTCCGTGTTCAAGCGCAGAGTGGCATCCTGCCTGGAAAATGGTGCTGAGTATTGTGTATGCCACAATCAGACCGACACGGAGAACCCAAATGCCCTGATACCATAGGACTTGTCGGCGTTCTCTGCAGACTCTCGGGCTTCTTTGTTGACCAAACCCCAAAGCGACTCTGGTTCTTGAAAGGCAGACCAGGACATGAACCACTGGGGGCTGGATTAGCTAGAAAGCCTGATTCGCAGGTATCTCTGGGGAGGAACTGGGTAAGTGTTTTCCTGACACTCCAGTTGAGTGTCAACAGAAAGACTTTAACTGTTCCTCCTTTCCCATTTCTCAGGCCTCTGGTTGGTCCCATCTTGGGCGTGTGCTGAATGAATGAATAGGAGAATGAAGGCATGAGCACCTGTGTATGCTCCCATATAACTGCACGCAGGACTGTGCAGGGGCAAGGAACAGAGGACGGGAGTGAGGAGTTCTGTGCTCAAGTTCACCCTCATCTGCCTGACCTTGATCCAGTTATTCTGAACCTCGGGATCTCGATCTTCTCTTCTGCCAAGTGGAGGGCTTTAAACAGACCAGGTGGGGTTCATCAGGGAAGTGTTCACGGAGGAAGTAAATGCTAAACTGTGTCCTAGTTGAAAGCTTCCTGGCCGGCGTGAGTCAGGACAGCATCTTGCAGAGGTGTGGCAAGCCAGAGCCACTCAGAGCTTTTCCGGACAGCCATGCTGGCCACGAGTCATCACGAGCAGCCCTCACCTGGTCTGACTTCATGTCTTTCCCCTTGGAGTGTAAGGGATCCATTCACATAGTCCTCTAACATATTCTAAGCACCTACTGTATGCCAGACACAATGCTGGGCATGGAGGAAACAAGGATGAGAAAGATGTGGTCTCCATCCTGTAAAAACCCACAGACCCAGGCATGAGACAGTTACGTCAACAGATAAGCAGTAACTTTCACACATTTGCATATTATTTGTCGCATCTCATTGTGAAATTGCTCCAGGATAGGAGAGTGCCAGCTCCAAAGTCAGGCTCTCTGGGTTCATAGCCCAGCATCACCTCCCGCTGCTCACTGAGCTTGGGCAATACACATTTATCTCTATGAGCCTTGGTTCCTTCATAAATGGGAGCTCATAATTATGTCCCCTTCAAAGGGTTGATGTGAGCATTAAATCGGATAATGCATGAAAGATACCTAGTATGCAATGAATACTCAATAAATGTTAGCAAATCTTTCTCTGTTCCCTCACTGCCTCTTTTGCAGCACCTCCAAAAAGATTCTCTGCAATCAAATGTTAGGGGGATGACTTCAGAAGTGAAGATTGGAAAGACATCTTGGAAAGGCACCAAGAGTCCTGTAATTCTTGTAGCACTTAGAAATGATACGACATAATTGAGTTCCATAACTGTAGAGTAACTCTGCAAACATTTATTGAGCACCTACTCATGTCGTATGCTACATAATGGGGATACAAAGAGGGGAAAACCCCTAAGACATATCACCTCTTGCTCTTAAGGAACTCAGGGTTCAGAAGAGGAGTCAGATGAGCAAAGAGATTAAATGTCTTGCAATGTCTCTGTAGCAATGGTGGGGACAGCAAGAGAGAGTGACAAGCCTGCTAGAATAGGTCAGAGGGGGCTTACCAGTGCAGAAATGCTGAGCTGCACCCGGGCTGAGGAGGAGTTGGGATGTTCTGGGCCCTGACTCATCCATAGGATTGGAAGCTCCTACTTTTTATGCCTGCTTTGCAGCCATGCTGGTCCAGGAGACAGCACAGAAGTGGGAACCCCAGGAGGGCTGGATACTACTTTGAGCTCTGACAGTGACCTGCTGTGTGGCTTTAGGCAAGTCACTTCCCCTCTCTGGGCCCGTGGGAGATTGTTACCTAGTTGGCAGAAGTCTCTCAGATTAGATTCATTCATCTTCTCTCCAAGAAATATGAAGTTTCCATGAGTTGGCTATCAGTGTAGGTGGCCAGAACTTAATCCCATGGGAGAAACCTGGGAAAACAGGGTAAAATATATGCCCCAGAGTTATCCTGCCTAAGGTGGGAGGAAGCTGGGGTGTTTATTCAGTAGTTGGCATAGAAATACCTCAGCTCCTGTCAGTCATTGGTTGAGAGCTGTTGGGGGCAGTACAGGGGCAAGTTAATAAATTCTATGCCATACACGCAGTCAGAATGAGGTTGTAAGCCGGAGGGGTACTGCTGCGGGCACTGACAGCCTCTGCTACAGTTAGAAACTGTGATCCATGCCATGAAGGAAAGAAATATGTTGATGAGAGGGGGAAAAAGCTAGAAATCCT
Organism: Zalophus californianus; assembly: GCF_009762305.2. Classification (NCBI taxonomy): domain Eukaryota; kingdom Metazoa; phylum Chordata; class Mammalia; order Carnivora; family Otariidae; genus Zalophus; species Zalophus californianus. The sequence goes on from NC_045610.1 coordinate 29,555,150, forward strand.
ATCCAGGGCTAAGAAATTCTCACTGTCACCAACAATAAATATTCGTGGACTTGACTTTCCTTGAAAGCTCCTTGATGTAAATGGCCCGTTTGTTTAGACCAGGGGTTCTTATCCAAGGACCTTGTCCTCCAGGGAACTTTGGGCAATTCCTGGAGATATTTTTTCACTGTCAGGACTTGCAGAAGGTAGAGGGTAGGGATGCTACTGGTATCTTAGTATAGAGAAGCCAAAGATGTTGCTAACATCCTACAGATGCATAAGACAGCCCCCTACATCAAGGAATTACCTCCTTCAAATGTTAATAATGGAAAGACTTCATCTAGACTTTTAGTTTTCTAGTTATAACTTACTCTGGTCAACCAGGCAGAGAAGGAAGATGCTGGTGATATGAGAGAGAGAGTTATATGTCTCTGAAAGAGAAGAAAAGGCATAGTTTCTGTTCCTGGCACAGCCTGCAGTACCCCATGATCTTACTCTAAGAAACATATTGGGAAGGAAACATGGAGGAGGAATTGAGTTTCTACTTTCCCTTTGTCACCTGTGACATGTGATCCCCAGATGTGTCTGTGATCTGTAATGACCCCAAGGGAAAGGGCCATGAAACTGTCTTACTGTCCCTCTTTCAGAGCTTGCAGGCAACGGTGAGATTTGCCGGCAGTTTCTACGGGTTTCTCCTGGATGGAGTGGTTTGCATGGGTGTGGGGGTGAGAGCCCCAAGTGGCTGGGTATAGAGGAGCCATTCATCAAGTGCCCACCCAAGCTCCTGGGCAGTAGAGTTTGGGGGAAGAGAGAACAGGTCCTGGGGCCATTTTCTGGGACCGAGTCTCCGTGTTCCTCCCTTAGTCACTGTGTGATCTTGAGCGAGTTACTTAATATCTCCAAACCTCAACTTGTCTGCATCTGTAAGATGGTGGGAATCGGGGATTGCTGTTGAGTGTTAAATGAGATAATCCATTTTGTGTGCCTGGCGTCTTAGATCCCTACACGTCAGCGGCTATCATCTTGGCATCGCTGAAGGGTGGCACGAGCTCTTCACAAAAAAATTTGTCATTATACCTAGCCTTCCGATGAGTTCAGTGAGGGCCTCAAGTTGCCAAGGAACAAGGCATTAGATCTGAAAGTAGAATGGTCTTTCCTGATTCCATCTTTTGCAAATATATGCCTTTCAGGGCCTCCTGAAAGGCCTTGGACGTTTGTCATCAATAAAATACAGAGGAAACGTGTGGCAAGGTCAGATCATAAAAGGCAATATGGCTGTGCCTGGCTCTCCCTCTCGGGATGAATCTAGTCACTATACTGTGTGGAAGCCCCTTCTCAGGCTTTTTAACCAAAGAACCAGAAGGCAAGAGCTTGAAATGTGGACTCTCCCTGGAGGGAGGTGGGGGAGTGGTGGAAAGACCTCACAACAAACACATAAAGTGTCTTTGATGTTTCATTTATTTCCTTAAAAATTAATGTGGGTTTTTTTATACGACTCCATAATAAATATCTTTCAATAGAAGAATAATTTTTGAATGACATACTGTCCAGTAAAATTGACTTTCTAAGATGGGCTCCGTTGATTCTGTGGTTTCAAATGCTCTTGGCATTCCGGCGTGTATCCCGGGGCCAACTGCATCCTGGTCTGAGAAGCAGTGTGCCCTGCACACATCATTTTCCCGCTCTGCTTTCTCTCTCCACTTCCTCCTTCTTTCTCCTCAATTGCTCCTGTTCATCCCCCTGTCCTTGGCAGCCTGAGGGACATTGCCTTGTGCTGTTGGGGTTTGGGGCTGAAGAGAGAAGTCACTGACCCTGCTCAGGAGTGACTCCAGCCTCATCCATTCATGCCGGGCTCTGTGTGCCAAGCACAATGCTGGGTCCGGGCATACCGTGATGAATAAGTCAGATGAGTCCTGCCCTCACTGGGCGTCCACTGGTGGGGACAGAGTGTAGACAGCTGTGAGTCAATAAACACAGTGGGAGAGTGAGAGGAAGGTACAGGGAGCCAAGAGACAGCCTCTCTGGAGAGTTGAGGAAGGCTGCCCTGGAAAGTGCCTTCTATAAGGAGAGCTGAAGGTTGAGGAGAAAGGAGAAGCATGTTCTGGGTAGAGGGAACAGTATGAATGAGGGCTGTGTAAGAGAGAGCATGGGCCGTTTAGGGAACCCAAGGAAGCTCAGCCTGTCTTGATATGAAAGAGAGAGTGGCCAGGGTTGAAGCCGGACCCCTGGGCAGACCGGACCTCATCAGAGCCCTTCGTAAGCAGATTAAGGAGTTTGGGCTTCATCCTGAGGCAATGAGAAGTCGCCAGAGGGAGTGTGTGCGTGTGAGAGTGTGAGAGCAGGGTGGCGCCTCCCAGTGGCTGCCCCTTGAGCTTTGTGGCAAGAGCTGGAGCCGCCTGACCAGCAGGACCGAAATGAAAATGATTTCATCATCGTTGCAGGATGTAATTAAGGACAACACAGACCTAATGACTCAAGAGAACAAATGCACATGAATCAGAAGGGACGTGTGGAAAATTACATGGTTTGGGGCAAGAGGGTTAATGTCTTTTGGATGGTTCCTCCTGTGAACCGGATTCCTTATTGAGCATTTCAACATGAAGTGGTCTCTGGGGACTCCTCAGGATTGCCCAGGTCCCCTTACCAGTCTCTGGAACCATGGTAGGGTGAGAAATATGGGCTCATGATGCCGGGTCTGTAAACAACTAATTCAGACCAGAGCATTCCTTCCCAGGCCGGAGAGTTTGCCCATCACCAAATGTTCAGGAGAGCAGAACGTCAGGGGACAGGGTGCAGGAAGGGGGAGCGGATGCGTGTGGAGCGAGGTTGTCACCTCTGCAGGCCAAGTGGCTGCCCGGGCTGTGAGGCTGAAGCATGTGAAAAGCTTGCCAACCAGCCACGCAGCGGCCCTGCGCTGCCCCGCCCCCAGGTACAAATGTGGGCTACTCTTCTCTGAGGTCCCGAGTGTGGCCCTTTGGGGCAAGGGGTTAGCTCTAGGAGGGTGGCCTTCTACAACCTAAGAGGAGTTCCCTAGCTAAGCCAGTGTCCGGAGTTGGTTTATCTATTAATCTATTATCCGCACTCTTCTCTTGCCAAGGGTAGGGCTCTGACAGACGGAGCTGGGCGTGGGAACTTGTAATTGTGGAAGGAAGTTAGGGAGCCTCTACGGCAGGAGGTTGTGCCAACGGAGTCTTGCAATGGGAGCGCCGAGCAGTGCTGAAAGGCAGTAAGGAAGGGTTTGCTCATTAAAACAATATATCAACTGCTGCGGCAGATGGAATTGTCCCAAACTGGCCACAGCGATATTTTCAGGCCCACATAGGCTTCCAGAAACTTGCCACTCACCATCAAAAGGAAGAGGCTATTTCCCCTACCCTTGAGCCTTTGTGAGTGCTTAATGAATAGAATCCAGAGGAAGTGATGCTGTGGGCTAGGTCATAAAAGGGAGTATGGCTTCGCCTGGCTCTGGCTTGGGATGCTCTGCCATGGCATCCCGTTACGGCATTGTGAGGAAGCCCAGGCCCCATGGAGAGGCCATGTGGGGGGTTGTGGCTGACAGCCCCGCTGAGATGTGAGTGGACCGCCAGCATCAGCTGGCCGAGCTGCGAGTGAGGGAGCCCTCATAGGCTGCTGGGTTCCGGCCTTGGAGCGGCCCCAGGGATGCTGAGAGGAGCAGAGAACAGCTCCCCCTGCCGTGTCCTGACCCACTGCAGGTTTGGGAGCAAAATAAAGGTCATTGTTGTTTGGAAACACTAAGTTTGGGGTGTAATTTATTTTTTTATTTTTTGAAAAGATTTTATTTAATTGACAGAGAGAGAGACACACACAGCGAGAGCAGGAACACAAGCAGGGGAGTGGGAGAGGGAGAAGCAGGCTTCCTGCGGAGCAGGGAGCCCGATGCGGGGCTCGATCCCAGGACCCTGGAACCATGACCTGAGCTGAAGGCAGTCGCTTAACCGACTGAGCCAGGCAGTGGCCCCTGGGGTGTAATTTATTGTGCGGCCATAGGAACTGCTTTGAAATGCCCGAGAATAACAGCTGATGTTTGTGAAAGCACCCGAGAGTTTACAAGAGGCATTCACACAGCGATCCCTGCTGGGCCTCTCTGGGCCTTCGAGGCTGGAGTGGCCAGTTTCACAGACAGGGAGCTGAGGCTCAGAGGGATGGAGTGAATGGCTCAGGGGCCGATCGAGGGGGACCAGCAAAGGAGCCCCGTGAGCACATGTTCTCAGTTGCTCCTGGGATCAGCTGGTGGAGCCCCTGCTAGGGCCTGGGAGGGCCACCGAGATGCAGCAGGCACGGTCTGGCATGAAAGCATCTTCCAGACGGTAGAGGTGAGTTTTGCCCAGAAGTGACCACACCACACTCTGGGGTACAAAGTGATAGGTGACCCAAGAGCTGAATTCATTCTTTCATTTTGATGGTAGGTACTGAGCCCCTATCATATACCAGGTACAGACCCTTGCCCTCCTGGCTTTTCATTCCAGTGAGGGAATGAAACTGTTAGGAACAAAATCTGGCAGCCCTAACCCCTGGTACCTTAGAACGTGACTATTTTTGGAGATAGAGCCCCTAAAGGGGTTAATTGAGGTAAAATGAGGTCATATGGGGGGGGGGCTCCTACTCCAATGGGATTGGTCTCTGTATAAGAGGGTAGGACACAGACATGTGTAGACACAGGAAGGCGATGGCCATCTACAAGCCAGGGAGAGAGAGGCCTCGGAGGAAACCAGCCCTGTTGACACCTTGACCTTGGACTTGTAGCCTCTAGAGCCCTCCTGGATTCTGGTACTTTGTAATGGAAGCCCTAGCAAAATAAGATTTCGGAAGGAGTTTGTCATGGATCAAGGACTCCTTCTTCCGGAACAATGGTGGAGGGACGTTTGAATTGGTTTTAAGAGGGTGGGTCTGGAGATACTAGGTTGGGGTGAGGGCAGGGCTGGGGGAGTTAGCCGGCAGGTGGGGGATGGGGTGGTCTACAGAATGAGGGGCATTGACAATTGAATAATTGCATGACTCTATTGTGTAATCCTGTTAAAGTAGAGGTGGGGATGTTTAGAAATCATGCCAGTCTGTCCTAAATCTCTTCCTAGGTTCTGCAAATCACCTTGGCTCAACCCAGCACTATTTAGGAGACAGGCACTTGAAGTCCCCCCACCCATCTATACAAATATTAGCAAAGGGACCCGCATTGTTCTGGGGACGAAAGGATAATAGCACCCGGGATTTCCTAGTGTGCAGATCTGATTGCTGGGAGAAGAGGCATCAATTTCTTAAGAAGTCCATGGCCTTCTGAGATGGAGAAGGACAGTTGCGTCATCCCCTGTTGCCCTAAGTTCAAAGTTCCAGTGGCCGACAAGGTGACAAGCTCTCTAAAAATAAAATTGTTTTAAGGAAACAGAGAGCCTGCCCTGAGGCCCTGGGTCACCGCACGGGTTCGGAGTCCTCGGGGAGGGCTGGTCCAGCACAGCCTGTGGCTAGCCCCACTGGAGGCTCCTCTGACCCACCTTTGCCCACATAGTGGTTCGCTCTGGCCAGTGCGGGCGGGGAGGGAGCGTGAAGTGCAAAGAATTATCTTGGAGGTCACTCCGCACTTCACCGTGGTGTGGACAGGGACCTGGACCAGCCAGGACATTTCACCACCATTCACCCGTCCTCGATAATCACAGAGAGAACGAACAATGACAGCGAACTGGCCAAATTCTGGGGTTCTTCTGTTTGCAAGTTTAGAGGGGGACTGGGCCTTCTGAGCACTCTGGGCCCTCAGACAAACTGGGGTCTCGAGAAAGAGATACTGGGCCTCTGTTGTTGAGACATTGGGTGCTAGAGTTGTTAATTAAAAAAATAAAATAACGTAAAACAAATGAATATGAGATATAGCCTTGTGTGTACCTTGATTAGGTGGGGCAAAACCTCGTTCTACACAGATCAGGACTGGGAGGGACTGTCGAGTCTCCCAATCCTTAAAGATGGCAGCGGCCCCCTTCCCCTCCCTGCTGCCGTTTTTTTTTTTCCCAGACAACACTAAAGTTGAACTCTAGGTGTTTCTCACTGCAGTGGAGGTTCCTGAAGGGCAGGATGATGTCTTGCTCACGTGGGCCACCCCCACAACCCGTGTGCCTAGTAGGGGCTGGGATGTGCTGTCCAAATGGCATTGGTCGATCCCCCCCGCCATGTTGCCTTCACAGAGTGGTTCTCAGACTCTCCCAGCCAGGAATAACCTTTCCTGGCCACTCTCTCCCCACTGTCCAGACGGCAGAGGCCTTGCAGAGCTGGGGGCAGAAAGTCAGGTGGTACAAATGCTGTGTGTTCGTGCGTGCGTGCGTGCGTGTGTGCGTGTGTGTGTGTGTGTATGAGCATTTGCTTAAATTCTTTCTTTGCCACAGTCCAATTCCTTTGTCAGCAAGTCTCTGTCCCCTGGCCCCAGATTAGTCTCCTGTATGTGCAAGGTGGGCACTGGGGGGGAGGCGGGCTCTGTGTTTGCTGCCTCAGCAGGGTTACGATACTGGGAATCACCTCCACATTTTCCAGAGCTCGGGGCTTATTCAGACAAACCCGTGTCTTGCCAGGATGTAGGCAAAGAAGGAAAAAAATGGCCAGGGGGTGGGATGGGCCCAAGATGATCGGCCTCGTGAGTGATAGGTCTTGCCGTGGGCTGGCGTTTCATATCTGACAGCGTCTCATTATTTTCATATGCTCTCTTGAGTGGAGATTTGTGATTTTAACCAGCGCAGCATCAGAAGAGCAGTTTCGCCTACTTTGGATAGGTCCTACCTCATTTCCTACAGTGATCATTTTTCTCCCTCCAGGATATTAGACTGTGATGTGGGGGCTCCCTGGCCCCTCAGCCCCTCCCCCTGCCTCTTTTGCTTTTATGGGGTTCGGGTGCAGCCCAGAGAAGGGGTGTCTGGCTGGCAGGGAAGACATCATGTCTTAGCCCTGTGCTGGCTACCCTGTGTTTTACATATATGAGCTCATTAAATGCTCAAGCAGCTTACATGAGAGACAGGATTTTTATAGAGGGGGCTGAAGGAGGTAAAATAACGTGCCCCAGATCCTAGCAGGTGTGTCTGTATCCATGTGGATCCATTAGGGGCAGGAGCCTGCATTCATGTCAAGTGATTCCAACCCCCGTGTCCAAGTTCCCAAGGCCCCGGCTCCAAGCCTGATGCGGCATCAGACACAGCATGAGGTGCCCACGGTTGGACCCTGTCTGGGTGGGGGGTGGTGGAGGAGGGATGCAGAAGATACAGTGCTCTGGGCTTTGTCTGTACCTGGAGGAGATGGAACACCACACTCATACCTCTGCAAAGTAACAGTACATACCCAGTTTCCCTTGCTACCTTTCCACTGGGCCTGGGCCAGGCCCTGCTCACCCAGTCCCATGGCCTGGTTGTCAAAGTGTACATCTGTGTCCCCAATCCCAGAATCTGCTCACGCATACCTTTGGGTCTCTCCTGCTCCCTCACCTCTCCTCTCTCCCGTGGCTTTCCTGCCCCCACCCCAAACCTCTTGATGCTTATCTTCCTGGGGCAAATTGAGGCAGTAGGATGTGAAGCCAAGATGGAGGTTGGAAGGTGAGACACCTCACAATCTGGTCTCCATCCTCTTCTTTGGAAGCCAATGTATTTTTACTGGAGTCAAGCTGGGTGATCAGTCGTGTGTTATGTTGGTTTCTCAAATGCGGGGTACGTATGCTGGAGAGATGGAGAATCTTCCCTCTTGGGTCTGTTCAGAGATGTTTCCTGTTTCCACTTTTTTTGGTCAAGGTTCAAGAAGAAAGAAGCTTAACATCCAAAGCTGGCCTGGAGGAGTGGCAACGCTGGAGCCTGGCTGGTCAGGGCCTCTCAGGAGCTCTTTGGAGGCTGGTTCGTGTTCTAATGGCCAGTAGAGGAGGGCAGTCCTGGGTAACCGTTTGCCCTGCACGTCTCCGGAGGTCAGAGGGCAGGACCTGGCTTTTTGATGGGCAGACGGGGCAGCTGAGATCCAGAGAGGGAAACGACTTGGCTAAGTTCACTCAGCAGACTGAGGACCGCACCCAGGCCCTGTGGTGCCTGGCTCAGTGTTTGACACACACCCCCTGCCCCACCCCCTGTCGCCTGCTGGACTTGACTGAGGAGACAGCACCCTATCAGGAGGACAGTAGGGGCTGGGCCTCCCGTGTTCTCCTTGGCCTCCAGGCCAGTCTGTCAGGCTCCATGGAGGAGCCAGGAGCTGGGTGTTCTGGGGACATGCCAGAGAAACGAGGGAGTCCCTGCCCTCTAGGGCTGACGGGATCTGCGTGGAAGAAAGAGACACAAAGCATTTACCAAGTACCTGGGTAATAGGAAACCATTAATCTAGTCCACCCACGTTCAGACCCCTATTGCGTCAGCCCTGAAGCAAATACTAGAATCAGGCCAAGGACTTACCTGATTTTACACCTGTGGGAGCACCTACCCTCGGTGCATTTAATGTCTGGTGACACACTGCGGGGAGCTGTAGGACATATGGGGCCTTGGCACTGGCTCTTTGGGCAAGTGACGGCTCTTCGCCGAGCCTTACTTTCTTCATCTGCAAAGTGAGGGAATGCATTTCGCCCTCCGGGGTAATCTGTGTCAAGAGCCTAGTGATATGCCTGGTGTAGAGCAAGGGCCCCAAGTTGACGTCGGGATTTATTATTGGGACCCTCGAAGGATGAAATGGAATCTAAGATAGGTAAAGTACCTGATATGGTGCTTGGACCTCAGTACACCAGCCCCCATTCCTTCCCCCCCTTTTCCCAGCACCCCGTTTCTTGCCCTGCTCCCCCACTCACCCCCCCCACATCCTCAGCCTCACACCCCACGTGCCTGGCCTCGTGTCTCCCAGCGGATAGAAGGCAATAGCCTCTGCCATTGACCCTGCCCGGGGAGGGCTCACCTTCATAGGACACTCTGAAGGCTAAATGGCCTTCCTGCCCCAAAGACATGAACGGCTACTCCCTGACCTCAGAGGTGGGCAGGAGGGCTTCCTGCACCCTCAGATCCTACCCCGGATCCACAAAACATTGTACAGATAGAGTAACAGATCTTATCCAGAGATGATTTGGGTGCCTCCTCCCCCATCTCTAGGGCACATCTCGCAACTTTTGGACACCTTTCTGTTGTCACAAAAGGAGAAGTGTTACTAGCATTTATTTAGTGAATAGAGGCCAAGGATTCTGCTAAACATCCTACAATGCATAGGACAGTCCCCCTGCAATAAAGAATTTTCTGGACCAAAATGCCCAGGGTAGGAAACCCTGAGATAGACAGTAAGAGAGAGCTCACCTGTAAGCACAGAAACTCCTCTAGGAGCCAATACTGAGTGACGTGGGGTAGAAGGCAAGAGGACTGAGCACAAGGAAGGATCACTTCTGCCAGGAAAAGGGCTGGGGGTGGCCAGGAGAGGCAGTGATGGGTACGAGATAATGGGGCTGAATCTCGAGTGTTACAGGCCGTCCAGACAGAGAAGGCTTGGGGCACGGGGTGGGGAGGGTCCCCATTTCCAGCTTGGGCCAATGTCATCAGTTCCTCGGGAAGTTAATGGCAATGACTGTCCCCAGTCACCCAGACCCCTGGTTGAGACATGGAAGCTGCTTGGCTGGGTGACTGGCTTCCCTGGGTGTCAAGGCTTGGAGGCCTTGTGGACACAGCCAGAAGTACTCGGGTGGGACTGTGCTCGTGTGTGCTTTGGTTGTTTTAAAAAATCCACTAGAGGGCATATCAATGCTAAGATCTTCTGGCAGGTTGGACAAATGATATTTTGTGTGAGCTTAGCCTGCAAAGGCTCCTGGCCCTGGCTGGTGAGGGGGGCGAGGAGGGGCCGGGTGACAGAAGATGGGGTTATTGATTCCTGTCCCTCCCTATACCCCCCTACTCCTGCCAGGCGATGCCAGGGAGGCGATTTGTGAATTCATGGAGACAGCCAGCCATGGTCCTCCCGCTGATGACAGACCCTGTTCGGGAAGTTCAGCTGGAAGGACAGGACGGCAGGGGCAGATGCCAGGGACGGAATCCGACAATGGTGGGACCCTCTAGGAAAGGAGCTCCTGCCCCTCCCCCCTCCCCTTCCCCAGGAGCCCACTTGCTCCTGTGGCCTGGCCTGGTGTGGTCAGGCAGCCTTCCCCCCCTTGACCAAGCAGAGCAGAGTCCAGCTACAGAGGCTCTAGAAGTCTCCAAAGGTTCTAAGTGTAGGGGCCAAGAACTCTTCCGAAAACGCTCATTTTGCATGACCGACCTACCCGCCCCCCAGCATTCTTAGGCGTGCATACCAGCCTACAGAGGCGGGGCAGAAAGACCCAGAGAAAGGGGTGACTGACCCAGAGGCAGGCCAGGGTGAAAGTGAAGGGAATCATGCCGTTTTGTTGTCTACCTTGATGTCAGGTGGGGTTGTCACGGGGGTGGGGGCGTGGGAGGGTGGCAAGTGGTATGGGGAGGGGGAGGGGCAGTGAGCATCTGCCCTCACGAGAGGGAATCATGGCAATTCTGGGGCTCAGGCAAGAGACACCAATACCCCTCTGAAGGCAATAGATCTGGACTGAGTCAGGAACAAAATTTGCAATTTTTAGTTTGGTTGATAGGTAGGGAATTTGAGGGAACATTTGCCCTCGGGATCTGTATTCAGAAGAAGTAAGGTTTTTCCTTTTTCCTGCTGACACTGCCCAGAGGCATGTAAACATTGATTCATATATTTGTGAAGAGACCTGGGTCCAAAGCCCAGCTCAGCCACTAACTTGCTCTGTGACCTTGGGCAAGTCACTTCCCCTCTCTGAGCTTCAGTTTTCCCGTCAGTGTATCTCAAAGGATTAACTGAGATGATGCATGAACTTGACCATCCCAGAACATAGTTTAAAATAAGTACCTGGTAAATGTTCATTCCCTCTTGTTAGAAATCTTGAATCTGTAAGAGGTCACTTGGTCATCAGGAAAAAGGTAAGAGACCAAACCAGGCTCAAGGATGAGAGTAGAACCAGCAACAAGCAACCAGCAAGATTGCCTTGGGGCCTAATAATAGCACTAGGACTACTATTAGTACAGGTGATGGTAAAGTGTGTACTGAAAATCCACTCTTTTACATATTTTATTTCCTTGAATCCTTGACAACTCACAAATGATGTGACCGAGTCTCATAGAGTTTCAACAACTTTCCCAAAGTCACACAGGCGGGGATTTTAACGTGTGTGAGTCTAAAAATCACCCAGATCTGTTCAAAACGACAAGTGACTACTGCTCTGTGCTGTGCCAAAACATATTGAAGCCCGGGGCAAATGGAAAAATCAGAAATACTGATCTTGTTTTTATCTGAAATTTTGATATTCTGGTCCTCATGAATTTTTTTAAAAGATCTATTTACTTAGAGAGAGAGAGAGAGCAACTTAGAGAGAGAGAGAGAGAGCACTCATGTGAGCATGAGGAGAGGCAGAGGGAGAAGGAGAGAGAGAATTTCAAGCAGACTCCCCACTGAGCACAGAGCTTGACGCGGGGCTCAATCCCAGAACCCCAAGATCATGACCTGAGCCGAAATCAAGAGTTGGCCGCTTACCCAACTGAGCCATCCAGGTGCCCCTGCTCCTCATGAATTTTTTGCATTGATCTTGATTTTTGAAAATATTGCATTCAATACTATTTATCTTGATTTCGGAGTGTTTTGGTGCTCCCAAGGGGAGACCTCACTCTCCTCCACTGGCCCCATACCACCGCCGTTCCACTTCAATGCCTTCTGGGTGATATGACCTGGGCGCTGTGTCTCTCACAGGTGCAGTGCAGACCTCGTGGTTCCTGCTCACTAAAAGAAATAAAAAGCCCTTCCGTCAGTATTGAAAGAGGTCTTCCCCGGTTGGTTTCAGGACCTACAAGGGAAATCTGCTTGTGGATGGAGAGGTTCATCCTCTGCAATCAGGCACTTGCAGGAAGTGACCTCATAACAAGTAAATATCTCATGTTTACTAACAAAAACGCTTCCATGTATAAGTCACCCATACTCATCAGATAAAAAGTGAAGAAATGAAAGAAGCTTATGTGGTCTTTATGTGAATATAAGTTGGTATGGCTTTGGAGAGCAATTTGACAGTGTCTATTAAAACTGAAAATATGTGTAGCTTTTGACCCAGGGAGTCCCCTTCAAGGTATCAATCCTAGACAAACACCAGCCTCTGTGCACAAAGGGGCATTTCAGGCATGTTCATGATAGCTGCAAAATACCCTGTATACCCATCAATAGAGAAGTGATGATAAAAGTCATGGTGCCTTCATACTCTGGAAAGCTACATAGCAACAGTGAAAAGGCATTTAGGTTGGTTCAACATGTTGAAAAATACTAAAAGTCAGAAGTGGGAAAAGCCAAAAATTAAAACAAAAACAAAAGAAGACGGAACAATACCTGCTGTTTGGCCCATCTGTATTTTAAGACCAAAAATATACCAAAGACCCAAAGCAAAATTGTGTTCCTTTGTATGTATGTAAATGCAAAGAACAATCTGGAAGGGTACCAAAGAATGGTTCAGTGTGGTTACTCTGGTTAAGTAGAGTATGATCAATGAGAAGGAGTTTCTTTCTTTCTTTCGCTCTTGCCTTCTTGCTTTCAGATTTTATTTATTTATTTGAGAGAGAGAGAGAGAGTGAGCATGAGCAAGGGGAGGGACAGAAGGAGAGGGAAAGAGAGAAAATCTCAAGCGAATGCCCCACTGAGAGCAGAGCCGGACATGGGGCTAGATCCTAGGGCCTTGAGAACTTGACCTGAGCTGAAGTCAGATGCTTAACTGACTGAGCCACCCAGGGACCCCTGAGAAGGAGTTGCAAGAGGCTTTCTCTTTGACTTTTTGGTTTGATTAAGAAAAACATGGATGTATCTATATATATAAAACAAGATGGTAATATTCATCTATTTTATTTTTTTAAAATATTTAAAAAAAATTATGAGCTTCAGTTTTCCCATCAATGAATCTCAAAGGATTAACTGAGGTAATGCATGAACTTGACCATCCCAGAACATAGTTCAAAATAAGTACCTGGTAGATAGATGTTCATTCTCTCCTGTTAACAATCTTGAGTCTATACAGAGGTCACTTGGTCATCAGGAGAAAAGTAAGAGACCAAACCAGGTAAGAGTGGTTTCAGGTTTACAACAAAATTGAGAAGAAGGTGCAGTGATTTCCCGTATATTCCCTCCCCAAGCCCACACACAACCTCCCCCATTATCAACACCATTGCTTTTTCTTTTTAAACAAAGGATGAACCTACATCGACACATCATGATCACCCACAGTGCATAGTTTACCTTAGGGTTCATTCTCGGTGTTGTGTTGTACATTCTAGAGGTTTGGACAGTGTATAATGACACGTATCCATCATTATATCAGGTACAGAGTATTTTCACTGCCCTAAAAATCCTCTGTGCTCTGCCTATCCATCCCGTCCCTCTCCCCACCCCAAGCCGGGCAACCATTGATCTTTTTAATATCTCCATAGTTTTGCATTTTCCAGAATGTCCTCCAGTTTGAATCACACAGTATGTACCCTTCTCAGATTAGCTCCTCTCACTTAGTGATATGCATTTAAGATTCCTCAATGTCTGCATGGCTCCGTAGCTCATTTGTGTGTGTGTGTGTGTGTGTGTGTGTGTGTGTGTGTGTGTGTGTGCTGAATAACATTCCTTTGTCTGATATACACATAGTTTATTAATCCCCTCACCTACAGAAGGACATCTTGGTTGCTTATATCTGTTTTTTAAAGGAAAAAATAGTACAATTTACGTTTTTGGAAGTTCTTTCTGGATGTGATAAGACAGACAGGGCGGAGAGGTATACCCCATCTACTGTACAAGAACTCAAGCAGTCTGTGGTCATGTTGCTCCCTGGAAAACTTTGAAGGAGGTGATCAATTTTCTTTGCCTGTCCCCGGGAGCAGTAAGTCTGTTGTCTCAGGAGGATCAGTCTCTTCTGAGATTTGGAGGCTGCAAATGATTCTGAGGAGCTGCCTCTAGGCCTATCACTAGCTTCACTCAGGAAGGGGCCACTCTAATAAAGCCCCCCATCTTTCCCCTATGCTATGTGGCCTCTTAGAGAGATTATTCTCTGTGTGGTTATCTCAGAATTTTAGGCAACAAAGCTCAATGTTGGTAACAAGTAAAGGTCCAAAGCTCAGTGGCTTGACCCTATTAAGATTTATCTCTCTCTTGCCATTTGCAACGACGTGGATGGAACTGGAGGGTGTTATGCTGAGTGAAATAAGTCAATCAGAGAAAGACATGTATCATATGACCTCACTGATACGAGGAATTCTTAATCTCAGGAAACAAACTGAGTGTTGCTGGAGTGGTGGGGGGATGGGAGGGATGGGGTGGCTGGGTGATAGACATTGGGGAGGGTATGTGCTATGGTGAGCGCTGTGAATTGTGCAAGACTGTTGAATCACAGATCTGTACTTCTGAAACAAATAATGCAATATATATTAAAAAAAGAAGAAGAAGAAGAAGATAGCAGGAGGGGAAGAATGAAGGGAAGTAAGTCGGAGGGGGAGACGAACCATGAGAGACGATGGACTCTGAAAAACAAACTGAGGGTTCTAGAGGGGAAGGGGGTGGGGGGATGGGTTAGCCTGGTGATGGGTATTAAAGAGGGCACGTTCTGCGTGGAGCACTGGGTGTTATGCACAAACAATGAATCATGGAACACTACATCAAAAACTAATGATGTAATGTATGGTGATTAACATAATAAAAAAATGAAAAAAAAAGATTTATCTCTCCCCTCCCCCCATCATCCCAGTGTGAGTAGAGTGAATCTTCAGGGTACCTCTCTTCCGGATAGTGATTCAGGGTCCAGGATGTTCTTGTCTTGTGGCTACACCGTGATATTGCATGGCTTCTGTGATCACCGCAACCTGGAAAGAGAAAGCTGGAGGGCCACACAGGGGCTTCGATCTCTAGGTTTTGAAATGCAAACATCACTTTCTCCCATATCCCACTGCTCAGAACCAGTCACATGGCTCCAAACTAACTGCAAGAGAATCTGGAAAAGATGGGGGAACTCATGGCTACTTAGTGAGAATTCAGTGTCTCTGTAAGAAAGGGAGAAAAAAAAAATGTGTATGTGCCAGGCACTTCAGCAAATGTTATCTCTGTAAAAGTAGCCAACATAGGAGGCTGTTCAGTAGCTCATAGATTCCTTGAGGGCAGGGACCCTCTTGTTAATTTTTCCCTGCCTCCCAGTCCTGTTGAATAAAACAACAGCACACCTTTGCAGATGCAACTACTTAATGTTAGCCAAACTGAGTTACTATCCTTACTCAAAATCTTTTGGGGTAACTTCTCACTGGAAATTTCCTATTCAGCCATTTCACAAATTGCACAAAGAGATCAATTGCATTTCTTCTCTTTTCTTTTTGGTTCCCTGCACCTTCAAGTTAGATCTTTGAAAAGACTTCAACGTAAGACAAGCTGGTGATATTGGTTAAGGCAAAGTGAGCAAAGGCACAGATAAATAGTATGAATGAAGAGTGGGGCGTCACCATAGATATCCAGAGATTTAAAAATAGTAAGAAAACATTCACTTACTTTATCTTATTACATTTTTTTGAAGTCTCACCTGCTTCATTTGTTTTAAAAAAACAAAAATCCATTACCTAGCTTGAGTGATCATCTCATTCTCTACCAGACTTGACCTGTGGCTATTTCTTTAAAAAAAGTTAATTTTATCATCCAAAGAAGATATGTTCAGTTTAAAAGAGATACATTGCAGGCTCTGAAGACAGTCTCCAAAGAAGTATGGGAACCAGATTATTTGGTGTGTCATTGGTACATGGTCTCCTTAGGGTCCAAGTTTGAAAGATGACCCTGTTCTTGGAGGCTTAAGGACCCATAGATTTGTTTTTAAAAAATGACTTGTCCTCATTAACCTTTGATTACACATCCAACAACCTTGGATTGAACTCATTCCACTTCCTAGTCTGGTAACGTAGATTTGTAGGAGGTGGAAACCAGAAGGACTTCAGATCCAAGAAGGGATGGTTCTGGTTCTGAAGAAATCAATTGGAAGTGCCACTGCTCCAAAGACGGGGCGATCAGGGTGGAATCTGAGCCTTGATGGATGTGGGCTGTCTTCCTTTAGAGACGTTTTTCTTTTTCTTTTTTTTTTTTTTTAAAGATTTTGTTTATTTGACAGAGAGAGACACAGCGAGAGGGGGAACACAAGCAGGGGGAGTGGGAGAGGGAGAAGCAGGCTTCCCTGCAGAGCAGGGAGCCCGATGCAGGGCTCCATCCCAGGACCCTGGGACCATGACCTGAGCCGAAGGCAGACGCTTAACGACTGAGCCACCCGGGCGCCCCTAGAGACGTCCTTCTTATGACAACAGGTCATCAGGCCTTCTTGCCTCTCTCTGGTTCACGCCCTCCTTCCCTCACAGCTTCATGGATGTGACAACCCCCCACCCCCAGCCACGGTCCCGTTCCCATTCCATCCTCAGACCCCCCCCCCCACCAGATTGATCTTCCTAAAAATCCTCTCTGATCATGCCATGCTTGGAGGGAGAACCACTGGAAGCTCTTTGTTGCCCCCAAATTCTAGTTCAAAAGCCTCAGCTTAGCTTTCAAAGGCTGTTAAAATGGCCCCACCCTGCCAGGCCAGTTTTATTTTCTCCTGCTGCCTGACATTCTCCAAGCTTGCCTGTCCCCTCCACATCCCATAAACATGCCATCCTTATTTTATTGTCCCTGTGCATTTGTTCATGTTATTCCTCGAGCCTGGAATGCTGCCTCCGGTCCACGTCATAGAAATACTTGACTTTGTGCAGTGAAGGGATTCCTATTTGTCATTTGAAGTGTATGTGTGTGCGTGTGAAAGCGAATCCTGCTTCCACTGTGCTGAATGTTACGGCTTTAGAAGTTCGTCTTGATTTGGGATGGGCGGTGGGCCCATCCTTCGTTTTGTATTTTTCTGTCTCTTAGTTGCTGCCAATCTATAAGCCAACACTTAAATCCATCAAGGAAGTTCCTTTAATAAAAGCATCATCTGATAGAAAATGAGGAAGTACTCCTGCATTTTAAACATTTATTGTTAAGCCTTGGATTATTGCAAACATTTCTTCAAATGGGGCCTGCTTGTATGCGTCAAATAACTCCTTCCCAATTTGGGATTCCAGAGTAATACATACCAAAAGCATGGTTAGGGTTCATGTCAGCACACCCTCAGAGAATTTCTCTTCTCAGTTTAACTCTTACCGTACAGGCTTAGGCTTCGGAAAACTCGTATATCTGGTGTACATCAGGGGGCTGGCAAGGTGAGGTTACTAGAGTGTTTTGTCTTGTCTTGACAGGAAAACCTTACATGACTAGACATTTTGGAACTGAATACTCATCTCTTGGCTATTGATAAAAAAGGTCACTTTGTCCTCCTAAGACGTACTGTATGTGGCAAAGGAGGGCAGTCTGGTGGGAGGGGATGTCCTAACTTGATGTGTGGTTGATTCTTGGGGCCAGTTTGGGGGGTGCCCATGATACTCAGGCTTCTGACTTGGTTCTCTGGGAACAAGTTCCAGAATCTTTTGGGGATGGGAGCTGAGAGAAGAAGGAAGAAAGTAAGAGTGGTCCACTCTCCATGGTAGCAGGGGCCTCAAGATCACTCTTGTCTTGTGACCTAGCATAAAATGTAAGGCTAGAAGAGGTACATCTTCTTGCTAATTCCAATGAAAAGAGAGAGTATGATAAACTGCATTTTCCGAAAATGGTTGCATCTCCCATTCCACGTGCTTGTCTTGCAATGGGACCAATGCTTCTCCCATCAAGAGGGCTAGGCTGTGTTCCCTCCTCCTAAACCTGGGAGGGTTGTGACCATAGCAGATGTCACGGTATGTGACTTTCAAGGCTTGGTTCTTTGGGAAGGCTCACTTTTGGAAGCCAGCCTCCATGGTGTGAGGAAGTGCAAGGAGCCACATGGAGAGGCTGTGTGGGGGGGTGTTTCTGCTGACAGTCACTGCTGAGGTCCCGGCCTATGGCTGGCCAGTGTCAAGGTCAAGTATCAGACACGTGAATGAGGGAGCCTCAAGATGGTTGCAATGCCGGCCTGCATGTCAGCTTCAGCATAAATCCTCCCAGCCAGGGCTCGAGACGTCATGGAGCAGCTGACTCTGCTCGTTTTGAATTTCTGACTGGGAGAATCCATGGGTATAATAAAACCACTGAGTTTTAAAAATATTGCTAAACTTGGTTAGGCAGCGGTAATAACTGGAATAGAGACCTACTTCTCTGAGGTGGATAGAAAGGATTCAGGGGGTAATGTGGGGCTCTCCAAGGAATGAGACCAACAGTTTCGATGATGTCTGGGTTCTCTGAGCTCCCCAAATTATCTAGGTCCTGCCTTATGACCTAGAAACCTAGAGGTCCTTTGGGAATAAAAGAAAATGAGAGCAATTTATGAGAGCTCTGTGACCCTAACCTCTTGGTCTCGGGAGGGCAGTTGGGTGAAGCTGCAGTCTCGCTTATCTCCCTCAAGACCAAGAGCCACGGAAATTGTCCTTGTTTCGAGACCCTAGGCTATTCCAGGCTGGAGATATTGTGCACCCCAGTTACCTCTGTTCTATTTAGGGCAGAAGCAGAGAGGCTTGCAGGGCCCTTTCCTTATTGCTAAGACAGCCAGGGGAGTAAAACCTTGCTAACTATGTAAAACTTTAGTTGGCATTTGTGACTCTCTCTGGAAAATTCTAAGTGGCTAGTATAGTGAGAGAAAAGAAACCGGCCTTAACCCACTCGTGGTGCTGACATGCCTCTGGGCACTTCCCTCTCTGGGAAGGATGGAGGGTTGTGCAGAATTAGCTTGGGTGCACCTCGCAGAAGCCAGGGCCCTTTGTCTCCCCTGACCGCCTGCCCTCCGCCTTAGCTCTCCTCCTCCATCACTTCCAAATGTATCACTTGAAGTGGAGCAGGGCAAGTGTTATGACATGAAACTCCCCCAAATAAGATGTCACTGCTCTTAGAAGTTTGGGGAAAAGTGCACCTGTCTTCAAGACTCATGGAGTGGTGGGGGGTGGGAGGGATGGGGTGGCTCAAGACTCAGCTCAGGTACCACTTCTGAATGGAGAGAAACCCATTGTCGGCCTTTGATGTGTATCTTCCTAAAACATTCTCCCTGTTTCTTTCTTCCTTCCTCCCCCCCCTTTCGTAACTGCAGTGATAGGGAACATGAAATTTTGTGTTCTGCTTTTGGTTTCTTTCTTTTTTTTTGGCTTACCATGATTTCAGATGCACTTTCTTGGTTGTGACGTCATTTCAAACCTTAGTAATGATAATAAAAATAACAGTAACAACTCCATTCATTGTGCGTCCCGCTGAGTGCTAGACATGGTGCTTGGGGCTCTACACACGGTCTCTCCTCTAATCTTTCCAATTGGCCAAGTGGTTGCATCAGCTCTATGTTACAGATTGAGAAACTGAGGCTCAGGTTGCTTAAGCAGTTTGTCAGCAGTAACCAGCTGAGAGAGACCAGATTGGTCCCTCCGATTTCAATATCCATATTCCTGCTTTTCCCTTTTCCCTATTTTTTTTTTTTACCATGTTGCTTCCCATCATTTGAAGTGACCCCCCCATACTTACTCTTTTGTCATAATTTGCTTCACCATTGTGCTATTTTGGGTCATTTAACATATTTACTAATTTTGGGTATTATAAACAATGAGGCAATGAACATCACTGTGCTAACAGACTCTCCCCCTATTTTTGGATTATCACCTTGGAATAGAGTCCCAGAAGTGGAATTACTGGGTTAAAGGGTAGGACTGTGTTTATGGCTTTTGATAGTTATTGCCAAATTGCTTTCCCGGAGGACTGTGTTTAGCGAAACCGGCTCACTTTATAGGCCCAGGGGAGTTACCTCGCTCCTCCAGGCTGTCAGGTTGCCCTGTAGCCACTAGAGGGCGGGAAAGGCTATTGCTCAAGTGACAAGAGCCTGGGCCCCTCTAAGAAATCCCCCAAATTTGCTTGAGGAACCTTCAGAGTTGCCTGGGAGGGAGGGAAGGGGATGCTTAATTAGTTAAAAGCTCAATGCCTTAAGGGACTGACTCTCTTGGATTGGCATTGAAGGTGGGATGGTTTGTGATCTGGACTCGAGAAGAGAGAGCAGTAAACAGCACCGGAGACCCAGGATTTGAGGTTGGCCACGTCATCTCCTGCTCAGGAATCTTGGGTGACTGACCCTTCCCTGCATATCTCTGTCTAGGGACTTTGACCCCCAGATCTCAGTGTCAGTCAGACTGGCAGCAGCTCTGAGGTCCTCCAGTGGAGACAGTGTGTCCTGCTCGCCCGTCTCACGTCCACAAGAGCCAGCACTTAGTAAGAGCGCAGTACACGATGGCTGAATTAATAGATGAGACGAGAAATCAGGAGTGGGCATGGGGAAGTCGGTACAGAGGATGGCTCTGGATCCCAGTCCCCACAGATGGTTTATTGACTCCAAGATGTTGAAGATGGACAGATACTTAGAGGACATCTTGTCCACACTCCTTGGGAAAAAACAGAGGCCTGAGCAGTTATAACTGTGATAAGGCCTCCGCGTCCATGTGTTGCTCATTTAACCAACACTGACTGTACATCCTTAGTGTGCTGGGCTCTGCGCCTGGCATGAGAGATGATGGTGAGAAGTCCCTGCCTTCAAGGAGCTTATAGTTTGTGCAGGGACATGCAATGCCTATATAAAGACCACCAAACGAAGAGTGAGCCCTCTGCGCAGGAAGCTAAGGAAGGCAAATAAAGTTGGGAAAACTGGCTTACCTCAGCTGTTCCTAGACAAGCAGTTCTTAAAATATACAATTTCTTGGAATATTAATTCAACTGGAGATTTAATGAATGTTAACTAAAAAATGATTTGAGAGTTAATATTAGTCAGTTACAGCTGCACTAATGCTGAGTAACAAACTACCCATAACTCAACCATTAACAATAATGCTTTTTATTTGTTCTTTATTTTGCTCGCAGGCCTGTGGGGTAACTGGGGCGCCTCAGCTCTGGGATCAGAAGGTGACTCAGGACATGGTCTTCTCTTGGAGATGGAAGGACAAGAGGGCAAGCTTACCTCCGTAAGTGTATTTTGAGCCTTTTCTTGCATCATGGCCACTAATATCCCATTGGCCAGACCAACTTACATGGCCAAGCTCAATATTCGTGAGTCAAGGAAATGTATGCCACCTCTAGTGGCCAGAATTGCAAAGTCACAGTAAAGAGTATGGACATGAAGAGGGGTAGAATTGAGAACACGATGTAATCTACCACAGTGGTCCTATTCATTCAGGAAACACTGGTGGATCTGGTTTCTTCATTGCAGGACTTGTCAGAGGCTTTATAGATGATTCTATCTAAAGCCTTCACTTTAGAAGAAGAGAACTTAAGCCCAGAGAGAAACATAACTTGACCAGGATTTATAGCGACTTGGTAGCCTGCAGTGAGACCACAGACCTTGTGACCAGCAAGGGTCCCTAGCCCTACACTGCGAATGTGCCCCGGCCACACTGAGCTAGGCAGAGCAGAGGAGGCGGATGAGCAGCTGCATATAGAGGAGGCTGAAACAGTGTTCGAGGGACCCTCTGCAACATGGCTCTGAGTGGGGTGGGGAAGCCACAGTCAGACCCAGCCTTGAGGAAAACCGTCAAGTGGACAAAGTTAAGGGCACGTACTGCGGAGCCAGGTTGTCTGTCTGGGTAATCCTGGGCACGGTATCTAGCTGCCCTTTTATGCTTCACTCATGAAATAGCGGAGGTAGACATGCTTACCTCATAGGTTTGTTGAGTGAATAATTGCAAAGTGTTTAGAACGGGACCAGGAAGGTAGTAAGCACTCAGCTTAGGTGTGATACCCGTACTACTCACACTAACTATTTAGCCTATCTCCTCTACCATGTCTTTCCCTATTCCTGGGTTTTCCCACCCCACTAGCTCCCTTCCCAATACCCCATTTTTTAAAACTTTTCAATAGATTTAGCACTCATCCAAATGAATTTCATTTCATTTTAGATCATTTTACACTAGAAGTGACCAAGTGTCTCCCAACCCTTAACTGCATAGAAATGGAAACCCGGGGAAACACGAGCTCAGCTACAGAATGCTACATGCTTTACACACTGGAACTATATATAAATTTCAATCATCTACATATATACATTTTTACAGGTACACATAGAGGCAAATGCACAAAACAAGATCTAAGACTGATAGCACAGGATCAAAAGTTACCCTTGGAGTGGGGAGTGAATGAAAAGTGCTTCTGATTCTATTGAAATGCATATACATCCAATTCCCCATTCTTTTTTTTTTTTTAAGATTTTATTTATTTATTTGACAGACAGAGACACAGCGAGAGAGGGAACACAAGCAGGGGGAGTGGGAGAGGGAGAAGCAGGCTTCCCGCGGAGCAGGGAGCCCGATGCGGGGCTCGATCCCAGGACCCTGGGAGCTGAAGGCACACGCTTAATGACTGAGCCACCGAGGACCGAGGCGTCCCCCCATTCCCTGTTCTTGATATTAGTTACAGCTAGTCCCCACTAAGATGCAACAAGGTAACAAGGATTATCTAATATTAAGAAGGGGAACACTGGAAAAGTTCAGCCTCTGGAGGAGTGGCAGGGAGTGGAGTTTTTGGAAATGGGAGTATTGTTTGCTACCATATCGAATCTCACTTTCTGGTTGACCATCTGTCTTTTCAGATATTTAGGTGGAAATGGGTTGAGTCTGACCAGGATGAGTAATTCATGTAAGTCTGTGGTTCTTCACCCTGGGTGCAGATTAGAATCACCAGGGAAGATTTAAACAGCAGCAACAAGAACCCGGATGCCTGACCTCACCCGAGACCAATTCAGTCTGAATCTCTGCGAGGAGGCCCAGGGATCGGTGTGATTCTAAAGCTCCATGAGAGATTCTAACATGCATCTAGATTTGACGACCACTGGCCTATGGCCTTGGATGGGCCCGCGGACACTTGGATTCAGACACAGAGTATCTGCATCCTAGCCTTGCCATTAATCAGCAGGGTCATGTTCAGCAAAGAACTTCGTCTCTCTGAGCCCCAGTTTCCTTCCCTATAAGATGGGAATAATAATGGCTACCTTGCTGCGATTTTATAAGAAACCAGTGAAAACCTATGGAATGAACCTTGTGTCCGTAGCTGGCCTGCAGAATGGACCCTTTAAGTAGTTGTCAGTTAAATGGACGGCAGTCAGTAAGCGCAGTGCTGGAGAGCAGGGCTTTGTCCACTTTGTCCCTCTGTCTGCCCTCCTCCTGCACGGGGTTGCTGACTTCTATGTTCTCAGACCTAAGTCCTTGGCAAGAAGAAGGTCTGAGACTTGAGGGGAGGCTTGCTCCAGGAATACTCTGTCTATTTACAAAATAGATCAAAAGCACCCGGTCTGGGGCAGAGCGAGGGCCCAAACCCAGTCCTTCTTTTGATTGCCAAGTCTTGTGCCCACAGGGCTGTGCCAGGCTCGGAGGAACCGCCTCTTCCAATCAATCTCCCCAGAGGGGGTGTCTTATTCTAAATCACATGGCACTGCTGTATGGACCAGCTGTGGCCCTGCCAGCCCCCCCCGCCCTTAGGCTGGGGACAAAAATGCCAGGAGGAGCTCATGCTGTCTGCCCTGCCAACTTGCCACTTTAGCCCTGACCACAGCTGCCAACAGCCCAACTGGGCAGAAGGCAGGGATGAAGTGAGCAAGGAACGGGTAGCTATTTTGAGCAAAGGTGTCAGGCAATGTCTAAGTGGTGGTCTGGTAGGTTGCTCTAGGTGGCAAGAGGCCTGGATTCTGGCTTCATTCATGCTTAGTGTGTAACAGCACATATGCTTTCGTTCTGAGAAGGTGGATTTCTCTGGTCTCAGAGTCTGCCACTCAGAGGTAGATGGCCAGGAAACTAGCATCTGGATAGGCACTAAATCATTATCTCAGCAGTTAATAAACCTTTTCTTAAGAACCGCTACCCGCACCACTTTGTCCCTCTGTCTTCTGCTTAGCGCCACCCGTCTAGGACATTCTGCAGGTTCGACCCTTTGTAGTTTGTGTTAAGGAAACAATAGGTTACCTGAAATGTATTCAGAGATATTGACATGTCCCACGGGGAGGTGTGGCTCTGATGAGGAGCCTGGGCTGACTCGTGAACTCTCGGGACCAGTGGGAGTTAGGTGTTGTCCTGCCCCTTCTTCAGATGAAGAAGCCAAGGCTCAGAAACACGAGTTAGTAACATCCAGAGGAGGCGGCAGCTAGATTTCAGGGAGGCCTTTTGAATCCAACCTGTAATCTTCCCATATTTATAGAAAAAAAAAAAGAAATTAGTGTTAACAAATTAGTTTTAAAAACATAAAAAATAAGGACGCCTAGGTGGCTCAGTGGGTTAAGCATCTGCCTTCAGCTCAGCTCATGATCCCAGGGTCCTGGGATCGAGTCCTGCATCGGGCTCCCTGCTCTGCGGGAAGCTTGCTTCTCTTCTCCCTCTCCCACTCCCCCTGCTTGGGTTCCCTCTCTTGCTGTGTCTCTCTCTGTCAAATAAATAAAATAAAATCTTTAAAAAAACATAAAAAATAGAATCTGAATTTTGAAAGTGAAGTTTTCTCTTAGGAGTGGGTGCAAATGAAGATTCCAGAGCAGAGAGTCAAAATATGTTTCTTAGTAGCCATGTCGACAATGTCTTTCTGTGTGAGTGGAATGGGTATCTGCCTCACTAAATTGTCTATGGAGAGAAAGATGTAACAGTGCTTTGTAAACCAAGGGGCCATGCAAGTGTTTGTGAGCGTTCATCATTAGGCTGGGGAAACCCTTGGATGAGTAATTGACCACGAGAACCACCTGCATGTGCGAACAGAATGCTGCGTGTGTGCATATACCTGATTTCTCCAGGGAGAGAGCACAGAGCTTTCATTAGATTCTTAAAGGTGTGTGTGACTCAAAAATGATTAAAAACCACTACTCTAGCCCAACCCTTTATGTCATTTGCTGGTGAGAAGAACTAAGTAATAATTTCAGAGTCTGAAGCGCCACCTATACTCTGCAAGTATCTTTCGGTGTCACAGCAACCCAGGGAAGAGGTAAAAGAAAATTGACCAGGGAAAGGAAGATTAAGTAAAGATCCCCTTTTCCCAGTGGCCATGGGCCTTGGAATTCACCCTGGAGTTGGTTCACATAGCCAGCTGGAGAGAGAGAGAGAGAGAGAGAGAGAGAGAGACTGAGGCTTCTTCCCAGCAAGGCTTTGCTGCTCGAGCAGATGGCAGGCACTCCATCCTTTTCAAAGTGATGAAGTGAGATTGCTCAGACAAATGCTTTCAAAGTCTTCAACCTGTGAAGTTTTGCTCCGAGTTCAGGAAATAACAGGATATAAATCTGCCTGAATCATCTCGGCTCACGCAAATTCAGTGCCGGGCCACAGTGGCTCTGGCAACATCGTGTTCTTTTTTGTGTAATGACTTTTGATGCTGTGGATTTGGACGGATTAGGCCATTTAGGGGAAAGAGGGGAATATTAATATACAAAATTGTTAAATGTCAAATAAAATCCCTTAATAATGTGTGTGTTTAAGATGAGTATGCAGGCACTTTGAAAACACTTCTAGCACCAGCTCAAACATTTAAGAAATCCATTTTGCAAGTTCAAACAAATAATCCTCCACCAATTATGCTGTACCTGTGCGAGTCTGCTGCGTAATTCTGCACAGTTTCAGCTAGGAGTAAAGGCCATTCCTTTATTGCTGTCGGTAACATCGGCACACCTGATTCTTCATCCAACTGGCTGAATGCTTCAATCCCACAGATAAGTGTGCGGTTGGCAACCAAGAGTTGGTTTTCATATTTCCCACAAATTAATTATCCAAGCGGTTGATTTGACTTGTTTTGAAGGCCGATGTGTGTTAGAAGATCTCACCTTGAAGGTCCTACCTTTTGGTTTCATAAATGCTTGCAAATAATTGCGTGGGATTTAGAATAATTTGGGGGGTGGCTATTGAAAAGGGTCACAGAAGAAGCTGAAAGTAATAATGAGGATGTGATAATTTTTTCCATGTTATATCATCTCATGTCATATTACATTATAATATTATCTGTTCTCACTAGGGCAGACTGAAAACATGACCATTCTTTCATTTACTGATTCAGAAAGAATGTACTTCCATCATTAAGCTGGCAACAGGTATGTATACAATCATCTATGATTCAGGAAAGATCCTGGTAAGTCCTCCGATAGAGGCGATAATAAAAAACTCTGGAACACAGAGGGGAAGATACCATGTCTTCTCAGGACAGTCGGGTGGGTCGTTAGGGCAAGCATCTTGGAGGTGGTAGCATTGGAAAAGGCTGTGATATAGGTGTATAGGCTAAAAATAGCTCAATTCCCACCCCAATAGTAGATGTTGGTTAAGTGTTGGTTTATCTCATTGAAAAAGCAACAGGACTACACTAGAAACCCTTTAGAGGAAGAAAGAAAAGACTCACTCACAGTTCCACACCACCAACGTGAGCTTTATTGGCATTTTGGAGCATTTCTTTCTTGGATACAGCTTCTCCATAGCTGTTGTCCTATTATGTTATCCTAGTAAGCAGACATTCTTGCATTCCTTGTTAGAAACAAATCAGTTGGAAGCATTTTTCCATGTTGTCACAAGAATGGGCAGACTTAAAGGAGGTGGAGGTGGGAGAATGTGCATTCTCAGGGAAGGAGAGAGTGAAGGTGAAGTCCTCACAGTGGGAAGCAGCAGTGGGCAGTGTGTCCACTGTGGCTGAGCCTTGGATTTTATGGAGGGCCTGGAATGCTCTGCAAAAGGAGCTGGGGTTTTATCATGGAGGTGATGGAGAGGCATTGGAGGTTCTGGCCAAGGTGGTGGCATGAGTAGCGTTTAGACCTGGCTTTGGAAATTCTGGGATTCCCAGGGGCACTTGGGAATTTCAGGAGTCTCTTACGGAGATGAGTAAGCAATTCAGCAAGTGATATAAAGAACAAACTCATTAACTAGCATCTGAATGAAAATGCTAATGGATTCTTTAAGTACTACTTGGTAGGAGTTACCATAGGACAGGCCTGTTCATCATAAGTCTTTGTTTGAGAAGCTCTACACTTGATTCACATTTGTTCTCAAACATCTCTCAGGACTACCCCCCTGTTTCTCTTTGCCAAGCTTGATCTTCTAGTTCACGGATGACAAATAAACTTCGACATACCTAACATCTCCAATGGTTGGCTGCTAATTTCCTAGAAACTGTTTTGAGAAGGACTCTGAAGGCATGCCTGGACTTAGCTGGAGAGAGGCCATTGGTGTAGGAACAAGAAGCATCAGCATGTATGACCTATATTTGCCATTTTTATTCTCCCTCAAATGGTCACTTCCTATGTCTTATATTTAATTTTAGTATGGCCCACACTGATATAGTAGAGCCAAATCAACTGGGGTTTAAAGAAAGCAGCAGAGAGAAGAAAATACCTACTAGCCAATATCTCCATAAAGTACTTGATCCATTGACCTAGGTCCATCCATACATCCATGCATCCAACCACTTCACTGAATCATTCATCCATTCAACGAATCTTTATTCTGCATTTGCACTGGGTCAAGCAACGTGCTAAGTTCTGGGGAAACAGAGATTCTGTCTCCAGAATTCAGAATTTAGTAAGGCAGCAACTGAAGAGATGGGTAAGTACAGTACAGTATGTTCCAAGCTAGGCTAGAGGTCTGAACACAGTGCACGGCACAGAGGCAGAACCCACTGACCTCCCCCGCACCCGTGGTGGGGCAGGAAAGGTGGTGGAGGCAGAGGTGGTGGGGCTGTGGTGAACTCACTCTGCTCAGACCTCTATGAGGACGAGAGTCAGGCGATTTGTTCATCATTGCATCCCCAGGACCTGTCATAGTACCTGGTGCATAGTAGGTGTTCTGCATATTTTTTGTTGAATGAATATGGTTGTCCAAGGAGTAAAAGTTACTCCCAAAGGTCATCTAGTGCATCCACCTGCCTCGGGGCTGAGCCACACCTAAATCATCCCAAGTGCTATTTCGGGTGTGGTTATTCTTAGCCAGCCTCTTTGACAGCTGGGAAGAGTCAGAGATGCCGCGTCTCCTCTGAGGCTTTTGTGCTACAGGCCACATTCAGGAGGAGCTCTGTTGGGTAGAAACAAGAGCCGGGAGGAGAGAGAGAGGCAAGCGAGTCCCAAGCCTGGAGCTTGGTTGGAGGGAACTCCAGGTGGGCAGTCTCCTCTTCCTGGGTGATCAGGAGGTGAAACTGAGGAGCTCATCTTCAGGAGAGGCCTGGAGACTTGGTAACTGAGGGTCCTGAGGGACTGGGGCATGGTTGGGCCCTAGTCTGGGGACCTGCCAAGGAGGAAAAGGAATTTTCAAGGGCCTCCCCCATTGGGGCAGAGGTGTCCTGAAACGTGCAGTTTCAGTCACCATGCTCCCTGCCCCCACCTCTGCCAAGCACTTTAGGGAGAGTGGAGTTTGAGGCTGTGGCTCCATAAGGAGATCTTTTCTTCCAGGACCTGTTTTTTCCAGGGTATTTCTCAGTGGCCGGGGAGTGTCGGGGCCTAACACAGTCAGGCTGTACCAGGAGCCAGAGCCCAGAGTATTCTAATCTCATGGGGAGATAGGAAGAAATGATTAGTGCGCATTGAATGGCCCTGCTGTGAGCATTCTGAGCTGGACTGGTCCTGGGGAAAATCAAGGGCAAGTTCTAATCTCATTTTCAGGTAGGGGAAGGGTAGAGAAGTGA
This sequence comes from Zalophus californianus, assembly GCF_009762305.2. Lineage (NCBI taxonomy): Eukaryota > Metazoa > Chordata > Mammalia > Carnivora > Otariidae > Zalophus > Zalophus californianus. The sequence goes on from NC_045610.1 coordinate 29,583,836, forward strand.
CTTTCTGGGGCAGTCTCTTGAAAAACAGGCATAAACAGGGAACAATGGTACCATTCCTTTCTGACCTACTCAACCTGGCGCTTGATACGAAATGAGTGTGGTGCGTGTGTGTGTGTGTGTGTGTGTGTGCGTGTGTGTGTGAGAGAGAGAGAGAGAGAGAGAGAGAGAGAGAGAGAGAGAGACTAAGTATAACCTTGTGAACCCTCTTAGGAAGCTAAAGCTTGCTCCCAAATCCCCCCTGCATAAGGATGGATTTGCCCCTTTTTTTCTTATAAAAACCTGTGTTTTCTAAATGCAATACAAAACGTGGTTCAGGGGAGCCACCCCTGAGCCCCAGGGTCCCTTGATACCTACCTAATCCCCACCTCTGACTCCCCTCTGCCCCACCTCTTGCCACCCAAAGCTCTTTCACTAAAAAATAAAAGTTACAGAACAGGACTGGGGAGACCCTGGGGGAGGAGGAGATAAAGGGGTGACCGCTGGCTGAAGGCCCGCAGAGGGCCCTGGACCTGGCAAACGTTACCAAACAATGACCGTGTACCTACACTGGGTACACAGGTCACAACCCGTGGGCACTGCAGATAAGAGCGAGAGGCTGTCTCCGCCCACGCAGAATTTCTGAGACTCTGTTCACCTCATGACTATCTGTAGAAGGTTGTTAGAGACTAAGTCAGATGCACCTGCTTTGATGATGACGCCAGCTGATACCATGTACTTTCTTTATATGAGCCTGACAGTGTGCATACAGTGAGGACCGCCAAGGTCGGCATTTCCAAAGAGCTAAGAGGCTCCTGGACAGATCCACCCATGCCTGGACTACTCACGGCGGAAGCTTAGACTTGTTGCATCTATCCTATTTTGCTCTTGAAACGGCACTTGGACCTATGCCGGCTTTGCCACTCACTGGGTCTGTGACCATGGGAAAACCCTTTCCCTCTTTGGGTTCAGGTCTCCTCTCGGTATTCGGTTGAACCATATGAAATTGTTATTTTTTTTAGGTCATTAAAAGGAAGGGGCTGATCTGCTTTCAAAAGTCCCTTTGATCTCTCACATTTGAGGCTCCCTAAATAATGTCCATGTCCTCTGCCCTCTGTCCTCCACACGGTGGGTTTTCCACGACTTGTCACTTCCCTATCACTGCACTGTGGCCTGGCCCGGGTAAGATGCCCTTACTGTCATGACTGCTTGAAGGCAAGTCCTACTCTGGGATTAGGGGGCATATTCTGTTTTCTGGACTTACGATATTCTTTTTTTTAAAATATTTAATTTATTTATTGGTCAGAGACAGAGAGAGAGAGGGAACACAAGCTGGCAGAGGGAGAGGGAGAAGCAGGCTCCCCGCCGAACAGGGAGCCCGATGTGGGGCTCGATCCCAGGACCCTGGGACCATGACCTGAGCCGAAGGCAGACGCCCAACAACTGAGCCATCCAGGTGCCCCAACGTTTTTTTTTTCTTATTTTAAATGCCCATTGTAGAGTATTTGGAGGTGGAAAAAATGTAAAGAGAGAAATAAACATCAGGTGCAATCTACCATCAGCCACTGTTAACATTTGATACATTTCCTTCCATTCTCTTCTTTATGCATACATTAAATGTTTTTTTCTTTTTATTATTTACTTGTTTATTTGAGAGAGAGTGAGATAGCATGTGAGTGCACGTGAGTGGGGGGAGGGGCAGAGAGCAAGAGAGAGAGAGAATCTTAAGCAAACTCCTCCCTGAGCGTGAAGCCCAACACTGGGCTTGATCCCAGGACCCTGAGATCTTGACCTGAGCCAAAATCGAGAGTTGGCTGCTTAACTGACTGAGCCACCCAGGAGCCCCAAATGTATTTTTTTCCTAAACTTCCATAGTTCTTTATGGTAGATTGTATTTTTAAAATAGATTTTATTTTTTAGAGCAATTTTGTGTTCACAGCAAAATTGAACAGAAGGTACAGAGATTTCCCAAATGCCCCCTGCCCGCTCCCCCACATCCACCTTTATCAACATCCTGCACCAGAGTGGGACATTTGTTACAACTGATGAGCCCACGCTGACACACCATAATCATCCAAAGTCCACAGTTCGCATTAGGGTTCACTCTTGGTGATGTAGATTCTGTGGGTTTGGACAAATACATAATGACATGTATCCATCATTACAGTAACATACAGAATTGTTTCACTGTCCTCAAAATCCTCTGTGCTCTGCTTACTCATCCCTCCCTCCCCCAACCCCTGGCCACCACTGATCTTTGTATTGTATTTGCCTTTTCCAGAATGTCATATAGTTGGAATGAGACCATATGTAGCCTTCTCAGATCGGCTTTTTTCACTTAGTAGTATGCATTTAAGATTCCTCTGTGTCTTGGGGTGTCTGGCTGGCTCAGCCAGAGGAGCATGTGACTCTTGATCTCGGGGTCGTCGGTTTGAGTCCCCACGTTGGGTATAGAGATTACTCAAAAACAAAAATTAAAAAAAAAAATAAATAAAAATATTCCCCCATGTCTTTTCCTGGCAGTAGATTGCATTTTTGGCTCTAATTCCTAATCCTTTCCTGTAGCTACATCTTTTGTCACGTGACTTTGCAGTTCCTCCCACTAAAGGAGGGGGTGGAGTATATCCCCCCCAACTCTTTTGGGTTTAACAATGTGAGTTGTCTTGGTCAATGGATTTTTATTGTTTGTTTACTCTGTCAATGTATAATAACTTTGTTATGATATTTATTTAGGTGAATTATGATGACCTGTTTTTACTAGCTGATTCACAGATTGAGACTATGTAGAGGATATGGAGTGGATCTTATCTCTTTCCTCATAGAACCATCGGCAAAGAGCAAATGTTCAGTAGGATGTCAGGTAATTGTATTAGTTATCTATGCAGGTGTAATTATCCCTAAACTTAGGGATCAAAGCAAGACACAATTATTATCTCATGGTTTCTATGGAGCAGGGATCTGGGTGTGGCTTAGCTGCATCCTCTGGCCCAGGATCTCTGGTGCTGGGGGTAGAGCAGGGGCTACTCTCATCTCAAGGCTCAACAGGGGAGGATCTTCTTCTAGTCTCACTCAGGAGGTTGCTGGCAGGATGCAGTTCCTCACTGGCTGATGGCCGGAGGCTGCCCTTAGGGCAATTTATAATGTGGCAGCTGGCCTCCATAAGAGTAAGCAACCAAGCAGAAGAGAGCGAACAAGACAGAAGCCAGGATCTTTTGCAACCTAATCTTGGAAGGGACATCCCAATTCTACTTGTCGAAGAAAATCACTAGGTCCAGCCCACATTCAAGGGGAGGGAATTTACCCGGGTATGAATACCAAGAGGTGGGGACCATTGGGAGCTATCTTAGGAGCTGCCTACCACATTCACAGAGGATAGAGTTGGTTTGTGTAACTTTGTGGAGCCTTGTTTAATTCTTTGACAATGATAAAAATAAATGGGAACAATGCCCATTTTGGGTAATTCACATGCTAGATACCTGGACTATGAAGAGTTGACACACACAGTCCAGTGAATCCCATAATACAATGAATTAGATCAGCGTTCTTCAATAGGAGTCTGTGTATATATAATTTTGTGTTTATATGCATTTGGGGTGTGGGGTAAAAATATTAGCTTTCATCAAATTCTCTTCAGGTTTCCTGACCTCCAAAAGAGCACTACTCTGGAGAGTTAAAATAAAGGGTGGAGTAGAGCAGGGTGGGGGAGATGTTAAGACTCTAATTGCACATGCAAGATCAGGCTACAGAAAGCTAAGCTGACAGCTCATTGGAACATTGCCCTTGTGTGGTTTGGTTTCATGTCAGAGGGACTTCATGCCCTGCCTGACCCAGCCTGGTCAGTTCATCTCTGAGAGACAGGAGGTGTTGGTTGGAATATTCCAGAAAAGAAACATGTGATGCATCAAGTTGCCTGAATGAATGTTGTTAGAAAAGATGTTGGGTGTGTCTGTGTCCATGAGGCAGAACAGGGGATGGAGCCGGGAGCTTAAGATTAAGGGTAAGCAGAGAATATTGCAGGGTGTCCTCTGGGCAAATCCTCAGCCTCTTTAGCATGCCAGTGCTGTGGAGAGAGCTTTGGGTTGACTCAGATCGACTGAGATTTGGATCCTGGCTGCCTCCCTTCCCAGCTAGAGGGGAGGTGACCTTGCACAAGATTTAATTCACAGGGCTGATGAGATACAGTTTGCTTATTTAAATTTTCACTTTGTTGAAAGAGGATTCAAGGTAGCATTTGGAGAATAAAAAAGATATAAACACAAAAGCATCTACCATTAGGCCTAGCATTTCTCCCCCGCCCTCAACCATCTACGCACTGGTCCATCCATTAACCCACCTATCTCTCCAGCTGTTTACCACCCTTTCAGACATCAGTTATCCACTCTCCATCCATCCGCCCATCCATTCACCCACTCAGTTACATGTCCGTCCACATACACGTATTCATGCATCCAACCATTCATTCACTCTCCAACCATCCACCTACCCATCCATCCGTTCATCCATCCACCATCAATTTACCCACACAGCTATATGTACATCCACTTACACGTGGATCCAGCTCTTCATCCATCCACCCACCCCCTATCCATCCATCCATCCATCCATTCACTCTTCCATCCATCCATTAACCTACCCAGCTACATGTCCATCTATTTACACATTAATTTATGCATCTAATATTCATCCACCCACCCACCATCCATCCACCCATCCATCCATCATCTGTAACAGTATTGAGCCCCTATAGTATACCAGGCACTATACTGGCTGTCTTGGTTGCCTTAGGCTCCAAGGGAAACAAAACAACTATGGTCCCTGTTCTCATAAAGCTTATAATCAATTAAAAGCAATTCAATATTTTTCCTTTCTTTTTTCTTTCTTTCCTTCCCCCCACCATCTGCCCTTCATCCTATTTTCTCTTCCTCTGTCTCCTTCTTCAGGTCCTGTTTTGCGGAAGAATTGACTCCACCATGAATTTAGGGGAAGAAAAAAACAAAGTTGTGGTGGACCCAGTTTCCTACAGAGAGACCTTTGACCTTGATAGAGACTGCAGTGGTCAATTGCCCTACTGAGCCCCACATGATGAAAACTGAGAACTTGTTTGAGCCACTGTGAGAGGCTAGGAGGGGTCCCTAAGATCCAGCACCAAGTCTCTCTATGCATTGTTCCTCTGGGATTGACCTGACCCATAGGTGGGCAGGTAAATGCCTTCTCCCTTTTGTCTCCAGCACCCCCTCCGCATCTATTCAGGGATGCCTGGATGGCCACCAGGTGAAGTGTCTTTCTTGAGCTTAAGGCTCTGATCCCTGTGAAAATGAAAATCTCTCTGTGAGAGGGTCACAGTTTAAACACGTGGCTGTGAATGAGTGTCACTTATTTTTTCAATGGAATTGAATCAACAGGTATTCATGAAGACTGCCTGAGACCAGATTGGGGGTGGGAACGGCCTGTGGTAATGGCCTATGTTTCCTGGATGAGGAATCAGGAGACACTGGTGATGGCTCTGCTGGGCCACGTATGGACTCCCAAGCCTTGCACAGGCAGCTCCCACTCTGGGCTTCTGGAACTCAATGATCTGAAGTGGGGACAGAAAGGAGTCACTGAGGGCTGGCTCTGTGGGCACGTGACCTGAGGGGGCTGCACAGGGCCTCGTGTTTGGTTTAATGCTCTCCTGTTGTCATCTTACAAAGAATGGTTTTCGACCGTAGGATCCCTCATTTTCAGTTTACGCTATGCTGGCAAATTATGTAGCTGGTCTTGGTGGGGAAGTAGGACTCAGGGAAATGGACCCAAAGGACAAACACTGCTGGCTGTAGGAGTTTCACTGCTGCTACTCCCCATCCCTCAAGATCCAGCTCAGGACTGGCCTCCTTGAGCAAGCCATTTCTGAATAAGCCCACCTGCCGGGATCGCTCAATTCCTCCCAGGCACATCCGTCCACAGACAGCAGGCTCTGCCTGGCAGATCTTTTGCTTGTTGGCGGTGCTCGGGGAAGTCAGGTGGTTTCAAGTGCGGGTACCCATTTCCCTGTTAGCACCTCCAGAGGTGGCTCTCCCTTTCAACTCTGTCCCTCTGCATGGTGGGAAAAAATGGCTTTGGAATTACATGGGCCTGGGTTTGAGTTTTCCACTTCACTTCTTACAAGCTGAGTGAGGAAAGGAAGATGGCAGCCTCCGAGAACTTCAGGGTGCCTGCCTCCCTCCAGCTTCCCTGGATGGCTGTGAGGGCAGAGTGAGTTGCAGATGGAGGGCACTGGCATATGGTAGGCACCAAATAAATGAAAGGGTCTTCTTGACTCAGAGCTTCACTTCCTCACCTATGAAGTGGAGAAATCACCTCTACTTCTAGGTGGTCAGGCACAAGGCATTTGGATACATCATCAGCTAAAATACGCAGACCCCCAGCAGCATCTCCGCTCCTGGCAGCCTGAGAGTCGCGCCCAGCGGGAGTCCTGTAGCCGGTGTAGCCAGGCGGCATCTCTGGGGCAATGGTGCCTCCTGAGTTTCTAGCCGCTGAGCCCTTTGAGGTTTGAGTTACATTTTCACTTGGCAGAGTTGGTTCTCAGATGCAAACAGAAAATCTGTCAGAGAGAGCGAGAGAGAGCGAGAGAGAGAGAGAGAGAGAGAGAGGGAAAGAAAGCGGTGGGGGGGGTGGGGAGAGAGAGAGAAGAGGCAAGGAGTGCAAAAAAAAAAAAAAAAAGGCTCCTATGGCTTCTTGGACTTGGAATGGCTCTGTGGAGACCAGGGGGGATGCATGCAAATCAGAAACACATGCATGAGGCTTCCCTCCCAGCATATGCGGCTCTGGAATGGGGGCGCTGAGTCCTTAATATGCTGTCTTAGGACTGGCCAGGCTTGGGATGGGGAGAATGACATGGAGACAGAGGCTGTACCTGTGTCCTCTCATCCTATCCTGGGTGAAAGGGGAGAAGACGGGAGAAGTGGCTGGATCTATGTCTCTACTCTTGGACCCCGGAAGGTCTTGAGACCTTCCAGGGGGAGCTTTATAGGGGTGGTGAATATCTGGCAGCACCGGGCAGTGGAAAAAGCCTAAGTTTTAAAGTCAGGCAGACTTGGTTGGCAACCTGACCATGTCCCTCACTAGCTATGTGACTTTGATAAGTTAGTTAAGCTCTCTGTGCCCAAATTTCCTTCTCCCAAATATGAGGACCATGATCACTATCCCAGCAGGCTTTTGTGAGGATTAAACCGAATTTTGCGTTTTACTTATTTGATGACTCACTGATTGGGTCCCCTATACTTCTTTTCTTTCCAGAAAGGATATAAGACTGCTCGCTCCCTCAAAGCAATACAGTACATTAAAGAAATCATGGCAAAAAAGAAAAGAGCGGAACAGAATTATGAAGCTAGGGCAGTGTAGGTACACAAACGGGCACAGCATGGAGTCTTGTACAATTATTAAAATTGATTGGTAAATTTGTCTCTGAGCTCCTGGGTGGCCAAAGTAAAGCAGAAAACATCATTTATAAAATCCATTTTGTGTATTTAAAAGAAATGGTTTCTCAGGAGAGCAGCTTTCCTCGGCACTGAGGCCACAGTCATCTTTCCCACGGGTCCTTTAAAAGGGGGGCGGTCACAGGGTGGGAATAAAAGGGCAGCAGCTCTTTGTTGCATTAGACTGCGCACGGGAGGCACAGGGGAGAACATAACGCACCTGCCTCGGGTCCCAACACGTAGTAGGTGCTCTCTCTGATGGGCTTCACACAGTGTTTCAGGAGATTGCTTGTTTCAGTGGAAGGGCTGGTGATCTTGTGCTTTTATCCAACTTCCTGTGACCTATGACTTGACGTTACCTCCCGCAAGCCCAGCCTGCTCCTCTCTCCCCGCCTGTCTGAATGAAGGCTTCGTGGGGGCACCTCTCAGGACCTCTGCGATGGGGATCGTGCGGACTCATCGGGCTGCTCTCAGGAAGCCCGAACCCCCTCCTGGAACTCCGGGTGCTTGGCGTGGTGACACACATCTCTCTGGGTTCTGTCCCAGGGAGGAAACATGTGGGCATTCTCTAAGAACTCAAGCACAGCTCCCTGCCTGCCTTCCTTTCTTTGTCTTTCCTTCCTGGGCGAATGAAAGGCAGAGTGAATGAAAGTTTCCCTTCTGATGGGAAAACTCCCCCGGGCCCCGTAATGAGCTAGAATAATTGATTTGTCGATAAAAACCGAGGCTATGGAATTGATGCTTGGTGTCAAAACAGTCCGGATCACTTTGGTACCAATTCATGGTCGCTGGAGGGAAGCCGTTAGGCGAGAGCCTGGTGAAAAGGGGGCGGATTTGGGTGGAAACATGAAAGATTTGATTGTGTTCAAGCTCCCCAGCATGGCACTACCCTGGTGGGATCTGATTTCAGTGCTCCAGACTGAGGTCCTGGTTAATATTTGCTTTCTCTCCTTTCTCATGAGGGTAGAAATAACTTGGCAATTGCCCCATCGCAGCTACTGTTTGAACGTGGATATTCATTTAATCTGGAGTTCTGTTACTCTTTAAATATTTAGGGGTTTGGCTGAGGCCTTTGTGTTCTTAGGATGCTATAGACAGTGAAAAATGGTACTGGAATGTTTCTACTCAGTTCAGAAAGGAGATGGATTCTCGGCCTCCGTCCCCCCTGCGACGTCTCCCCCACCCAGCACTTGCTTTCTACCCTCCTCTTCTGCCTGCAGCTTTGGTTGAGAACCAAGTTCTTTCCACATATATGGACAGAGGCCATGGAGTGGAGGAGAAGAAAACACTTTGGAATTAGACAGATCCACAGGGGGACAGTCACATCTTGGCTCCTTCCCCGTGAGCCAGGCAAATCTGGGCAAGTGTTGAAGAGCTCGCTCTCCTCATCTGTGGAAATGGGGCTGTGGACATCTCCTCTAGAGAGCTGATATAAAGGTCAAATGAGATATAATGTGTATATAGTACTATTACTGTCTTATGACAATGCCGTTGATCTAAAACAATGTGCTTCCAAAGGATTCCCAAAGCATTCTGAACAGGTATAAATATATACAAAATTTTTTTTTATTGAAGTATAATTGCCGCACAATGTTACATTATATATGCTCTATTTCTTGTAGGATGAAGCTAGTTAATGCTTGGGTGACCTGGGTCCTTTGATGGTGATGAGTTTGCTGCAAATCTTTTGCTATCTAGGGAAAAGGCGTAGGCAAGACAGGTGGCTAAGCCATTCTTTGGGCCCAGTGCCACTATTTAATGCTCTGGTTTCATCCCTCTGGCGACTCAAGGCGGTTTGGGGGCATATTTTCGTTTGAAAGAGGAGGAAGCAAACTCAGATATTCTGAGCCGCTTGTCTTGGGTCACAGAGTGACTCAGAGAGCCTAGATCCAGTCTCTGGGCCTCCACATTAAATCTTCTTTCGACTTGACCAAGATGCCACTCACAGCTTCTGAGGGTGACCAGAGAATGCTGGGGGGCCTCCCCATCTCCACTCAGAGGCCTGGGCCTTCGAACTCTCATTGTTTTGTGGTCGGCTTATTCCCCGGACAGATATTAAGCATCGACTCCTTGCCAAACACTGTGGGAAGGAGCCAGATAGAGCCCCCATCCTCGAGAAGCTGACAGTTTATTTAGGAGACAGACAGATCAACAATTTTTCAAAAAGAGGGAAAAGTTTGAGAAAGTGCCGAGTGCTTCTCTTTTGTCCCTTGGCTGTAACGGCGCTGCCAAGCACATGCTTTATGGTAGGTGGGCAGCAAATGTCATCTGAACGAATACAGTCTCTCTCTTTCCCATAGGTGTTTCCCAAGTGCCGGAGATCCTGCTGTCGGGTCCCCGGAATTTAAGACATCCTGACAGTCCAGGGGCCACACTCCATAATAAAAGCCTTAACGGTGTGAGACAGACGAAGCGGACACAGCCAAGGTCACCACAAAAATCACCCTGGCTGGTAGCTAGGTTGCCAGTGTCCACCTCCAGGCACACAAGTGGGAGGGGAAGGCCAACCTCGGGCCAGGCCCCAGGGAGGACCTGATGCTCTGTGCGCACGTGCACGTGGGGCCACCAGGTGCCTGGGTCGGAGGGGACCCTGCCCAGCTTCAGGAAGGAGGGTGAGAGCAAGAAATTGTCCGGTGTTCCCAGGCTTGGACCGGGCGCACCCGTACCTCCCTCAGCCCCACGCCTGCCTGCCCCTTCCCCACGTCCGCTCAGGCCTGTAAGGGTCTCCGAGTACGGCCACCCACTGAGACGGGTGGGGTCTGAGGAGTCCTCCCCAGCTCAACACACACTTCTCGGGGCCCAGGAGCATCCTGTGAATTTCTTTACCCAGACATCCTTCTCCCCTTCCTCTTCTGATTCCTCTTTTCCTACTTCCTTCTACTTCCTATTCTTCTTCCTTCTACTTCCTATTCTTCTCTTCCTCATTCACACCCTATTCTTCCTCCTCTGGTTTTTTTTTTTTTTTTTTTTTTTTAATTTATTCCAGGGAGAGAGAGTTCGGGAGGTGGGGCAGAGGGAGGGGGAGAATCCCCAAGCAGGCTCCCCACGCAACATGATGCAGGGTTCAGTCCCAGGACCCTGAGATCTTGACCTGAGCCGAAATCAGGAGTCGGACGCGTAACCGACTGAGAAACCCAGGCGCCCCATATTCCTTCCCCTCTTATGCAGTCTCTGTTTCTTTTTCCTTCTCATGGATTTCAAAGGAGTTGTCTGCTATACACAACATATATAAACAGATACATGTAGGTATATGCATATGACATAAGGTTACTTAACTATGTGTTATATGTGTGTATATATATTTACATACATACAAATATATATGGCTGTTTATAAACATATGTGTGTGTATACACAGACACACACGCACACACACACACACATCCATACATAAAACCAGTGTAATTGCACTTCTAAATATGTCCTTCTGCCAAGAATGTAGGAGATCCAGAAGGTCTGGGATCAAAGTCTGGCCATGGCCCTGCTGCGAAGTTCAAGGGTTGGCCGCAGAACAAACGGGGAAATTACAACTCCACGAAGGCGTGAGCTTTTAGCGCTAGAGATCACTTCTGCTAGGATCTTCCTCCTGATACGAAGTTGCTGTGTGACCCTGGGAAAATTATCTTATCACTCTGTTTCTTCTCCGTGTAGAAAATAAGACCTACAATACTACACAGGAATGTCGTGCCACTCAAATAAGAGTATTAGGAGAAATACAAATGTGAGCTATTATTTTACTTAATGTTTTTCTTCACCCCCACCCTCTTATTTGAAACGACTGCAGAACAATTCTGTGTATGTGGGGGGGAGGCAGGGAGAGAAGAGAGGAGAGGGGGAAGTGTTCGCCTTATAATAAAGGAGGGTGGTTTTTACATAATTCCAGTTGGATTGCTCACCCTCACTGTCTAAGGGAATATTTCTTAATTTTCTTTTAACTCATGCCCAACTGAACATTTGTCTAACTTTTAGTAATTTGTATAATTAAAACAAAACTGATTTCTCTTTTTTCTAAGTATAAAATTATTCTGCAATGTCCAGTATGCTTCCTCAAACTCTCCCTCCCCCCAAGTGTGGATCTGCCCTTGCCTTGGGGGACAGAGAATTTATCCCAAATTGTTGTATGACCTTGGCTCGTTTACTCACCTTTTCTGAGCCTCAGTTTCCCCTTTGGTGTGATGGACAGGAGCCTCCTTGGCGGTACAGGGCCTCTGGTGAGGGGACGAGGTCCCCAGAGATAAGCATCCCTCATCCTGAAGGGCTTTCTGGCCGTGGGGCTCTGCTCAGGCCCACAGTGCAAGGCAGGGGTCCCCATGGTGAGAACAGTTTCTCTCTAGGGACTGTCTCCTGGAGATTTAGTGTGATATTTTTTCTCACCCTCAGGAATCTGGCCAAACTCCAGGGCCGCCTATCATGAGCAGTCTTGTTTGCTTGAGTTTGCAGAGTTGTGAGGGTAAAGGACTGGCTTTGACTATTCAATCAGTTGGGTGGGGGTGGGGAGCTGCCTTGGGCCAGAGGTGTGATTTTTCCCTCTCTTTTAGGAGTCAGGCCATTCACCTATGGGATTCAGTGGAAGTGCGTGTGAGTGGAGTGGGGCGTGGGGAGGGAGTGTAATATTTGGGGGGGAGGGCGACGACTATTTAGTGCTAGTTGCTACCTTTGGTAGATGTCCTCTTACTCAATATTCAGTTATGTTGTGCAGATGCATGATCATCCCCATGTTACAGATGGAACCACTGAGGCTCAGAGAGGGAATATAATTGTTCTCAGTCATGTGCCTAGCAAGATCTGCACCTCATCTGTGGCCTCCCAAGCACAGGTGGGAATATGGGAGGGAGGGAGAAACGTTTCCAGAAGGTAACAGGGCAAATTTCAGAGGGTCTAAGTAAGGTTTCTCCTTCCTGTTCACCCATTCCTTGAGCAGAATAAATTTGAGAAGGGGATGACGACAGTGGCCTGACTCCTGATTATGCCCATCAAGTGTCTTGGGATTTGGGGGACTTGCTATTCAGGGAGTCAGCCATGGGGTCCCCTCCCTCTATGGATGACCATTCCTCCTAAGAACCAAGGGTTTGGAGAAGGGGATTTGCCTCTGCTGGTCTTCTCTCTTGACTTTCCCAGGCCTTGCTTCCTTCCATGTTCTGGGACATCCTGCGCCATGGCTATTGGGTGAAGAGAGATGATGTGAGGAGGAGGAAATAAAAAAGAGTGTGGGTTTTTGGAGTCTGACACATCCAGGCTAAAATCTTGTTCTGCCACCTCCTGACAGTGTGGCTTCAGATAAAACATGGCACACCTTTGAGCCTCAGTTCACTCACCTGTAAAATGGGGATGATAAATCTCCTAGCTACAGGATGAACTGAGATGAGGAAGGGAGGAAGAGCCTGGGATGGAATCCGGCACAGTGTAGGATCTCAGGAGATGCCAGAGGTTTTCCGTGTGGGAGAGAAGATGTGTGCTTTGGAGACCCTGCAGCAAAGGGCCACCCCACCCTTCTCTGCCCCGAGCTGTTCGGATTGAATAGCAAGAGACATACATTTCATAAGCAGTAAACGTCACTTGGAGAGAGAAAAAACAAGAAAGGGAGAAAGAAAGAGCTGCAAACACTCAGTCATCACCAGAGTGATGCTTAGAGCCATCCTTATGAACTGGCTTCTGGGTGAGGGGATTAAGCTTCAGTAACAGATCATGCCAGAGCCATGGAGAATGTTCCTCCTGTCACCCTGAGCCCCGCACTGGGCCTGAAGGGTGATGGGACCCAGTTTTGCTGAGGGGACGTGAGGCCCTGGCTGCAGGGGCAGGAAGAACTGCCAGGCTGGGGATCCTACTCGGCCCACTGTCGGCAACTGAGGCACAGAGCCCCCTGGGCACTCCAGAGCCAAAGGAACAGAAACTCTCCAAGTTCACAACTGTGGGAAACACTTATCCAGTTTGTTTTTAACCAAACTCCCCACGCTGACACTTGGGCTCCACTCAACCATTTAAAAAGTTCCACTAGCAAATAAGCACTTGGCCAAATATTTGCCCTCATGTGTTTTCAGTACTAAATACCAGCTATAATGCTCATCTCCTTATATCACCCTGACTGGGCCTGCCCCTGGTGGCTGTGAGCTGAGTGGCCTCTCCCAGGATGGGTGGGAACCCCTTCCTGACCTCCTACCACGGAGCCAAGAGCAGAGGACTTGGGCCCTGGTGAAGAAAAGTCCCCCTTCCACCCCAAGGGCAGACCTGCTTAAGAGCTTTGTGTGGGATTTGTGCTGCTGTGTAGCATAGCCCCCAGACCCTGGAAATGTATTCCTGTTTCCCCATACTCCTGGGCCCTGCTCCTACCCTCCCCAGCACGCAGAAGCCAGCCTGCATACCTCTGAGGAGCAGGTCAGGGTCCAGGGCAAAGAAGATCAGCTTTCACAGGTGTTGGGACCTTAAATTACACAAAACACAGTTACACACAGATGCACACGCATGCACACAAACACACACCCTTGCACGCAGCAACTATGGTATTGGGTAGCATCCCTTGGTGGCAAGCAACAGATTCCTCTATTGAAAGAAGTTAAGGGGAGCTTATAAGAGGAAAGACTGAAAACCCAGGTTTGGAAAAGACAGTGCTGCCACTGGAAAGAATGTTCTACCATTTTCAGTCTCTGACATTCTGCTTATGAATCAAGTTCCAGGGAGGAACTTGCTGATGGTTTTGATAGGGTCGTGTACCTCCCTGCTGATGTACAAAACACTTTCATTAATAATCTCCCAAGGTGGAGCACCTGGGTGGCTTGGTCAGTTAAGCATCTGCCTTCTGCTCAGGTCATGATCTCTCAGTCCTGGGATCAAGCCCAGTGCTGAGCCCGGTGTTGGGTTCCCTGCTCAGTGGGGACCTTGCTTCTCCCTCTCCCCTGCCCCTGCTCATGCCCTCTCTTTCTCAGATAGATAAATAAAATCTTAAAAAAAAAAATCCTCCCAAGTCTCAGTTGTATTGTTTTTCAAGTTTTTTCACATCCCAACTCAGATAAAAAGTGATATTTGTAAGACATAAATGGGGGATGGGTGTGGATGAGGCTGTGGATGTTCATTCCTGCTGCACACCACTTCCCCCCGATGCGGCTAAGGGACTCAAAATCTTGGCACACCTGTACCCATTCATAGCAACCATTGGGAAGCTCGACCGTTTCTAAGAGGGAGACGCACTTCCTCAGAATATAACCGGGATGTTAACAACAGCCAAATGGCATGCAGGCTGAGTACCCACTGCCTTCCCAACAGACACTAAGTCCTCCATCATTATCAGTAAAGCAATCAGAGCTGCTCTCCGCCTTAGCTCCTCTCCATCTCATTCTGGCCACAGTCTACTGAATTTCCCCACCTAGTTCCTCTCTCAGTAGAGGGACAGCAAACCAATGCATTTATATCTCGGCTCCTACACCACAAATGTCTCCTTCAAAAGACCGTGTGCCCTTGTGGGCCCGGGCTATGACTCACTGGTTTTCTCATTGGCACCTAGAACAGTGTTCTGCCTACAAGTCAGTCTTCAAAACAGTCCTCAAACTTAGCTTGAAGCCTATGCTCCAGATGTACCACTTGGCCCCAAACATGCTCTGCTGTTCACAGGTCTGCTGGGGGCAGGGGGAGTCTTCTTCACTGCTAAGGGTCTCCACTGAAGGAGACTCTTGATGTAGACCTATAAAATGAATGAAGAGAACACTAGCGTGGATTCCCCGAATAATAATCAGGTCAGAGCATCAGATAATCCAACCATGTTCATGGTATTCTTGGCTTTCCAAGGCTTGGCATCTGGACTGTCTTATGAAAACTTGATCCAGTCTGACATATTTTGGGGCTGGCAAGACAAGAATGCTGAGGGTTTCTGCCAGCCAACCACCCATGAGGAATAAAGGCACAATTGCTCTGAGATGAGCATGCATGTTGAAGGGAAATGGGTTTGATTTACAAGACATTGTGATGAAGTCTCAGGAAGTCTCATGAAGGGAGAAAAGTAACTTCTGGGGAGAGCTTACTTGTGCTAGCTAATTGCACTTGTATTATTTCACTGGATCTTTCCAGCAACACTTGGAGGTCTACATTATAATTCCCATGCTTCAGATGAAAATACAGAGGAGTGATTTGGAAACATAGATGGGTTTGTTTTTAAGTAACTGGCATGAGGCAGAGCTGGGACTTACACTCAGGTTTTTTACATTTTCTACTCTACCTCTGCACCTCTTTTCTTGCCCTTTCTTTAGTTTCAGTAACTTTTTTCTTGGGGGGGGGAGATGAGTTTTGGTGCTAGCTGGTACCAAAATTAATTGACACTTCACCAGACTTCTTACTACACGAGAAAATGGAATTCGTATTTGGTTAAGCTGCTATTATATAATGTGTGTGGCTATAATAATTCTTTCTAATATGGTGAAAGTACTTAAATAAATGGTACTTAATAAACTTGCACTTAATAAATAAATGGTAGCGATTATTAGAGTGACTTACAGATGCACATTTTAAGAAACACTCAGCTTATGCAAATCTGTATTTATTAATGAAATAAATTGATGGAAGATTTTTAAAAAAGAATTCCACTGTATTAATAACCCAGTTAATTCATGCGTTTTTATAGGAAAAAATGGACACTACAAAAAGGCATAAAGTCAAAAATGAAGATTTCTTGCGGCCATCCCCTCAATACTGCTCTAGGGAGATAACCTGTAGATGAGCCCCAAACTTTTTTCTATGCGTGGGGGCTGGGATTAAGGTGAGGCAAAGAAGTGCCTAGGGTGGAAAACTTAAGGAGATACTCACTCTCAGGTTTGTGCAAGTGGAGGGTGGACACCTCCATGAACTCAGGGGGAGCACCTCCTTAAATTTTGCTCCTTAGATACCTCACTTGAGTCCATTCTGGTCCTGGCCCTGCTAGGCACTGCATATATTTATGAAGGTACTTATATAGTTATTTTTCAAAAACCAAAATAACTTCTATTTTATTGTGGCTTTTTTTTTTTTACTCAACAATGAATCAAGATCCATTTGTGTCAATTCCTATAAATCTATCTTGAACTTTTAGCAGTTGTGCAGTGTCCTATACTATGAATGAATCATAGTGTAGCTACTTCCGTAATGATGAACATTTAAATTTAATTTTGCTGTTACCTGTGTCTTTGTCAGTTTGGGCTCCTATAACATAATACCTTAGACTGGGTGGCTTAAATAAGACACGTACTTTCTCGCAGCTCTGGAGGTTGAGAAATTCAAGATCAAGGTGCTGGCAAATTCGGTTCTTGGTGCGGGCCCTCTTCCTGGCTGGTAGGCAGCCACCCTCTCCCTGTAAGCTCACAAGGCTTTCCTCCGTGTGTGGTATCTCTTCCTTTTCCTAGAAGGACACCAATCCCATCACGGATGCCCCACCCTCATCTACACCTAATTACCTTCCAAGGGTCCCACTTCAAATACTATCACGTTGGGGGTTAAGGTTTCCGCACATGAATTTTGGGCGGACAGAGCTAGTCCATAACACAACGAGTGCTCTGAAATAAATAACTTAGGGCATATGTCTTGCAAGTGTCAGCTGATCCAGTGCAAACACTGGGGAAAGGGGTATTTTACATTTTGAAAGCTAGAACCAAGGCGCCTTCAAAAGTTTTGCAACAATTCGTATTCCCACCAACTGTGCGGAAGGATACAACGGGAGATACTTAGATACGTTAGAATTATGTGCAAGAGTTCTTGAAAAAGCCAGCTTTCTTGGTACGTGTGATTTCCCTGCAGGAGATCCATGCGCCACTTCCGGGCAGTCATGTCACTGGCCAGATCCGGACAAGCTGGTTGCAGAATGTGTGCTGCCCTCTGGGTCAGTCCTTTCCCTGCTGGGGAGCTCCATGGGGGCAGTCCCCTACTACGGGCTTGGGGCGGCTCTGGGTTGGCAGTGGGGAGCCAGGGACTTGAAGGCTATCGCATGGGTCAATATTTCACCACTTCTCTCCAACTTCTCCAAAAATTGGCGCAAGATCATGAATCCTATGGGGCATTTGGAGGTGATAGCTGTAGGAAGGAGCACCTTCTTGGATACAGAGGACCTTGTTGAATCTCAGACTTTATGTTTCAGAAGCAAAAAACTTGATGTGGTACCACCTTGGCAGAGAGGCAGAATGCAGGACCTGGCAACCATGTGCAATTCTTGAAATCCTCCTCATTCTTCCTCCTCAGCACTTTCCCTACAATTCTAGATGTCAATCCCTGTCCATCCACCTTCAGAACCAGGAGCTGGCAAACTTTGGCCTGTAGGTCAAATCTGGCCTGCAACCTCCTTTTGTAATAAAGTTTTATTGGAACACAACCATGATCATTTGCAGATCGTCTATGGCTACTTTTGCAGCTATAGTAGTGGCAACAGATTGTATGGCTCACGAAACTTGAAATATTTATTATCTACCTTTTACAGGCAAAGCGTGCCGACTTCTGCTCTTGATGTCTTTTGAGTTTTCTCCTCTTCTTCCCTATTAATTCATCTTGTCTCACCTGGACCACTGCAGTAGCCAGCCAGCTGGTCACAGTTGGAGTGAGCTTTCTTCGATGGAAACATAATGGCGGCAGGCCCTCCATGCTTCCGTTTCTCCCAGTGCCTGCCGTGTGAGTGGCTTGCCATCTAAGGTGCTCCGAGTCTACGGGCTATTTGCAGTCATCTCTCCACTCTCATTTACTTGTGTGCCCCACAAATAATCAAATCTCAGTTAGTTCATCTGGAAAATGGAGCAAAGAACACCTTTCCTGCTATTTTAGTCCCTATGGACTACTGAATTTCCCAAGCTTGCCACTCACTGTCCCACCCCTTTACCCTTTACCAGTGTTGGTCCCCTTGCCCAGGTGGTTCCCACGTACGCACCTGGGGAACTGTCACCTCTTCACCTCCACATTTTTGATTCCCTCATTAGCAAAGATATTTACTTCTTCCTCTTTGCTCCCAGTGACGTACTCGGGGCCTGCCTCCAGTGCAGTATGCACAAGGCATCATTTGTAATTATGTGTGCCTTTCCTTGCCCTCCCCCCATCTGTGAACTCCAGTGTGCAAGGGGGCCTGTCTCACTCTCCCCAGCATCTCCCAGTGCCTGGGCCACACAGGCACTAAAGGAATGTTTGTTGAATGAATAAACACTAGTATTCGTTGAGCTCGTGCTCTGTATTGATAGTATCTCTTGCAATCCTCACAACAGGCTTGTGGCATAGGCACTGATATATCCCCCCTGTACAGATGTGGCAACCAAGGACATAGAGAAGTCCCTTGCCCAAGGCCACAGAGCTTGCCAGGATTTGAACTTGGCCATTAAGGATCCAGAGCTCAAGCTCCAACTCCCACACTGACAGTGAGTGCGTGAACGAGCGAATGAATTCAGTGAGATTCTGTGAACTGAAGACAAGAAAGGCAAATGCTATAAGACCTTATGAGACCCATTAGGGTTTACAAAAAAGAAGCACAAAGATTCCGGGGACCCGGGAGGGATGGAGGCTGTGGGGTAGAAACAGCTCACAGAGTTCAGGGAGAGTTTAAAGAAAGGGAAAAAACCAGACCATCCTATGAATTCCTGAAAGTGCTCGAAGAAGTTGTAGGACCGTAGTTAAGCATACAAAGCCTGCCCTTCTGCATGTTGGGCAAAGGACAAAAAAGCACCAACCTTAATATTTATGGTGTGTCTTCTGTATGCCTGACATTATGCCATCAAATTTCACATATGCCAGCTCACAGAATGAAAACTGCCTCAGTGCTCCCAAAACTTTCTGATTCAATACATTTTTATTGAGCAGCTATTATGAGCCACGCCCTTGAAGCTTGGTGTCAAGAGAACAAAAATGAATGGAACTCTAGGGGTCCGCAGCCTAGCAGGGGAGACAGATGAGTATGTAATTTTAGCTATGTGCTCAGTGTTATCAGAGACGTACAGTCAGGAAGACAGGGGGACCTAACTCTGGATTTGTGGAGGAGGATTTCAAGAGAGCAATGACTGAACTGGGTTTTGAAGGATGAATAGAAGTTGGCCAGGTGGACAAGGCAGGGAGGGCTTCCAGAGAGAAAGAGCAGTTAGTGCCAGGGCACAGAGGCAAAAAGAATGTCAGGGACCTATCCACAATTCACTGGGGAGGAAGGGCAAGTGGGGGTCAATCAGGAAGGATCTTGTAGAGCATGCTGTGGAACTTGGCTTTCTCCTAGGAGACAATAGAAATAGATCAAAGGGGTTTTTAAGCAGATTGTTTTTTTTTTTTTTTTTATGAGGCAGTATTTTCATGACAGCAGTGTGGAGGAAATGGAGTGAAGCAGACGGTGGGGAAACTAGGACTATTGCTATCATCTGGGTTGGAAATAATGAGGGGTTGAGCTGGGGACGCAAGCAGGGGGGAGGGAAAAGTGAGCCTAAAGACCAAGAAGCCTTGGTCTTGAAATGTTAAAATATGCACCAATTACCTGCATTTTGAACAGCTTGGTTCTTAGGATCCTCATTTGGAGAGGCTGCACACACACAATAAGGGTAGCATGCCCTGTATCTGGGGAGTGTGCACACGTCTACACACACATGCACACACGCACGCCCACAAACATGCACACACAATTGTAGAAAAATAGTAGAATAAAAGTCTCGAAAAGGAACAAATGCATAGACCAATGGTAGTGCGGGTCACGTGTAGGATGAGCTGTGTAGGGCGGCAGCAGGCGAGAAGGTAAGAGGTGCAGCTGGGGCGGGGGCAAGTTGAATGGTGTAGTAGCTATCTGTTGCTGCGTAACAAATTAGCCTCGTAGTTAGTGGCGTGAAGCACATTTATTCTCTCGGCACTTCTTTGAGTAAGGAGTTTGGGAGTGGCTTAGCTGGGTGGTTTCAGCTCCAAGCTCACTCATGAGGTTGCAGCCAGTACGCGGTAGAAGCACTGGCTGGGGCTGGGGATCCTGTTGCAGAGATGACACACTCGTCTGGCTGGCAAGTCGATGCTGGCTTTTGCCAGAAAGCCTCAGTTCTTTCCCAGGAGGACCTCTCCGTAGGGCTACTCGAGTGTCTTCACGTCCTGGCGACTGGCTCCCCTATAGGGAGTGATCTGAGGGAGCCAGGTGGATGCGGCAATGTCTTTGATGGCCTCGCCTTGGCCTCGTCATTTCCATAGTCTCTGTTGGTTATGCACACCTGCCCCATTCATGAGGCAGGAGATGTGCACCTGTGATGGTTGGGAGCCCTCCTGGAGGCACAAATAGGCCTGGGGCAGACTGGGGGCAGAGTAGGTGTGTCGGAAAGGGAGTAAGGCTTGGGGACAGAAGCTGGTTAACGAGTCGTCACCCAGCCTGCATTCTGAGATGAGCCTTGGTTCCTCATCCACAACATGCGGCTCATGATCCAGGCCCTGGGGGATGGCAGCGAAGGCCATCTGAGAAGACTTGGAAGATGCTTTGGGAACTCATAAAACACTATAGTCCGGTGCTGTGTGAAGTGACAGCATAAACAGAAGCCATCATTGTGAAGTTCTGTGTTGCATCTGGATGGAAATCTAGAAGGCCTGCATGAGAGACACTTGCCCTTTATTTCTGGGGCTGCAGAAGTCCAATAAATAGCTTGTAGGGATCGTTGGCTTTTTCTTCCACATGCCGGGAATGGTACAACTATAATTTAATTTCATTCTCTCAACGATGCTGGGAAATGAGATCCCCAAAACTGCACCTTTCAGAAAGAGAGGAAACTGAGGCTCATTGGGGTTCCATAGCTTGCCTGGGGAAACCAGCCCAGGCCTGCCTGACCCAGATGGATGCCAGTGAGGCAGGTGAGAGATGAGCTTAGCAGGACTTGAGCCGTGGCCCTCCCATCCATAGCTGGGACCCGGGATGTCCTCAGCGTTGGCTTTTGCAGCTCCTTGGCAAGGGGAGGGTGAACAGGGAGCAACGGGGCCTCTCCTACCCTGCACGCCCCACAGCCCTCAGCACCGAGCTGATGAAGGGTCTGCGCGCGTGTGTGTGAGTGTGTGTGTGACCAGCAGCTGCTGCCCTCCCAAAGCTGGGGATTAGGGTGACGGGGCCCACAGGGCCCTCCAGAGCTGGCTGCAGGCCAGAGCCGCACGGGGCCGTGGGCTCCTGGGACTTCGGCTCCCAGGCCGTTCTCGGAAAAGCATTTGCAGCGAGGCTACTCCAGGTGCCAGGCCGGGCCATCAATCCCTCACTCTTCGGAGCAGTGAGTTTATAAAGTAGCAATTAAATAAGAGCTCTGTAAGTGCTTCTGGGAACTGCCCTGAATGCATTTTCCAAACATAAATAACGGGGACCTCCACTCGGTGCTGAGCACATGCAGAGCAGGGAGGCAGCACAGAGAAGAAGGGAGCCCTGTTGAGCCGGCCCGCCGGCCTCCGAGGCCCTGGTGCGCACGCGCGCTCCGCGTAGGTGGCAAGTCCGTTTGTCTTGCCTGCCTGGGTGGCATGTCAGCCTGCCTGGACAGGCTGCACGAGGGAATGGTGGCCGTGACTTCCCTGGGGGACGCAGGGGATCCCTGGGCCGTTCTCTCATGATATGAGAGCACAAACAACAGCGATGACAATGTCTATTCGTTGAGCACCTATTATGTGCCAAGAGCCCATAACTCTCCTATTATTGGGAATTTTGGAGACCTATCAGGGTGACAAAGTCTGGAAGTTAGAGGGGCCCAGATGAGAACTCTCTAGCCTCTTGCGTTCATGAGGCCTTTGCTATATGCTGTGTACCATTCTAATAGTTTTACGTGAAGCAACTGATTCAAGTCTCCCAACAAATCTGTGAAGGAGGTCCTCTTATCATCCTACTTTGTAGGGGAAAAACTGAAGCACAGAGAAATTAAGTCTCTTGCCCAGAGTCAGCATTTGGATCCAGGCAGGCTGGCTCACCATGCTGCATCAGCGTGTTGGACCCGAACCCCGGACCGGCTGCCACCCCATCTCCTCAGGTCTGATTACCTGCAGTGGTCTGTGCCAGTTCAAGGCTTGACCAGCTCCATCTGGACCAGAGAACATACCCTGCGTAAGTCCTCCTTGCCTGCTCCCTCCCCCTCAGTGGGGCCTCCTGGCTTCTCTCTCTCTTCTGTCTCTCTCTCGCGTTGGCCCCTGTGCATCCTCCCAGCCCCACGTGCCAGCACCCTGTGCGCCACGCCTGCTCTGTTCTCACACCTTCACGCCTTTGCTCATGTTGGCCTGTCCTCCCGGATGGTCTTTTCCCATTTGTCCCCTTAGTTAATTTTAAAATACCAATGTACTTTACGTTGCAGAGGAAGGGTTATTCTCTCTTAGGAATATCTCCTGACCGTCACCCCCACCCCACCCCATCATCCGATGAATCGGGTGTCCTTCCTCTGGGAGTACCTCCATGAGAACACATTATCACCCTCTTATTCTTGTTGCTTTTTGGGTCTGTATAGATATTGGTGGGTGCGTGGGTGGAGCCACTTTCCAGAAAGGGTAGACGCTCAGATCATGCCTGATCCTGGGTCTCCTAGGGCTCCAGCCATGACTATTTCTGCCCAGTCAGAGCAGTGTGCAAGTAAGAAGACTGACTGGAACTGACTTTGGCTCTGCCATTGACCTCCTGTGTGACCTTGGCCGAGTTGCTCTACTTCTCTGGGCCTCAGTTTTTTTCACGTGTAAAACAGGAACAATTATATCTGCTCGACAGGGTTCCTCTGAGAGTTAAACAGGAGACAGGGGGACGCCTGGGTGGCTCAGTCAGTTAAGCGGCTGCCTTTGGCCTGGGTCATGATCCCAGGGTCTTGGGATCGAGTCCCACATCGGGCTCCTTGCTCAGCAGGGAGCCTGCTTCTCCCTCTCTCTCCCTCTGCTTGTGCTCTCTCTGTCAAATAAATGAAATCTTTAAAAAAACAAAAACCAAAAACCAAAAAAAAAAAAAAACAGGAGACAGAAAGCAAAGGCACCCAGCAATGGGTATTTAATAAATATTAGTGCCCCCCTTTCCCCTTAGCTGGTAAATGGGTTCTCAGGACAGCAGAGGACGGGGATCATTGGGGAGGCACCACGAATAGCCCTTTCCAACGCACATCTCTGAGTTAGTGATTTCTCCTCCATTCCATCAAAGTGGGGTCTCAACTGCTTTTCTGCAGAAGACCCTGAACACAGTGGGGCTCCTTTCCCTGCCTCTCTGGGGGTGATGAAGCAGTCATTGCCACCAACTGTATGTCACGTGACAACTAAAGCAGTATTTCTTGAACGCTGCCTTCCCAGGGGTCTCCCACCGGAGGATCCCATCATAAAAACCCCATCAAGAATCTGGCCCCTGTTCACTCTTGAGCCGGGAGTCAGTGATTTCCCTGTCTTGGATTCCATCGAAGTTGCCAGTGATTAAGAAACTCATATATTTTCACACTCATTAAAAGAAACATGATGTTCACTTTTCCAAGAAAAGCCATCCTTGTTTGTAGACCCTGTAATATATTGGGAACGCCTCTTAATTGGCTTCTAGGACTCAGTGTCAGAAGTCAGACCCAAGTTTGTTTATTGACACAAGGAAAAAAATAAAACGTCGTATAATTAGTTGAGTGACTGACTCTAAATTCAGTAACTCCCATCGGTATGTGGCCTTGTCAGGGTTTAAGATTCCATTTTGGGTTATGAAAGAGACCGGGGCCTAGGCAGCCCAGACGCGGCCGCCCTGCATCACAGCTATTGTACAAACGGGCTCAGTGTGCTGCTTGTGTTAAGATGGAAAACTTTTACATGTTTGATTTTTATGCAAGTCAATTAACTTGTTTTTTATAACTGTAAGGGCTTGCTTTGCAAATAAGATTACTTACCACTATAAATTATGGGAACATAGGGGCCTATTCAGACAAAATGTTACACACCCCTAACCCGTGCACCAGGCTGCATGCCGGCCTTCTGCAGGGGGGACAGTGAGGCCAATGGACGGGGAGGTGAAGCAGGAGGGAGGGGTTATTTTGGTGCATTCTAAGGGGCCCTTCCAAGAGGGATGCAAAGGGGGAGGGGGCCTCGGGGTGTGGGGCCTCGTCAGTGAACCAGAATACACTTCTCTGTGCTGCTAACCCCCCCCCCCTCCCAGGTAGCACAGAGCTGGCCAAGGCCTCCCCTTCCATGGCACTGGAGGGATCTCATTTGAGGTGTAATTTTTAGTTCATGTTTGTTTCTTGGTGACAGCACATCCCCCTGCAGTTTGGAGTTTGGGGCAGGGCTAAGTCTGGGCTTTATCGTCCCTGTCATCTTGTCACCCTCCCTGCTGATGGCCCCATGCGCATCTGGCATCCTGTGGGTGACCCTCTCCCACAGTACAAGTGGAAGGGGTGAGGGCAGGGCAGAAGGAAGGGAGGAACAGGCATTCCTACAGGCTGTTGCTCAGTGGTGGGAAGGGGTGAGTAGGGGTCCGGGCAGGTCTGAGAAAAAAGAGATCCTGTCACCAGTCCCTGCAACGTCCTCCCTCTCTGCAAATCTTTGTGGGAGGAGATGTTCTGGAAAGTGATGTCAGGACTCTTGGTTCTTAGGCTCCTTTGTGAGCTTGAACGGGTTCCTTCCAGTTCTGGGTCTCAGGTTAATTTTCACCTGCGACATGGAGGCAGAAACCCCAGCCTGGGAGACCTCCTAGGGGTGCGTTGTCACACGAGATTCTTAACAGGAGAGGTTTTGCCCTCCGGCCCCGTGGGACATTTGGCAATGTGCTGAGGCATTTTGGTTGCTGCAACCTGGGGCAGGGGTGCGGGTGGGGTACCGGCATCGAAAAGTGAAGAGGCCAGGGATGCTACTAACCGTCCAGGAGCACCGGGCCGCTCCCCGCTACAAAGAGCGGTCTGTTTCAAAATGTCACTGGGGTCAAGTTTGCAAAACCCTGAAGAGTGGAATTGCGCTGAGATGCACGAAGGGAAGGGAGACTGTCTGGGGGCCGACTCATCTTTGCGACGAGATTTAACTGACTGAAGAATCAATATTGAGTATCTAGTCACTCAGGAATAAAGTCAGGTCTTCAGCAGAAACAAGAATAGGATTGCTCACACACACACACACACACACACACACACACACGCACACACACACGGGAAGCTTTGAGGGCTTCAGGGCTTTGGCAGGTACGTTACGCTCTGAGAGCCCCTGGGCAATCTCTGGGGGCAGCCAGGAAAATAACAGTACTTCCAATAACCCTAAAAAGGGTTAGGATTGTCGTTAGTCCTATGCCGCTGATAAAGAAACTGGGGCTTAAAAATATAAGGTTCTTTGTCTATGTCACACAGCCAAAAGAGTTGGGCACTCCTCGCGCACTTGGTGAAGGAGTCAGGATGCGTGTTATCGTGTTATCACAAAACAATGGGTTTGAGGAAAAGTCAAATGTCATTGCCAAATGTCATTCATTGTCGGGCATGACTTCACTGCATTTGCAAATACTTCCCAAAGGGAGGCCTTCCTTCTTAAGATAATCGTGCTTTCCTCCACACACCTTGAGTACTTTGTACCCACTCTTCTTGGGTCACAGGTCGTCATGGCCTCCATGTCTGTCACCTCTATTGAATTGGGGGTTCTTTGAGGGTAGGGACCATATCTTAATCATCTTGACGGACGTCTCTGAGCTGCGGGTTTCTTTTACAGAAAATAGGAACAAGGGCTCCTACCTCATCAGGTGGACCTCCATTAAATGTTTGTGGAACGCCTGGACGAAGTAAGAACGCTGGCCTCCTCTTGTGCCCCCGGCCTCTGTGCGGCCCCCCACCCGTTCATCCTTCCTCCTGCTTGCTTGATGTCACACTTGGTGCCAAATGGCAGAGAAGGCAAAAGATTTGTGGAGAGTGTGAGAAGCTTCATTGACCCCTGAGGATTTTATCTTATTTTTTAAAGCATGGTTTATGGAGAGTGGAGGATCATTGATATCCAAGGGGAATTGGCTTTTGAGAATCCAATTTGCGTCACAAATAGGAACTAGTGGGGACATTTCCACTCGTAAATAAATTTCTGCTCTGGTTCTTCAGATGGCCCAAGAATTAAGTGTCCCCAAAGAGATGAAAATTTAGATGGTCACTCGGCAGGAGCCTTAGCTCCCAGCTTCTACACTTGCACACGGCAAGATTCATATCTGGCCCGGGATGTGTCCTCCCTGCTGCGCTGCTCATGAGGTGTGTCCACCGGATGGAGGCTTTCAAACACTCACCAGACATCTTGGCCGTACCTCTGCCCAAGTCTGAGTACGACGTCATGATGTAGTCTGTTCTATTCTAGATGCTGTGGCGACAGAGCATAAATGATGAGGGCTTTGTTTTCCACGTTATCAGTGGTTTTGAGGACATACCATTGTGTCCATTTCTGTGTTGGTTCCTTCCTTCCTCCTACACACTTTTTTTTCAGTGTCTTCCATGCAAACAGTTTTGTGCCCCTGGGCAAATCAACCTCTGGGAGCCCCAGCTGTTTTCTTCTATTCAACAGCAATAATAAAACTCACTTCATAGGATTAACTGACCAGTTTCAGGCATATGATAGGTATTCAGGAAATGATAGTTATCATCAGAGCCTAAAAAGCTGTGAATCTCTCCGTATCAGTCAAGGCAAAAAAAGATATTTATTTATTTATTTACCTATTTGATTATTTTGAAAGATTTTATTTATTTATTTGACAGGGAGAGAGAGAGCGAGAGCAGGAGCACAAGCAGGAGGAGTGGGGAGAGGGAGAAGCAGGCTCCCCGCGGTGCAGGGAGCCCGATGCGGGGCTCGATCCCAGGACCCTGGGATCATGACCTGAGCCGAAGGCAGACGCTTAACTAACTGAGCCACCCAGGCTCCCCAAGGCATAAAAGATATTTAAGTAAATGTATTTGGCAACATACAAATGAGTTTTAACTGATTCCCCAGGGTGTGTTGAGGACTCTAAACACAGTCCCCAAAGAATCCTGGAGGACTCCCCAGAGAAAGTGAGACATGAGTCTCAAGTAAAAAGCATCCTAGATCTTAGAGCTAGAATCGAGACCTTGAGGGAGGTCTACCCCTTGCCTCCAGTCTAGCACAGCACGATTGTTGTTATTTTCTCATCTTTGAGTTAAAGAAACTGGAGGTAGGTGAAATGAAGAGTCTTACGCTCATTAGATACTACTAATATATTCTTGTCACAAATGAGGAAACAGGCATAGAGAAGATCACTCTCCCCGCGGTGACACATCATTCACTGGTGGTGGACCTCAAATGGGACTGACTGCAGGTAGCCTGGCTCCAGAGACCAGGATCGTATACCCCAGACTCAATGGGATGATAGGCTATCATGGAAAGCACATTGGATTTTAAGTCAGACCAACCTGGCTTCTAATCTCTCTACTCCTGCACATACTATCTTGTGGACCTGGGGAAGCCACTTGCCCTCCTGAGCTTTGGTTTCCTTATCTGGGAACCGGAAATGATGATGATATCCACCCCGTAGGACACTCATAGAATGATAAATACCATTCGCTTGGTTCCTTAGAGTTTTGCATGGTTCCTTAGATAGAGTAAATTATACCTTTGACCATTGTAGGCTCTTTACAGTTTACAAGAGCTTTTGCAAACATGACTGTATGGGATTTGCTCAGAGGCCCAATGAGGTATACAGAAGAGAAATTTTTATCTCCCTTCAATAGATGAGGAAAAGTGAGCCAGAGAGGGAAAGAAGGGTGAAGGGAAGTATTTTAAATTCCCCATTTATTCAACAAATATCAACTAAGCGGCTATTATATTCCAGTATCACATTATCTTGAGGGGTATAGGGATTATCTTCATTTTCCTGACTGAGGAACCATGGCTCTGAAAAAACTGTATAACTTGCACATGGTCATAGAACCAATCATAAGCAGTGTTGGGATATAAACCAAGGTATGTGTGGACCCCAGACATGGTGGAGTGATTTGCCCCATGGTCATAAGACAGTAAGGGGCAAAGCCAAGGAAGGCTCCAGGAACATATCCAGTCCTGTGCCACCCCACCATGTGGGTTAAGCCTTCAAATGAGTTAGATTCCAAATTCTAAACAAGCATTGACTTATATAAAAGGTTGAAAAGCCAGAACCCCAGAGACAGGAAATATCACCTTCCTTGATTAAACGTGGGAAATCTTCCCATTATGGATAAGATTTGCTGTCTACAGGAAACCTTCTCAGACATAAACTGATCCTATCTTCTAGCCAAAGTGGTTTGGAGGTGGCTTAACTCAAGAGATTTAAGAAGCAGACCCACCTACAAGATAATCAATGGAAAGGGATCGCTGACTTTGGCAAGTGCCGTCTACCACGAAAGCCTGGGAGAATGATGGGTGTGGTTTTATGATAAGTGCAATCAGAAGGTCTATATGGATTCTGGAAAAGAGAGGGTGACCTGGAGCTGGAGAAATGGGGTTCGAGTCCTGGTTTCTCCACTATTGCTGAATCATTCAACTTCTTTGCGCCTAACCATCTTCATCCTTAAATTGGGGACAATAATATTTTTTTTCTTTCTTTTTTTTTAAGATTTTTATTTATTTATTCAAGAGAGACAGAGAGAGAGAGACAGAGGCAGAGGGAGAAGCAGGCTCCCCACTGAGCAGGGAGCCCGACACTGGACTCGATCCCAGGACCCCGGGATTATGACCTGAGCCGAAGACAGATGCTTAACCATCTGAGTCACCCAGGTGCCCTTCTTTTTTTCTTTTTTCTTGCTACCACAGGATTGTTTGAGATTCTAAAGACATAATGGATGATTAAACTGTATTGTAAAATATCTCTGATTTTCTTTTCTTAAGGAAAATTCACGGAGAATAGTAAAAAGAATTGGTGAGTGAGACTATTTCTCTGAGTCACCGGCACAAGCCAGAGGAGAGAGATACAGACTCTGATGGCTTTGGACAACGTGGTCAGTAGAAAAGTGCAGTGTGTCCTGCTTGTGATGTGTTTCACCAGGTTCTACCTTATGAACATGGTGATGGTGATGATGGTGCCATAATACTTTGCTTTTTACAGCACACTTCCACATATGGTTCTTATTTTCAATTCACTGAGTTGATGATGCACTGTCTTACTTTCTGAGCTTTGTATCATGTTGTTACTGCTGCCTGGAACATCCCTTTCCACTCTTTGCCAGACTGTTTATCCTTCAATATCAATTTAGATATCTCATTCTCACGGAAATAATTCCTGACCCATTCTACTTCCACCCTGGGTAAAGAGGCTTTCTGAGTGTGTTCTCATCCCATAGCTCATGCTGTAATTGCCTGTTATGTGTCTGTATTTTCCTGTCTTCCTTCTATGAGACCCGGTGTTGGCTCTTGTTCATCTTTGGACTCCCAGAGCCTAGAACAGGGTTAGGCACGTGGAGAGTGCTCCGTGGATATTGCTGTATGAATGAGTAAATAAACTTGACCTTAATGACAATTGAATAAGGAAGCTAGATAGGGCTGGAAGACCCCTGAGAGGTGGTTCAAGACAACTCTCCATCTCAGATGATGGAACCAAAATCTAAGAATTAAATAACAGTCCCGAAGGCATCCTGCCTATTGCTGGCAGAACCACGCTGGACACAGCCCTTTGATTGGTTCAATACCGTTCTTTCTGTTTGTTCCGAGTCTGTGGTCTTTATGTAATTTCAGAATGATGTTAGATATTTAGGTGCCTTAGTCTTGGGCTGGGAAAACTCCAGACGGTAGTCAAGATGATGTCATGGAAAGGACACTGCAGCCACCCTGACTTCTTCCCCTCTCTTGACCCTCCATATCCACTCAATCACCAAAACCTGTCACTTTTGCCTCCCAAGAAGTTCTTGCATCAGTTCCTTCCTCTCCATCCCTCATCATTCCACGACAAAAGACCACCCAATCTTGAGCCCAGACATTGCAAAGTTTTATTAATTGATCTCTTCTTCTGATGTATCCTCTATGTGATGTACATAACCGTTCAGTGGCTTCACATGAACCTCTCAATGGCTCCTAATGGCCTTGCAGATAGAGTCTAAACTCCTGAACTTGGGTTACAAGGCCATCCATTGCATGGCCCCTGACTCCCAACCACAGTTTTTCTTTCCCACCCTTCCTAGGCTCACACTCTGTTACAATAACTCTGAACTATACAGAGTTGCTAGTTCACACCAAGCTATTTCAGGTGTCCAGGCATGTGGTCACACCACTCCCCCTACCAGGAATGCCTCTTCTCTCCCCCTCTGCCTCCTCATTTTGCCTGACTCACTCTCACATATCCTTCAACTGGGCTCATCCTGGGCTGGACCAAGAGCTCACATAGCAACATTTGCCCACCTCAAGGTCAGAAACCAGTCCTGCTGCATGTGTATAGCTCCCACACTTGGTTTAACAGGTGCTTAGCAAATGTATGTCGACTTAGACTTTACCTGGAGTTAAAAGAGGAATTTTAATCTTACTAGCTGTGTGGGCTTGAGTGTATCATTTTCCTTCTTTGGACTTCAGTAGATATGTATTGTGTGGACATGATATAAGGTTTAATTTCTTCTACTGTGAAGTGGAGGAGGAAGGCGAATTACTGTACATAATTTTGGAGGTCCGCTCAAGTTCTAAATGACATAGTTCCCACCTCAGTTCCACTGCCACAACATTACACCATTGTCATATGGCGAGGTATGTCAAGGGCAGCTTCGGGGCGGGATTGGTCAAAGCACGGTGGTCGAGAAACCAGACTTGACATCTGATGAAGAGGTTGTGAACAACTGATTGGTGTTTCCTTAGAGAGTCAGGTTTTTCGCCTCAAAAAGTGGCAGTAATAATAAAGCTGTTCTTGGGCTGATGGGCGGTTCAAGTGGGCTGCTGTGTGTGATGTGGTTTGTGGATCCTCATGCTCAGGGTAACTGTAGAGGGTGGCTATTAGGGAACTGTCTCCCATAAGAGGGACTCAAATGAACTGTGAGTTTAAACATCTGATAGGTGGTACAAGGTACGGATTCCACAATCCCAGACACTGGGCTTGAATTTTCCATCAAAGGATGCCCTCCAGCCCTAAAGCCTGGAAATTAGCTAATTGCCCTTGGTGTAGATACCACAGGGGCTGAAGTCCCAAACTAGCTTTACCAGTGGCCATGCTTGGGAAAGCCTTGTGTGGCATAGTCAGGGGCTTGGGTTCCTTTGCCCTGTCTCCATGATAGACAGAGGGTTGTTTTGTTGGTTGTTAAAGTGGAGGTTTTCTACCCGATTCCCCTTTGTCCACTTCCTTAGGAATATGTCCATTGCTTATTGGGGAAGGTTAGCCTGGCCCTCTGAATGATACCTTTGAGCTAGATGGACAGCCTCGATCAGCAGGATAGCGGGCTGGGGAAAGAGCAACTGTGCCACCTCCTCATTGCTGCTGGGATGCGTTGCCATGGGTACCAAATGCAGGGAAGCAAAAGAAGCAGAAGAAAAATAAAAGCTGTAGTATGTGTATATTTATGTGTTCGTGTGTGGCATGTGCATGCCTGCCCTCTCCTGTATGACAGCCAGAGGAAAAAGAAAGGCGCTCATTTCTGAGGGGGCCTGACATTTTAACGATTAGGTTGAAACAGTCCAAGGTGGATTAACCCTTCCATTCGCCATATTAGGTGGCCCCCTACGAGATGCTACATGGTCAGAACAGGCCTCAGAATCTTGCCCCCCCCTTTCTTATTCCTTACCATTTGCCTCAATCCCCAGAGGCGACAAAGAATGCATTTCTTAAGTACCCTATATGGCAGGCACTGTGCTAGGCTCCTCCATTTCTTACTTGCTTTTATCCTGGCAATAACCTCACAGGGTAGATGACGCTACTCTATTATGCAGATGGGGGGGGCGGTTAAGGACGTTAAAGGTACAAGTTGAGACATCAGAATGCCTGAGTGAATCCCAGACCTCCCTTTCCTCATCGCTGCCCTGTGTCTCAGTGTCCTCATCCGGCCACTGGGGAAGGGGGATGAGCCGAGGCCCGTGGAATGCTCAGTGCAGGGCCCCATGAATGATTGCTGCTATCACTGGTTTCTCCCAGACCTTTGGAAGGGAAGGCATTCTTAAAGTCTTTGTTACTACACAGTAGCTCCAATGGGTTAAGTGCCCGACACAGGAATGGAAGGATAATGTGACGGATGTGTCGCTGCTGGGGACAGGGAAAGACTGGATGCATTATGGCTAGGATCTCAGAGGAGGCTTCCACTCCAGATCCCTCTCACTTCATAACCTGCCCTCTTTTTCCTCACCATGGTCGTCTGACTCAGATGCTGGTTTGACTTTCCCAGCCTGAGAAGGTCGGGTCTCTGGAGATGTTTAGGGGTAAGAGTGGCAGTGGCCTGTCTCTGAGAGCCAGATCGGACTCTGGCCTAGCAGGGATCCTGTGAACACAGCCCTCTCAATCCACCCGGGTCTTTGGAGACTACAGAAGCATTTCTCTGACATGGCGCGATAATAGGTCTAATGGGCACATTTTAAAACTGAATGCTTCACTCGGGAACACAGAAAAAAAGATAATCATATTGTGTTTTTAAAAATTATGATTTTAATCTGGGGAGGATGGTAACCTGGCGTGTCATGGGTGTTACTAGAATCTAGTCCCAGCCCCAGGGCTAACCAGCTCTGTGACTTTGGGCAAGTGGCTGCACCTCTCCGGGCCTTTGTGTCCCCTCCCGCCTCTAATGTGAGGGGGCTGAAGTGAGTGGCAGTCATGTTGCCCTTACATGCCTTCCATGCTGGCCTCCTATGACTTTGTCTCCAGTTTCTCCTGGTTTAAATAGGCCACAATTCCTCATTGTCCCATCCTCCATCAACCCAGCTCCTCACAAGACAGCAGTATCTAGAGAAGACCATCCCTACCCGCTGTTCACAGGGCTTTCCCATGAGGCTCCCATGATCTCTGGGGCTACCTTTCTCTGCTTTTTCTCTTTGTGTGGATGGGGACAGCCTGAGTGCTCTTTGGAGAAGCACAAATTATTAATGACAGTGACTTGTGTTTGCACAAGGCTTGAGAGCTTACACAGGCATTAATATTATAAGTCACATAGCTGGGATGGGGTAGAGCAAAGAGCTTAGGTTCAACTTCAAAGACTACACTTTTAACAGCCCTGCATTACCTATGCCTTCAGAGATCTACATAAATTGAAGTTGTAATTAACCAATATTCATTAAACAAACCAACAAGTTCTACTTGGATTTTATTTAAAAAGAAAAAAACAAAAACCCCCAAACAAACAAACAAACAAAAACAGAGCCCCTTCTCGTATCCAGTGACTCAATTCCTCATTCACCACAAATTTATGAAAAGCTTACTATGCATGAGGCACTATTTTGGATAATATGGTTGAAAATTAGACTCAAGGGATGCCTGGGTGGCTCAGTCATTAAGCGTCTGCCTTCGGCTCAGGTCATGATCCCAGGGTCCTGGGATCGAGCCCCGCATCGGGCTCCCTGCACCGCGGGAAGCCTGCTTCTCCCTCTCCCACTCCCCCTGCTTGTGTTCCCTCTCTGTGTCTCTCTGTTAAATAAATAAACAAAATCTTAAAAAATAAAAAGAACATTAGACTCAAATACAGTGGCTCCCCTTGAAGGGCTTGGAAATCCAGAGGTAGCCAGGTAAGGGTCCATAGCCCCGGGTGCAATGTTGTAGGTGTTGGACTGATGTGATGAGCTGCAGAATGCAGATGAGAAAGCACATGGGTTTTGGAGTTTGAATCCTGGTTTTGAGTCCTGGCTCTGCCACGAACTAATTAAGAGTTCTCGGGTAATTCAGCAAGTCTCTCTGAACCTATCAAATAGCAGTAGCAATACCACATCGGATTACTGTTGGAGTTGACATGATACAATGCACCTAAAGGACCCAGGACAGTGCCTGTCACTTACGGGGAGTTAGTATCTATTATTTATTATTATTATTATTAATCATCAGCACTGTGAGAGGACAAAGTATGGCTTGATTAATTCCACCCTGGCCGAGGGCTGAGGAGGTACCATGTGAGCTGCACCCTGAAGTATGAGTAGGTCTTCTCTAGGTGAAATCCTGGCTTGGGGTGATGGAGTAAGGGTGGGGCAGGGGGCATTTCAGGTAGAGCAAATGGTGCAAGCAAAATCATCAAAGGCCTAGCAGGTTCAGGTAGCCATGAGTAAGTTGCTGTGGCTGGTCAGTGCGGGTGGGGTGGAGCAGAAAAAAGGTAACAGATTACAGTGGAAAGTTGGAGTCATAGACTATAAAGGACCTCGGATGCTATGCTAAGGAAGTTAACCATGGTTCTATAGCAAAGGGGAGACATCGGAAGTGTGTAGGAAGTAGGAGAGACATCTGGCCCAGGTCAAAGACCTGGGTGCTGGCCATACAGGTGTGATACATCCCACAATGGGAATCCCAGAGTGTCCCGTCAGGCAGAGGACATGGAAGGAGAGGAGAGCATCAGTCTCCAAAGGTCTAGCCAGAGAGAGGAATCACACTGAGCATGTCCCCTAGGGATCCCAGGAGTCTGGAACCACAGTGTGGGAAGAAGGCAGACAGCAACAGAGGCCTGGGCCCTTGGGAAGTCTGCCTTGGAATGTGCATTTGGAGGAAGTTGTCCAACCTTGGGGGTGACAAGCGCTTGGGTCCGCAGATTAGTTACCAACTGCCCCATACTCCCATCAAAATATCTCCATTAGTATTGGTCTCTAACCTGAGAGTTGACACTGACCGGGTCACTTTCCATCTCAGGGCCTCAGTTTTTTGTGTTCCATCGTGGTGGTGGTCATGAGTGGATGGATGCCCTTAAAGGATCTTCATTGCTGACGTTGCCTTTTGCCTCTCTTGGGGACCTTGACCCTACCTGGGTAGGCTTGTCTCTCTCATTGCCAGGTCTCTGCCCCTGAAGTGAGGAGAGAATGACAGCAGTGAAGACTGTTTCTGGGAGATAGTCACTTCTAGGTGATTCCTGGTTGAGGGCCAACAACTAGGATTGAGGAATTTCTAGAATTAGAAAAACCTGGAGCTAATTTACCTGGGCTGGATTCCTGCCTCTGTTTATGTAAAACAGACTCCCTGGTTTCCCAATTTCCTTCCAACCTGATTTAACTTTTTTTTTCCTTCCTCTCAGCTTTGCTTTGGTCGTCAGTTTTCCCACTTTGGCCTGTAATTTAAACAACAGTAATGACAGCCAAAACCCAGAAATCAACTGGCACTAAATACAAAGTCTCTTCGTCAGTGGAGAAAAAGAAGAATCCACTGGATTCTTTCCTCCAGCTGTAGACCATGCGGGGATGAGGACCTGAAGAAGTAGCAAGTCACTGCCTTTGGGTAGTGGGACATCTGGTTACATCCCGACCACCAGGGTACAGCGTAAGCCTCGGAATTAGGAAGAGGGAAAGAAAGCACGGTAGGCTGGACTCCTATATCCTACCAGGGGCTACACATATGGAACACATTGGAAGATCCCAACAGGCTGGTAGGGTAGATATCATTATGTCCATTTTAAGTACATGGAAACGAAATCTCAGGGAGGCCACAGCTAATGGCTGTAGAGCTAGGGTTCAAATGCAGGCTGGTCCAGGGTATCTCTTCCCCACCCCACCCCCCCCCTAAATATCAAATTCCTTTCCCAGGAGAAAGGTTTTTGCCCCCAGGGCAAGTTATTCTTCAAGCCTCAGTTTCCTTATCTTGAAAATGATAATCAAAATCCTGGCTCTGAGCTCTTGCATGGGTTTGAAAGAGATAATGAATGTGAAAGTGGTTTTTAAACTGGAAAGCATCAGGCATGAGTTAGTCATTGTTTAATTTTATTATTCCCTGGGCAGGAAGGATCAAGTTTTAACGGTTCGGCAGATAAGGTAATCTCTCCCATTTTTAAGGATTTCAGATGTGGGGAAAGGTGAATCTTCTACCCAGCCCTGGAGAGTCTTTTCAGAATTTTCTCTATGGAATCAGTCAATGCTATCTAGCCTCTGATGGGAGGGCTTCTCTAGGTGGTGGATTCCCTTTTACTGGGAGGTTCCTTGATTTGCTAAAAGGGTTTATCTGCAACTCAGCCACCCCTCCCCACCTACTCGAGCAGACAGGGACCTTCGGAGTCAGTAAACTGGGAGTCACTGTAATCCCCAGAATGATAGAGTCACTGTAGGGTCATCTGAATAGCCCTGGCTCCCTGGTCTGTATCCACATTTGGGTACATCCTTTTTTTATTTTTTTAAAGATTTTTTTATTTGTTTGAGAGAAAGAGCGCACAAGTGAGCCTGCGTTTGTGGGGGGAAGGTGGCGGAGGGAGAGGGATGTGGAGGGGCAGAGGCGGGGGGAGAGAGAGAGAGAGAGAGAGAGACGGAGAGAGAGAGTCTCAAGCAGACTCCTGCTGAGCATGGAGCCTGACATGGGGCTCCATCTCATGACCGTGAGATCATAACCCCAGCCGAAATCAAGAGTCAGATGCTTACCCGACTGAGCTACCCAGGCGCCCCTCACATTTGGATATATTCTTAAATGTTCCCTGGATTACTATTTAACAAGAGCTAGACTCTGTTCTCCAGCATCCTCAGAGCCCCAGATAGAACCTGGTTTATATTGGGAATCTGATCAATTAATATTTCTTCATTTCTTCAGTGTGTCAGTCATCCACCCTATATATATATATATATATATATATTGAGGATCTACATGTGTCCCAAACTGCACCAGGGCCCAGGGATCCCATGGTGAGTAAAATGGAGGGAGATGACAGTCCAGTGGAAGAGATAGAGGCCACAAACATCTAAATATCAATTACACACTGGGAAGAAAACATCCTGAGAGCCCAGAAAGCATGCATCAGAGGGCACTTCCTGCTTTCCCTATGAACGGGACCTGAAGCCAGTGTGGCCCTGGGTGCACTGGTGGCAGAGGAGGCATCCCAGCCTTAAGGGACAGCATGTGCAAAGGCCCTGGAGCAGGCAGGGAGCTTGGTGCGTGAGAGAACCGGAGTGAGACTGTGTGGCTTGAACCCGGAGACAGGCGGAGAGAGGCCTCAGTCTGGTAAGGATTCTGGCCTTTATCCTCAGAGCCATGGGAAGCCATTGAGAAGTTTTATGCAGGGGAGTGACAAGACCACATGTGTGTCTTAAGGTCACTCAGGCTGCAGCGTGGAGA
This sequence comes from Zalophus californianus, assembly GCF_009762305.2. Lineage (NCBI taxonomy): Eukaryota > Metazoa > Chordata > Mammalia > Carnivora > Otariidae > Zalophus > Zalophus californianus. Next base: position 29,621,252 of record NC_045610.1, read on the forward strand.
ATGGATTGGAGCTGGGGCAAGCATGGAATCAGGGAGACTGGTTGGGATTATAAACTCAGGGAGCACAAAACCCCTCTGCTTCTCCCAGCAGCCTGTCAGAGGGCTAATGCTGTTTGAGTCTTGACTCTACCAGCTGTGCGATCTTGGGCGAGTCACCCAGGCTTGCTGTTTTCACAAGTTTCCACATCTGGAAAATGGGGAAGAACTAGTTCCCTAGCTTGACTAATTTTGTTCCCTTCATTGAATAAATCAGACATCAGTCAGGAGTCCTTTACAACCCAGGCTGGGGAAGAGGCTGCCAAACCCAGTGACTGTGGGGCCTGTGTCACTTGGCAGGTGCAGACTAGCACTGTCTTCCTTATTCATACTGGATGCACTCACTAAGCAGTTGGCAGATGTGCGGTTGGCTTCCTAATCCCGATCCTGACCAGAGAGAACTAGCAGCAGAGGGAGCTCCCATTACTGATGGCACCAGCTACTCCTGCCTCCACCATCTGGACTGAGCTCTGTGAGCATCCATCCTTTCTTCAGTTTCTGTGAGCTTCTCTTTTCCTATCTGTAAAGCATGCCTATGTCCATTTATTGCTCTGGTCAATATTTGTTACGTGCCGTCACGGCTCAGGCCCTGTGCTAGGTTCTGGGGGCATTAGACTAACCTAGTTCCTGCCCTTCGGTTTTCACATCTTAGTGTACTTAAGATTATGTACATGAAAGTGCTTTTAAGATTCTGACACTGTTTATACTTGTAACAGCTGTAAAGGGATGGTTGAATAGAAATCTGGAAATGCTGCTTCCAGGGACGGTTCTGTTTCAAGGTAACTAGAGCAGAGACAAGTCAATTGGCTTTGATGAGCCTTAGTTTCTGCAGTCAAATGAAGGAGTGAAGAACTTTCAGGCCATCTTATTTTAAATGTTGTAATTCTATCATCTTTCCCTCAAAATCTGGATCCTCTTCCCCAATTCTGGATATGGCTTCCTTTGGGCCTTCCTTTTCGCCTTATTTCAAAAAATCGAACTTGACTTTTTACTTTCAGTCTCCTTCTCATAGCGAATCCAGGGGTCCCAACAGCAGATGGTACAACAGTTCTGGTGGGTGATAGAATGAGTGAAGGGGGCAATAAGGGGAGGTGAGGACCTTGGCAAAAGAAAGGAGGTGTGTTCTATTTAAAGAAGACAGCTGCTTTTCCGCTCCCCAAATGATTGCTCTATACAGAAATGCAGGCTGGATCTAGCTTCTGTTTTCCTTTAATATGTTTCTCAGTTTTGTGAACCTCTCTCCCTCCACCCTGGTCACACTGTCGTCCGGAATTAGATGGCAGTAGGAGTCTCCTCTGAGGCCTCTGGCCTGCAGGCATAACTTTCTAAACTTTTTTTACACAACTCTAATCCAGAAGAATCTTCCCACCTCATCCCTTCTTCAAGAACCTACCGTGGCTCCCTGTGGACCCTCAAGCCCATCCACTTCCCCCTACCTAGTGTTTATTGAACACACTTACTATGGTAAGCATTGCACTGTACACTGGGGAGACTAAAAAAAAAAAAAGAGTTACGATGAAAGAATTCTGTCACTTAAAAATTCTCACAGTCTAGGAGAGAGTTTAACCTTTGTGTTACAGACTTTAGAATCTGATGAGAATGATGGACTCTTCCCAGAAAAAACACATGCAAACACATTTTCCTCACGCTCTGCAGAGCCAGCCTCCATGAAACCCGGCAGGTTAAGCGTCCCCTTCCTCGAGAAGGTGCAACAGTCAGGTCTTAGTGTGATGAGGAGCACAGAGAAAGGGATGCTTCGCTCCAGCCAGAGGCAGCCTTTCTGGAGCAAGTCTGATGTCACTCTGAAGTCACACAGGCCTGCATTTGAATCCAAGTGCTTCTGTTTATCAGATGCGTGTCCTCGGGCCAGTCCCTCAACTTCTTTGAGCCCCATTTTTCTCACCTGTGTAATAGCAATGATGCTCACTTCACAGGGAGGGTGAAAGATGACAAATACAAAGTACTGGGCTGGTAGTGTCACTCAAGGAGTGTTGTTGCCTTTCTCTGCAACTTGGTCTCTCTCCCTTTCTTCAAACAGTCTCCAAAGCCAAGTTCATCGGTACCCTTCTGGTCTGCTGGGGAGAATCTTACTGCTCCCCAAGCTCAGAGTGAGTGTTTATCCCCTCCCTCCCTGTCTGACTCTCTCCCTACCATCCACCCATCCATCCATGTATTCATCCATTCGACTCAATTATGAACTGAGATCTTCCCAGGGCTCCCCAGATTCCTCCCTCTTCTGGACAAGCCTGGAACCTCTCTGCACCTGTCTGGAGGTGGCAGCGGAGGAAGCTCTTTCATCTGAGCATCCTCTTCTGTGTACGGATCCTTGTAAGCCTGAAACATCAGGGGCTTTTTCGACACCTCCATCAGCCCCCACATCCAATCAGTCCCCAAGTCCTCGCCGGTCTTTTGGCAAATGATTTTTGTGTTCATTGGCCTTGACACTCCTCAAATATCGACCCTTATTGATTCCTCCTGGTTCATAGCAATGTCCTCGTTAACTAGCCTCCCAGTGGCCACTACCCCATTTCTAATCCGTCTTAGACACCAGCGCCAAACCTAAATGGAAAATGACTGTACCTTCCCGTTTTTGTGTCCTGAGCATACAATACAGAGCCAGGCCTATAGAAAGTGCCTGTGGTAGGTTAAAGATGTCCCCCGTTTCTTTGCTCCTGCTCCCATTGAGAGGTGAGGTCTAATTCCCTTTCTCTTCAATCTGAGCTGGTTTTAGAGACTTGGTAACCAACAGACTGTGTGGAAAGAAGGTTGTGGGACTTTTGAGACAATGTCATAAGAAGCCTTGCAGTTTCCAGCCAGGTCTCTTGGGATACTTTCTCTCAGAGCCATGAGCTACCATGTAGGAAGTCCCACTATTCTGAAGCCATCAGGCTGTGGGAAAACCGAAGCCTCATGGAGAAGCCACTTGCAGGGGCTCTAGTCAACGGGTCAGCTGAGCTCCCCAAATGGGATCTCCAGTGCTCAGCTGACCCCATGAGTATCAGAGATGAACTGTCCAGCTGAGCCCTTTCCAACTTCCTGACACACAGAATCATGAGCAAAATAAAATGGTTGTTCTAGGATTGTTAGTTTCGGTGTAGCTTGTTATGCACCAATAGATAACCAAAACCTGATCAAAACTGTTTGTTGAATGAATGAAAGATTCATTGGCAGTAATGTGCTGATGGTGTCACTGCCCTATTCAAGAGCTCCCTATTGCTGGAAAAATAATGTTTAGTGCCTTTAGTTGGCATTCAAGGTCCTCCATAATTTGGTGTCAGCCTGCTTTTCAGACCTTCCCTGGTATGTTTCCAACATCATCTCTTTTTACTTATCCGTGCTTTCTCCACCCAAATGTCCTTTTTACCCACATTCCCACCTCAGAACATCAACATTTAACTTGTCCTTTGAGACTTTTGTCAGATGCCTACTCTGGCTGCCCAATTGAGCAGTGAGCCCTCCCCTTTCTGTCCCTAGTTTGTTTGATGTTTTTCTAACTCTTCTTCCTTCATTTACCCTGCTCTTCATTTCTTACCCCCAACTCGTGTGTTTTGTGTGTGTGTGTGTGTGTGTGTGTGTGTGTGTGTGTGTGTAGGGGGAAGTCAGGGTGTGGGCCCAGGCACATAAGGAGGCATACAAACATGTTGTGTGTGGCCTACCAGGCGTGAATCCCTACAGAGCTTGAGTTGGAACTGGCCAGCTCATCATCTGGCACATTGTGTCTCCCAAGCTAGGTGTTCACATCCCTGAAGGGAGGAAGGGTATTTAGAAGCAGCACAGGCTTTGGAGTCAGCCCAGATTTTAGATCATAATTATGTCATTTACTGTGTGGCTTTGGGCAAGATGCATAAACTCTCTGAGCTCAGTTTCCTTATTTGGAAACTAGAGACCTAATCAGAAGGTGTGCAAAGGCCCAGCCCTGTGCTTGGCTCATCACAGGCCATTAACCCTGCTTGCCAAGTAAACACAACAGAACAGAACTTCCTGATGCTCAATTGTTATTATGTTAATTATGGAGAGAACTCTCCAGCATCAAAAATAAACACATTTTAAAAATTTTTTTAAATTTCAAAAAGGAGCGAAGAACAAAGAACAAGAGAAGAGTGAAAAGGCACATCAGAGGCCACCTGGCCAAGCCCAACTATATTAATCGTGTGATCAGGTGCCCCACTGGGGTCTCAGTCTTCTCATCTGTAAATTGAGCGGTGGGCACTGGAATCTAAGCTCCCCTCCAGCACTGACATTCCAAGAGCATTAAAGAAAAAGGATGAATCACCCCTTCAAAATACCAATATGGGCTGGGCCCTCCCCCTGCTGTCCCCATCCAGCACAGCTAAGAGCTCTTAATACACAGCCAGCTTCCTCCTGCAGCTGCCACCAAACTTCAACCCCCTTTCCCAGGGGTCTCAGAAGCAAGACTGATAATGGACCCCTGGCCTTCTCCGTCTCAACAGGGAACCAGATCTTGTTCCCAGACTCTGGGGGCCAGAGGGCCCTCCCCTGAGGGTGCTGGCTTTCCGTGGACATTTGGCTTGGGTATACTTGTGTGCGAAGTGTGGGAGTGTTGGAAGGGCGGAAGGAAGGAATAAAGGGAAGAGATGAAGATAGAGCGTTGGTGATTGATTTCCTGCAATCATGGCAGGAGGGCTGGAGTGGTGGAAACCTTGCCATTCTCTTCCAGGATTTTGAAAAAGTGGTTGTGTCTGTATCTGTAATGGTTCTAAGTCTCCATCCTGGGGAGGCACGGTGCCCCAGCAGCTGCATAAATTCATAAGCACAGGCTGTCAAAGCCACAGAAGACACCAAGATCAATTTTCCTCCTCACAGGAGATAGACACTAGGTGACCGCAGAGGACAGTTTTCTTGCCTCTCTGCCCAGAGCTCTCTACTCCTTTCCGCGTCGAGGCTATTATTAGTATTATCAACATTAATAATAATGGAGACGTAACCGGTAACCGGCTGTGCATTAGTCACAATGTTCCAGGAGCCTGCACCACCTTCATTCTCTTCTGGGACTGCCTGGATCCTGCTGGGTCCTCCTCTCCGCGTCCGGAGCGGCTTGGGGCCCTGCCCTTTGGTCTGTCTGTGCGGTGGTCTGTCTCTTGCCCGTCACGTCTGCAGTAGCCCGGGTCCTCCTAGCTCACACCGGCTCCGGCTCTGAAAGCCGAGAAGCTCGCCGGCTGCGAGCGGGTTTTCCAAGTGGGCAGGGGTGGGGAGGAGGGGCGCGGGCGGGCGGGCGGGCGGGCGGGCGGAGGGAGGAGGGGGCGTCGCGGAGGGGAAGACCTCGCATTGTAATCCAATGACATTGCCAACGTGGGGGTGGGGGCGCTGGCCTCCGCGCGCTCTCCGAGTTTTGGCTGCCCGCCCAGCTGGGAATAACTCTCTTCGCATAATTCGCGTGTTTACCAGGCATGAAAATTCTTGCTTTCGGCTCCCCCCCCCCCCACCGCCCCGTAAGCCCCCTCCTCTGCCCCCTCCCCACCACCTCCGCCCCTCGCGAGTGAAACTCTGTCTAAAAAAATATTGGCCCGGGGCACAGAAAGTTTTGCATAAATTCATAAGTGATGAATGGCTGATTTTAACGTTATTTGGGTATTTGTCAGAACTTAACAAATATACATGGGGACGGCGGTTCATAAACTTAAACATCTCAATATCCCCTTTCTTCTGGAAATAAATTACGTTTGTTTGCCCGGCTTGGAGTCTTAAGGTAGCCGACATTAGGAATATTTTAAAAGCCATCATCCATCGAGCATGTCTCCCAGGCGCCAGGAAGATTAAATGAAAGAATCATAAGATGGAGGTCTTTAACTTTTAATCCTTTTACAATGAAGCCTCAGATAGTCGCGGGGGCAGGGTGCCCTCTCTGGGGGGAATAATGCCGTTATTCCTCGGCTCTCAGTTAATGAATACCCTAACGTCTGTCCCACGGCTGACGGAGGCAGCGCCGGGGAGGGGGCTCCGGCTCCCGGGCCAGGCTATTGAAATGAGGAGCCACCGAGGCTGCGTCGGGAGGGAAGAAAGCGCCCGGCTGGAGGGACAGGGCGGGCGGGGCCGGGGGCATTGAGACTGCGCTGGGGACCCGGCGCAGGTTTGAAATAATTAGCATAGATTCGCCGGGACTCCGAACCCCGGGGTGGGGGTGGGGGGGGAGGGATGCCGGGAGGGAGGCGCGGGGAGGTGGCAGGGGGGTGGGGAGGGAGCAAAGGAGAGCGACTTTGGAGTCCAAGATAAATAAAGGGAGCGCTGAGCAGTGTCAGGAAGCCGGCCCACGTGGAGCTGCGCGGATGGGCGCCACCGCGGACTGAGGCGGAGGGACGCACGCGAGTCGAGCGCCAGCCCCAAGAAGTTGGCTTTTTAAGGGGTGGGTGAGGGTGATATTGTGCACGTCCCTTAAGGGGTAACACGTCTTCTGCCCCTCTCTTAACCCAAAAGCTCAAAGATCCCGATTCTGAGAACTCCTCCCTCCCCACCCCCAAACGGAGTAAGTGTCCGGGGGGGGGGGCGCACCCCGTTCCAAACTGCAGATCCCTGTGGTGGCGTTTTTCACCCAAATTCAGACCCCTCCGAAATCCTGACCCTCAGAGTCCTCCTTAGGTCCTGGGGCACGGGGGTGGGGGGAGGAGGCGAGTGTCAAATCACCCAGTTGTCCCCAGCAATTCCAGCTGAGGGCCTGGGATTTGGGGGGCTCAGACCTGCAAGATCCCGGAGCCTGAGTGTTGATTCCAAAGGACTGGATCACTTCAGCGTGCATCACCGCAGCTTCTGGGCGTGCAAAGGGTTAACATGGGCTGGTTATTGATGGGGGGAGGCCGGTGCAAGGCGGGAGGGGTGGCGGGATCTGGGTGGGCGCGCTCTGATCTCTCCCCCCCCATTCCTCGGGGGTCAAGTTTCAGCGGCACTCCGCCCCCAGGGTAGGTGTGAAAGACACGTGTCCCCATTGTGAAGGGCCTGTCAGGCAGGACAAAGCGGCCGCCCACCCTCCCCCCCACGCCCCCCCGCCCCTCGGCCCAGCCTGGGGTCAGCTCCAGGGGGCCGGCTGGGTGTCGAGGTCAGGACGGGCCCGAGCTTCGGTGACATAGCGAGAAAAAGCTGGGAGACTGGGCGGAGGCCACGTGATGCTCCAGTGAGGGGTTTGAGAATAACCCGCCCCCCCCATGAAAAACTGAGCGGTCACCTCCAACACACCAGAAGAGAGGATGAGCCCCTTCTCCCAACAGGCATCGTAAGCACAGCGGCACCCCTACCCGCCCCCTTCAGCCCGCACACCCCCCATCAATCACCAACACAGAGAATCGCAGTGTCGAGCGCAGTCGATTTTAGTGGTTTTCTTTAATCCTGCTCTGCACTTCTTTCTCATTTACTACACGGGATATTATAAAGAATAAATAGCAGATACTCTTAATTTACAATGATTAGTCATTCCATTTGTTCTCTATATTTACAATAACTGTAAAATAACATTGAACTCTATAGCTTCTTCGAGGTCCAAGGAAAACCAAAACACTTTCCGAAGAATGGAAAATAGCTTTTTAAAAGTCCTTCTACAAAAGTTCTCCCCTCTCTTTGTACTTTAAGAAAAAATAACTTTTCCCCCCTGCTTCGCCATGCGAAGGGCACTGGAATATAAATAGCAGGTTAACATTATTAGCGACAACCAGAATAAGTCTCTCTTTGCTCTGTTCTTTTTTTTCTTTTGCTATTTTTTTTTAAAAATACAGTAGAAGCCGGTAACTTTTAACGTATAATACTGACCTTTTAATAAGTAAATTAAAACTGGGACCGTATATACACACACATATACATTCCTACACAGTTAAACAGTGCATTACATGAACCAGAAAGCTAGGTCTCTGTAGCCAGAAAAAAAAAAAAAAGTTCATTGAATCCCCTCGCGAGAGGGTGGTGGAACTGGTTGGAGACGGTGCGGGGGGGGGGAGGGCGTCGGTGGGGTTCCATCAATTGTCCGGGTGCGGGAAGGGGACCCCGAGTTCTAGCATGAGCACTTGCACTCGGAAATGATGGGGTACTGGATGGGAATCCAGCCGCAGCGCTGGCCCCCGCGCCGCTGACAGCGCCACCGCAGCACCGTGAGGTGCACGGATTTGGACGGCTTGCACACCATGCCCTCGGGCACGGAGCACGAGCGCTTACTGAAGCAGCTGCCCACCTTCACGTAGCGCGGCCAAAAGCGGCTGCCCAGGTCGTTCCACGCGTACAACACCGGGCAGAAGGTCTGCGACCACAGCCACATCTGTAACTTCCTCCGCAGCTTCTTGCTCAGGCGCTGCTTCTTGCCCGGGGCCAAGCCCTCGGAGAACTCCAGCCCTTTGATCTCGCTCGGCATGGCCCCCGACGGCCGCTGCCGCAGCAGCTGGTCCAGCTCGGCCAGGTCCTCGGCGCCCCCGGCCGCCCCCCCGCCCCCGCCGGGCCGGTCCTCGGGGGGCGAGGTGGCCATGAAGCCCGGGTCGTAGTGGCCCCCGAGCAGCGAGCGCAACAGCGTCTCGTTCAGATCCTTCTCTTTGGGGTCAAAGATAGGGTCCGGGTGTTCGATGAGGTCCACCAGGGGCAGGTTGTCGCTGGGAGCCGGGCGGATGTGAAGATAGTGCTGGCCTCCGGCCGGTGCCGCCCGCAGCCCCAGGACCACCACCAGGGCGTAGAGGGTGACCCCCAGGCTGGGGCAGCGCTCCATGCCTCCGGCGCGCGCCCGGGGCTGCTGCTTCGTCCCGCGTCCCCGGAGGAGAGCACGCCGAGCCCGCGGCGCCGCCGCGCTCCCCCGTCTCTCCGGAGGCGGCTCACCCGAGGCTGGGCAGGCGCAGGGCCGGCAGCATGAGTCGCCGGGAGAGCCCTTCGCGCAGCGCCGGCTCCCACCGGGGCGGAAAGAAGGCACACAAGTTGGCCGCAACTCCTCTCCCGGGTCTATTCGGGCAGGCGGCCGCGGCGGGGCATCCGAAATTACTCCAGGGCGACGGCGGGCGCAGGGGGCGCCGGCTCCTCGCTGCCTTCCCGGGCCGGCGGCGGTGCAGGGCGCGTGGACGAGCCGCTCTCCCCTCCTCCTCCTCTCGCTGCTCGTCGTCCTGCCGCTCTGTGCAGCGCCGCTGGCCCAGCGGGTCCTAGGGGCACTTCCCTCCGCCTGCTCCGGGCTCCGCGGCCGGCTCTGCCCGGCGGACTCCAGCGGCGGCGGCGGCGGCGGCGTCCGCGCACGTTGGCACCGGTTTGTCTGTCTCGCAGGGTCCAAGCCTTTAAATTTCCTGCACTTTCAGCTCCATCACCATGGAAACCACTGACTCTCTCGGCGTTGCCCCCTCCCCCTTCTTCCCCCCAAACAACAACCCCACCCCCCACTTCTCCACCCCCGAGGAGCTGGAGCGGCACAGGCTCCGGGGGGAAGCCGCCTGCACTCGCCGCGGCGGCGGCTTCGGCAGCGCCCAGGGCTGTGCCCCGCCGGACCCAGATGCCCCGGGAAGCCGACAGTCCGGCTGCCCGCCGGAGCTCACAGGCGGCTGCGGCGGCGGCGGCGGCGGCGGCGGCGGCGGCAGCGGCGGTGGCGGCGGCGGTGGCGCTTGGCAGGTCTCCGCGCAATTTTCTCTCTCCCCCACCACCCACCCCCCTTCTCCTCCTCCTGCAAAATGCACCGCCCCCCTCCTTTCTCCTGGAGCAATGCAACTGGGGCTCTAGGCGCCCCGCCAGGGCCAGTCCTGGGGAAAGCTCGCGGCGGCGCTGGAGCCGGGCTGGAGGGTGCAGGGCCGGTTTTGGGGGGTGCTCGAGGTGGGGCTGTGAGGGTTCTCACTAGCTGGGTGCTTTGCACGGGGAGGGGAGCAGCGGGGAGGTGCTGGGGGCTCGTTTCTCCGTGCAGTCCCGCGCAAGGAATTTCTCCATGTGCATGGAGATTTTTCCCCCCGGGCGCGTCTCGCCTTCCTCTCTCCCAAGCTTGGTCTAAGTCCCCTCCCCCAGCACACACACACACACACACACACACACACACACACACACACACACACACCACACACACACACACACACACACCACACACACACACACACACACACACACACACAGCAGGAGGAGTCCGAGAGCCGCAGCGTTGCGCAGCGTGATGTAATTCCTAGGAAGCACTCCTGCACGTCTGTTACTCGGGCCCACGAGGGGGGTCCGCTCCTCACCCTCCTCCTCCTCCTTGGCCGGGTCCTGCACCCTGAGTGGCCGAGCTGCAGGGGCGCGTCCGGCTCGCCTGCGGCTCCCCTAGCCTGCCGGGTTCCGCGCGGCTGCTGCTCGGCTCCCTGGGGGCGGCGCGCCCTCTGCTGGCGCCCAGCAAGTCCTGCACCCGGCGCTGGCGGGGGCGGCCCTGCGAGGTGGGTTCCTCTGCTGTCCACCCTGCCCCGCTCAGCTTCTGCTTCTGTGTCCGTGTCATTGTGTGTGCGTGCGTGTGTGCGTGTGTTTGCGCGCGCGCGCGCTGCTGGGTCTGTTCTGATTTCATCTGTTCTCTCCAAGCTCTCCAGGCCCTCAGTGTAAACTTCCTGAGATTCCTCCGGAAGCCCCCAAATGTCATCTATACTGCACCTCCTGCTTCCGCTAAGTCGGCCTCACTGGACAGGAGTGGAGACCTAAAAAAGAAAGGTGAACTGGCGGTAGGGGGCCTGAGTCCTGGTTGGGGTCTGCCCTCATACGCTCAGCCCGGACAAGTCACTTTTGTGGCACCATATTCTTCACTTTCTGGTTAGTGACACAGCTGCATTCCTCCTCCAGCCCTACCTTTCTATGATTCTAAATAAACCTGCATGATGCTTTCTCTTCCTAAAGCAGTGTGATGCGAGACGGATGCTGAAATGACACTTCTAGTTAATTTTCCCTTGGATGAATAACTGAATCTAAGCTTTTTTTTCTTTTTAGATTTTTTTATTTATTTGACAGAGAGACACAGCGAGAGAGGGAACACAAGCAGGGGGAGTGGGAGAGGGAGAAGCAGGCTTCTTGCCAAGCAGGGAGCCCCAGGCAGGGCTCGATCCCAGGACCCTGGGATCATGACCTGAGCGGAAGGCAGACGCTTAATGACTGAACCACCCAGGCGCCCCTGAATCTAAGCTTTAAAACTCAAACTTGGTTTCCTTTGTGGTGGATGTGATTGGAGTCTGGAAAAAGCTGGAGAAGAAGGAGTTGGAGTAGATGACTCAAGTATTCACCAGCATTCCATGGAGTGGAGTTAGGAGGTCTCATTGTGACAGCCCAAATCACTCTACTTTCCCCAAAGGTCTGCTTTTCCTTTCAACCTGTGTCGTCTGTGCCCCGCCACCCCCCCCCCCCGCCCCATGAATTTATCATCTGTCTAAGGAAGAAAACACACTTTGTTTCACAGAACAGTCTTTCTGCAAAACTTTAGCAGTTGGGAGGGATGGCCAGTTTCAGCTGAAAACATTTCCTTAAACGTTCTTAAACCTTTGAGCCAGCAAACACACACACACACACACACACACACACACACACACACACACAATGACACATGAACTGGAGATAAGAACAACCCATTGGCTGTTTGAATTGATTTGATTGGGAAATGATAGTACGATTAGAAGCTAGTGCTTAGGAGGCTCTTATAGCATACCCCTTTCTTTCTGGTGTGCAATATGGGTGCTTGGCGTTGGTTTGTTTTCTTAGGAAGATGGAATGGTCGCCAGAGTGATTTTGTCACTGCTGTGAATTTTAACTGGTTAAATAATTTTTCAGTGAAGAGTTCAAAAGCTAAGTTCTGGTTCAGTCTCCCTGAAGTGGTAGGTTCCAATTTAGGGACGTTTTATCGTGCTATTTTCTGTTTCATCCATCTCCTCTGCTCAGATCACCTATTTTTGTTTGAAAACCAACCCATTTCCTTCAGTCCTTTATTTAGGTTGGGTTTGACTGAACAGCAAAAAAGTTCCCTCAGGAATGAAAAACAAACCATGTTAGACAATAGGTTGGATGACCTGGTTATAGAGTATCCACTGGGTAAAGACTACAGGGAGAAACACAAAAGAGAGAAACTCACGGTCGATGGCCACCCTCCTAGACTTTTGCAGTCCAGTTAAGCGGGGTAGGACAAGCATATGAAGAAAACATTCAAAAAGTGTGGGAAAAAAAAATCTTTAAATTCCCATAAGACTGTAAGCCAGCGTTTCACAACTTTTAAAACCCAAACCCACTTTCGATAAATATTACAATTCCATGTCATCCTTTGTTGCTTGAAATTTTGTAATATGACGACCAAAAAAAAAAAAAAAGCCAAAAGAATTGGAATACAAACTGTAGTGTTTTCAAACTACATTTAGCCTCTTTCACTGTGGGGTTCCGAAATGCCCCACTTTGGGGGCTTGCAGTCCCACGCTCTCTGCTGCACTGGGGTAACCCATGCAGTTACATACGGAGTGAATCTGGGGGATGTTGTTTTCAAAGACTAAGCCGTACTTAGAACTTTAATGGTAGAGCTGAGCTTTCTCTGGGCTTGATGAGGAAAAGGGATAAATATATCTGAGTAGTGAGAGGAGGAGATTTGAGACATAGAATTTGAATTTGCATGATTCAGGGACAGACAGGGGACCTGGGGTGTGGGGAGTGGAGGAGGAAATGGCATAAACCAGGAAACTCAACGCAAAGACAACCTGTAGACCAGGTGGGTCTCAGGTTGGAATGCTGGCCCTGCCTTTCACCGGCTGTGTTACCTTCTTAGCATAGGCATCTGACCTCCAAACTTCCATGCCCTCATCTGGGGATGACATGCACCTCTCAGACTTGTACTATGTAGAGGAGGTAGAGAATGTCTAGCTTAGCCCAGCACTTGGGGCAGAGTGTATAGTGGACAATATTCTTTTTCAGCAAATGCTAGCTCATCAGGGCATCGCACTGCCCTCAACTGACCAGCCATCTCAGGTTTGGGCCACAGAGGCTGGAAGCTACTGGGGATGCTGTGGAAATAATTCCAGCACCTTTGGGCCTGCTTTCTGTCCACTTAACGCGTGCAACTAGCTGTTTTGAGTGACTGCTGGCCTTCACGAGTTTGGGGGTAGGGCAGAGACTGGAAATTCTTGGGGGACTCCACAGCCAACCCATCTCAATGCTTTTGAGGCTCTATTGAAAAAGGAGCTTGACAAGCTGGACAAAGAGGGCTGTATTTCTTCAAAAGGAAGCTGTGGGGAGGGAGATGGACCTGTAGGGAGACGAATGGCTATATGCTCAGCTTTCTGATCAGGCCCTAGCCCTGGGAGGTGTTTGGACTTTTGTAGGGATTGGCTAGGGACTCAGGCAGCCACATAGGAAGAGTCTAGTGAATTAGGAGCGTAGGTCCATTTTTGGCTATTTGCATCCCATGATGTCTGTGGCTGCAAAACGCTCTGGGCAAGGAAAACCCAATCGCTCCTCTGAACACTCCAAGTGCTTCAGCATCTCCAGGTCAGGGCAAGAGGACCCCAAGGGTGCTTTTATGCATCTTTCTTATTTCCAGCTGATTCTAAGTACAGTCCTAAGAACAATTCAACAGTCTTCTTGGTTCTTTGGCCCTGAAAACACAGACCTGAGGCAGCTTTGGGTGATCTGCGAAAGACATGGGGCTTGAGGTCAAAAAACCTGCAACCGACCAGTTTTGTGACCTTGGGCAAGTCACTTTACCTCTCTGGGGCTCCTTGACACCGAGAGGTTGGGGGACCATGAAGTATCATAAAGATGACAGGAGAGCGGCCAGTTTTTAGGCCTGGCATCATCCCAGGCATATGAAAATCATCACCTTCTGATTCTTGTCTCATGGGTCCCATAAATGTCAAATTTGATGGGCTTTTTTTAGTGAGACCCAAAATGGCATTTTTGGACTTGACCCAACTTTGCAAAGTGAGGAAAAAAATCAGCCACAAGGCTTGTCACTTTCCTCTCCTGACTGCTGGAAGAATGTGAGCTCCCAAAGCCAGGGTGGTGGACTCCCCATGCCTCCGAGGGGCTAGGGGAGCCCCAGCCAGTTCGCGACTCACAGCCAGGATGGGGCCCCTTCCGCTTCACACGATATTCTAATTTTTGGCATGTCCAATTGGTGATGGGATTCTAACAGTGAAGTTCTAACTGGCACAGCATGTGGAGGGGGGAGGGGGGGAATGGAGAAGAGAAAGAGAAAGGAAGGGACATAACTCCATGTCGTGGGCTGGGAAAATGGGTAAATAAACGTGAAATGAATTTCCGGAAATAGAGACAAAGCTACAGACCAAAGGAGGAAAGGCGCTTGGCTAGCTTGTTCCAGTGGACGGCCCCTTCCCTTCCCAGGTCTGGCTCCCCAGGCGCCTGCGGGCCCCCTCCCCAGCCGGCTCCACGCTGGGGAAGGGGAGACGACTCTGGAGCCCAGTGGCTCATTCATCTCCTGATAAACTGTTTATCTGAGTTTTAACGAGGGCGCCTCTCTTCCAGCCATGGAGACAGAAGCCTCCTCATGTTTAGCCTGCCCTGATGTGGGGGGCCTGGGGGTAGGGGGGCGGCGACGCAGGCAGGCTGATCTTCAGCCCTTTCCTCGAGGCCCACACTGCCTCTGCGCTTGGCCCTCAGCTCTCCTGCTTCCTGCTGCCTTTCCTCGGCTGGAGGCTGGCGCTAGGGTGGCCTGGAGGTTTTCTTCTGGAAAGGAAAGTTTTCTGCAGTCCCTCTCTCTCCAGCCAACTGTCTTAAACATCGACGCGTGCACACACACACACACACACACACACACACACACACACTCTCTCTCTCTCTCTCTCTCTCTCTCTCTCTCTCTCAATAAATTTAAACAAAACTTGGTTCTGACTTGTGGGCTCGACCATGTGTGACCCAGTATCTCAAAAGGAAGATGAACAGAATGCCACAGCTACAGTATTGTTAGCGTGGGAAAGGATTCTCCAAAATGAGGGAGGGGCTGTTCCCTGAAAAGACAACTATCACCAAGTTACTAGAAATTTAAACTCTACACACTTGGGGACCTGTTCCCACTGCCCACCACTCACCCTGATGGCTGCACACTTGTGCAGATACTGAGGCACTTGTTGAGAGGCATACCTCCCTGCCCTTCCGCACCCCCGACAACACATTGAGGAATGGTAAAGGCAAGCACAACCAGGATGCACACCCGCCCCTCCTTCCACGTAGGTACACCATCCACGCACCCTCCCGCCGCTCCCTTTGCCACGTGGGTGGTAAGGTGGTAAATGTTTCTGGAGACAGTCCTCCTTAGCCACCTGCCACGAGGACTTCACACACAGCCCCCTCCTTCCCCCAAACACACAAGCACGCATTGCAGCCTAGGCTCACATTTCCCCATCACCCTGCTGCCTCAGATAGGTATTTATTGAGATAATATAGTCTAGTCTGCCTTATCCCCTCAAAGACTCCAGATAACAAGGAGACAGGAGCTCAGTGGAGTAGAAAATAAAGTGAAAAACCTTACCCCATCTCAGGTGGGTGGGGTGACTCACAGGTTCTAGCTACTGAATCCACCTAATGCAACATTACCACATCTCTGACATTTTTTCCTAGCCCCTAACTCTGTCTCCTCGTCCTCCAACTATGGGGCAGCCTGGGAAAGGACTCACTGCGACCAACTCCTGTCACCCATCATATTCACCATCCATCTATTCACTGACTATGTATGCTGATTCCAGACACTCTGTTTGCCAAGGAATACATGGAGCCCCTTCTCTTGAGGAGCCCAATGACTACTGGGGAAAAGAGGGAAAACAAACCAAGGATTACAGTTTAGGATGTCAATTGCCATGACGAAGCGTAGAATGTTGGGGTAGGGTGGGGGGGATCCGAAAAGGCTTCCCAGGAAATTTGATGCGTCCAATAGGAAGTCATAGGCTAGAGGGTTGAGGCAGGGGGCACTGGCTACAACACATTTTGGGCAATGGAAGGAGCAGACAACATAATCTGAATCCTGTAGACAAATTGGCAGTGCTGTGTTAGGGCTTGAGCTCTAGAGGCTGGAAGACCAGGGGGCCCTTGGGTGGTGGGCCCCTGAGGGTCTTAAGCACTTTGAAATCTTTTTTTTTTTTTTTAATTTTTTTATTGTTATGTTAATCACCATATATTACATCATTAGTTTTTGGTGCAGTGTTCCATGATTCATTGTTTGTTCATAACACCCAGTGCTCCATGCAGAACGTGCCCTCCTCAATGCCCATCACCAGGCTAACCCATCCCCCTACCCCCCTCCCCTCTAGAACCCTCAGTTTGTTTTTCAGAGTCCATCATCTCTCATGGTTCGTCTCCCCCTCTGACATACTCCCCTTTTCTTCCTCTCCTGTTATCTTCTTCTTTTTCTTTTTTCTCAAAATATGTTGCATTATTTGTTTCAGAAGTACAGATCTGTGATTCAACAGTCTTGCACAATTCACAGCGCTCACCGTAGCACATACCCTCCCCAATATCTATCACCCAACCACCCCATCCCTCCCACCCCCAACCACTCCAGTAACACTCAGTTTCTTTCCTGAGATTAAGAATTCCTCATATCAGTGAGGTCATGTGATACATGTCTTTCTCTGATTGACTTATTTCACTCAGCATAACACCCTCCAGTTCCATCCACATCGTTGCAAATGGCAAGATCTCATTCCTTTTGATGGCTGCATAATATTCCATTGAAGCACTTTGAAATCTAATTCAAACTTAAACCTAGGTTTAGAAATCCTCAAAAGAAACCTGGGGAACCATATTAATATGCTGATTATAGGTCCTCAATATTTTAAGACAGCCCCTATTAAAAACAAAACAACAAAACAAAACTTGATTCTGACTGAAATCTAGGCTGTTCAGCCCTCGAAACTTTGCTTTTGATCTCTGCAGGGATTATGTGCATGGCAAAATTCCTAAAAATATGATTATAAATTGTTACTTGTAACAATTAGCCCTAAAGAATAAGGTAAGTGGGTGGGGTGAAGAGGGGAGAGAAAATCACTTTTTACTTTACATTATCTTTAAGTAAATCTTAAAAGAAGAGTAGAGCACTCATTATTTTCGTATTTAAGGAAAAATCAACAAAAGATTAAAACCTGTGCATTTAGAGGAAATAACTTGCCCCCAAGTAACTATTAGGCTGGAGATGGTGTTGAAAGTTCTTCATGTTGAGGAGAGTTTTGAAGCCAGCACATGGTTTGCAGGGTGGGGCCAACCTGTATTCTTAGCCCATCTTTGTTTCAGGTTTGTTAACCAGTTCAGCGCTCTTGTAGGATTGCAAGGTGAGGGAGAAGCCCACTTGAGGAGGTTTCGTGTGTAGGGGAGTGTGTTGGGTGCATGCCTAGAAATATGTGACAAACACGGGTTCATGACACTTTAATTTCCCGTCTTAGGCATCCACAGAGAAACCAGACTGCTTTCAAAATAAAGTGATACCCACGTCAAAACCCACCACTGGGCTGAGAAAGAAAACAAAACCTAAAATGCGTCAAAAACCAATCTCATGCTGGATCAAAACTCTGCAGTCTGGAATGAGTTTGGGGTGGGGGCTGGGGACCGGAAGTCAGCCACCTGAGTTGAGGGTTTGGAGGATGGGGTCGCCAAAGAAGTGCATGAGCGGCTTTCTGTTCCAGTTGCCAGACTTAGAAACAAGAAGACGAGTTTAACGTGGGCTGGGAATTCACCACCTGCCCTGCAAGAATTACCTTATCTACATCACCCAGGAGCTTCTGGTTGAAGGGATAATTATCTCCCCATTTTATAGATATGGAAATTGGGTCCAGAGAGGGGAGGAAACTTCCCAGGGCCACATTCTTTGACTTAAGGATCATCTAAGAAGGCGGAGAGAGGCATTTTAGGTGAGAAGTGTGGACACAGGGGACTTCCTAAAGGGACTGATCTTTGTTGGCCTATTACTGTTCTCTTGATCTGAATCCATATTTGACTTACCTCAGAGGTCATGGGCACCAGCAGGCTAGGGAGATTTACTTTGGGCAGTGACTTTTGGCAACCTGGTCAAGTCTGGGCAAGGGCTCATTTCATTTTCCCCTCCTCCACCCTGCCCATGGTCCCACCCTCCATAATGGAGCATGACTGTAGTAAAACGAGGCTTTTGATCAAGCTTCTCCACATCACTTTCAAGACAAATAATGTCTCAGAAACCCCCAACTGCTTTTATTTTTCTTATATCTAAGGTTTCACCTTAGTGTCTTTACCCAGCTTCATTTAAAAAATGTCTTCAATTGAGGGAGAAAAAAAAATCACGGCATTTCGTTATTGTAATTCACAAAACATACCTTCAGAAAATGAAAGCAGCTTCAAAGTTAGATAAACAAGCACCTTAAATTTCTAGAAGGCATTCCTTACCGTCCCTCTAACCCATCAGGCATTCCCCCACCCCGCCCCTGTCCAACCACAACAATTTTCCAGTCTTTTCTTTTGCATAGTAAATTAAATTCATAAGGAAATGTATTAGTTGAAATACAAATAAAAGTAAATATAACAGCGATTAGTTCTTCACCAGCATGGGTGGTGGGTATAATCGTGTTTCACCACAGGATTTTTCTAGGGTCTGGTTTATTATTTGTAGGATTTTTAGAAAAAATTAGTCTATGTTCTTTATATACATACATACATATATATATATGTACATATAAATTTTAAAAAGTTTCTTTTTTTCCACCCATGGTAGAGAAAGAGATTGGATAAGGTGAGGCACAAGAGGCCCCTTGGTCCCCTCCCCACGCACCGAATCCAGTGCTCTACAATTTCAGACAAGTGTTTCTTTCCTCACGC
The DNA here is from genome assembly GCF_009762305.2 of Zalophus californianus. Classification (NCBI taxonomy): domain Eukaryota; kingdom Metazoa; phylum Chordata; class Mammalia; order Carnivora; family Otariidae; genus Zalophus; species Zalophus californianus. The sequence goes on from NC_045610.1 coordinate 29,640,005, forward strand.
AAAGGCTTAACCATGTTAACTAGTTAATGTAAAGCTTGATTAAACTCGCAAAGATAATCCTTAAAATGCTAGGAGAAGGGCCCCTGAAGTGCCTGGAGGTGGCAGGGAGGGGGTGGGCCGGTAATGAGGCAAGGTTGTGGTTCCAAACTCATTTTCACTTTGCATTGTTTCAAAAGTGAATGATTGCAGTGGTTCAGCAAAATACATTGAGAAAAATGCAAAGCTGCCTCCCTCGCCTCCTCTAGGATTTGAGTCACCACAGATGAGCCTTTAAATGTAATAAGAGGGATCGTAATTATCATGCCATGGGGGTAAGAAAATCCTGGCAGATCACATTTTACAGAACTCTGCTTTTCTTTCAAGGCTCTAGCTCTGGAGGATAGGCAGCCACATTTGAGACTAAATGTTTATGGCTTAGGCCTCTTCAAGGCATGCGTGGTGACTTCCGAGGTAGTCTTATTATCGGTGGGTGATTTCAATATGCTTCTAAATATTTTGACAGCCAGGCAAGCCTTGTGGCACTTGTCCTCTCTTAAGGACTACGGGGTTGTCACTGGTTGTGGGGCGGGGGTTTGGTGTGGTCTCTGACTTGTCCCTGATTGCCGTTCTTCTTCATCCCACGGCTATTGGGGTCCTACGTGAAGCCCTCATCTCTCACCAAAGGGAACTAAATTGGCCACTGAGAAACAGGGCTTGCAGGTAGTACTGGCCTGCCCAAGGCAAGAGAGCTCCTGCTGACGTGCCCTGAAGCGTCCTCATTTCTCTCCAAAGCTTAGTACTCCTAAAGGAGAAACAGGCTAAAATACACATGTATATAGAAAGGGAATTATTCATAATTGGTTCAAAACCTGTACAGAGTCTCCTGGTCACTCTCAAGATGAAGTTGTGATATTGGATGCCTTTGCCAATGTGACTCCCACCTGCCTTTCCCCATCGCCTCTTTCCTCTCTTGGCTCTTCACCTTATATTTAGCTTGTCTGGAATTGCTTGGAGGTCTCTACATAGAGCCTGCTCTTCCCCCCTGTGGTGTGTTCGCTCTACTCTCTCTCTCCCTTTGGCAAAATCATTGGCAACTTTCTAAATTCTGCTTAAACATCACCTCTTCCATTCCGGATTCCGTCTGGGTGGAATTGCTCCCTCCTCTCAAATGCTACCGCCTTCTGGACCTTCCTCTGCCTGACGGATGCATTCTGGGCAGTTGTCTCTCTCGACCACTAGACAGCAAGCTCTCTACGGAATTGACCTCTACATTTCCAGTGTCTCGTTCTGTGCTTGTCTACAGTGTTGGCATCGCATACAGTGCCTAGTAGTGTACACAGTTAGGTGCCTAGTGAATGAAGGAATCCCCGAGCTTGTTTAATTGCCTTTGGGGACCGTCATGGATGCAGGTAGTGGGTGGAGGGAAACCATGGTGGTTAAAACTATGCCCATCTCTTAATTGATGCAGCAAATCCAGACAGCGATAGCTTATGATATTTGATCTTTTCTTAGAAATCAGATCCCTCAGAGGTATCTGGAAAATAAAAACACCCATTTGACCAAAAGAGATGCCTGGTTGTTGTACACCAGTCCGCCTCGGCAGCCTGAATCCTCACAAATTAGCAGCTCTCTACCTCGAGGTCCGCTGACTTTGGCAGCAGAAGCAAGCCAGGGCAAGAGGTGGGGGGTGGTGAAGAGTGGTTGGCTCTCTCCCAGGAAGCTGCAGCTTGGGTGGGGGTCGGGGAGTAGGCGAATGATCCGGGCTCATTGTGGGGAAGCACAGCTGCTGTGACACGTCAGACTAAACTCAGCCCCTGCCTGAGGAAAGGAAGATGGTGGAATCCCCACCCCCAACCCCGAGACCCCAGAATCCAGTCCTTGTTGGAATGATTTTTCTCTCCCTTCCACCCTCCGGCTCCCAGGACCTGCTGTCTTCTTGAAGAGGTGGATTCAGAAGCCATTTCCAAAAGGGCAGAAGAGCCCCAGTCTCTCTGAAGACCAGGCTCCCTTTGGTGGGCGATTCCTCTTTGTGTGATCAAAGAGCCTGGCACACCATTTGGCACACTCCACTCACTCAGGGTGATTGGCTCATGATCCAGTTCACTGGCAACACTGAGTAGGCACAATTCCGTAAACATCCTTAGGTGCTCTAAGCTGCCATTCCTTAGTCACAGTTGTCCAGATAACCGAGTCAAACGTACCCCTGGGTATTCTTTTCTCAGCCTGAATGACACAGCCCAGTGCAAGAGCTGCTCAGGGGCAGCGAAACATCACTCGGGTTCTGTCCACCTGGCACAAAGGGCAATGCTTTGAAGAAGAAATGGATTAAGGTATTGGATTACAGTTTCTGTAGCCAGGCTCAGGGCCTGAGCTGAATGTCCTCCCCCAAGTAGGGTGACTTGGCAGAACACTCTAGGCCTCCCTCCCTCCTTCCTTCCTTTCCTCGGGTCTCCGCTGCCCTCCAGCCAGAGGCAGGGTCTAAGGGGGACCCTCCCTCCCCATGACTTCAATAAACGTTTTAGCAAAGAGTACATGGAGTCACATTTCTTTCTCACACTTCCGTACATGTTCTATCCTACCCCGTGGCAGTGTGAAGGTGGGGGCAAGAAGAGCCAGTGGGTACTACGACTGAGTACCCTCTATACAAGTACTGAGTGCAAGATAAGGACAGCTGGGTGCAGGCAACAGCTCCACAAGAAAATTGATGTTAACCTCTTTCTTCTCGGCCTCCTCCTTCTGACAAATCACCTCCTCCTTCTGACCAATGATTTCTTGCTCTGTGTCTGGTACAGGGCATTATAGTTATCCCATTTAGCCTTCAAAGCCTCTCAGTTTATAAGCAAGGACACTAAAACCCAGGAAGATCAGGTGGCTTGACCAAGATCACTCCAAATAGACAGTGGCATATAGCTAGGGTTTAACTCTCTGCCTAATCCCAAAGCTTCTGGTCTATTCTTTATGGCCTCTTTCTCTTTCATCTGGGACTCTTCTTCTGGTGTTCCTTATATGACTAACAAGTAGGGAAGGTGGTGGTGGGAGTGGGGAGAGATACAAGGTGACCCACAAAATGTATAAATTATCAATGGATGCAAATATACTTGGTAAAGCTTATACTGAATGGGAATTATACACGCCAGGTGGGGGACAGTGGTTACCTCTGGAGAAAAGAGAGGGTAAAATACTTGGTGAATATTTATGTGTCTTTAGCACATTTCTTTTTTAGTATTTTTATTTATTTTTTTAAATTCCAGTATAATTAATATATAATGTTATATCATTTCAGGTGTACAATATAATGGATTTGGGGCGCCTGGGTGGCTCAGTCGTTAAGCGTCTGCCTTCGGCTCAGGTCATGGTCCCAGGGTCCTGGGATCGAGCCCCGCATCAGGCTCCCTGCTCGGTGGAGAGTCTGCTTCTCCCTCTCCCACTCCCCCTGCTTGTGTTCCCTCTCTCGCTGTCTCTCTCTCTCTGTTGAATAAATAAATAAAATCTTTAAAACAACAACAAACAAACAAAAACAATATAATGGATTCAACAACTGTATACATTACTCAGTGCTCATCATGATACGTATACTCTTAACCCCCTTCACTTACTTTACCCACCCTCTTTGCCCCCCTCCCCTCTGGCAATCATCGGTTTGTTCTCTGTATTTAAGAGTCTGTTTTCTTGTTTGTCTCTCTTTTCTTTTCTTTTCTCTCTTTTTTTTAAAGAGAGATCTATCAAAGCAAACATAAATAAAAAATTTTTTGTGTCCAACAGCACAGTGAGACACCACGTTGTATCCATGAGAATGGTTGTTATTAAAAAAAGTAGCAAGTGTTGATGAGGATGTGGAAAAATTGGAACCCCCCCTTGTGCACTGCTGGTGGGAAACAATGCAGCCACTGTAAAAACAAACAAACAAACAAACAAGGTGGTAAAAAATAAAATATAGATTGACCGTATGATCCAACAATTTCCCTAAGGTTTATACCTTAAAGAACTGAAAGCAGGGACTTGAACAGATATTTGACCACTCACGTTCACAGCAGTGTTATTCACCATAGCCAAAGGTGGAAACAATTCAAGTGTTTGGCAGATGGGCAAGATGTGGTAGATACGGACAATGGAGTATTACTCTGCCTTAAGAAGGAAGGAAATCCTGACACGTGTGATAGCATGGATGAACCTTGAAGACGTGCTTAGTGAAATAAGCCACTCACAAAAGGATAAAGACTGTATGATTCCACTTCTATGAGGTACTCAGAGTAATCACATTCATAGAATCAGGAAGGTGCACGCTGGCTGCCAAGGGCTAGGGGCTGGGGAATGGGGAGTGTTTAACCCGTACAGAGTTTCAGTTTGGGAAGATGAGAAAGTTCTGGAGATGGGTGGTGGTGATGGTGGCACAACAATGGGAATGTACCTGATGCCACCGAATTGCACATTTATAATGGTTAAAATGGGGATTTTTTACATGATGTCTATTTTACCATAATAATAATAAAAAAAAATCTTTGGTGTCCAGCTTGGGAAGAGTAGAAGAGCTTTGTAAACAGTCTCCGCCGTGTGGAATCTTTCCTTAGCTTGGTCTCCATCAGGGGACATCGGACCCAGATTGAAGCGAGAAGACCTCCCCCCGGGGGGTGGGGGGGTGGGTACTGTGGGCAGGCCGCTTTCTTGACTCCGCTGGGCCAGGAGCTTGGTGCAAAGCACATTTCTCCGTTCTCTCTTCCATCCCTCTTCCGTCACTCAGCCAAGCACTGGACACTTGGAGGCTCAGAGGAAGTTCATCTGAAAATAAAAGCAGTCCTTCAGGGGTCCATATGGATTGAAATCCTCCCTTCCTGGTGGACTCTGAGGCCGAAGCTTGACTGCAGCCAGCCCCCTGAGTATAGTAACAGCCCTGTCAGCCAAGGCAAATCTGCCCGACCTCAAAATCCCAAATTAGCACCTGGCCCTTCGATAGGGCAACTTTGGTTTAAAGTTTAAGTGAAACCTTGACAGTCCTACGGCCCTGAGGGGAGGCCTGGGGCTGCTCTCATAGGATGCTCTTTCTTCACAAGAATGCGATGGTGTGTACAGTGTGGTGTCTTCAGTCAATTCCTACAACTGCAATTAGGGCCTTTCAACGGAGGTGTCAGCCACATTCAAAGGCGGACCGGTCTCACCCATGAAATTCATAATGGGATAAAAGTTCCATTCCGGGACTGACAACTTCAAATGGAATTTGGTGTAATCTTTTATTTATTTACAGGGTTGTGGGAGTGGGGGAGGGGGGTTATGAAAATCCCACCTCATTCTGCACTCCCCACCCCCACCCTCACGCCCCCTGAAGCTTCCAGGGATAAAAATGAGGGTTGGGATTACATTTGGAGGGAAGCAAGGCTATATTTAAATATGCTTTGGAAAGTGTGGCTCCGTGTCTGAGGCGGTCCAGAGCCACGGGCTTCATCCAGCCTGCCCTGGGACATTCCAAAGAATCATTTTGAGACCTTGTGCTAATTGGTTCCAATTTATCAGTTCCAATTTCTCACGTAGCAGGGCCGGGTCTGAATGCTCGATGCTCTCCGAGGGAACAACGCGCCGGATTCCCTCCAGGAGCCCAAGGAGCCTTCTTCCATACTTTGCCTGGTCTACACTGATGACCTCTGCTGTTTAATTAATTCTCGAATCCCCCTTCTTTTCAACCTGAGCTTCCCCGAGTCATTATTCCATTAGCTGCCTCTTGGTGGATATTTCAGTGACTTCAGTTCATCTTCTTTACACAAAAGCGGAGGCTTTTTGCGGTATTAAGTGAGCCCGGAGAGCCGGGGGCGGGGGTGGGGGGGGCGGATTTATTTGTAATTACAGTAGGCTTCTTGCTCCCATCGCGTTCTGCCCATTCACAGGCTCCGACCAGGGCTGGCGCCAAGGTCTCCAAGTTGCCCTGTGTTTATGTCATTGAGCCGAGGACAATATTTCAGTGTGGAGCCAAGCCACAGGGATCCACTCTATAAAACCCTCACTAAAAATAGACGCTCCAACCCCTGCCCAGCCCCCTCCCCGCCTCCGCGACTCCCCCACGCCTGCCCCCAGCGCTGGAAGCACCCATTTTCAATCCGCAGGGAGACAGGCGTGCCAAATCGGCCGATCGCAGCTCTGGGGGCCCGGGAGCTCCTTGCTTCCCCAGGAGTTGTAACGCAGAATAAAAGGCGTCAATTAGCAGCCTTTAGAGTTGACAGGGCAATTAAAGCTAAATTGCAAGACAGAGGGAGAGCTAGAAGAAGAAGGGAAGAAGAGAGAGAGATTGAGAGAGGGAGGGAGGGACAGAGAGAGGGAGACAGATTTCCAATATATTTTTGGTGACAGCTGCATTTTTGAGGAGGCTGAGCCTCTCAAACTACAGCTGGCTGTTTGGATATATTTTCACTTGGGAAGTGATATTTTCAGCGAACACTGATACTCCCAGTTTATTACACTTTTCATGTTAGATCTGAGCTGCTCGGGGAAAATTAAAACAAACACAGAGCAAAAAGATCTTGGATCTTGTCTTTACAAACGCTCCCAAGCGGCCTGAGTCCTGATGTGCCCATTTCCTTGCAGGGTAAGCTGGATGCAATATGAAATTGTGAGGGTAGATGCATGGGTGGGAAGGGCAAAGCTCTAAAGCAGGTTTGGGGGTTCCCAGAGCTTAGAGCTGGTGACTTGGTCATCACACTTCTGCACACTTTCTGTTGTCAGCTTGCTTTCCTAGCCTAGGACCCCAAAGTTATAAAACTTTTGGGAAATAGTCTTTTTTTTTTTTTTTTTTGGTCTATTCCCGAGTGACCTTCCTTCACAGTCAGGCTTTGGTTTGGGATTTGGGAGGGCCTCAGACTGCCTTATGCAGATGGAAATTCCTAACAAGGGCAGTATTGATTTTGATTCACTGTTGCAACACAGGAGTTCCGAGGAGTGGATTCAATGCATGAGGATGGGCACAAGAGAGGAATACAAGGTGATCAGAGGAGAAGTCAGTCTGGGGGAAGCACCTTCAGGCCTCCTGCCCTCCCCTGGCTCCTAGCCCAGGGAGGAAACAGTGACTACAGTTCCTGAGAGGATGCTCTCAAAGTCACCCTTGCCTTGCTGACCCTCAATTCAGTGTCCCCTCCTACAACCGGAATCCTTGCCTCTTTGTCCTCTCTCACTCATTAAGAAGAACTACCATTTCTACAACACCTCCCTGCTCCTGGCACCGGGTGGAGGGCTTCCCATGTGCCGAAGGCGAGGTAGGTGCTATTATTTTGCCTAGGTTATGTAAGAGGAATCGGAGGCTGAGACAGATTCACTGACTTGTTCAAGGTCACCCAGTGGGTAAGTGCGGAAGCTGGGGTTGGAACCAGATGGAAGTCTAAGGACTAAAGTCTAAAGTCTGAAGTCTTGCTGGTCTTAGGACACTGGTGATACTGTGAGGACAAAGTTCACTCAACAGGCTCAGAATCAACAGTTTTGAGCTGAAGGGATCTGAGAGCGACATTTAGTGGAGGGTGTCTCAAACGAGGGTGCAGGGCTCCTGGACTTCTGAGAACCTATTCTTGAGAGCAGAATGACATTTGTTCTAGCTCAAGCCCCACCATTTACAGCTCAGCAAGGTGAGGCACCAGAGAAGGTCACACAGTTATGGCAGATGAGGTCACAACCAAGATTGTATCTCTGCCCAGGACTATTTCTGCCAACAAGTAGAATTCCCTAGCACTGGATTTTTAGGTCTGCTAGTATAGCTTGACTGAAGCCCCTTAGGGCAAAGACTGATTCTAGGGGCTTTAATAGATATTTGATGACTGAATGGGTAAAAGCAATTTACCAGTGGTTACAGGTAGGTAAACATTTGCTATGTTAATTGCAGACCGATGTTACCTGCGCTCATGAGTGTCGGTATTGGATCACAGTTCAGTCGGCTAATCTCAATCGTTTAAATCAGATAAAATCGCCTTTCTGTGTATACCTGAGTTCTTCTCCATTCATTTCACATTTGGTAATTTTTTATAGAGTCCCTCATATGGGTCAGGCACCATTCCAGATTATAAACAAAACAGACTAATCCCCCACTCTCCTCCCCACTAACCTGCTTTGTGAGGTATCACTGTGCTATATTGCTATTTTGGTGAGGTTTGGACGGCGAGAGGCCCGGTTGAGTTTTTCCAACTTGGAGGCAATTATTGTGTCTAATGTTTTCGTTTGTTTGCTTGTTTTCTTATTTTCTTCTATTATGCCTAAATGAATTTTTTCACCTTAAAATTTTTTTTTAATTTAAAAACGACAAGATAACATCCTGTAAGAAAATAAAATAATGCAGAAGTATAAAAAGTAAAACCATGGAAGTCTCCCCCATCTGTTCCTCCAGTGGCCAGTGTGTTTTTTTTTAATAATTTTTTATTGTTATGTTAATCACCATACATTACATCATTAGTTTTTTTTTGATCCAGTTTCACCTTAAAAGGATTCTTTTTAAAAAATTTTTTTATTGTTATGTTAATCACCATACATCATTAGTTTTTGATGTAGTGTTCCATGATTCATTCTTTGTGCATAACACCCAGTGCTCCATGCAGAATGTGCCCTCTTTAATACCCATCACCAGGCTAACCCATCCCCCCACCCCCCTCCCCTCTAGAACCCTCAGTTGGTTTTTCAGAGTCCATCGTCTCTCATGGTTCGTCTCCCCCTCCGACTTACTCCCCTTCATTCTTCCCCTCCTGCTATCTTCTTCTTCTTTTTTTTTCTTAACATATATTGCATTATTTGTTTCAGAAGTACAGATCCGTGATTCATCAGTCTTGTACAATTCACAGCACTCACCATAGCACATACCCTCCCCAATGTCCATCACCCAGCCACCCCATCCCTCCCACCCCCGACCACTCCAGCAACCCTCAGTTTGTTTCCTGAGATTAAGAATTCCTCATACCAGTGAGGTCATATGATACATGTCTTTCTCTGATTGACTTATTTCACTCAGCATAACACCCTCCAGTTCCATCCACGTCGTTGCAAATGGCAAGATCTCATTCCTTTTGATGGCTGCATAATAGTCCATTGTGTATATATACCACCTCTTCTTTAGCCATTCATCTGTCGATGGACATCTTGGCTCTTTCCACAGTTGGGCTATTGTGGACACTGGTGCTATAAACATTGGGGTGCACGTACCCCTTCAGATCCCTACATTTGTATCTTTGGGGTAAATATCCAGTAGTGCAATTGCTGGATCGTAGGGTAGCTCTATTTTCAACTGTTTGAGGAACCTCCATACTGTTTTCCAGAGGGGTTGCACCAGCTTGCGTTCCCACCAACAGTGTAGGAGGGTTCCCCTTTCTCCGCATCCCCGCCAACATCTGTCATTTCCTGACTTGTTAATTTTAGCCATTCTGACAGGTGTGAGGTGGTATCTCATTGAGGTTTTGATTTGGATTTCCCTGATGCCGAGCGATGTTGAGCACTTTTTCATGTGTCTGTTGGCCATTTGGATGTCTTCTTTGGAAAAATGTCTGTTCATGTCTTCTGCCCATTTCTTGATTGGATTATTTGTTCTTTGCATGTTGAGTTTGATAAGTTCTTTATAGATTTTGGATACTAGCCCTTTATCTGATATGGCATTTGCAAATATTTTCTCCCATTCTGTCAGTTGTCTTTTGGTTTTGTGGACTGTTTCTTTTGCTGTGCAAAGCTTTTTATCTTTTTTTTATTTTTTTAAATAAATTTTATTGTTATGTTAATCACCATACATTACATCATTAGTTTTTGTTTTTTTTTGTATTTTATTTTTTAAAATTTTTTTATTATGTTAATCACCATATATTACATCATTAGTTTTTGATGTAGTGTTCCATGATTCATTGTCTGTGCATAACACCCAGTGCTCCATGCAGAATGTGCCCTCTTTAATACCCATCACCAGGCTAACCCATCCCCCTATGCTCCTCCCCTCTAGAACCCTCAGTTTGTTTTTCAGAGTCCATCGTCTCTCATGGTTCGTCTCCCCCTCTGACTTACTCCCCTTCATTCTTCCCCTCCTGCTATCTTCTTCTTTTTTTTTTTTCTTAACATATATTGCATTATTTGTTTCAGAAGTACAGATCCGTGATTCATCAGTCTTGTACAATTCACAGTGCTCACCATAGCACATACCCTCCCCAATGTCCATCACCCAGCCGCCCCATCCCTCCCACCCCCGACCACTCCAGCAACACTCAGTTTGTTTCCTGAGATTAAGAATTCCTCATATCACTCTGAAAAACAAACTGAGGGTTCTAGAGGGGAGGGGGATGGGGGGATGGGTTAGCCTCGTGATGGGTATTAAGGAGGGCACATTCTGCGTGGAGCACTGGGTGTTATGCACAAACAACGAATCATGGAACACTACATCAAGAACTAATGATGTAATGTATGGTGATTAACATAACAATAAAAAATAAAAAAAAGAATTCCTCATATCTGATTGACTGATTTCACTCAGCATAACACCCTCCAGTTCCATCCACGTCGTTGCAAATGGCAAGATCTCATTCCTTTTGATGGCTGCATAATAGTCCATTGTGTATATATACCACATCTTCTTTAGCCATTCATCTGTCGATGGACATCTTGGCTCTTTCCACAGTTGGGCTATTGTGGACCTTGCTGCTATAAACATTGGGGTGCACGTACCCCTTCGGATCCCTACATTTGTATCTTTGGGGTAAATACCCAGTAGTGCAATTGCTGGATCGTAGGGTAGCTCTATTTTCAACTGTTTGAGGAACCTCCATACTGTTTTCCAGAGGGGTTGCACCAGCTTGCGTTCCCACCAACAGTGTAGGAGGGTTCCCCTTTCTCCGCATCCCCGCCAACATCTGTCGTTTCCTGACTTGTTAATTTTAGCCATTCTGACAGGTGTGAGGTGGTATCTCATTGAGGTTTTGATTTGGATTTCCCTGATGCCGAACGATGTTGAGCACTTTTTCATGTGTCTGTTGGCCATTTGGATGTCTTCTTTTTTTTTTTTTTTTTTTTTTTTTTTTTTTTTTTTTTTTTTTAATTTTTTATTGTTATGTTAATCACCATATATTACATCATTAGTTTTTGGTGCAGTGTTCCATGATTCATTGTTTGTTCATAACACCAGTGCTCCATGCAGAACGTGCCCTCCTCAATACCCATCACCAGGCTAACCCATCCCCCTACCTCCCTCCCCTCTAGAACCCTCAGTTTGTTTTTCAGAGTCCATCATCTCTCATGGTTCGTCTCCCCCTCTGACATACTCCCCTTTTCTTCCTCTCCTGTTATCTTCTTCTTTTTCTTTTTTCTTAAAATATGTTGCATTATTTGTTTCAGAAGTACAGATCTGTGATTCAACAGTCTTGCACAATTCACAGCGCTCACCGTAGCACATACCCTCCCCAATATCTATCATCCAGCCACCCCATCCCTCCCACCCCCTACCACTCCAGTAACACTCAGTTTCTTTCCTGAGATTAAGAATTCCTCATATCAGTGAGGTCATGTGATACATGTCTTTCTCTGATTGACTTATTTCACTCAGCATAACACCCTCCAGTTCCATCCACGTCGTTGCAAATGGCAAGATCTCATTCCTTTTGATGGCTGCATAATATTCCATTGTGTATATATACCACATCTTCTTTATCCATTCATCTGTCGATGGGCATCTTGGCTCTTTCCACAGTTTGGCTATGGTGGACATTGCTGCTATAAACATTGGGGTACATGTACCCCTTCGGGTCCCTACATTTGTATCTTTGTGGTAAATACCCAGTAGTGCAATTGCTGGATCGAACGGTAGCTCTAATTTCAACTGTTTGAGGAACCTCCATACTGTTTTCCAGAGGGGTTGCACCAGCTTGCATTCCCACCAACAGTGTAGGAGGGTTCCCCTTTCTCCACATCCCCGCCAACATCTGTCGTTCCCTGACTTGTTAATTTTAGCCATTCTGACAGGTGTGAGGTGGTATCTCATTGAGGTTTTGATTTGGATTTCCCTGATGCCGAACGATGTTGAGCACTTTTTCATGTGTCTGTTGGCCATTTGGATGTCTTCTTTGGAAAAATGTCTGTTCATGTCTTCTGCCCATTTCTTGATTGGATTATTTGTTCTTTGCGTGTTGAGTTTGATAAGTTCTTTATAGATTTTGGATACTAGCCCTTTATCTGATATGTCATTTGCAAATATTTTCTCCCATTCTGTCGGTTGTCTTTTGGTTTTGTGGACTGTTTCTTTTGCTGTGCAAAAGCTTTTTATCTTGATGAAATCCCAATAGTTCATTTTTGCCCTGGCTTCCCTTGGCGATGTTTCTAGGAAGAAGTTGCTGCGGCTGAGGTCGAAGAGGTTGCTGCCTGTGTTCTCCTTTAGGATTTTGATGGACTCCTGTCTCACGTTTAGGTCTTTCAACCATTTGGAGTCTTTTTTTGTGTGTGGTGTAAGGAAATGGTCCAGTTTCATTCTTCTGCATGTGGCTGTCCAATTTTCCCAACACCATTTGTTGAAGAGACTGTCTGTTTTCCATTGGACATTCTTTCCTGTTTTGCCAAAGATGAGTTGACCATAGAGTTGATGGCCAGTGTGTTTGATGGTTTGATGGTGTATATTCTTCCCCTGTGGTATGCATCCACAGTAGTCATACAATATATAATATATACTCTTGTGTTCAAGTGGAGGTATGGGGCAGCAACAATTCACTTATTGGGAAAGATAATCACAATGGTAGTTTTGTAACCTACACCTGCTGGCATCTTTTATAGGCCTCTCAAGATATCATAAAGACCAGAAATTTCAAAATTGAATTTTAATAATGTTCAGAAAAGAAGAGCCCAAGGCACCTCTCACAGCCCATTCTCCTTGCCTCACCTTACCTGAAATCACAGGCCCAGGACAGCCTAGGCCTCTACTTGAGGCGCAAAGGATGGGCCTCAATCTGAGTTACTTTTTTCCCCCTTTCTTTTCCTTTTTTTTTTTTAAAGTGTTTGATCCTATTGCTCATGTTATTTTGCACCATGGATACATTTATTTATTTAGCAACATGGATGTATGTCCATGACTCTACCATCAGAAAAACTCATTCTTTTTAATGACTGTATGCTCTTCCATGAGGTATCATGATTAGAAAAAACAATGTTTTACTAATAAGGAGCATTTGGGTTTTTCCCCACTTCTTTTTTGCTATTCTAGACAAAGCTGCAATGGAACAGCTTTGATACATGTCCTCTGCTTTATTCATGTGAATATTTCTTTTTTTTTTAAAGATTTTATTTATTTATTTGACAGAGAGAAACACAGCGAGAGAGGGAACATAAGCAGGGGGAGTGGGAGAGGGAGAAGCAGACTTCCCGCCGAGCAGGGAGCCTGACGCGGGGCTGGATCCCAGGACCCTGGGATCATGACCTGAGCCGAAGGCAGATGCTTAACGACTGAGCCAGCCAGAGTCCCCTCATGTGAATATTTCTTTAGGATAGATTCCTGGAAGTGAATTGTTGAATCTAAGGGTTCATGCATTTGTAATTTTGATACTGCCAATTTCCCTTAAAACACAGTTTGTACACCGAACAGAAGAGTGACCTTGACCCACACCTATTACGATGGGCATTTTCGCTGTTCATGAAGGTCGCTACAGGAGTTGGCCAGTGGGACAGGCTCAATGACAGATCTACCGGTGGGGGAGGAAAGGCAAACCAAGACTGTCTTAAGAATTCAGCTTTTATACAAATGTAGGGATCCGAAGGGGTACGTGCACCCCAATGTTTATAGCAGCAGTGTCCACAATAGCCAAACTGTGGAAAGAGCCAAGATGTCCATCGACAGATGAATGGCTAAAGAAGAAGTGGTATATATACACAATGGACTATTATGCAGCCATCAAAAGGAATGAGATCTTGCCATTTGCAACGACGTGGATGGAACTGGAGGGTGTTATGCTGAGTGAAATCAGTCAATCAGAGAAAGACATGTATCATATGACCTCACTGATATGAGGAGTTCTTAATCCCAGGAAACAAACTGAGTGTTGCTGGAGTGGTGGGGGGTGGGAGGGATGGGGTGGCTGGGTGATAGACATTGGGGAGGGTATGTGCTATGGTGAGCGCTGTGAATTGTGTAAGATTGTTGAATCACAGATCTGTACTTCTGAAACAAATAATGCAATATATGTTATGAAAAAAGAAAAAGAAGAAGATAGCAGGAGGGGAAGAATGAAGGGAAGTAAGTCGGAGGGGGAGACGAACCATGAGAGACGATGGACTCTGAAAAACAAACTGAGGGTTCTAGAGGGGAGGGGGGTGGGGGGATGGGTTAGCCTGGCGATGGGTATTAAAGAGGGCATATTCTGCGTGGAGCACTGGGTGTTATGCACAAACAATGAATCATGGAACCCTACATCAAAAACTAATGATGTAATGTATGGTGATTAACATAACAATAAAAAATTAAAAAAAAGAATTCAGCTTTTGTTAAGTCTCCCTGAAAACAACCATTCCCAGCAAAAGTAGATTAGAAGGAGGGATGAGAAGGCCACCTGGTTGGTGTCTGGCACTAACTAGCTGTATCGCCTGGAGCAGGTCACTACCTGGAAATCCAAGGACCTCAGGTCCCTAACATGCTGATGTGCAAGATCACATCCTGTACTCTTCAAACCTCACAGGGTTGCTGTGAAGCTAACATGCCTTCTGTGGTGTGGGAAAGCGTTCCGCAGGGATGACTACTGTCCCGATACAGATAGAGAGAACAATGTGGAGAGTATTTAAGTCTATGCGTGGATGTCAAATGGCAATAGAAAGAGGCTCTGGTGTCTGAGTGTTTGGGGAGAGTGTCCTGGGTTGAGGTCTTAAACCTGCTTCTTCGAGCTTCAGAGAATGTGATGAGTAGCGAGGAGCTGCTGGGGCTCCTTTATAATGGTGTGAGGCAGTTGGGGGGAGAATGACAGAATGGTGTGTAATGTCCAAGACTGTGAGGGTAATGGTTGCATCTGCTAGACTTGGTCCATAATAGGCCCTTAAGACATGGGGAGTGGATGCATGAACAGCGCTCACTTACAGCCCAACAGCACAAGTGGGCCTTTGACCTTGAGTGGCAGACCATGCGCCAGCCCCCAATATTTTGTTCTCTGATGTCATGCCATGATACATGCTGATGCTTAGCACTGTGTGCCTGACTCGAGGGAAGTCCACAGTCAATGGACTCCACCCTCTGCATCTGGACCCTCCCTTTGTGGCACAGTTCCTATTAATTCTCCTGACCCTCCCCACCCCCCTTTTGGGGCGTGTGTGGCGTAGGGGACATTCCTGTGTCTTCATTGCAGGCAGACACAACTGTGCTCCGATTTCCCCTTTGCCACCTCCTTTGTTGTCTGATATGGGACAGAGTGCTCACCCTGGCTCAGCACCGCTTTCCCCACCTGCAGAAGAGACCTAATACTAACTGTCTTAGGGTTCTTGGGAGCTCCAGGTGAAATGACGCTGCAGGGTCCAATGTTTCTGTCCAGTGTTTCTGATCCACCCCAGTGCGGTGCTTCAGATGGTCCTCCTTCACATCATTTTAGTTGAATGTTAATAACGGCAACAACTAACATTTGGTGCGTTCCAACTTCCAAACCCCTGTAACCGCTTTAATGCTATTCCTCCATGAAACTGGGCCTCCGAGAGGAGATGGAGCTTCCCCAAACTCCCGCTGCAAGAAGTGGTGTAGCTGCATTTCTGCACCAGGCCACCTCCCTCCGGCTAATTCTGTGCTGCTTCCCTCACTTGGCTCCTCTTCCAGCCTCACGGGCCCACGGGCCTTCGTCAAGTTCTGAAGCGAATGGAACCCATCATCTGGGCGAGTATGAGGAGATCTCGCCTCCTTACTGGCTCCAATCCTGCTGAGTTCCACCTGCCTTCTTTCCTTAGAGCCTGAGGAGGACCGTGTGGAATCCTTAAGTTAACAAGACTTAAAATAGGGCCTATCCCCAAGGCAGCCTATCTTTTTGAAGTCAGGGGTGGGAGATGATCTCATGGGGGAGCAGGTCCCCAGGGAAGAGTGAGGTTAAAGAAAGCCAGACTAAGGATGACCTCCGGACACTGGCCTCTCCCTTCTGGCCTCCATCCATCACTGCTCCTCTTGCCCGGTGTCTCCAGTCTCCTGGGGGACGGCTGTCTCCTCCTTTCTTTTTTCTTTAGCATCAGGGAAGATGACTCAAATGCTGCCTTAGGGCACCAAAGGCATCCACAAATTGGTCCCAATCCCAGCTAATGAGGAAGGCAAGAGAGGAGTCTGGCAGGCTGTGTCCTGTGGTTTTGGGCTTTGAGAGGCGGGGAGAAGGAGGTGGCTGGCTAGGCCCTCCTCTGACCCCTTACAGTTCTGAGGCCCAAGGCCTCATTGTCCTGGGCCTGTGGATCAGGCTTTTCTAAAATTTTATCTTTTCCAAGGCAGTAAATAAACAGATCTCTCTCCAACTTCCATCCTTCCATCCCACACACACACTTTCCCACATTAGATCAGGCAGAATGGAGGAGAGGTTAGGAACACATCCTTCAGAGCTGCAGAGATCTTAGCTCTCATCTTAGCTTGTCCACAGAGAGCCGTGGGTCCCGGGATGGACCACTTGACCTCTCTGAGCATCGATCTTCTCATCTGTGGGATGGACACACTGACACCCGGCTTGGAGGGCTGTGAAAAAGAGGTGAGTTCGGACCTGTGACTTGCCTGGAGCGTAGTCCTTCAGGAAGTAGTGTCTCTTATTATTTTCAAAATCTCTTTCCCTTGACCTACTTGACCAACACACACATGTGAGAGTTGGTCATTCCAGGGCTGACACACACCCAACACGCATTCATTCCTTTTCTTTTAAAATTGATCCTTCCATGACTTCTTATAGTGTGGGGACCCCGCCCTCCCGACTGCATGGAAACATCAGCTTTGCTGATGAAATGCTCTTAAGATGGGCTCAGTCTATTCCCTCCGATGACGTGGGGGGGAGGGTTGGGGTGGGAGGCAGGGTGCGGAGTGGGAGGGCCAGGGGGAGGGTAAATGGTAGCCAAATAACGGCCAAGAATGTTCCCTGTCTTCTCAGCTACCTCTCTCCTCTCCCCATTGCCATGTAATCTCTTCTAATTTAAGGTGGTCTCCTCGGTTGATAAACTCAGCTGACTTCCTTTTTTTTTTCACGCCCGGCTTGAAGTCGGAAATTATATTGGTAAGACTCACGATGGTGGATGTTATTAATGTGCTTAATGGGCACTCAAGGCAGTTTAAAGATCTTAGCCTTTGCATGGTGCCTTTATCCCACCCTGGGGGTAAATAATGGAGATGCTAACACAGTCTGTAAATGGGAAAGAGCAGAGGTGGCCTGCCTGCTTCACAGGGGCAGGATGCTTTGATAGCCTGTCTGCAGGCAGGGTGATGAAATCAGCTTCCCTCGTTTTTATACCCCTTTGAAAAGGCCAATGCTCCCAACACAATGCACATTTCCAAGTCGTTTTTAATTTGGCATGAAAATGTCTCCTTCATCCCAGGCTTGAGCCAGTGGAGTTAATGGGAAACACACATCTGGGCAGCTGTGCTCTCCCAAGTGAGGAGGTAAGCAAAGGGGGGAGGAGTGTGGTCAGGGATTAAAGATAGCACCCCTCAGCCCCCATCAACCCGTAGGGATCTAATCCATCACACGGGAATTGTCAGTCTTCAGAGCTATTTTCAGAGCTATCTCTGGCTCCTTCTTTTTCTTCCCTGGAGGTGAGGCACTGGGGCGTGGGGTGGGATGTCAGTTAACATTTTGGTGGCCCTTGGTTCCTGGTCCCAGGTGATGGGGGGGCATTCACTTTGTGTGCTTTACTAAGTAAGTGCAAACTAGCTCCTGGCTGCCCCCCTTCTGCTGCAGACACTTTCCATGCCTGAGCTTCTGCGTTAGTACCAATGATAGAGTCTTTGGCAGGGGATAATGGGTAGGCTTTGAGCACACTCATGTCGAGCTTTCCGGATTCCCCATGGCTTATTTTCATTCCCTTCCCTGTCTAGATTCTTGGTGTCTGAATTCAAATTTAGAATGATTTTATATCTAGGACAAAGAGACAGTGCCCTGATAGACAAATGTATGTCAATAGTGACTTTGTCTATGAATGCCTGGGGTCCCCGAAGAGAGCTCCCCTACTTAAGCTCATCTCATCCTTACTTCAGCCTCAAGTTTTAGACATACCTTGACCATACTGCAGTTTGTATGTTATTCTTTTTAATTGCTCTCTCAGGCTGAGATGTTTAACCCGAGGAACCCTCAGGTCTGTGATTTCTTTGGGATTGCCTGCAAAGAATATGTGCGATCATGGCTTTCATCAGATTCTTAAAGGGCTCTCAAAGGCTAAAATTAGGGTGATCATACATCCCGATTTGCCTGGGAGACACTTCCAGTTTACACTGGTTGTCCTGGTGTAATTGTTAACAGCAACTCTTTTCGCTCATAAAGATGTCTTGGTGTGGATAATAAATTACAGTTGATTCTCATTATGTGCAGGTTCTATGTTTGCAAATTTGCCTGCTTGCTAACATTCATTTGTAACTCCCAAATCAGTACTGCCGTACTTTGGTGGTCATTTGCGGACATACACAGAGAAGGGGAAGATTGAGCTGCCCATTGTGCATGTTTTAGTTGAGGTTGAACAAGACGATCCTTTGCCTTCTTGTTTCAGCTCTCATGACCATCCTTTCCATAGTCTATTTACTGCCGCGTTTTGCACCCCTGACTTTCCTTGGTGATTTTGCTGTTTAAAATGGTCCTCAAGTGTAGTGCTCAAGTGCTCTTTCGTGCTCCTAAGCACACGAATGCTGTGAGGTACCATATGGAAAAACTGCATGTATTGGATAAGCCTTGCTCTGGTATGAGTTATGGCGCTGTTGGGCATGAGTTCAGTCTTAATGAGTCAGCAACATATATTACATAAGATGTTAAATAGAAACACACATAAAACAGGGTTAGGGATTGATTGGTTCACAGAAAAGAGGCTCACAGGGACCTAACCCTCATTTCCTCTAGAGTGATCGTTCAGTCTTTTCTAATTCACGTGTCTTTCTAGATCACAACTACCATGAATAATAAGAATCAACTTTATTTAGTTGCCCTTGCTCCTTACTAGCTACAATACGTTAAGTAGTCACTTTCCCTTGGCAGACATCAGTTTTCCCTCAGTAGGATGAGAATGGTGCCCTTGAGTTGCCCTTCCCCTTTGCCTTGAGTTGAGGAGAAGCAGGTTACTTGCTTGGAGAGGTTCTCTGGAGAATACAGCTCCAGATGACAGCCTTCCTGTGTCTCAGACTGACCTTTCTGTTGAGGACTCTTGTGACAATAACTGGAGTGGGCCTTTCCTAGGGATGCTTTGTTGGGCGGCGGGGGGGGGTGGGGTGGATATCATTGCTCACCACAGTGGAATCCATCCCCTTTTCCACCACTGCCTCATTCCATGAAGCATCCACCAATCTGGAGAAGTTCTCAGTCACAGGGAGCACAGCAAACAGGCCTTCCATCCTGGGAACATCCTGGTCTGTTTTAGAGGTACACTATACAGCCAAGTGGGGAGCATCTAATATGAATCAATAAAAAACAGGAAGACAAGGGGGCAGAACTATCATGTGCTGAGTGCCCACAGAGAGTTGGGCATTATATTGTGTCCTTCAGTAAATAACCCTACTTCCCATGACAATTTTGCTGGTTAGGTATTATTATGTCCATTTAAAAACAGATGTGGAATAGAAGCTATGAGAGGTAAAACATATGGCCAAAGATGCTCAGTAAGTAAGGAGCAGTGTGATCAGTTCAAACTCAAGTCTTTCTTTCTCCCTCCAAATCCCATGTTGTTTTCCAGCAAAGCCTGCTTTTGGAGGATAGGGGCTGGCCTTTGAAATCGCATGATCTCTGACTCCCCAGAGAACTTTGAGAGAGAAGGCAGATCACATTGTATAATGAAAACCCCCGAGGTGTCAGTAATTTCCCTGGGACCCCCAGGGGTCCAGTGACCTCTCTGTAGACCGTCCTGGTAAGGAGCAACAGTGGCCCTCGGGATCGGTAGGCTCCCCCTCCCCCTGCACACCATGGTCTGTGGGCTGCTGGCTGGTGAAGGTCATCCTCAGCTTTGCTTGCTTTTTGCTGCTTTCGAGCACCCTTTTTCAGAACAGGAGCTCAGTTGCAACTCTTTCTTTTGCTTGGCCCCAGGACAACTTTTCCACTGTCACCGCCCTGTAGCCTCAGCTGGCACAGAAATTCCAAAATAAATGAACGTGTTGTAAATTGGGAGAAAATATTGTGTCCTTGCGGTGTTGATGTTGATTGCAGCTCCGCGGCTCAGGCAGCAATGGCTACAGCTCAAGCTGCATATTTCTTTACCCAAACACGCAGAGGGCCTGCCGAGGCCAGGAGCTCTGCAGACGCCTCCATTCAGTATGCACTTCAGCTTCTAGAAGGTGTGCCTGCCGGGGCTGACAAAGTGCCGTTGATCCGCAGCCCCCAGCCAGGCCAGGGGCCTGGCTGTCAAAGCCAGGCTGAGACCTGTCTTCCAGCCGCGAAGCGTTTGGGAACAGAGGCCTGCCGATCACACTTTGGCAGGAGACGGCCCCCTGGAGCAGTGCGGTGCTGGCCTTCAGAATGGCCCTGGGGCCTGGCACAACACAGCCTGTAGCTAACTGAAGCCCTGTGGTAAGAGGCTTCTTGGGCCGAGGGTGGGGCTGGGCTTGCTCGTCAGGGTCTGGCTGCAGGCTCCGAGGGGGGCTTGAAACCTTGACCACCCAGCGTCATTTTGGTAGGATCTTAAGTGAGAAACAAAATCCCCTTTGAAGAAGGCTATGGGCAGGCTCAGGGAGAAAGTGATTTGTCATTAAGATCCCCCCCCGCCCCCCGCCTTAGCCCAAAGATTGGGCCTGAGTTTTCCGGGAGTAGTGGGGACTCTTATGCAGGTCAATTTCCAGAGAGCTTTGGAGAAGACATCTGTTTTTCTGTCTGTCCAGCAGCACGCCCTCCCCCTCGCCACCAGCCCCGCCCCCGCCCCTGCCCCCCATGCCTGGCCCATCCTTTAAGACATTGCTCCCATTTCCCAATCACATGATTTGGTGGTACTGCCTATTACAGGCTCTCCTGCCCTTGGATGCAGGGGCAAGGCATAGTCTTATCTGCCAATCACAGAACTCCATTTCCTTCACGGCAATGGACATTTGACCCAAGCTGGACCCATCAGGATCCTTCCCTAGAACTTTTTCCTTTTTTTTTCTTTCTCCCTGGGACTTTGGGTTTGGTGGAGAGGGTGGCTTGCCGTTAGGTCAGAGGGCTAAAGGAGTATGCATTGAGGATGGCTGATAGGCATCTTTTTTATGTTTTGGGGAAGACCTGTTTATAGAATAAGAGAGAATGAAGGTGACACACACGGTGTCAATACCAAGTAATGGGGAAGAGAGTGGGAGAGAGAGGCCTGTCGATCACGCCAGAATTCCTGGATTTAGTTATGCTTGAAGCCAGGTTCATCTTTAGATTCCCTGGTTAAATGAGTCAAAAGAGTCCCCTCGTCCCTTCTTTTTTAATTCTAAACTAGTTGGAGTTGTTACTAAAAGAGTCCTGTCTAAAACAAAGGTGGTGACTTGTGGCTCCGCCTCGGACAACTAAATTCATGTTTCTGAGGAGAAGACAGGAACTAGGAAGGGAATTAGAGACAATTGTTTTATGAACATGCATGATGGTGGTCTTCTGTTCCACCTCTATTCATTCTCATGTGTTTATTCAACCCACATTTATTGAGCACCCATCGTGTGCCAGGCCTAGGGCTAACGAATAAGGTGAAATCTCTGCCTCAAGGAGCTCATAGTCTAGTTGGAAAAACAAACAGGCAATGAAGGGACAGTGTGAGACAGTAAGTACTGGGACTAGAATACAGTGCAGGGATGGAAGACCAGTGCTCTGGGAGTGCGGAGGATGCCAGCCAGCCCAGGAGTGAAGGGGAGATCAGGACAGACTTCCCCAAATGAAGCAGTGCCTAAGCCGCAAACAGATTCCGCTAGGGTGGAGGTTAGCAGTAGGTGATCCCAGGTCTGGAGCTTTTGTTCTGGGGTTGGGCCAGCAGGCCCTGGGGATGAGACCGGCACAGAAATCATGGTAACACGTGACTAGCTGGTGAGGTTATGGGAGCCACAACTGGTGTCCAATCAGGAGCTATAGCTGTTCACAAGGAGGTTCAAATGTGCCTCTCAGGAGATGATCTGTCTAAGCCCATCAATATTCACCTGCTCCAGGGGCGCCTGGGTGGCTCAGTCAGTTAAGCGTCTGCCTTCAGCTGGGGTCATGATCCCAGGGTCCTGGGATGGAGCCCCCCCATCGAGTACCGCATCGGGCTCCCTGCTCGGTGGGGAGTCTGCTTCTCCCTCCTCCCCGCTCCTCTCCTCTCCCACCCTGCTTGTGCTCTCTGCTCTCTTTCTCAAATAAATAAATAAAAAGCTTAAAAAACAAAACCAAAAAATTCACCTGTTCCATCCTCATTCCTCCTTACATTCTCTCCACTGCTTTTGGCCACTGATTTTGCTACCTGTCTGTTCTTTCTGGTAGTGGTTTTCAAATATTTTTGATCATCCTTTTATCAATAAAATAATTTTGTAATTGTGTATATTCCCATATTTGTGTATTACTCATAATTTATAAGTTACAAATGTATATACACATATATAGCCACTGTGCAAATGTATTATGCAATTATAGAAATATATTCAGAAGTAGGAAATTTAAGAATAAAAATAAAATGAATCTTGTCTTAAGGGCCTTGCTAACAATGCTAGCTAAATACGTGTCTTAGTCTGTTGAGTCTGCTGTAACAAAATACCACCCAGACCGGGTGGCTTATAGACGACAGAATTTCTCTCTCACTGCTAGCTGCAAGTCTGAGCTGAGGGTGCTGGGGCCGTGGGGTTCTGGTGCAGCTTTCCTTCAAGTTGCACCCTGCTGACTTCTTGCTGCACCCTCCCATGGCGGAGGGGGAGAGGGAGCTCTCTGGGGCCCCTTATCTGCCCTTATAACCTAATCACCTCTCAAGGCTCCGCCTCCAAATACCATCACGTTGGGGAATAAGATTGCAACATATTAATGGGGGGGGCACAAATATTCAGCCTGGACCAGTAATAGAAAGCATTAGTCTACTTAAATAGGCACATGTAAATTGTAATACACAGAAACGCTCCGAAATCAAGCAGACCAGTGAGGGTATCACTGTCAAAGCTCCTTATTGTGGGAGTCCCCACGGAACCTCAGTGTGCCTTGTGCTGTTTGTGCTATGGGACGTGTGACGTATGGACCAAGGAATACTGACAGTGACAATGTAGGTATTAAATAGAATAGTTAATTTATGTTTTAAAAGAAAATAAATATGCGTTGAAATGTTAATATTTTCTTTCAGTCCTGGGGTTATTGTACACATCTTCTGGAATGTGAAAACCAACTTTGGAGATGATTTACTGACATCATGGTGAGGTAAATTAAAGGTGGCTGCAACTTCTTTGCTCCTTGAAAGCTGATTCATATGAAGCCTTGAGGCTTTGGGCTGGAGCTCTTGGGACACACTCTCTGGGAGCCCTGAGCTGCCATGTTAGATGCTTGGTTACCCTGGTGCTGCCATGCTGAGCCTAGCCTGCTGGCAATCCCCACGCAGGCGTCACATGGGGAAGTGAAGCTGTCTTCTTTCGGTCCACCAGGTGAATACCACTGAGTGGCCTTTGTTGACATCCCATGAAACAGAATAACCAGCCAGCTGTGCCTTGCCTCAAATCTTGCCGCACAAACAGGCGAGATATAATAAGATGGTATTGTTTTCAGACGTTGCATTTGGAGGTTGTTTGTTATGAAACCACAAAGAACCTGAACGTGAGATGTCACCTTTTCAGTTAGAAGAATATGTAGTCCTTCTTGACTTTTTGTGATGAATTCCTTCCTAGCTTCGGGGCGCCTGGGTGGCTCAGTCAGTTAAGCGTCTGCCTTCGGCTCAGGTCACGATCCCAGGGTCCTGGGATCGAGCCCCGCGTCGGGCTCTCTGCTCAGCGGGGAGCCTGCTTCTCCTTCTCCCTCTGCCTGCCGCTCCCCCTGCTTGTGTTCTCTCTCTGTGTCAAATAAAATCTTAAAAAAAAAAAAGAGAGAGAGAGAGAGAATCCTGAATTCCTTCCTAGCTTCATTTTCAACTCTGAATGTACTTCTCAGGGGCATTGATAGATTATGGTGGCCGTCTCTGGGGGAAGAGGGCACCACCAGCAAAACTCCAGATCGCTCAGACTCACAGGGAGATATGACCATTCTGTCATACCCATGCTTAAGGGTACGGATCGGATTGGTAGACCCTGTTCTAGGTCCGATTCTGCTTGGCGATTCTCAGTCCCAAGGCTTTGTCTCCTCCTCAGGATTCGGATCACGTGGAGGTTTTTCTGAGGTTCTCAGCCGGTGGACCCACTCTTTTTTCTTACCAGTCCTCAGTCCCCTGGATCCCGCTCCAGCATTGATGGGATCCTGTGGAACTGATGGAATTCTATCCTCACTTGGAATGTGGCCTTCAGTGCATCTCTGTCCTACAGCCTGAAAGTTGTGTTCTTGTCTTCTCCCTCCAGAGTGATTTCCTTAGGCCCCTAACCTTTCACTTAGTTCTGGTTTGGGCTACGGAAGGTCAGTCAGGACCAGATCCTTGGGTGGTTGATCCTTTCTTGAGGGAGCATCAACTTGTCCCCTGCGAGAAGTCCTTGCCAACTCCTCCTTCCCCAGGTTCCCTTCCTCCCCAACCCCAAAGCCTGTCTGGCTGGGCGTCTGTACTTCCTCCAATGAAAATCAATTAAGACACTGTATCAGTTACCTGTTGCCGTAATGATGTTGTGTAAATAAGCCACCCCAAAGCTCACTGGCTTAAAAGAATATTTATTATTGCTCATGAACCCAGGGTTTACCAAATGGTTCTTGCAGTCTCCGCTGGGCTCACTCATGTTCTGCAGTCAGCTGTGGATCTGGTAGGTGACTCTGCTGATCTTGGTCAAGTATTTTCATATGTTAGAGGGTTGGCTGGCTGTAGGCTGGTACAGGAAGCCTTGGCTGGGAAGACTGGACTCTCCTTGGAATCCTCCAGCAGGGTAAGCCAGTCATGGTGTGAGGCTGTCACCATCTCATGGTAAAAGCACAGAAGCAGAAGAGGAAGGAGAATCATCCTAGTGGTTTTTTTTTTTTTTTTAAGCTTCTGCTTTCCCACCAGCCAAGGCAGAATACATGGCCACGACAAGCATCTGTGAGGGAGGCAACCATGAAGTTGCATGGCGAAAGATGGACAGAGGGAGGCCATTAACTGACCATTCATGCAATCAACCCAACAGGCCAAACTCTTTTCTATCAAATTGTTGCTGAAATCTTAGCTGGAACAAAGGAAAGGCAGTCACTTGGTAGGAGCTGTCATAATGAGGAAAGCAGTTATTGGCAGAACCGAAGCAGGGAGGAGCAAGGAAGAAATGTCCTGCTCATTCTCTCTCCCTCCCTGACCTCCATTCTCCTCCTGGTGCCTCCCAATGGCCAAACCCAACCTGAAGCCAGCCAGTAAAAGAACCCAGAAGACAAAGGCCACAGGGGTCAGCCTTGCTGGACACAGAGTAAGGCAGAGCAGGGCAGAGAGTGTACGTGGGGGTGTGTGCCGGACCGGTCATTCTAACTTCAGCCGTACTGCTGGGGACGGAACTGAGAAACCTGCCTCATGACTCCAAGCTCAGGAATTGTGGATAGGCTAGTTCCAAACATAGCCATGCTCCACGTTCTCCCTCCCTCTCTCATTCCCTCCCTCCCTGCTTTGGTTAGGTTCTCTGAGATATAGCTGCTGAGATGGGTTAGATTTATGGGGAGAAATACCTGTGAGGAAACAAAAGGAGAGGAGGGGCTTGGGACAGCTGTGAGACCAGGACGCCGTTCTCACACCTGCGAAGGAGAGAGAAAGGAAGGTGGGACAGGTAGAGTCCTGGAGGCAGGGCAGTTCTAAACATTTTCCAGCCAGGCCAATGCGGAGTCTTTGAGAAGTCCCCATCGGAAGAGTCCCACATTTTGTGGGAACTGTTTGCCTTCATACTCCTGCCAAGCTTACTCTTTGAGAGCAGCCGTGGGATGCGCCATCTCGGGGCTCACACAGTGATGCATTCAGAGCTCAGCAGCTGGCACTATCAGTCAATTACGCTTTTGGTAGCAGGAGATCTGAGAGCCATATCTCATGGCTTCTGCCTGCCTGCCTCCCTTTTTCTCCCTTTCTTCCTTCTTTTCTTTTTTCAGTTAAAACATCTGGAGTGCTGTTTAGGCTCCAGTCTTGGTGCCAGGTACTGGTGATATAGAGTGAATAAGACAGACGTATTATTTACTCTTATGGAACTTCATTATTTATTCTTCTTTATGATTTTTTTTTTTTGTAGGATTCTGTTGAATGAACTCAACCCAAAGCACTTTTGAGTGGAGGGAGGGAGACTTACCAAGCTCTATGCCCTCCCTCCTCACTTCCTTACTCCACCAAGCCAATTGTCTGGTGCAAGATTAAGATGCCCATATTTCCTAAACCCCAAACCAGGTCACTCTTATTTGTGAATTTACTTGCAGGAAAAGTCATAAGAAAATGTGAAAGCTAAATCACATTTCGTTATGATTTTAATGAATCTCCTTTCAAGATAGAGGGCAAATTAATGAAATTTGGACTTATCCCAGGAAATCCATGCTATGTGTTGAATATAATAAGCAGGCTGACATCAGGCTGGTTTGGGTGCAAAAACAGAGATTCATTGAAGTTATTCATAAGTTTGTCATAAGATTACATGTGCTTGGGAGTTTAGGAAAAGCTATTCAGCTGGTCTTGGGAAGAGCCAGAATCTGGGCCACACAGAGACTGAAAGTGGAATTGTAAGGTCATCTGGAATCCTGCGTGGTTCCAGGAATGTTGGCCTCAGGAGCTTATGGACCTTGACTCTGGTGTTCCACCGTTTTTCATGACTCATCTCTTCTCCATGGCTTATTTTCCTCTTCCTACTGACTGATTTCCTCAACTTCTGTTGTTTATAGTTTCTTGATTTCCTAGTTTCTGACCCTCGTAACTTCACCTTGGTCATGATACAGCATGATCCTTCTGGTTTATTTCTGTCTTGCAGTCTTTTGTCTTCCGTTGCTAAATCCTTCACCCTCTTGGTATTTCTCAGTTTAAATCCTAAAGAGAAAAAAATCTGGTTAGCCCTGGTCTTCTTTTTTGACAGTCCATAGTTATTGGTGCTGGCTTGAGAAGCCTTTGTTCAAAAGTCCAACTGTGGTCTAGTCAATTGGGAAGATTGGGTGGATTTCATATGATTCCACCTATGTTCCTAAGGCTTTCTCTTCTCCTGAGGCAATCAGTGCACTGGTTTCCCTTAGGAGACAACCAGGACTTCACTGTTGAAGGTATAACATTTAAAAAGTCTTGTTCTCATTCTGCACCACAGTCATGGTGAATGAAATGTTGTCATCCACCTGCCAATATCCTAGTCTTTTTCATATAAACGAACCATTGTCCCTATTTCCCAGAGTGATGGAGGAGGGGTAGATGTGAAGTTTATCAAGTCCACACCATATGCCAAGAATTCTGATAGATATTCTGCATTCATCATTTCATTTGATGAGAACAAAAGCCCGTGTTGTAGGTACTATCCATTTTTTACAGATGACAAAGCTGAGACACAGAGAGGTTAAGTAACTTGCCAGAGGTCAGGAACTAGCAAGTAGCCGGCTCAGTACTCAAACCTCTGTTTTTGACTCCATGTCTGTACCATTTCTTTTTCAACATCCCACTTCCCATGTCCTTCCTGAACTCCACTTATGCCTGGCTCAGACAGCGCTCGAAACACTCTCCTCTCTGCCCTCCTTGGCCTGACACAGAGGTTTCCTCAGGGTCCAGAGAACATGTGTGTGTACCTCTCTTTGTCCTTTACTTAGCTCAGGATCCCAGTGACCATCTAGTTCATGAGGATGGTGACCACGTGCTATCTGCTCCCCTCTGTGGCCTGTGCCACATATCTACCTCTGGGGTGGTAAAAATAATTTTGGCTTAGAGGTTGTCAGAAGACCTCAGTGCAAGTCTCGCCTCTGCACACAATGAGGTGGGTGACTTGAGGCCAGTTTTTTCAAGTGACAAACGAGAAAGATATGTAAGCTGCTTTCAGTCTTGAAAGGTCATGCCTCAGTGAAAACATGGGTTCTTTCAGCTTCTCTCCAGTTCTGAAAGCTAATTAGTGTGGGCTCAGGGTCCCAAACCGCTGAAGACTCAGTCCTTCAAGGTGGATCAAGGCTCTTTCACAGTGTCCTGATGGTAGGACCCACCATATGCAGTGTTTGGGAAACTCGAGGATGCTGGGTTGCAGCTAAAAAGGGCTTGAAATTTTAGTAAATGCTACTTTCCATCTGATTTG
The DNA here is from genome assembly GCF_009762305.2 of Zalophus californianus. Classification (NCBI taxonomy): domain Eukaryota; kingdom Metazoa; phylum Chordata; class Mammalia; order Carnivora; family Otariidae; genus Zalophus; species Zalophus californianus. The sequence continues at coordinate 29,668,380 of NC_045610.1, forward strand.
GGGCCTTTCACGTGGGAGGAATGTGAAATAAAACTGAGTGGGAGAAAATAATTCTCCATAACCTGGATTTATTTTCTCCAGCTGTTTCCCAGGACCATGGTTTTGATTCATCAACGCCCCGCAGTTTCACACATATCATCCTAGCCTGCCTGGAGCCCCAGCCCAGGGATGAAAAAGTCTACCCAATGGAGCATCCATCACCAGCACTTGCATCCATTAAACAGTGAGTGCCACCGTATGCTTCTAGTTACTAGGCTTACAATAGTGAGCAAAAAAGACGTGGCTCCTTCTTGCTAATTGCTGGCAATCTGGAAGGAAAAACAGCCAATAAGCAAGTAATAAATATTAGATTCTAACTTAGGGAGTTTTTCTTTAGAAATTTCATGGGGAGTAAATCAAATGGGCCAGTATTTTTTAAAAGAAAACTGCTTCTTAGTGTTATACATTACAAGTAAGATCTCATTGTGAAGAATTCCTTCACGTACGCCAATGGGTTTATCACGGTCAAATTCGGCTATGGTGAGACCTAGTAAAACCAGTCCCATCTTAGAAACTGATGCTCTCATGTGGCTGATAGCCTTTGGTAATCTCCCGAGAAGCAGCAGGATATAGTTGGATTTGCTTCGTTCTGTAGTCAGTCAGGCCTGTGCTTAGATTCTCGTTCCTCTGCTTATTAGCTGTGTTACCATGGGCAAGTTACTCAGTCTCTTCCAGCATGTATGTGTCACTTATCAAATAGTTAGGTTTATCATGTGGCTTTACAGGCGAGAACAAGTCAAAATATGTGGCACACTGTAGGTGTTCATTAAAAATTTTCAATCCCTTCCCTAAGAATAAGGAAGTGACAAGATAAATCCTAAACCAAATAATGGAAGAAGGAAATCTTAGACAGTTTTGAACTAAGCCTGTCGTTCCATTCAATTATGAGATAATTTTCCCTCTTATTCCAATTATTCATTAAATAATTAAGGGTTTACTAGGTGCCAGGGCTACTAGGTGTGCTGGGTTATGGGAGTATAGTGTAAGCGGGACAAACAGTTATTGCCCCTATGGGGCTGTTTGTAAACTTTTCTTTTTTTTTTTTAAGATTTTATTTATTTATTTGAGAGAGAGAGAGAGAGCGAGAGTGCACATGAGAGGGGGGAGGGTCAGAGGGAGAAGCAGACTCCCTGCTGAGCAGGGAGCCCGATGCGGGACTCGATCCAGGGACTCCAGGATCATGACCTGAGCCAAAGGCAGTCGCTTAGCCAACGGAGCCACCCAGGCGCCCTGTTTGTAAATTTTTCTCTCTTTGTCTCCGTTTTCTTCCTTTCTCCCTCCATTCCTCCTTTCCCTCCTTCCCGTCCATTCCTCCCTGACCTCCGTACCTTCCTCACTCTGTCTCTGATTCTTTTTCCACTACTGGGCTTTTCGTGTGGGATCTTGCTTTAGAGTAAGCAAGCATGATTAAGGTGATGTTTGAAATTATAGGGGAAGTAGCAAACGCAGAGACACAGAAAATGATGTCAACATAATGGGAAGGTTGCTTTCTCTACTCTTTTTTTCTTGTGGGACGAAGAGCGATGATTAGGATACTATTGGTATAGAGAGTGACTCTTACATAGGAAGGATCCAGAGAGAGTATTTGGTGTATAGAAGCATTAATTGCAAACATGTGGGCCAACAGCCTGGCATGGAAACAATCCTGCTGTCTACATAGCTCTGTACAGCAGTGGGCTGTGACATCTTGAAAGCTGACCTGGGTGGTTTTCTGCAGGGATGCTGGCCAGTGACTGTTTACAAGTCTCTATATTCTATGGCTGCTCTAAACAATTGGTAACTGAGGTGATGAAGGCGCAGGGGCTTTGCATAAATAGAAGAGCAAATGTATATTTGTCGGCATCGCTCTCCTCTCCTTTGTGTTATCCTCTTTCCAAAAATAAAGTGCATTGTTCCCGGGGAGTGGCATTTCAAGTGGCAGCTGTCTGCCTGGCTGACTCCTTCCCACAGAGCAGAGCCCAAGGAAGTAACTAGGGTTCACTTGAGTTTGTTCTGTCCTCTACCGACACCGGGATTCAAGTTGCCAAAATAGCTGCATTCACAGGGTGTGTCAGGCTGAGCCCAAAATGCCCATTGCTTGCACATTTCCAAGTGACACACAAGCTTTGCGGGTGCCTGTGTCCTTGGGTTCTACACAAGAGCCGCTCACTGGAAAGCTTGCCCCAGAACAGTGCATTTGTAAGGAACAGCATAGCACTCCTTCTGTCTTCCACTCTCTCAACAGTAAAATGTGGGCTGAACATCACCTCACTGGGTTTGGGTCAATGAGAATACAAGGGGAGGTTTGATTTTCATTATGCACCTGTTAACCTGAGGGGCCGGCCAAATTAGGAAGCGGACGTGGGCACGGTGCTATGCTTGAGGGCTGACTTTAAGAAAAACTCAAGATACAGTAGAGGGCAAGTCAGGGTCGCTGATCTAAGGTTGTTTGCCCACGAAAGGTAATATTTTATTCAGGAAAATCTGTGGGCAGAATTCAGGTGCATCATTAAGGCTTCTCATTTAAATTGGCATGACTTAATTCAACAAACATCGACTAAACCTTTTGGTGTAGTTAGTACACCAAGATACCTGTGTAAAATAATCTATCCTCTCTTCAAATAGCTGTTGCAGTGTTTCATGTCAGCAGGGATATGCTGAAGGGGTAGTAGGTGTGTGATCCCAGGACCATCAGTCTCTGGTAGCGGGAAAAAAGTCCCCAGGTGACATTACAGCTTGGAGAAACTGTTCCCAGTCACACTGTGCAGCCAGCACTGACTAAGTGTGCTAGGGGTTGTGGATTGTGGCAGAACATCCACCCATCTATCCATGCATCCATCTACCCAGCTGTCCGTCTATCCAGCCATCCATCTATCCAGCCATCTGTCCCATTTTAAAAATGGACTAAATGCAAAAAAATTAAAAAAATTGACTAAATGCTAGGTGTTGGGGTAAATGGAAATATCATATGTCTGTACCATAAAAAAGGCATTTACTGGGTTGAATGGTATAACCCCCCCCCCAAAAGATAGAGGCATGTCTTGATTCCCCAGAACCTGTGAATCTGACCTCATTTGGAGAAGGAATCTTTGCATAAGTAATTGGGTTGAGGATCTCAAGATGAGATCATTCTGGATTCTCTGAGTGGGCCCTAAATCCAATGACAAGTGTCCTTAGAAGAAACAGATAGAAGAGGAAGAGGACCCATGAAGACGGAGGCAGGGAGTGGAACTCTGACGCCACGGTCGCAAACAGAGGAGGCCACTGTAAGCTGCCAGAGACAAATAAGGATTCTCCTTTAGTGCCTTTGGGGGGAGGGTGACCCTGCTGACCCCCTGCTTTTAGACTTCAGTCCTCCGGAACTGTGAAAGAGAAAATTTCTGTTGTTTTAAGTCACCAAGTTGTGGTAATTTGTTACGTCAGCCCTAGGAAATGGATAGAGGGCATACGCCAGTAATTTTATTCTGGAAATCCATCGTTGGAAACCAGGTTATTCTGAGCTTTCAGAGGCCTTTCATTCATTCCTTCACTTGCTCCAGCTCCACAAACACACACGTCAGGGCCACTGTGTGCCGGGCACTGTTCTTGGTGCTGAGTAAACAAAAACGAGTAAATCTCAGCTCAGCCGGTGCAGGGTGCTCACAGATGCAGGCAAAGCAGGCACTCCAGAGGGGGGAGAAGGCCCGTCTGAAGTGTGTGCTGTGGGAGCACGAAGCAGGGTGCGCTGGGCTGTAGTTCGCTAAAACACGGCCGGCCGCGTGCTCTAAGGCAGGGATGTGCTCAAAACCAGGGAAAATCTGCTTCCATGGAAAGCACTTCTGGGGGTGAGCTACGATTTCTCTACCTCAGGCTCACTTAAAAAAAGAAAGGCAGTGGCTCATAATTTATGGGGGCCCATGGGGAAGAAAACAAAAGAGTCCTTTCTTGAGTAGGCGGGCGTGTGTGTAGTTTCTGGGCAGAGTTTTCTCTGACGCTGCCTTCTGAATCCTTTTGAGCTGGAGATGGTGAGTTGGGAGTGGATGGGTGGGGAGAGCAGGGTGGAGTGGAGGGAGGGGAGAAAAGACATCCCTGCCAAGAACCGGGCCTGAGCTAGGTGTGGAGGGAAATTTCCCAAAGACGCTGTTTTGTCTTTTAGACTTGTTCAAATACGGTCGTTTGGGTCTTCATTTATGGGACCTCGATTTATTCTTGTGAGATGAGCCAGATGATTCTGTGCTGGCAGTCAAGGTGGAATGGTGTAGGAGGCAAGAAGAATCTCAGGAGCTGAGTAGTCATATGGGGGACAATGACATGGACCTTGACTCTGGGGCGCAGATTGAGGCCAGGGGCGTTCAGGCTCCAGTATGAACTGTGTATACTGACATGGTAATGCTATCGGTGGTTAGAAAAAGGGATCAGTGAGGGTATGGGCAAGGAAGTCTTTCTGGAGAATAAGTGACTCCAGGTGCGTATTGAAAGATGGGTAGGATTTAGCCAGATGAGAGCACACAGAGCCTGGGTAGGTCTCCCTCTGTCCCTTGCTCCCTTTCTTAAGCCTGGAGTTGGAAGAGGGCAGCATGCCCAAATGTCTACCATCAAGAAGGATGGTCCCCTGACAAAGAGGGCAAACCTGTGTTAGCTGGGATATTGAATTCTGGAAAATAAACAAACAAAACTTTGGAGACACAAAAAAAGTATATAATTTTTTTAAATGTAGAAAATGTAATTTTAGCCAGATTGTAGAAGCCTTGAATATCCATTAAAGGGTTTATATCTGATCCTAAAGGCAGTAGGGAGCTATTGCTGTGTGTGTGTTTTTTTTTTCTCTTTTTAAGGATTTAAAATCTATTTTCCATCTTAAAAGTAATAATATTCATTACAGGAAGTAGAAAGACTATGGGAAAGAAGAAGAAATTACCTGCAATCTCCCCTTGAAGAACTGATTACTGTCAGTATTTCTTTCTGCAGGTAATTTTTACAATTGCTGTGGAAAAGAAAAATCACAAAAATACTATTTTATATCCTGCTTTTTAATCTTGCCATTATAATACAAGCATTTCCTGTCATTTCAGCCCTTCAGGAACATAATTTTTAATGCTCACATCTAGAAGAGGTACATTAATTTACTTAATCTTTCCCCTATGGCTGGATACCTGATTTACTATCATTTTTAATTATTATAAATCATGCTGGGATGAGATTTTTCATGTAATAATCTTCTTCCATATTTATGATTATTTCCTTTGGCTAGATCCCTAGATGGGGAATCACTGAATCAAAGGGCATGAACATCTTTAAGCTTCTTTGAACATTCTGCCAAATTACTTCCTTGGGGGTTGTTGAGCTTTGGAAGTACATGATGAAAGATGAGTCTCATAGCCGAGGACAGGCAGGGCCAGGCCAGAGAGAAAGAGCATTCCAAACATTCTAGCAGGAAGAGACATTCCAGAGTCACCGAAGCTGCAGCCTTGGTGATATGCTGTCCTGATATGAAAGCATTGCTGGTGGCCCTGCCATTTTTAGAAAGCCAGTTTTGAATTCTTCCCTATAAGGGCAACAGTGCTCCAGGCATGCTGGTCTTTTTTTCTGTTCCTTGAGCACACCAAGTTCACTTCTACCACAGGGCCTTTGCATTTGCTGTGTTCCTCTCCTGGGAATGCTTTCCCTCAGAACTTGTCATGACTGGTGCCTTTTACTCATCTCAGTTCCAATATAAAATGCTCAGAGAGGTCATCTCTGATGACCTGCTCTAAAGAAGTCAAACATCCTCTGCTTCCAGCCACTTTTATCAAGTTGATTTTATTCATAGCACTCATTATTCCTGCCTACAGTCAATGTTCAACAGTTATTTGTAGGAAGATTGAATGAAGTCATTCACTCAGTCATTTCATCTACAATATTTTCTGAGGGCCATTTTAAAATCTTCCCATTGTTCTTAAGATAAAGAACAAAATATTTAACATAACCTATAGAAGGGTTTCCAGAACTGGTACCTACCCAATCTCTCTTGTCTTATCTTGATTCACATCGTGCCTTAGTCTCTGCATTTCAGCCATACTCACTTTCTTTAGATACTAACATGTGCCATACTTTTACTGCCACAGGGCATTTACACATACTGTTTCCTCTGCTCTGGACAGAATTCTTATCTTTACCTCATCAACTTCTACTCAGCTATCAGATCTTAGATCAATGGCACTTCCTTGGAAACCTTTCCTGACCCCTTGTACTAGGTCAGGTTCTTCTATTACATACTGTTTCTGGGAGTGAGACTCCAAAGATGGCGCCCAATGAACCATACCTCCTAACATCATGCTTTTTTCCCTCCCAGTTTTCTCTCTTTGAATCTACTCTGGCTCCATGACTCAATTTTCGATAAATGGGTTGTGGCAGAAGTAACATTGTACAGTTTCTGAGACTAGCTCATAAGAAACCTTGCATCTTCTACCTTAGAATACTTGCTTTGGGGACACTATTCTCTCTCAGAATCCAGCCATCATGTTGTGAGATGCCCAAGCTACACGGAGAGGCTGTGCGTAGGTGCTCTCGTCATAGGGCCCCACTGACAGCATCAACTGACAGTGATGTGAATGAGTTACCTCGGATGTCTAGCCCAGTTGAGGCTTCACGTGACTCCACCTAGATATGATATAATAGCACACAAGCCAGAACGAGCTTGCTGAGTCCAGTCAGTCCACAGAACCACGAGACACAAAAATAAATGTGTTAAGTTGTCAAGTTTTGGGATTGTTTGTTCCACAGCGATGGATAACTGAAACACACTTCTAGCATCATGTCCCTTTTGGCATGTCATTCCTCTCCTTCACTGGACTCCTCGTAGCTCTGATTGCATTTCCTGCTTGATTATTTAATTAATGATTCTCTTCCTTAGCAGTCTGTAAGCTTTATGAGGGCAAAGACCATCCTGACCATGTCTTTTTTTGTATGTTTGTTTTCTCTTTTCGGCTCACCATTTGTTCTTCACTATTGGTACTTCACGGCCACCAAAACATTTTTGGGGAGACAGCCGTGGTGTGAGTTTCAGGGAAGGCAGGGTTTTGCCTCCCAGCAAGAAAGCTGGAAAGTCAAATACTCCCTGTCTGTTTCTGAGAAAGCTGGGGCACAGGATGCGCCCTCAGTCCAGCCAACTGGATGCTCCTGCCTGGGTCTTTGAATCTGCAGCTAGTAATGCAGAGAAGCTGCAGGGAGGGCTTAGGATTCATCCTACTGGCTCTGTTTGGAGCATTTCATGTCCAGTGGTGGCAGCCTGGATGTCCTAACCAGCTCTTCTCAGGTGTAACTCAGGCTGTGCTTCGGCGGCCCTGCGTACCTTGGTTCCTGACCATCCATTTTACAAGTTAGTTCTCCAAACTTGCCTGTGATTCTCTGAGCTATTTGAAATCCCTCCAGAAATTTCATTTTTGTGTATGGTAGCTAAAATTGCTTTTTGTTGAGTACTGCCAAAGATGACCGGTTACATACTACCCAGAATGGTAATGGAGGCACAAATGGTATTTAGTAAGTGTTGGTAAAGGAATGAATGAGTATGGGCCAGGGACTTAGGAGGACATCAGGGATTCCTGGATAAATAAATCACTAATTCAGGGGGGAGCTTATATTTTACTAAGTAACACATAAGCAAATATAGTAATTACAGATAAGTGCTACAAGAATTATAGGCACAAAATTATGGGAACTAACTACACCTAGAAGGGGGAGGAGATGGGGATCCTCTTGATTTATGTCAGTGACTGCAATTAGATAAACAGGAAATGTTTATTTATTGATGGAATGGATGAATAAATCAATGTAATGTTGAGGCAATGTATATGAAAAACCTTGTCAACTGTAAAGTACTACATAAATGGAAAGTATTATTTTTAGACTAACACTTGATTTCTGTATTAGTTAGGACTATTTATGTTGCAAACATCAGAAAACCCAAGTCACACTGGCTTAAAAAAGAAGACAACTGATTGGCTTATGTAACAGAAAAGGCCAGGGAGTATAATCACTTCAGGGGTTCCAGTGTTATGATCAACACCTTCTCATTAATCTCATTTACATTGGCTTCATTTGGCGTCTGTCTGCATGGTGGTTCCCAGACACCCAAGGCTTCCCTGTCTCAGGTTCATGTTCAGAAAAAGCAAACATGAAACTCTTTCTGGTTCTTGAAGCATCACTCCTTGGGTTTGCACTGATGTGATAGGCTTGGCCTCGGACAGCCGAAATGTCCCTCTCCGAATCAATCACTGATGGAGGGAGATCTATATGATGCTTGGACTGGCCAGGCCTACTTCATGGTCCTGTCCGTGGAATCAGGGTGGCAGCCAGCTCTGCTGTGACTACTTGTGGTTAGGACGATGATACTGCCGAATGCTTGGATTTGTGAGTCTTGCTTCTGCCACTTAAGAGAAAAGTACATATTCATCTCCATCTTCGATGCCACATCTCTGAAGTGGGGATAGTAATAGCGCTTCCATCATAGAGTTCGTATAAGGATTAAAAGAGTTTTAACATATGCAAAATGCTTAGACCGATGCCTGGCACATGGTGAGAGCTTAATGAACATTTGTTGTCATTCTTCGTTATTATTGCGTGGACCACGAATAGTGAAGCGATGGCTCCCAAAGGAAATTCACACAACTGTTACCAGAAGAGGGTATGAATGAATGCTTGAGAGGCAAAAGCAACAAACGTCCACTATACTTCATTCCCGAGCTCTAACCAACAAACCACTGGAGGTCAGCAGCCAATAAGCTCTTGGATGAAGCCAGCTGGGATTCACAGCTTCTTGTGGGGGTCAATCCTGTCCTCCTAGAAGTTCCAGAGCACAATCATGCCCACCTGATTAACACCGCAGCAGGGTTGAATGTCTCCTTGGCAATTAGTCCCCGTTTTTCCAGGCTTCTTCACCTTTGGGGCAGTCTTAGAAAATCCATGTCTTGGCCAGCCCAAGTGCATATTAAACCATTTCAAAATGTTGGAAGAGGAAGTCTGCTTGCTTAATGTGTAATTTAGCTGAAAGGACTGGAACGACTTGCATTTTGGTATGTTCCTCATTTTGCAAATGAATGTTATTTTCGTAATGGATGATAATGGCTCCTTCAGAGTTATTCTGGTCTGTCATATTAATGTGGATTGTGGTGCTTTAATAAGAGTTGACTTTTGACTCCTTAGGCATGCATCATGGTTGGGAGGCTGCGCAAAAACTAAATCGCCAGCCATTATTCTTCTTGTGAATTGATATTTAGTTCTTATATCACTACTTCCATGGGATGAGCAAGAACATGAATAATACATCAACGAGCCCAAAGCTATGCCAATGGCTTGAAGTGACGAAGGACTGGTTTTTAAGTCCTTACAAAATTCCGGTCGAGGGAGCAGAATGTCCATATAGTCTAATTTTGTCTGAGGTCTCTGTGTCTCCATCGTTCTTCAAGTCTCTCTAGAAACAGACTGGAGAGGTGGTCCAGACGTCCAATTTTCCCCAGTTCAATTTGTTTCAAAATGAGGGTGTTCACATCCTAAAATAATGGGGCAAGAAGAATTCCTGGAGAGCACTTCTGTCAGAGAGGTGGCTTTGAGCTAGGTTCTTGGAAAGAAAATGTAAACTCTTCAAAAATTTTCTTACAGGAGTGCTGGGAAACCTGCAGAACCCTCTGTGCTAAGAGTCTACTTGGGGACACCAAGGGGGTGGCTGTGACAGTCTAGAGCCTTAAATCTCCTGTGACACACCCTTGTTTCAGCCCCAAACACAGTAAGATTCACGGCTCCCTTGGATTTCTTTGTGCAGTATTCCATTAGTTCTAGGCTCACTTCTGGAAGATTCCATCAGTACCCTTATCTCCCCAGTACCCAGATCTCCCTCCTCTAACTCTCCAATGGCTCATTTCCCCAAGTTCCATTCTACCTGACCCATATCATCTCCCGCCTGTCCTGTTGCCTCCTACCCCAACCTTATCCTCCCGTAGGGCAACCACTTATTTTTACATATTTTGAGGCAGACCCAATACCAGATGTTACATGGCTTTGCTCTAATTCGTGTCAAGCTCTGTATCAATTCTTGGTTTGTAATAGGTGGTCTCACAATTCTCCCCTCATCAATCGTGTTGGTGAACAGTCCTCAGTCGCTGCCCCGTGGGATAGTAGACAGAGCCTGGTCAGTGCACTCTAAGAGATTTAGGTTCCCATCTCAGAGGGACAGTCTCACTAGGTGTGCAATTGAGGCAGGTTACTTTACCTCTCAGAGCCTCAGTGTCCTCATCTGTAAAATGGACACAATCATATATATGCCAGGGGGCTTTTTAGGAAAAATTAAATTGGGATGCCACAGACTCTCGGTGAATGGCTGCCCTTGTTAGTTTTAGAAAATCATTCGGGCAGACAGGAGGTGCTTTTGTCTTGCCTGCAAAGGACACTGGTGCCTATTCTTCTCCCCCTTCTCTTAGCTCCCTTGGACTCTCTCTCCCCTGTCTCCTCTTTCCCTTGCTTCTTCCTCAGCCCCCTTTTCAATCCCACCCACAACTCTGAGAGGAGGGAAGAGGATAGAGTTGTTTATTTTGAGACTAAATTCAACATTGACCCTCAGAAAAAACAACCCCTGCAATATGCTCTATTACCACATAAGCGCCACATTTAAACAAAGCCTTTCGGCCTGAACCGAAAATTACCGTCCCGCTGGGAGGCATAAACTGGAGGGGCTGCCTGTGTGAACGAGGGACGTGCAGCACCTGGCAGGGCAGTGTCTGTGGGAAGAAGCTGGGGCTCCTTGCTTTATGCACTGATTTTGCTGGGAACCTTGCACTCCACGTTTCCTTCCACAGACAAGGAAAGCAATAGCAATCTGTTAAAATGGTGGGGGGCAGGAAAGTGACGACTAATAGATTGAAATCCATAAGAGCCCCATTCAGCTGCCAGCTAGAGAATTCTATGGGGGTTCAGAGAACAGAGTCTGAAAACAGTAGTATGTGGATAAGACTGCAAAATACTTCCCACACCAAAAATAACAACAACAAACCAACAACAGTGGAGTTGAGGAATTTCCCTTTGTCTGGGTTATAATATTGATACGGTAAAGGCAGACATTTATTGAGCACTTATTATGTACTGGGCACAGAGCTAAGTGAGAGTTTTATATATATGAATTAATTTAATCCTCACAACTAGTCTTTCTTTCTTTCTTTCTTTCTTTCTTTCTTTCTTTCTTTCTTTCTCTTTCTTTCTTTCCTTCCTTCCTTCTTTCTTTCCTTTCTTTTTTCTTTCTCCTTCCTTCCTTCCTTCCTTCCTTCCTTCTTTCCCTCTCTCTCTTTCTTTTTTCCCCTTTCCTTCTTTCTTTCTGACTTAACACAATTAAGAAACTTCTTAATTGAAGTATAGTTGACATATCATATTAGTTTTAGGTATAACACACAGTGGTTTGACAATTCTATACATGTCCACCACGATAAGTGTAGTCACCACACAACATGATTACAGTATCATTGATTCTGTTTCCTAAGCTATACTTTTCATCCCTATGACTTATGAATTTTACAATTGGAAGTATGGACCTTTTAATCCCTTCCTGACTTTTTTTTTTTTTTAAGAGGAGTTGTAGGTTCACAGCAAAATTGAGAGGAAGGTACAGAGATGCCCCACATCCCCCTACCCCCACACATATACATAGACTCCTTATTATTAGTACCCTCCAGGTAGTATTTTTATCCTCATTTTCATAGATGAGGAAACTAAGGCACAGAGATGTTCAGTAACCTACCGAAAGTCGCACTGTTGGTGGTCTGAACCCCATCTGGTTCCCAGATCCACACTGCTAATCCCCACTTTGTATAAGATGCACTTAGCTGATGACACTGAGCCAGGTTATGTGGAGCTGCGTGGATCTCCCCAACGGACCTGCCACGGTGTTGTCTGGCTATTTGCATGCTGTCTGGTCATCCCCTGACAGACTGTAGGATCCTTGAGGATCTTTCCACTTCAGTGTCCCTCAAGGGGCCTGCATGCTGTGCCTGGCACACAGAAGGGGCTCAATAAATGCTTGTTGGACTGAGAACAGGTAGGTGCTACATTGGGTGATGCTGACTATAAAGGTGTAGTAGACATTCAGAGAAGATGGAGCGCCATAAGGGACAGAGAGGCTGCAGAAAGGTCTGTGGAAGAGAAAGGAAGCGAGGTAGACCTTGGAAATTTCATTAGAGAGAGGGCTGAAGAAAGGACACTCAGGGTGGGAAAACCACACAGGCAAAGCACAGAGGTGGGAAGGAGAATAGTGTGGCAGGTGCTCATAGGGAGAGCTGGTCGACCAGAGAGAGCACTTGAACTTGGTACAGCTGGCCATCACCTGGGCTGGTGGAGTTGGAGAGGAGCACGAGCAAGGCAGTGTTTTCAGGAGCCCAGGGGGCCAGTATGGCCCAGTGGTTAAGTGCTTGGAGTCTTGGGGTCAAAGCCTAATTCATCCATCTCCCAGGTGTGGGACCTTGTGTCAGTCACTGGGCATAGGTACCTCTCCGGGTGCTGCAAGAATGAAATCAGATCATGTCTGCATAGTGCCTAACGTTGTCTTATAGTCAATGGTGTCGACTGCCATTATTTTTCCAAAGCTTTGAAGCAGAGGATGGACTGGAGTGGAAACAGATTGAGCAAGGGGTGAGTTTGAAGGCCATGCCAATCACAACAGCAACAATAATAAATTCTGATATTTATGGAGTTTTGTGCTCAGGCTCCTCATCACGGAACCACTCCAGGAGGTGAGTGATTGTTCTGAGATTGCCCTCTGGCTTCCAGGCCAGTGGACTCTTCCCCGCCACATCCTCCTGATGAGGTTTGGGATGTGAACGAGTTGGGATTTTACTGGTGGAAACATCTCTGGGTTATACATTGGGGGTGTCAGATAAGTGTCCTAACTTTCTGGACGCCTCTTTCAATTCCTGTCTTTTGAGAAACACATAAGCCTGCCCACCCCCCGCCCCCTGAGAGATACTGCCAAGGCCACTCGCCCTTTCCCTACATAGAATGACCATCTTGTCTATTCTCATGAACTGAGAAACATTGTGTCACGCTTAACTTTCTGTAAGTTTCTTTTATATTTTGTTGTCATTTCCAAACAAATTTTTAATTCCTTAATTTCTATGACTAGAAGGTAAGCTCTGTGAGCCCAGGGCCTTTGTCTTATTCACCATTATAGCCTCTTCACCTAGAATAGTGCCTGGCACATAGTAGGGGCTCAAGAAACATTTGTTGAGTGAATGAATATACTTCTCCAGAGTACACACATGTCCCTGGGGATTCTGATTTTCTGACACAGACCCAGAAAATGGTAGCAAGTATTATTATTATCACCATAAACTTGCTCATTTCCCTGCAGCCTTCATTCAACAACTAGGCTGTGCATTCTTTACACTCAGTGTCTTGGGGTCTTTAGGATCTTTATTTCTTCTGAATTTTGTAAGTGGCATTGCATGGAGTAGGTGCTCAGTCAATGCCAAGAGATTGACTTGTTGGTGTGGTGTCTGTGTGTGCATGCATGTGCGCGCGTGTAGATGTGTATGCGCAGGTGGACATGGGTGTGGTTTCCACACCAGCCCGCCTTCCGTGGAGCCAGAGGATGTTTGCTGAAGTTAGTCAGAGTGGCTGGGACTCAGGACTCTTGAGTTCTCTTCCTATGATTCATGGGCATTCTGGGGAAGTCTATGAAGCCCGTAAAATGTGGTGAAAGCTGGTATTTAAAAAAAGAGGATGACTTCGTTCCTCGTTCCCTTTTGTACATTTTTCCACTAGCACACAGGCTCCTCCAGGAAATTTTGGGTCTTCTACCATCTTTATAACAAGTCATTTTATTATTATTTGTTCTTACTTTTTTTTTTTTTTTTGCATGAGTTGTCTACTAACTAGGTATTTGTTCCTAATATTTCACTGATTCTTTGATTCATTCGTTGTTTTGACTGTCACATACTCTGTCCCTACTGTGTGCCAGGTACTGAGCAGCACTGCAGATGCAAGACACGCTTTTGCCCCTGAGTTGCTCTTGGGGCAGGGAGACCACCAAGGGCCCTGGAGCAGAGACCTGGTAGAGAGGTGTGTGAGGGTGGGGGAGGAGGAAGGTCAGGGGTTCAGGGAAGATTTCCAGAGGTGGAGCACTCTCTCAGTGAGAGCTTATAAGGTGCCAGGAATCATGCTAAGCACGTTGCAGACATTATCTCATTCACTCCTCACTGATTTATGAAGTAAGTGCTATAATCCCTGTTTTTGTGTGACCTTGGATGAATTACTTCCCTTCTCTAAGACTCAATTTCCTCATCTGTAAAATGGGATTTGTAAAACCTCAGAGACTTGTGGTGGGGATTGTGTGCTTAAAAACATATGTAAGGCACTAAGCAACATGCTAAGTTGGTGTTGCTCGGTGGGCTCATAAATGTGACCTACTGCTATCATCACAAAAAGGAGATGAAGCCTGGAGAGGGTGAACGACTTGCCCAGGTTCCCAGAGAATGTCAGAAGTAGGATTTGGATCCTGCCCTCATGAGGACAGGGCATACATACTACCTTGTATATCTGCTTGGGAATTTGGAATGGTTTTGGGAAGTTTGTCCCAGATGGAAAGGTGTGTTATTGAAAGATTCTCAGCAGAGGGTGGCCACTTCATAGTTCCTACCCTGTAACCCCATTACTTACCTGGTCAACCTCTAAAATGGACATGGGCCCACCACCTTCCTTGGTTTCCAAACATGGTAGCTCTTGTTCTAAAATCTCCCCTCTCTTATCAATTATCGGGTGATTATCTAGAATGGAAACCATGAAGCCAACAGAGGACCAAGGAGTCTCACTATGGAGGTTCTGGGTGGCAAGTAACAAAAAGAAGTCATTTCTATAGGAGGAGTCGGGGTGGAAAAGAAAAGAGGAGAGGAGAAAAGAAAAAAAATCCGTTTCTGGCTCTGGACCTGCTGACTGAAATAATTTTTATCCTCTGTACAGAGTCACCACCCAGTTCTTCTTGGAGCCACCTCCCGGGGCAGTTGTAAGGGGCCCTGATAAAGATTTATGTAGTTTGTTTGCTTTCTCCAAGCCTTTGAAGACCAACAGAGGAGGTAATGTTTATGGTTGGTTGGTTAACCCTACAGCTCTCTGGGGTCTTTAGGATCTCCTTCTGCGACCCCTGGGCTGATTCTCGAGGCAGGAGGCAGCAGGCCATGGCTGCCCCATCTGGGGAACTGGCTGTCTAAAGGCCAGGGTTGGAGAGAATTTCAGACCCAGTAGTTTTGGAGGCTTTGCTTACCACAACAGCGTCATCATAGCAGAACGCCCCCACCATCTTCGGAATAGAACCAATTCATCCCACAGGGGAGTGAACTCTAGAAAATGAGCATTAGGAGGAAAAAGAGGTTGGGGGTGACGCTTGTAAGGTTGGGTTGAGCAAGACATGAATAGATTTAGCTCTGAAATTGCTAATTCTGGTCAGGTGAAGGCAGACTTGTCCAGGGTTCTTTGGTGTGAGGGACGTTATAGGAGGGCATGTATATATTTAAGAAGTAAATGAATCTCTGCTTTATTTTTTTAAACTCTAATATTTTCCTGGCACTGCTGGTTAGAATTACTTGTCTGGGTGTCCTGAACTCCATTTCTGAGCCCCAGCTGAAAACCGTGGTCAGCTGGTGGGAAGTAGACACCTTGGAGCTCTGAAATATTTGGTATGCCTTTCCGACCTTATTAAAAAACAAATCCGTTCGTCTTTTTTTTTTTCACATGTTCCTCCACATCCTAGGGTAGCTACTGAAAGAACATTGGAAAAACATGTCTTTTTGGAGTTAGGTTGGTCAACAGTTCCGGGGAGGAGAGGGCTTCAGTTCTCCACCTCCTACAGGAGACTCTGTGGACTTATAGCCCCAAGTCTGCCATTTCTGTTAGGAACCCAGGGATTAGCAGTAGGTCTCATTAGGTCCTTCTTCTGAGTAACAGTGGCATTCATTTGAGACGTGAAGCTCAGAAATGTTTATCCATGTATTAATTCCTTGGTTCATTTTTTTAGGCAGCGGAGTGGCCTCGAGGTCCTCAGTAAATGTGCAAGTCATCTCTAAGACATCAGCTGACCCATGACATCCTATGAAGGGTGGTCACCTCTCACTTTTTATGTCCTGGGAAAGTGAGGCACTGTGAGATTGAATAATCGGACCACGCAACATTTCTGACTCTTCTATTTCTCCGGGTTGTTTTCCCCAGAATCTAGGGTATGAGAATCAAACTTGGAAACCAGAAAGACCTGAGTTCCAATTATGTGTCTTCTACTTACCTTAGGTGAGGACTTGGGCAAGTTCATGCCTCGGTTTTTGTTCATCTGTGGAACGTAGAGCCAAGCAACAATAACAACATCACCAGGGGCATCGTGAGAATGACACCAGACAAGGTGTTCAGAGCCCTGTACGAACAGGTTCTCCTCGGGAAGATGAATATTGGCATTATTAGGACAAAGCTAAACCTTTGCTTTGGTCCTGGAGCCTGAAAGTGGTGCCTCACGTTCACAGAGGGCTTAACCGGCCTTTCAAAGGTGTAGGTCCTGCCTGCGCTGCTGTGCCGGGCAGAGGTGGTCCTGAGAGAAGTCAGCTTCGGTTTCTCCACCAGGAGGTAGAAATATTTAACATAACAAGGTGACCTCATCAGGGGCATACCAGATGCTATCATCCATAAACAGCCATTTATTCAAGCCGAGCAGGCCCCACATGCCACAGGTACGCTGGGGAAAGAGAGATTGAATTGTTCAGGTCTGCAGGAGTGGAGGGTGAACAGAAAGGCAACACAACCCTTACTCATAACTTCCAATTGCTGCTATTTTTTTTTTTTTTTTTGAAGCAGGCTAAACAGGTTTTCCATGGAAAGGTGTGGAACAGACCCGAAGCAGGACAATGACAAAATTTCCTTTTTCATAGAACCATCTTCCTCCTGCCAGTCCCCAAACTCTCTCCCCATCTCAACCCACCCCACCGCCCACCGCACAGTTCAGCACCCTTCGCTGCTTCAGGTTCCCATCCCTGAAATAATGTGTAAGGCACAAATCAGGCCGACTCAACTGCATAAAGGCACTCTCTTCCCAAATGAGCAAAAATATTCCCACTTAAAAATGTATATAAAATGTTTATGAAATGAGGGAGGAGATTCAGAAGTTATTGTAGGAGCTTGCCAAAGGCAGTGCCAAATATATGTTAGAGCACCTCTGATGGTTTTCCCCGGAACTGCCATTTAAAAATATGTAGACATGTTCTCGCTCCCTCCCGGGGAAAGCCCCCTCCTCCCCACCCCCAGGCCCAGCTGCACGAGCACACAAGAACCCACCTATATATACATGCACACTCTGACCAAGGGCTCCAGCAAAACACGGAGCTGTTCTTTACAGGCCAGGGAGCTTGTTGTTTTAGTCTGTTGTTTTCATTTTGGTGCACCTGCACCCCTAGCCTAAGCCCCCCGCCACACTGCTCCTGCCTTGGCCAACAACACCGGGATGTGTGTTTCTGAATAAGCCATGCATTATTCGATTTGGTTTCCTCAGGAATTTGGTAGGAAAACTCTGGGTCCCAGTGAATTGGGCTTAATTGGATCCTTCAGGACCTGAGCGTGTTTCACCTGCCTTGTGTTTGTTCTCTGGGACTCCCTAGTCGCCATCAGTCCCGTCCTCTCCTCCTTGCCCGCCAGAAGCTGCGTGCATGGTGCGGCTGAGGTCTCTCCCCTTAGCGGGAACTGGGCAGTGAGCTGGGTATGTGGGTGGTAAGGACAGCCTGGGCTGCCCGACATTCTGGTGGCTAAAGGGTGGGTGGAGAGGGTGGGCTCCAGGCTCCAGATTGATGAAGAGCTATTCCATGTATTTGACGTCCAGCTGCTATGGAATTCTATTTGCAAATGCTAAGTGACCTAGTCAGTATGGTACAAATTATCAGTAGCAGCAGGGGGAATGTTGGTTGCTGCCACGGGGCTTTGAAGAGGTTATTGTGCTCTTGGTGCAATCCAGGACTGATGATGTCTTAAATCCAATTTCCATTTGGTGGGTCTCTAAATCATGGCAGAGATGGCATCGTAAAAACAAAGCGATCATTTCTTCCTGATGGGGACAAGCCAGTGGGGACCCAAATAAGGCCCAGAGGAAAATCATCCCCCAGTTGCCTGGACGTAGTATGAAGATGACCTTACTTTCTTAGCCCGAGAAGGGGAGTAAAGGTCAGGAAATCAACAGCGGCTGGCTGGAATATGAAGAATGAAGATGAGAAAGGAAGAATTGGTAACCATCACCTTTACAGTATCCCTGAGAGGTGGTGGTCCCTCTGGTTCAACGAAAACTCACTGTTTCAACTTCATGTGGCACATTCATTCCCTCTTAAACAATGGTGATAATTTGAATTTTTTTTTCCGTTAAGATCAACTGTTAAGTTGATCTTCTTGCCAGATTGATCGTTTGCTCGTTATATTAGTTGTCTATTGCTGTATAACAAACTACTCCCAATTGAAGCAGCTTAAAGACAGCAGACATTTCTTAACTTACAGAGTTTTTGAGGGTTAGGAATTTGGGAACGGCTTAGCTGGCTGTTTCTGGCTCAGAGTATTTCACGAAGTTGAAGTCAAGCCGGCAGGCAGGGCTGCAGTCCTCTGAGTTAACTGGGGGTTGGAGGGTTGTCCTTCAAGATGACTCCATCTCATGGCTCTTGGCAGAAGGTCTTCGTTGCTGGCTGTTGCCAGGTAGACCTCTCCGTAGGGCTGCCTGCGTGTCCTCAGGGCATGGCGGCTGGCTTCCCCCACAGCAAGTGACCCAGAGGAGAGAGAGAGAGAGAGAAAGAGAGAGACAGGCAGAGCCCACAACGCCATTTCATGACCCAGTCTCGGAAGTCACACATTGTCTCTTCTTCTGCCTCATCATAGTCGAAGTGAGTCTCTATGCCCAGCCCACATCCCAGGTGAGGGAGATTAGGCTCCACCTTTTGGAGGGAAGAGTAGAGAGAAGCATTTGCGGACATATTTAGAAACCACCGGAGTCATAGTTCTTCTAAACGATACTGTAGAAAATCAGCTTATTTAATTATTACCGTAGTCCTCCAGATATTTGACTGCAGAGATATCTTAACCCCCACCCCCCGGACGCCAGCTAGATCTCCTCAATTCCTTTGACTCTTCCGTCCATGACTTGGTATTGAGCTTTCTACTATCCTTGTATAGTGTGCTAATGAAGCAGAAAAATGGCACCTCGGATGGGGCATAAGATTGAAAATACTAATACAGAAGACTATGTAATCCTTAGAGTTCACTAGCCTGTGCTTATGCCGTGCCTGGCACATAGCAGGTACTCCATTAATGTCTGCTATTGAGAGAATGAATAAGTAGACGACTAGATGGATAGACTTATTCCCATTCAAATACCCGGAGACTGCATTAGTTTACCTTTCTTTGGTCTTTTTTTTTTTTTTTTTAAGATTTATTTATTTATTTAAGAGAGAAAGAGAGAGGGCACAGGGAGGGGCAGAGGGAGAGGGGTAGAGAAAATGCTCAAGCCGACTCCCCGCTGAGTGGAGAGACGGACACGGGGCTTGATCCCACCACCCTGACACCGTGACCCAAGCGGAAATCAAGAGTGGGGCGCTCAACCGACTGAGCCATGCAGGTGCCCCTGGTCTTTTTGTTTTTAAGCAGCTTTTTATACTTTTGCCTATTGAGCTTATTAAATAAAATGCCTAAGTCAACTTTTTTAATGGTCCTTTGACCAACTAAGATTCTCCCATTCTGTTCTTGGTTTTTTAACCTGGATGTGAAACTTGAATCCCTACAAAATGACATCTGCTGGTCAAGGTCGTTCTGAATCATGAGTCCATCACTTTGTTATCTCATCTGGATTTCTCTCCTAGATTTGTGGTGCAAAAATGTAATCTAGGTGTTGGACATACATGTAATTGATTAATTATTGCTCCATCAGGCTACCAAGTTATTTCATCTGTGTGTATCTGCTCTGCTGCCAGGGCTCCTGATTTCCTGTCTCTCTCTCTCTCTCTCTCTCACTGAGCTCTGCATGCAATCAGCACTCCCCCAATGGCAAACCACCCATAACTAACTTGTTCTAACTGCACTTAAATCCAAGCCGTCCTCCACAGATGTGGCTCTGTCTCTTGGTAAAGACCTTTAGAAAGGGAGATTCCACTGCTCCCACAGTTCCCCATTTCCAGAGGCCACCATCTGGAGGTTAGGGAGAAAAGAGTGGGGAGAATGATGTATTGGCAGAATAATTGGGGTGGAAAGGATTTATTCTTGGCCTTTTAAGCAGGGACCAAAGTCTTTTTTGGGTATGAGTGGGTGGAGGGAGATGTGGGGGTGGGGAGGATGGGTCTCAACTGAAGTTGGAACATCCTGCAGAGGTGGCCATTTTGAAAACCAATGTAGAGTGTAGAGAGTGAAGTTGTTCCAAACAGATGCCGGTGTCTGGGGCCAATTCAGAGAGTGCATTTGGATGAACTCAGAGACGTAAGGGGAGGGACCTGAGTTCTTTTTGTTCAAATCGGACTTGGCAAAATTCTGCCCTTAGTTTATTTCTATCTTGATCTACTTTATTATTGTCTTAAATTGCAGAAATAATATGTGCTCTTTTTATCAAGTCAAATAATTTGGAAGTGTGCAAAAATGCTAATAATCTCCCCCTTCCCTATTCCAGGCCAGACTCTGAGGTTACAACCTGTGTTTGTGTCCATATTTATTTCTATGAGTATCTGTATAGTACGTGTTTGCATTGATGGGATTAAAAAATCACTTACAGCAGGCGGGATCGTAAAATACATTTTATCCTTTCACTCTCTTTCCCCCTTTTACTTTCTTCCTTCCTTCTCAACCCACCATGGAGCTTTCCAGGTCAGTGTAAATGGCTCTTACTCATCCTTTATGATAGTGCTATAAATGCAGCATAATTTGTCCAAGTGTTTCTTTGTGGGTGCTCAGATTGTTCCCAGGTAGTTTTGCCATAACCAGCAAAGCTGCAGTAAAGCCTCTTGTACACATACCCTTACCTACTGGTGCTTTTGTCTCTGTTAGATAGATTTCCCAAAGTGGGATATTGGTTATTTGGTAGCATGTTTTACATTCTTTTATGGTGGTTATTGGTATGATAAAAAAAAATGTACTGTCCTCTCTCCCTTAAATCAGCTCTCTAGTCCACTATTCTATTTTGTTTAAGCAGTAGCTGATTTCCCAAGGTGGCAAAGTGGCTGAAGTAAAACCCAGAAAATGTGTCCATTCACTGTTCAGATGGGGAGGTAGGGTGGGCTAATCTATAGGGACCCAGTTTTGAAGTTAGTCTATGTGCGTTGCTGAGTATGTGTGTAAACGTGTGTCTGTGTGCGTTAATTGACTCAGATGAAATGCAAGGAGTTACCATGTTTAGGTATCATTCCACGTTAAATCGAATAAATTGATTGCACTGCTGAGGCATGATATAGTATAAAGAGATAGGATTTAAAGTCAGAAGACCGAGGTCTGAATTTCCTGGTTCTCTACCAACTGACTATGTTCTTTTAGTCTTGGTGTCTTCAGAAGAAAAATGGGCACCATCACAGTGCCCACCTTACAGTTTTGTGAGAATTAAAAGAGAAATCGCACCGTGAACCATACAGCTTTCCAAATGTGCTTTAAATTTAATGCAAGAAAAACACTTTAAAGGAAGATGCTGTTCTTTTTTTTAACAAAGAGCAAACAGATACACACAGTCAGAAAGAGACTACTAGGACTTTATGCTGGAGGGGTCTTCAGAAACCCAGGAGGGCAAATCCCAATGGCACCCATTAGAGAGAGGCTGCTGGGTCGAGTGGAAGATTCCAGAGGCTTACAATCAAGGGTGTATTTTAAAACAGCCACACACAAAAATCTGCTCAAGAATTTTCTGCACTTGAGGACCCAAAGATCCCCTGACTGACGAGGATTACTTTCTTTCGGAGAGCTGTCTGGTTTTGGCATTGGGTGTAAAGATTCTTTCTGATAGACTGAAGCTGTTGGCTGCAGTTTTTTTCCTGAGGAGCCCTTGGATACTTCTCAGGTGTTTTCTTCTTCCCTCAAGGCAACCCGCTCAGTGGTGTGCCCGGGACCATCTCGGTTTTAAAGAGGGAAGTCCAGTGTCCTTAATCCTGGGCACACTGGATAGGCTTGCTCTTGCCTGGATCACTTGCTCTGGGGGAAACCAGCTGCCATGCCCCTTGAGGGCACTCAAGCAACCTTATGGAGAGATATGGGGTGAGAAACTGAGGTTTCCTATATCGTGACGGCTTCCCTTGAATAGCTAAAACTGTTGAAAGAAAAGAAGGTATGTCATGACCATGAAAGTTGCCCACATCCGTCACTTTCTGGGAATTCTTCTTCTTCTTCTTCTTTTTTTTTTTTAACTTGAGTACAGTTGTCACACAATATTACATCAGTTTCGGGTGTACAACAGTGATCTGACAAGTTTATACATTATACATCGCCATGCTCACCACAAGTGTAACTACCACCTGTCATCATACAATGCATTACAGCATCATGGGCTATATATCTTCACGCTGTGCCTCTTATTCCCATGACTTATTCATTCTACAACCGTTATCTCCCACTCCCCTTCACCCATTTTGCCAATCCCCCTAAGGGTTACTGATTCTTTAAGGCTGTGGTTCTCAAACTTTGCTATCACGGAATATTGCTGTTCTGTGAACTGGAAGGAGGAGAGTTTCCACTAAAATTGGATAACAGCTACTTTGTCCAGTTAGCAGAAAAGAAACAATTAAGATGGCAATAGAATTTTATCAGTTTTCAGACCTCCGTCCAAATCAAACTTATCCCTTGGCTACAACTCTATGATTTTCCGATATATAATAAAATTATATTTTAAATGGTAATTTTATATATGGGTATCATAGGTACATTCTAAAGGGTTGTGACTCCCAGTGGACTTCATGATGTAGAGTAAACTTTAGGGCCATTTTTAAAGGGATTATCTTGATGGAATGTTATGTCCAGACCCTTCAGAAAGTTATACAAAGTGGGGGTCACACCCCTCAGTTTTTCTAGGGATGCTCCTGGTTGGCCAGTGTCCCCGAGTCTGTCCATTTAGTGCCTACTCTCACTATCAAAAGTGTTCTGGTTTGAGTGATAAATTACATTTCCACCCTAGTTCGGGGGGACCTGGTAGGAAGGAATTTATTTTGTTTTGTTTTTGGCTAACATTTGCTAGATACATGCCAGGCATGGGTTTAACCATTTTCTACACATTTTTCTCATTTAACCCTTATGACCGTTAGCAGATACACTTAAGAAATAAAGAACCGAAGTCCCAGAAAGATGAATCTGCCCACGTTCAGTAAGCTACTAGGTGACGGGGTCGGAATTAGAACCCATGCCTGGCAAACTCCACAGCCTGTGTGCTTAGCTGACATATACCTGTCTTCGTCCTTCCTTGTTTGTGGCCTGAGATATTGGATTTGATTCCCAGCTGCCTAAAGTCCCCGAGAATTCCAAGGAAGTAGATGCAACCTCAAGTGGTCAGTGGGGCTTCCTTCTGGGGAAACCGTGATCCTTGGGTAGGAAAATGAGGTGTCTGTACTCACTGAGTATTGCAGATAACTCCAAGGGACGCCCTGTCCGTCCCTCATTAGCAGAGCCTCCTGTTTACAGGCATGCTGAGACTTTCTTTTTTTTTCCAATTAAAGTATAACAAATTTGCTAAGACTTTGTCCCACACAGCCCTGCCAGTTGGGCGTTTGGGGGGAGGGCGCAGTGGTGGTGGCTAAAATGAAGACGTGTGAGTGCAGTGGCCTGCCCTGGGGTGAGGAGAGAAAAGAGCAGACCTGTGTGCGTCCTAGCAGCCCACTGTTCTCCCTCTGCTGTGGCCTGTTCTGGGACTGAGGGCCAAAGTAGCCTTGGAATTGCTTAGACCTGCCTCTGTGCCTTTAGCTGTCCGGGTAAAAACATCACCTCTCTGGAGGCCTGTGCTGGAGCACAAACCCACGTATTGTCTGGCCCCTGGCAGGCTGGTCTGTGGAGGGGACACTCTAAGAGCTCTATTTTAATCTTTTGGAACTGGGCCAGGGTAGGAATTCAGCTGCCAGCCCCAGGCTCCCCACCCCCATGCTCTCGCCCCAGCCCCCATACCGCGACCCCCTCCTCCTGGTTTCATTTGCTCTGACCTCCCATCATGAGAGGTGCTGGTGTTCTTTTTTTTCCCCTCCCTTTCTCTTTTTTAAACTACCAGGCTCTTTCATTGATTTGACCTCCCAAAGTGAGGCAGACCAGGGCTCCTCAGTGGGCTACTTGGGGCTCAGAGCTGGCATGAGGCCAACCCTTGAATCCTGAGATTTACCTCCAGATGTGTGTGCCTCTGTGCTTGTGCGGACTGGTGTGTTTGTGTCGTGTGTATGTGTGTGTGGGGGGGGATGTGAGTGTGTTGTGTGTCTATATGTGTTTTTTGTATCTCTAGGACTTTTCTCTCCATATGCAGAAAATGTACAGGGTAGAAAAACCGAGGGGAGATGAGGATGGAGGGGAGAGGAAAGGGTGCTCCAAGTCCATGCACCTCCTCTCCTCCCTCTCCCAACAATATGCCCCTGGCTCCGCGCCAGATAATTTCAGTTGTCCCTCCAGCTGGGTCTTCTTGTCCCTCCCTTGAGTCACTTGGGTCTGATTCTTTGGATAGGAATGAGTCTCGCAGACAGACCACGTGGTAGAATAGGCACGGGACTCTGAATCCCAATCCCAGCTCTGCCACTTGCTGGCTGTGGGATATTGGGCGTGTTTCCCTTCCTTTGAGCCTCAGTTTCCCAATGTGTGCAATGTGGATGATAATGGTACCAACTTCCACGGAAAGTAGAAGATTATAAAGGCACTCAAAAGATGACCCATAATGTTAACTCCTTTCCTGCCTACCTATCCTTCCCCCGGAACAAGCCCAAAAGGCAGCTGTGGGGCTTGGCCCCCGACCTCAGTGAAGAAGCCCCCAGCTGAGAAGGAGGGGCCGTGTTCTTCCTGAAAGGGCAGGAGGGGGCAGAGGGTGTGGACCTCTCTCTCCCACCCGGAATCTCCCATTTTCTCTCACCCCCATCCTTTCGGCCTCTGCCAGTGATGTGCATTTTCCCCTCTGCACCGGCCTCCCAAACTGACTCATTACCTCGACAGGGTAGCAACTTCCAAAACAAAACTTTTTCAACCAAGGAAAATATAACTATGGGGAGGAAAACATTTCAATATCAGGCCTCCTGGGACCCAAGGAAATGTACTGAATGTTTGTCAGGGAATGATGCTGCCCTGACTTCATGGACTTCACTGAGAGCATGGGGAGAACAATGCCTGGCACTTGGCTCCAGCCAGACCAACATGGCCCAAGGGAGGGCCAAGCTCAAGTTGCCCCAAACTCGAAAGAGTGAAATGTGTGTCCAATATCGTGCCTTGAAGCAGGCCCCACGGCAGTTTGATGAACATCCTACATAAAGGGAGACCCCATACTCTGTCCTCTGCCAATCTCTCATTTTCCCTTCTACCCCCAAAGAGATGCCCATTGCAGGCCTGCTGTCTGGCAAAAGGTCTGCTTGTTTCACTCTTGGATTCTGGGAAATGGCTAATGGAGTACATTCCATACTTAATAATAGTGCCCCCTGGAGTTGTGCAATGCTTTGGTCCCTTCTGGGCCACTCCAGGGAAGGGATCTTAGGGTAGTGATGGGGCAGGATCTAAGAGAACAGCTGGACAGTGGGGTTGATGCCAAGTCAGGGTGCCAGGGAAGGGCCAAGAGATAATCCAGACCCCATCCACTGTGATTCTGCAATGGTCTGGACAGCCAAGGGCACAGAAAGTGAAATAGATGGGACTATTTTCTGAGAGAGACTGACTGGGGTCAGAGTGAGGCAAAAGGAGGAATTGTTGGGGGGTGATGGTATTGGGAAGGGATGCTGAGCACAGATCCCTCAGTTACTTTCTCTCTCCACTTTCCTTTGGCTACGGTGGACTCCACACCACCCACCCTTCCCAGTGACCAGTGATAGCACAAAACACATCACAGAACAGAAATGCTCTGAGAAGAATCTCTACTCATCCCTGATAGGAACTCAGTGTGACTATTTTAGATTCATGGAATTTCAAAGCTGGAAAAGATCCTATTCATTCGATAGATGTCTTCATTTGTAAGTTCTGAGAGGAAAAGTGTCTTGCTTGCAGTCACGGAGTACCTGACTTGGAGCTAGAACACGGGCCTCACAGGAAAGGGTCTCTGTGCTTTATTGTCATTATCTGTGATGTCCCTCGCATGTCTGTCTATGAAGGGGGTCTGTTCCAGAGAGAGGGAGAGAGAGAGAGAGAGAGAGAGAGAGAGAGAGAGAGAGAGAGAGCGCTTCCACTGGTCAATCTGGGCATTGTTTTTCCTTTCCCATAGCTCTTAAGTCAATGGCATATGGCATCCTGGAACGTCAGGAGTCCGGGGCCCTAGGGCTCACTTTACTGAGCCTCAAGCCTCTTATTTGTAAAACAGAGATAAAAGTGCTTGCTCTGATCACTTCACAGGGCTGTTTGTCAAGCTCAAACAGGATGGTGCTTGGGAAAGTGTTTTATAAACACATAGGACATTGCAGTTATCAAAAGCTTGATGGGGAAAATTGTGTGTGCAAAAGTTGGCCTTACTGGGCACAGGGACAAGACTTTTTTTTTTTTTTTAAGATTTTATTTATTTATTTGAGAGAGAGAGAGCACATGAGAGGGGATAGGGTCAGAGGGAGAAGCAGACTCCCTGCTGAGCAGGGAGCCTGATGCGGGACTCGATCCCGGGACTCCAGGATCATGACCTGAGCCGAAGGCAGTCGCTTAACCAACTGAGCCACCCAGGCGCCCAGGGACAAGACTTTTGAAGGTTTTCTGGGTCCAGAAACCTCAGCAGGTACGGCTGGGATAGGGGATGTGCACGTCAGTCTCCTCACTGCTCAGTCACCGGGCGCGCTACGGTGACACTCGGATAAGTGCTGGCTGGAACAGTCTGGAAGTGCATGCTGCACCACACGTAAAGAGTGCGTTTTGCCCCAAGCCCTTCGCTTCCTTCTGCTTAGGGGCTGACTGCAGTCAGAGTGTTCTGGAGATGGTGTGGGGGTGGCTGGTGGATCTTCTCACAAAGTCGTAAAGAAATACTTCTGAGGCACCCTGAAGGGACAAACTGAGCTTCATCTGAGCCATTTCAGAGAGGAGCCTCAGATTGGCAGGCATTTGGAAAGGCCTTTGAGTCCATGTCTTTATGGAGCAATTAAACAATGTGTGGGAATTAACATGACTTTAAGTGACATCTTCCTCAGTTTATTACCCTTTCACAGGTGTTTGTGCCAGGAGCTATGAAATGTGTGGAGGAGCTGAGGGCCCAAAAAGGGAGGCTATTGCCTATGACTTAGAGCATCTGATCTAGGGGAGTGTATGCCTGGTGCCTAACTTCCTCTTGTCTGTATCTAACACCAGCATCAGTCCCTTCTGTGGCCTATAACTTAATGCAGTAACTGCCAGAACTATGACAGAATAAGAAGCATTATTATTATTGCTGTTATTATTATTGACAGAACAAGGAGCATCATGCAAATGTGAGAATGCCACAGGCTCCTTGAAGAGAAAATGCATTTTCACAGTCAAGAAATTATTACAAAGATCTCACTTACTTGACAGATAATATTGGTTAAGAGAATTTCCTTAGGACTTTGGTTTTTTTTTTTTTTTTTTTTTCTCCTGTCACTGTAAATTGAGAAGAAACTCCTGGCTTAAACTTGCTTACTTCCCTAACATAATTTTAAAAATTATTATTATAGAGAAGGAGGAGTTATTTCTCACTGGCAGATGGAAATACTGGGTGCGTTGTTGCCTGGCGTGGCGTATCAAAAGGCAGAGCGTTTGGTGAAGGCACACTTCTTACCCAGCAGCTTGAATCGGAAAGGCCTCCCCCTTCTGTCCCTCCCCCAGTCCCTCCCCAGGAGTGCTCATAGAAGAAAGAGGATATTAAAGAGCAATGTCATCTGTTTGGTTTGAAAAAGAAGGTAAACTTTTATTCAAAGACAGAATTAGGAAAAGAAAGTAATGGTTTGCTTAGAAAGATGACAATTTACATAGGGAAAACAGCACATTTGGCCAGGACAACAAAACAGCCCTCTGAGGCTGTCAGGAAAGCCGACCACAAACATGCCAATAAAGAATTGAGTGTGTGTGTGTGTGTGTGTGTGTGTGTGCGCGCGCACACACACGCACGCGCACGCACGCACACGCATTGCGTGTGTGCTTAAAAGAATTTTGCAAAACAGCCTAAGACAAAAACATGGTCTAAAGCAGCGTGTTTCCTGTCCTTGGGAATTCAGGAGAAACTTCGTGCAGGTTCCAGAGATCGACGTAATCTCTTTGTAGTATTCTCAAAAACAGAAGAAATCTCAAATCTCAGCTAGAGGGAGTAGGGGTAAGGGAGGAGCTTTGTGAGTGTGGAAATAAAGGGATAGAGAGATAGGACAGCAGGCGCAGAAATGCACTGAAGACATTTAAACATGCATGCGGTGGAGGAAGGAGCAAGGTTAAGGTGTCCAAGCTCCTGGGTGCAACTTGGTGAGAATATTTGCCATGGAGGCCCACTGCTGTATTTTCAGTCCTTGGCAATAACTAATTATGCAAGAGAAATAACCCAGTTGACCCATCAAGGGCCAACTGGTCAGATATTTCTGATAATTGTTAAAACAATGCCCCGAATAATTCTTCCAAAGTTTCAGTGAGAAGATTTTAAAAGCTCAGGCTGAAAAGTGTGTGTCTTCACTGAGACTTGGAAAAACCAGCAGGTAAGCCAATTGCCGACAATTCTATTAGTTTGTTATTTAATTGACATTTCTCCACACTGAAGACAGAGGGCTTGGAAACTGTCCTTGAAACAGCGAAAGATCTTATGACGAATCAAAAATATTTTTAACTTCTTCTCCCATGAACTATATTTCAACATCAGGCTAGATATAAAGTATATTAGTATTCTTTAATGCTTATGAAATAAAGTCATTTCCTCTGCTAGCTAAGATTTCTTCTGTTGACAGTTTTTCTTCCAAATACAATTAGGCAGGTAGGAAATTATCAAAAATACTTGCCATTAGAAAAATTACCTTAATTCTTGTTAACTCCTGACCTCTTCTTATAAACTGGGAGGTTGAAGAGGCATGTGTTTTACCAGTATTGTTTATGATTGAGTGTACTGGCTATTTACAATATCCATTTAAAATGTTCAAATAGTTTGCAAAAGTACATACTACAAAATATTATTGTTTCAAGAGTGGAGGTCACATTTCATACACCATACATGATTCATCTGTACATTTACAGAGGTTTAAAGCACACAAAATTGTGCAGATAATGTACCGAAGTCTAAACTTTTACATACACTCAGTTGCATACATA
Organism: Zalophus californianus; assembly: GCF_009762305.2. NCBI lineage: Eukaryota > Metazoa > Chordata > Mammalia > Carnivora > Otariidae > Zalophus > Zalophus californianus. The sequence goes on from NC_045610.1 coordinate 29,697,777, forward strand.
GCAACAGGATATAGTTTTGAACAAATAACCAATAATCAGCCAAATCACTATATACACATCAGGCAGGAAGCAATTAAACACTGCCTAATAGAATGTTACTTAAATAACTTTTTCTATGAAACATCTCTCCCCCACTACACACACACACACACACACACACACACACACACACACACACACACTTCTTTAATTCTTTTTCCATCACAAATGTTAAACTGATGCTTGTGACCACGCACATGGGATATCCCCGAACATCCAATTGGTCACAGGGCAAGAAGCAATACAGCAACTCAGACTGACTTAACACAACAATTTGCCAGACTTGGTTTTTATAAATCAGCTACCGGATAGTGATTACTGTGAAAGTGTATTCAGACTCCCACATCATGGACTGAAGGTAGAGGACTAAAGAGCATTAACTAATAGCTTGATAACATTTGCCACTAAGTTAAATATTGGCTAAAAAAAAAAAGATGTTATCTGGAGGGGAAGGACCCTTTGGTAATATTTAAAACAACCACAACAAACCTCCTTCTTTTATCAAAATAGAATATTTTCACCGTCTACCTATCTGGTTGTTAAACAAAACCAACTGTCTTTTTGAAGGACCATTTTACAAATTCACTAATAATGGAAGTAGAAGAAAAAACTGAAAACAACAAATACAACCCACTGGGTGCAGATGTGGTGGAAAAACCAGAGACCCGAAATATGGCAAAATCAGTGCTTCATAAACAGTCAATGGATTTTTCTAAAAATACTTTTTGCTAATGGCAAAGTTCAACACCTCAGAAAAACTCTGAATTAGGATCTTAGACTAAGTTTCCAAGCTGTGCAACATAGTTTCAAATACACTACCCTTGTTGTTTGTAAGGCCTCATTGAAGTTGAGCTTAACAGTCCTAAGCCATGTGTTTGAACATCTTATGAGAGGTGGCCAGCAAAGAAACAAGTTTTTCCCTTGTTTCCTCTACTACCTGTGAAGAGGTATCATTGCTTTCCAAATACCTCCCTTACATTTTCCTTCAAGGTATGATCAGGAAAAAAAAAAAGTTCAGGTTTGCGTCACTGAATCATCTGGGAAAATATTTCGACTTTATAAAGTGACTTGCAACTCTCTGAGAGTGCTCTCTCGTTAACCTATAACTACCCTCTCTAACTGGTATGTTATAATTCAATAAACAAACACACCAAGAGATGCACACTCTCTGCTGCAGTTCTGCTACATACAAACTTGAGAGTACTGTAAAGTAATGCCATCATCTTTCCAACAGTATCAATTTTAAGAAGCCAGTGACTTCTGGGTGCTGTTGACAGAACGAGGGAACTTAAATCCACGGCAGACCCCTTAACAGCTTGAGTTGATAGCTCTCCAAGAGAAAGTGAGTACATCTTGGGTAGAGCATGAAGAACAAGGGGGAGGCCAAGGAGTTAGGATTTTCTGGTACACCTCTTTGTCTCAAATTGCTGTCTTCAAGGGAAGAGCTGAACGCTCACCACAGTGCACCTTCGTGTGGCAGGATAACAATGAATGAGAGGCCAGTCCTCTTTCCCACTTGTCTGGCACGATCTCCTGGCAAGGATAGGGTAGGTGTTTGCCAGGTGGCTCCCAGACAAGGTCTTTTTAGGGGAGTACAACAAGGCTTCAGTCATTGCTTTTCATAAAGTGCTTTGGGATCCTTCAGGAATGGGGGCTGGAGGAATATTATTACTAACTGGCTTCAACTTTCAAACCAAATGGAACCATTTTATCCAGTGTAATTATTGCTTTGAGCATTAGTGAATGTTCTTCAAATGGAGTGGGTCTCATCTTTGAGTACCCACTTCTTAAAATACCCATTCCCTAGAGTAAATGTTTTTAATTACTATCTCCCAGTTCCCCTCCAATTGAGGGAATGTGATACCTTTGTAAATGGTTGCCAAGTGTATACATTGGTGACTTGTGTTTTCCAGGCTGTCTTTCTTTATGAACAGACAGCAAGAGTGAAATCAATGATGTCTAGCCCAACACGCCCTATGGCAGCCTGGCTGAGGAGACAGGCTTTTGCCTCTTCTAAAACATCAATGAGGAGATGTACAGTGATGATGGCTACACTCTGTGAGCTCCTTCTGGCCCAGGAATGTGTTTCATTCTTGATTCTTTTGTTTTTCCATGGGACTTAGAATAGAGACAGACATATGGGAGGGCTTTGGTCATTGATTTTTGAGGGTTTTCACAAATGATGAGAGCTGGATAATACAATTGAGAGTTAGGTATGGTAGAAAGATTATGGGACAGGAGAGTTTCCTCCAGAGGCTCCCAGACTGGGCTTAAAAGGAAAGAAAAAAAAAAAAAAAAAAAAAAAGACAGAAGTCTATCATATCCAAAACAAAACAAAACAAAACAAAACCATCAAGATAAAATAAAACAAACAAGCAAACAAAAAAATCCTCAGAAGCTGTAAAGTCTCCGTAAGGAGAGGCCTGGACGTAGAAATAAAGGATTGTGAATTAGAGAACATAATTGTCTCTCACAGGAATCAATTAATTTAAACAAGGCTCACACAGGTGGAGGGTACCTACTTGAACAAATGGCTAATTACTGAGGACATAACATCCACTTCTATATAGGAATATTGCTAGGAAAATGCATTTTCAAGTTGGCTCATTGTGCCCATTGAAATTGAATGTGCAGTATTCATTTCATGGGTGTGCATCTCTTTTCCTCATAGAAGGTGAAAAAATAACCTGTGTTCTCAATATAAATTAGTGGCTTTGGGTTTAATGCAATTTTACTTCACGAGTCATTATTTGGTCCAGTGTGCCAGGACTTGCTGATCAAATGTAGGGGCCAGAAGGGTGGGTCAGTCCCTGCTTTTCCTGCCTGTTGAATGCCTCCCATCTAATTCACAGTCACAAGCTTCCTTCCATGATCAGAAAGGTCATGATCAGAGAATCACTTGGTTTCTTAGTTTCTGACAACTCCAGCTTTCAACATATATGATCTGTCCCATAATTAGAAATAAGCAGAAACTGAGTGCAGATGACTCTCTCATTTTTGTTATTAAAGGGGAGTCATATGGTGTGTAATTTTAAAATGACATTTTCTCTCAAATTTGCTTTTTAATTAACTTAGCTTAGATTTCGATTATGTGAAATTTGTATTTCCTGGCAACAAGGAGCTCTGTGATAATAGAAATCTGTTAGATAAAGGTTGAGAAAAGGAGTTGAATTTGGAATTAAAAGATATTCTGCAAACTAGGTAAGTAGCCTGTGGGCAATTAAAATTTGACTATCGGTAGGTACTGATTCCCAATGGGCCAGCCTACTGTAAAGGGAATGGTTCTGGGTTCTGACCCTAACTCTGAGACTAAACCAGCTCTGTGACCTTGAGCAAGTCACTTAACCTCTCTCGGCTTTCATTGTCTCATCTGTAAACACAAGGACTTAGACTAATTTTATGGTCCTTTCTAGTTCTAACACTCCATATACATAGAGTTCACTCAGAACAGAAGAAAACTGCATCCTTGCAGTCATGGAAAAGGAGCTACAGTGATTCTGCTCAAGATTCTTTGTGTGTGTGTGTATGTGTGTGTGTTGGGGGGGGGGGGGCGGCGGTTCACTGAGTATAAAATCTCTTAAAAAAATAAAGATTGAGCTCTGGGCCTTAGTTTTCTAATGACCATAGGCCATGGGCCAAATCTGTACCTTTCCGCCAGGGTAATTATTTATGTTTAAATCAAATGTTTTAAAAATGGAAGGGATCGGAATAACATTGTGAACAGGGGACTTTGTATGAACTCCCATGAGGAGGAATGGTAGAACTGAAGACAGGGGTAGGGCCCATAAAGAGCAATATTTAACCAAAATGCCTGTGAAGCAGAAAAGGACCATTTAGAGTATCGGTAAACTGAATGAATCTTGGCTCCAGGAAATGAGAGAAGGCTCAGGCCTTTTTTGAATATGCAGTGTGTGATTTCTCTTTGATTTGCTTATCTCATTTGTGAGAAGGGCAGGTGGGAGGCATTGAGACCAAAGCATGAATTTCAGGTGTCTCAAAGCATAGCCTTGGAGCCACTAACAGGGACTTCTACGGGAAGATTTTCCCTGAGGCCCATGGTTCAGCTGATCTCAGGGCAAAAAATGGATTTGGAAGGGGTGAATTGACAAGGGGAAGCCAGCAACCCAAGTCCTGGACAATCTGTCCCGTGACCGGTGATGTAGGGGTGAGTAGATGTGCCAGTGTGGGTGCAGAGACTCCATCAACTGCAGGGCCATAGCTGAAGGGCACTTTCTTGTTCAATGACATTCCAACACCTAAGAATCTGAGCAGATCCACTATCATTTTCAGAGACAAAACCTCATGGACTTATCTTAGGATTGTAGAGGAAATGCATTTTTGCTCATCTCTTCTCTTCCCCTTTTTGTCTTGTTTCTAACCTAGGTTTTCATTTAATTCAGCTATGTCCCTGCACCCTGAATAATATAAGGCCCATTTCCATGCTTGAATGGGAGCTGAGTGTATAGGAAGGGCGGCTTTGTGCCCTATTTTACCTTTGCAAGACAAAGGTAGAAGCAAAGCATCCTCTACTTTTGCTTCTGGTGGTTACCACAAGCACTAAATGAATATATCAGTGCTGATGGATAAATTTGATTTGGTGACCAGTTGAGAACCCTGTACTTTGGAATGACTTGGTTTAGCTGACTGGGAACCTAGAACAAGTCCACTTGGCCTTGTGCCCTGAAGATACAACCTGGGCTTCTTTCCCTTAAACTCTATTTATAAAGGTTTGCAATGGAAGGAAAAACAATGCTAATCTTATTTTCATCTCTAAAACTCCTCCCCGTCAATCACAAATTCATGAAAGAGCCCTAAACCCAAAGGTCAGATTACAGAGCCAGCTGCAGAACTGAGGGTGGCTCTTTAGGTAGCCCTGCCTCAGGCACGGGTGCCCCCCAACAGGTCGGCATGTTTGAACCGTTGTTGTCTAGGACTCCATGTTGACACAAAAGCTCTTCTATGCCCTGAAATGGGAACAACACTGGCAACTCTCACCTCCACCCAACTCTTTTCTAAAAAAGAGGGCCTTGAACCTATAACTTTTGGAGTTTTAACATTCAAACCATTTGAAAAGGGATGGGGACACGTTGGGGGCGGGCTGGAGGGTGATGGAAAATGCAGGGACGTGCGGAGGAACAGGAACTCTCCCTAAAGCATGCTGCTGAGTATTTCTGACACCGGAGACGTGGTCGGACCCTCGGGGCTCATCTCCGGGCCCGTGGGGCTGCGCAGGCCAGAGTGGCTTCCGGCGGGCGGGCTCAAGGCAACCCAGGGCTTTGCGTCCACCAGGGCCGCGGAGTAAGGCTCCACGTAGATGTGGTGTACCGCAGGCCGCGGGTCCTGGAGGCAGCTCTTCGCCTCCTCAGGGAGGCTCGTGGTGTGGGCTAGAACCAGGCTCCGGGGCCCATCGGGGGCTGGTCCCAGCCTCTGGGTCTCTGCGGGCTCGTGGGCCAGGCTGCAGGCCCGGGACGGGTGCTGCGTGTAAACGCCCTCAGACAGCGACAGCGACCGCGTCTCGCTGTGCATGCGCAGCCAGCGGTGGTGGCGGCTGAAGCCGCCGTAGTGCGGGTGCTTGGCCGGCTTCCGCTTTCCCAGGAAGCCCAGCGGCGGCCGCGAGCCCGGCGCCATCTTGGCGTGGTTCTTGGACGCGAGGCCGGTGAGTGTCAGGCTGTGGAGGACCTCGGCGCACGAGTGGTCAGGATCTGGCCCCGGGACTCGGCCCTGGGGGTCCTGGCCCGGCCCCAGAGGACTCTTCATGTCATGCACCTGCAGGACGTCTGGGGCGCTGCCATTTAGGCCACTTAGTGCTTGCTGGGCGATGTCGTGTGATGACAGGTACACCAGGTCCAGGTCTCGGGGGCTCAGAGCATCACTGGAGTCATAGTCGCTGTCGGTGGGAAGGAAGACTTCTGAGCAGCCTTCTTCATCAGAGCAGGGCTGTGAATCTGCAAAGCCAGAGACCCGGGTTAGAAAAGAAACTCTTAGCCGGGGCGTGCTTCATGGAGGTAGGATCCATGTGGTTGAGCTCTCCCCACCCCTCTGCCTAGAAGGGCCCTGCGCTTCATTTAACGGTCTCTGTACCTCTTGAAGGTAGTCATCATTTTTGAACAAGGGACCCCGCGTTTTGGTTTTGCACAGGGCCCTGTAAATTATGTAGTGGGTCCTGTGCTTAGCTTAAGGGAAAGGAAGGAGAGGAACTTAGGTCCAACCTGGACAGTGTCAGAGGGGAATGTGTCCTCATTTCCCATGTGCACTTTTATTATTGGCTGGGCATGTGTAGAGAGGATGAAACAGGAAGGAAAGCCGAATGTTATTCATTTATTCATTTCCTATCCTTATTTTGCATTCAGTAAAGTAGCAGGAACTTAGAAGGGGGAGGGAAGAAGATGTGTCACTGTGGGGACTGAAGTCAGGTTAACTGGGTTTCAGAGCCTAGCTATCCTCCACCTACTTGTTCTGTGATCTTGGGAGAGCTACTTAAGTTATTTGAGCTTTAGTTTTCTTGTCTGTAAACTGGGGATGATAGTAGAACTTCTTACCTAGGATGACTGTAAAATAGAAATTGATTATGTATGTAAACATTTACCCCAGTTGTCAGGTGTTTAAAAAGAAAAAAAAAAAAAAAAGCAAAAGTAAGGCCAGAGAAAAAACAAAAACAGAAGTAAGAGGAGAGGCAAAAATAAGCCTCAAAGTGCATATTACAGTGACCATAAATGAGCCACAAATTTAGTTCTATAGATATTTGCCATTTAATGCACTAGTTATCTTTTTCTCCCTCTCAGTCAGGTTGTACATTTCCGTGGGGCAAGGACTGTCTTAAAAATCCTTTGAATTTCCCACAGAACTCAGCCCAAGGTAGGTACTTGGTAAATATATGCTAATTTTGAAAGCAAGTATTTATTTGAAAACATACAAGTGCTCTTAAAAAGAAAAATTGCTAGGGGCGCCTGGGTGGTGCGGTCGGTTAAGAGGTCGACTCTTGATTTCAACTGAGGCCATGATACTGGGTTTGTGCAATGGAGCCCAGCGTAGGAGTCCGTGCTCAGCACTAAGTTTGCTCCAGTCTCTCTCCCTCTCCCTCTGCCCCTCCGGCTCATGCTCTCTCTCTCACTCTCTCAAATAAATGAAATAAATAAAAAAGAAAATGAAAAATTGCTAATCTACAAATCAGGCAATCGCAATTAAAAAAAAAAAAAATCTCCGTAGGATTTTTAAGTGGAATTTAGTAAACTTATGTTTAAAGTCATCTGGAAGAGAAAATTTATGAGAACAGCCAACTTTTTTTTTTTTTTAAAGACACAATATAGTGAGGAGCCTGATTTACCGGATATCAAAAAATACTACAGTTTTTTAGAAAAGATTTTATTTATTTATTTGACAGAGAGGTGGAGAGAGAGAGAAAGAGAGAGAGAGCACAAGCAGGGGGAGTGGCAGAGGGAGAGGGAGAAGCAGGCTCCCCACTAAGCAGGGAGCCCAATGTGGGGCTCAATCCCAGGACCCTGAGACTATAACCTGAGCGGAAGGCAGATGCTTAAGCGAGTGAACTACCCAGGCACCTCCAGAAAATACTACGGAGTTTTGATAACTAAAACTTTATAGTATTGGTGTACAAATGGACAGATGGATCTGTGAACAGAAAAGTAAAGTCTACAAAGAGTGGTAATTCTGTGTGATAACTTAACATATGGTAAAGATAACATTTCAAAGTAGGGGAGTGAATAGATTATTCAGGATATAGTGTTGGGACAATTGGTTATCCGTTTAGCAAAATAATTAGAGAAAATCCTACCTCATGGTAGGATTATTACTTATCTTTATATAAATATTGTGTAGCTTAAATGTGACAGGCAAACCCTACAAGTAACAGAAGACAATTTGTTTGTAATTTTAGGGTGGCACAGTCTTTGTAAGCAAGACAAAATCCTAGACGTCAGAGAAGTGACAAATTTGACTGCATCACAGTTTAATACTTTGTAAACCAAATGATACTATAAACAAAGTAAAAAGGTAAGTGATAGATTGGAAGAAAACAGTAATACTATGTATAACAAAAGATTAATAACCAGAATATATAAATAACTTCTATAAATCTATAAGAAGACAAGCTAAATGGGCAGATCATAATCAGTTTTTCAAAGAATAATTAATACAAATGGCCAGTAAACATAATAAAGATGTTCAGCTTAGGCAGACTACAATTACTAATTAGGTGGTAATTAGGGAAATGCAAGTTGAAACAAGAAGACATGTTTTTGCCCATCAGAATGGCTAAAAATAAAAAGAGTGATAATCTCATGTGTTGGTGATGTGTGGGGAATCAGGGACGCTCATAGAATGAAGCTGGGAATATAAACTAGCACAGCTCTTCAGATAGTGTTTTGGTAGACTATATTAAAAATGCACATATCATTTGTCCTAGCAAGCCCTTTTTTAGATATCTGTGTTTGAGAAATTGTCACTCTGTGTACACAGAAGCATTTACAAGTTGTTTACCACACTGTGATTTATAATAGCAAAAATGAGAAAGAATCTTGTGGCTAAGACTGCGTGAAAGGAAGACTTAGAGGCACCAAAGTATTAAGAAAAGAAAAATCACTTGAGAAAAGAAAAAATAGCTTACTTGCGAAGTTCTGCAAGGGAGTCCAAATTCAGGACTGGCTTGCTGATTGAAAAATACAACAGGTATTTAAAGTAAAAACCCACAGAATTACAAGGTTATAGTTACATTGTTCATAGTGGAAAATCAGACATGATTATCCTAAGAATATTGTACACTTTAGGGAAAATTTTTCTTTTGTTAGGGAGTTAGTAATTTACACAAACAGGATTAAGGTTTCTTCTATTTTAGGAAGTAGAACCAGATGTAATCCTTTTTTTTTTTTTTTTTTTTGCTTGTTTGTTTATTTCAGGGTCAGGGCGTGAAGTGCTTCTTTTTTTTTTTTTTTTTTTTTTTTTTTTAATTTTTTATTGTTATGTTAATCACCATATATTACATCATTAGTTTTTGGTGCAGTGTTCCATGATTCATTGTTTGTTCATAACACCCAGTGCTCCATGCAGAACGTGCCCTCCTCAATACCCATCACCAGGCTAACCCATCCCCCTACCCCCCTCCCCTCTAGAACCCTCAGTTTGTTTTTCAGAGTCCATCATCTCTCATGGTTCGTCTCCCCCTCTGACATACTCCCCTTTTCTTCCTCTCCTGTTATCTTCTTCTTTTTCTTTTTTCTTAAAATATGTTGCATTATTTGTTTCAGAAGTACAGATCTGTGATTCAACAGTCTTGCACAATTCACAGCGCTCACCGTAGCACATACCCTCCCCAATGTCCATCACCCAGCCACCCCATCCCTCCCACCCCCCAACCACTCCAGTAACACTCAGTTTCTTTCCTGAGATTAAGAATTCCTCATATCAGTGAGGTCATGTGATACATGTCTTTCTCTGATTGACTTATTTCACTCAGCATAACACCCTCCAGTTCCATCCACGTCGTTGCAAATGGCAAGATCTCATTCCTTTTGATGGCTGCATAATATTCCATTGTGTATATATACCACATCTTCTTTATCCATTCATCTGTCGATGGGCATCTTGGCTCTTTCCACAGTTTGGCTATGGTGGACATTGCTGCTATAAACATTGGGGTACATGTACCCCTTCGGGTCCCTACATTTGTATCTTTGTGGTAAATACCCAGTAGTGCAATTGCTGGATCGAACGGTAGCTCTAATTTCAACTGTTTGAGGAACCTCCATACTGTTTTCCAGAGGGGTTGCACCAGCTTGCATTCCCACCAACAGTGTAGGAGGGTTCCCCTTTCTCCACATCCCCGCCAACATCTGTCGTTCCCTGACTTGTTAATTTTAGCCATTCTGACGGGTGTGAGGTGGTATCTCATTGAGGTTTTGATTTGGATTTCCCTGATGCCAAGCGATGTTGAGCACTTTTTCATGTGCCTGTTGGCCATTTGGATGTCTTCTTTGGAGAAATGTCTGTTCATGTCTTCTGCCCATTTCTTGATTGGATTATTTGTTCTTTGAGTGTTGAGTTTGATAAGTTCTTTATAGATTTTGGATACTAGCCCTTTATCTGATACGTCATTTGCAAATATTTTCTCCCATTCTGTCGGTTGTCTTTTGGTTTTGTGGACTGTTTCTTTTGCTGTGCAGAAGCTTTTTATCTTGATGAAATCCCAATAGTTCATTTTTGCCCTGGCTTCCCGTGCCTTTGGCGATGTTTCTAGGAAGAAGTTGCTGCGGCTAAGGTCGAAAAGGTTGCTACCTGTGTTCTCCTTTAGGATTTGGATGGACTCCTGTCTCACGTTTAAGTCTTTCAACCATTTGGAGTCTATTTTTGTGTGTGGTGTAAGGAAATGGTCCAGTTTCATTCTTCTGCATGTGGCTGTCCAATTTTCCCAACACCATTTGTTGAAGAGACTGTCTTTTTGCCATTGGACATTCTTTCCTGCTTTGTCAAAAATAAGTTGACCATAGAGTTGAGGGTCCATTTCTGGGCTCTCAATTCTGTTCCATTGATCTATGTGTCTGTTTTTGTGCCAGTACCATACTGTCTTGATGATGACAGCTTTGTAATAGAGCTGGAAGTCCGGAATTGTGATGCCACCAGCTTTGCTTTTCTTTTTCAGTATTCCTCTGGCTATTCTGGGTCTCTTCTGGTTCCATACAAATTTTAGGATTATTTGTTCCATTTCTTTGAAAAAAGTGGATGGTATTTTGATGGGGATTGCATTGAATGTGTAGATTGCTCTAGGTAGCATTGACATCTTCACAATGTTTGTTCTTCCAATCCATGAGCATGGAACGTTTTTCCATTTCTTTGTGTCTTCTTCAATTTCTTTCCTGAGTATTTTATAGTTTTCTGAGTACAGATCCTTTGCCTCTTTGGTTAGATTTATTCCTAGGTATCTAATGGTTTTGGGTGCAATTGTAAATGGGATAGACTCCTTGATTTGTCTCTCTTCTGTCTTGTTGTTGGTGTATAGGAATGCCACTGATTTCTGTGCATTGATTTTATATCCTGCTACTTTACTGAATTCCTGTATGAGTTCTAGCAGTTTTGGGGTGGAGTCTTTTGGGTTTTCCACATACAGTATCATATCATCTGCAAAGAGTGAGAGTTTGACTTCCTCTTTGCCGATTTGGATGCCTTTGATTTCTTTTTGTTGTCTGATTGCTGTGGCTAGGACTTCTAATACTATGTTGAATAGCAGTGGTGAGAGTGGACATCCCTGCCGCGTTCCTGACCTTAGGGGAAAAGCTCTCAGCCTTTCCCCATTGAGAATGATATTCGCTGTAGGTTTTTCGTAGATGGCTTTTATGATATTGAGGTATGTACCCTCTATCCCTATACTCTGAAGAGTTTTGATCAAGAAAGGATGTTGTACTTTGTCAAATGCTTTTTCTGCATCTATTGAGAGGATCATATGATTCTTGTTCTTTCTTTTGTTAATGTATTGTATCACGTTGATTGATTTGCGGATGTTGAACCAGCCTTGCAGCCCAGGAATAAATCCCACTTGGTCGTGGTGAATAATCCTTTTAATGTACTGTTGGATCCTATTGGCTAGTATTTTGGTGAGAATTTTTGCATCCATGTTCATCAAGGATATTGGTCTGTAATTCTCTTTTTTGATGGGGTCTTTGTCTGGTTTTGGGATCAAGGTAATGCTGGCCTCATAAAATGAGTTTGGAAGTTTCCCTTCCATTTCTATTTTTTGGAACAGTTTCAGGAGAATAGGTATTAATTCTTCTTGAAATGTCTGATAGAATTCCCCTGGGAAGCCATCTGGCCCTGGGCTTTTGTTTCTTGGGAGATTTTTGATGACTGTTTCAATTTCCGTAGTGGTTATAGGTCTGTTCAGGTTTTCTATTTCTTCCTGGTTCAATTTTGGTAGTTGATACATCTCTAGGAATGCACCCATTTCTTCCAGGTTATCTAATTTGCTGGCATAGAGTTGCTCATAATATGTTCTTATAATTGTTTGTATTTCTTTGGTGTTGCTTGTGATCTCTCCTCTTTCATTCATGATTTTGTTGATTTGGGTCATTTCTCTTTTCTTTTTGATCAGTCTGGCCAGGGGTTTATCAATCTTGTTAATTCTTTCAAAGAACCAGCTCCTAGTTTCGTTGATCTGTTCTACTGTTCTTTTGGTTTCTAGTTCATTGATTTCTGCTCTGATCTTTATGATTTCTCTTCTCCTGCTGGGTTTAGGCTTTCTTTGCTGTTCTTTCTCCAGCTCCTTTAGATGTAGGGTTAGGTTGTGTATTTGAGACCTTTCTTGTTTCTTGAGAAAGGCTTGTATTGCTATATACTTTCCTCTCAGGACTGCCTTTGCTGTATCCCAAAGATTTTGAACAGTTGTGTTTTCATTTTCATTGGTTTCCATGAATTTTTTTAATTCTTCTTTAATTTCTTGGTTGACCCATTCATTCTTTAGTAGGATGCTCTTTAGCCTCCATGTATTTGAGTTCTTTCCGACTTTCCTCTTGTGGTTGAGTTCTAGTTTCAAAGCATTGTGGTCTGAAAATATGCAGGGAATGATCCCAATCTTTTGGTACCGATTGAGACCTGATTTGTGACCTAGGATGTGATCAATTCTGGAGAATGTTCCATGGGCACTAGAGAAGAATGTGTATTCCGTTGCTTTGGGATGGAATGTTCTGAATATGTCTGTGAAGTCCATTTGGTCCAGTGTGTCATTTAACATCTTTATTTCCTTGTTGATCTTTTGCTTAGATGATCTGTCCATTTCAGTCAGGGGGGTGTTAAAATCCCCCACTATTATTGTATTGTTGTCAATGTGTTTCTTTGCTTTTGTTATTAATTGGCTTATATAATTGGCCGCTCCCATGTTCGGGGCATAGATATTTACAATTGTTAGATCTTCTTGTTGGATAGACCCTTTAAGTAGGATATAGTGTCCTTCCTCATCTCTTATTACAGTCTTTGTTTTAAAATCTAGTTTGTCTGATATAAGGATTGCCACCCCAGCTTTCTTTTGGTGTCCATTAGCATGGTAAATGGTTTTCCACCCCCTCACTTTCAATCTGGGGGTGTCTTTGGGTGTAAAATGAGTCTCTTGCAGACAGCATATTGATGGGTCTTGTTTTTTAATCCAATCTGATAGCCTGTGTCTTTTGATTGGGGCATTTAGCCCATTTACATTCAGGGTAACTATTGAAAGGTATGAATTTACTGCCATTGTATTACCTGTAAGGTGACTGTTAACTGTCTGTTGTCTGTGTTCGTTTCTGCTCTTTGCTGCTTTTAGGTTCTCTCTTTGCTTAGAGGACCCCTCTCAATATTTCTTGGAGGGCTGGTTTCGTGTTTGCAAATTCTTTTAGTTTTTGTTTGTTCTGGAAGCTTTTGATCTCTCCTTCTATTTTCAATGATAGCCTAGCTGGATATAGTATTCTTGGCTGCATATTTTTCTCGTTTAGTGCTCTGAAGATATCTTGCCAGTCCTTTCTGGCCTGCCAGGTCTCTGTGGATAGGTCTGTTGCCAATCTAATGTTTCTACCATTGTAGGTTACATATCTCTTCTCCCGAGCTGCTTTCAGGATTTTCTCTTTGTCTCTGAGACTCGTAAGTTTTACTATTAGATGTCGGGGTGTTGACCTATTTTTATTGATTTTGAGAGGGGTTCTCTGTGCCTCCTGGATTTTAATGCCTGTTTCCTTCCTCACATTAGGGAAGTTCTCTGCTATAATTTGCTCCAATATACCTTCTGCCCCTCTCTCTCTCTCTTCTTCTTCTGGGATCCCAATTATTCTAATGTTGTTTCGTCTTATCGCATCACTTATCTCTCGAATTCTGCCCTCGTGATCCTGTAGTTGTTTCTCTCTCTTTTTCTCAGCCTCTTTATTTTCTATCATTTGGTCTTCTATATCGCTGATTCTCTCTTCTGCCTCATTTATCCTAGCATTTAGTGCCCCCATTTTTGATTGCACCTCATCAATAGCCTTTTTGATTTCGATTTGGTTAGATTTTAGTTCTTTTATTTCTCCAGAAAGGGTTTCTCTAATAACTTCCACGCTTTTTTCAAGCCCAGCTAGTATCTTTAAAGTCATGATTCTGAACTCTAGGTCCGACATCGTACTAATGTCCGTATTGAGTAGGTCCCTGGCTGACGGTACTACCTCTTGTTCTTTTTGCTGAGGTGATTTCTTTCGTCTTGTCATTTTGTCCAGAGGAGAATAGATGAATGAGAGAACAAAAGGCTAACAGGTTTACTACGTCCCCAGCAAATATACTGTATACAAATCAGAAAAGACCTGAAACCAGGGGAAAAGAAAGGGAAAGAAAGAAAAAAGAAAGAGAAAAAGAAAAAAAAAAGAAAAAAAAAGATAAAAACAAAAACAAAACAATTCAAAAAAGGCAGAATATGATCAAATATGATCAGGCTAGTGCATAGATCAGTGCCACACACTAGATTTTGGGCGTATTTTGGTCTGTTAGAAAAAAGTGCCTCCTAAAATTTTAAAGGAAGAAAGACATATATGTACAAAATAAGGGTTGATACAATGAAGGGATGGAAGATGACTGTAAAGATGAAAATTATAAAAGATTTTATAAAAGGACTTGGTAAGATAAGTTGTTTGAAAAAAGAAAGAAGATTTAAGGAAAAAAAAAAAAAGGAAAAAGGGAGAGAATGTGATCAGGCAGGAGACTAGAACAAAGCCATACACTAGTGATTTAGGGTATATTTTGATCTGTTAGAAGAAACTGTACCTCAAAATTTTAAAGAGAGAACAACTTATATATATATGCCAAAAACAAGGATAACTACTATGAAGGGATAAAATATGACTCTAAAAATGAAAAAAAAAATTTTTTTTTTTTTTTAAAAAAAGGGATTTATAAGATGTTGGTTGAAAAAGGGAAAAAGAAAAATAAAAAAAAGTCAACAAAAATTAACTTTGATGAAATAATGAATCATGGTAAAAAAAAAAAAAAAAAAAAAAAGAAGCCATGAATCTATGTGCAGTATTCCCCTAGCGCTGGAGTTCTCCTATTCTCCTTGATCGATCAACTTGGTCTTGGCTTGCTGGCTGTTTGTGTTGATCTTCTGGGGGAGGGGCCTGTTGCTGTGGTTTCCAAATGTCTTTGCCGGAGGCGGAATTGCCCCGCCCTTGTCGGTCCGGGCTAAGGAAGCTGCTCCAGTTTGCTCTCAGGAGCTTTTGTTCCCTGCAAGCTCTCGGCACAGCTTTGGAGGACCAGGGCGAAAATGGCGGCCTCCCAGTCTCCGCCCGGAGGAGCCGAGAACTCAGGGCCCCACTCCTCAGTGCGCCCCCAGAGAAAAGCAGTCACTCCCGTGTCCCCGGTCTCCGGCCGCTCTCCATGCTCACCCGGCCTGTGATCGAGCGTTGCTATCTCTGGCACCCGACCCCGCTCGGAGTCTCCAAATCCAGCAGATCCCTGCAGTGCGTTCCCGCACCGCTCCTCCCCGGGAAGGAAGGGGAGTCTCCCCAGATCTGCTGCTTGTTGGGTCCTTGCTGGGGGAGCCGTGCCCCGACTGGGCCGCAGATCACAGTTTATGGCAACCCCGAGCTGAGAGCCCGCGACTCTGCTCCGTATCTGCAGCCGGCTTCCCCGCCCCGACACCTGGGAGCTCTGCCGCACTCAGGCACCCCCGGTCTCTCTGTGACCCCAAGGGTCCTGAGACCACACTGTCCCGGGAGGATTCCACCCCCCGCTTAGCCACTGCAGCGACGTCCCTCCGCCGAGCCAACTTTTAAAAGGTCCGATTTTGTGCTCCGCGGCTCTAGCACTTGCCAGAAGCGGCCGGCGGAGGCCCCTCCCCCGCCGTTTATCCTCCCGAATATCGCCTCGGATTCACTTCTCCGCACGTCCTACCTTCCAGTAAGTGGTCGCTTCTCTGTTCAGAGAGTTGTTGCTACTCTCCTGTTCGATCTCCTGTTGAGTTCGTAGGTGTTCAGAATGGTTTGATCCCTATTCAGCTGAATTCCTGAGACCAGACGAAATCTAGGTCTCCTACTCCTCCGCCATCTTGCTCCGCCCCCGGGCGTGAAGTGCTTCTTTTCTTTCTCTTTTTCCTGACTATGGAAGATGATGTGTGTGCTTACTCATTGGCAGGGTAAGATTTCAGTTTTGTTCTCTCACTGCTGGCTGCTACCCAGTATTTATTATCCTTTTTTGGTTACAAATCTTAAATCTTCTTTGAGACAGCAGTGCACTCATGTAAAGGATTTTTTTCAGCTTCCCTTGCAGCTAGGTATGGCCATATAACTAAGTTCTGGCCAATGAGTTAGAACTGAAAGTACTATATGAAACTTCTGGAAGGCTGCATAAAGGGAGCTGGCTTATTTTGGAGGCAGGCCACTTTGTTTTTTTCTCTTCCCTTTCAGTTGCCTTTAACAAGATGTGTTGGCTAGGCACATGAGGCAACCTTGGGAAAAAAGCCATATGCTAGGGTGTTGGAGCTGAAAAATGGAGCATGGAGTCTGAGGACCATGCCGTCCACATACCAACAATGAAGTGTCTGCCTCTGGGCTGCTTTCACATGAGAGAAAGTATTTTGTGTTCATGACGCTTTTATTTGGGTTTTCTGTGACATGGATGCAAACTTAATCCTAACTCATCCGCACCTGAATGTCTATTATTAGGAGGATGGTTTAAAAATTTGGGCATATCTGTATAATGGAATATTGTCCAGCAGCTACAAAGAATGAGATCAACCCATATATTGTTCTTTAAATAATGTTTACTGAAAAGGACTCCCTTTTCTACTTTTCTGAGGTCTACTCATCTGTTCAAGGTTTCCCCCAAACATAGCCTTCTTTAAGAAACGTTCCCCAAAGAATGAAGGGGGGGAAATCAGAGGGGGAGATGAACCATGAGAGACAATTGACTCTGAAAAACAAACTGAGGGTTCTAGAGGGGAGGGGGGTGGGGGGATGGGTTAGCCTGGTGATGGGTATTAAAGAGGGCACGTTCTGCATGGAACACTGGGTGTTATGCACAAACAATGAATCATGGAACACTACATCAAAAACTAATGATGTAATGTATGGTGATTAACATAACAATAAAAAATTTAAAGGAAAAAAAAAAGAAACATTCCCCAACTATCCCAGAAAAAATTTCTCACTTGTCTGCATTTCTCTAACATTTCTTGGTTCTATTATCCTTTGGCACTTAGCCTGTAGAGACTTACATTATTAGTTGTCTTTTTTAATGCAAATATAACATCCTGGATTCCTGGTTAGATCAGAGCTCTCTTAGGGCAAATATATTTAATTCATCCATTCATTCAACAATGCAGATTCTGTTTTGCTTGAGCTCCTGCTCCTAACAGAAGCACTGTACTTGATGTCCAAGTAAATATAAAATTAATAAGAAATGATCTGTCTCCAGGGAGTTTACTGTTCTAATAGAACGAGAGGGCATGTGTGCATCTATGAGACTAGGAGAACAGACATTTTGTAAGAGTAGTTTAACAAATATGATGCAGGTTTATAGGAAAGAGATCACATACCATTGGGGCAGAATTGATAAGATACTCTATCATCTGTTTATTTATTCCCTCATTCATCTCTATTCTCTGTCTAAATTATTTTGTTTCTTCATCCACTTTCAAAAACTGTTTTAGGCAGCTATTAATAATTAATATGCAAATGGTAAGAGGATTAGAAACCAGAGTGAAAGAAGAAACAGTAGAAGTAGTCCTATTTGACTGTAATATGGCAACAGGAAAGGAATTTTGGAAAATGAGGCTACAAAAGTAAGATGCCAGTGATTGCACTCTAAATTTAAAGAATTTATTCTAGGAAAATTAAGGCTATTTTCATGCAGGACTTGTGTAGGAATGTTCCTAGCAATTTTTAAAAATTTTTTATTGTTATGTTAATCACAATACATTACATCATTAGTTTTTTTGTTTTGTTTTTAATTTTTTATTGTTATGTTAATCACCACATATTACATCATTAGTTTTTGATGTAGGGTTCCATGATTCATTGTTTGTGCATAATGTTCATAGTAATTTTATTCGTATTAGCCCCAAACCAGAAGCTACCCAAATGTCCTTCAGTGGATGAATTGTTAAACAAACTGTGTTATATCCATACTATGGAATACTACTTATCAATAAAAATAAAGAATTCCATTTATGTAACATTCATGACATAATTATAGAGATGAAGAATAGATAGTAGTAGCAGGGGTAGAGATGGGCGGGATGAGTAAGGCAATAAAGGGGGAACAGAGGGAGTTTTGTGGTGATGGTACAGTTGAGTATTTTGGTAATGGTGATGATTACCCAAGGCTACACATATGATACAACTGCATAGAGCTATACAAGTGAGCCTGAGTGCTTGTGTGCATGTGCATGCACGCACACATGTATACATAACTAGTGAAATCTGGATAAGCTCTGTGGATTGTACCGGCTTCTCGGCTGTGATGTTGTATAAGAGCTGTGTAAGTTGCTGATGTTGGGGAGGTTGGGGGAAGGGTGCACGGGAATTCCTGTACATTTCTTTGCAACCTACTGTTTCTCTGATTATTTCAAAATAAATGGTTAAAAAGAGGGAATTTAATTTTTTAAAAGGTAGGGCGGGAATTTAATTTTTTAAAAGGTAGGGCGGAGGCAGAAGAGAGTAGTGAATCGTAGATAAAGAGTTTGTACCTAATTTTGTAGCCAATGGGTAGCTACTGAAGAATTTTGAAGAAGTAATTGATGAGTTGAGAGCTGTGAGTTAGGATAATTCTGTAGCAGGTAGGATGTAAGATGAACAGGATAGAGAGGAAACAGACAGCAGGGAGGCCAACCAGGAGGCTGAGGTCCAAGCTGTGTGTCTTTTAAATATTTATCTTTTTCAGGTTGTAGGGCTGTGCAAGAGCAGTGGTTCTGTGGAGGAAAATAGAAATCTGGGAAAGTTACTCATTCAAAGATGTTTACTAAGCACCTGTTTTGTGCTAGGCAGATAGGGTATCTGCTTTTAAGCAGCTCATGGAGAGTGGATTAAAATAAATAAGTCAAAAAATACAAAAGATTAATTTCAGTTAGTGCAAAGTTCTGTGAAGAAAATGAAACTGGGTTTCAGGTAGAGAGTGACTTGGGACGAAGGTTCTTTTGCTAATGTAGCCAGGGGAGGAATCCCTGTGGAGAAGCGAGTCTAGGTGAGACTTTGGGGATCAGAAGGAACCAGCTATGTGAAAGTTTGAGGGAAGAGTGTCCCAGACAACTTGGAGAAGTGAGTGTCAAGACCCTGAAGTGACTAGCAGGTTTCAGGGCTTAGTGTCTGAATGGTGGTATCTGCATTAAACTGGAGGAGTTAAATGCAGCAGGGTTAGGCAGTGGATTGGGGCTGGATTGGGCAGTGGAAGAGGTGGTAAATTTAATTTGGGACAGACTGAGCTTGAGGGGTTGGCCAAGATATCCTGGAGGAGATGGAATGAGAGCCTGGTGGGTTGCAAGGCTGAGGGAAGATGTTTGTGGGTAGAGAAGAAGGCACTACCGGAGAAGGAACTGTTGAAGATCTAAGAGTGGTAGGCTGATGGACGTAACAAGAAGGGGTGATCGTTTGTGAGCACGAGTGCCGGCACTGGTTTTTAGTGAAAAAGATCAGAAGGGCATGAGGTAGGGAAGAAGATAGATATAAAGAGATTTTCACGTTTGAAGAAGAGAATTGGATAAAGGCTTGGGCTGAAGGACTTTACTAATCTTAAAACAAGTTTTAGACAGCACTTTTCCTCATCTTTTGTGAGAAAAACTAGGCAATGCAAGTAACAGGGTCTCAGAACTATGGGTTGTTTTTGATGATGGCAGCAACAGGTGTCAGTGTGATGAGGAAGAGAGGTTAACTGAAGATTTGAAATTGGGCTGGAAGTAAGATCCAAAGAATTGACTTTAGTTGAGCTGCTCTGTCTGATCAGTGTTGTCTATTCAGCTGTCCACATGCATTCGTGTCCACACTAGTAATAACAATACCTGGCATTTTCTTAGTGCTTACTGTGGGCCAGCCATTATGCTAAGTAGTCTAGGTCCTTTATCCTATTTAATGCTTAAAACAATTCCCATTGTGCAGATAAGAGTATTAAATCTTAGGCTTATTAAATTTTCTAATTCATATATAGCTGATAAGTAGCACGATAGGAGCTCACATGCAGATTTGTCTCACCCCAAAGACCTGCCATACTGCTATTCACTTTAGCATTTTCATGGCTTTCCATGGAAAGTTCCTGAGGGCTGGGACCTAGTTCATCTAATCTACTTTGTATGGGACCCACATGGAGTTGTATTAATTAAACTCTTAGTAAGTGCTTCTTGATGTTGCTGCTGCTAGAGAAACATGTTAGGTTTTATATTAGTTTCCTGTGGCTGCTAGAGCAAATGACCACAAACTGGGTGGCTTAAAACTACAGAAATGTATTCTTTCACAGCTCTGGAAGCCAGAAATCTGAAATCGAGGTGTCAGTAGGGCTGCACTCCCTCTGGAGACTCTAGGAAAGAGTACTTTCTTGCCACTTCCAGCTTCTGGTGGCTGTTGGCATTGTCTGCGGTGGCATCACTCCAGTATCTGCTTCTGTCTTCACATGGACTCTTCTGGCTCTGTTAAGGACACTTGTCATTGGATTTAGGGGTCACCCTGATAATCCAGGATGATCTCATCGTAAGATCCTTAATTACGTCTGCAAATAAGGTCACATTCACAGGTTATGGGGATTAGGACATGGACATACCATTTTAGGGTTGCCGTTCAATCCACTAGAAGTCTGATAGTAAAAATGACTGTAACTACAAGCAACTGCTGAGGAGTTTGTGACACTTTCTTCCTCTTTCCAGCCCATAGTCAGGTCAAGCACTCTGCAAGAGCAGTTTGCACTTTGACCTCTCAGCATACAAATAGCATTTATTGTTTGCAGGGGACTAAGGAGTATATGAAGCTGTGCCTCAAATGTCTGACCTTCTAATTTTCAGTGGGGAATCATATTTTAAGACTCTCAGGAAGTACCTGTGCTGATTTCCCCAGGTACAGTTAGTTGCTTAGTTCTCTTGCCTCTCACGGCATTTTATTTATATCTCTGTTATTGCATTTATCAAGGTTTATTATAAACTATTCATTTGCATGTTTATCTCCATTATTGAACCATGAACTCCAGAGGGCATGCACTATGTCTTGTTTATCTCTGCTCAGTAAATGTTGAAGAAGTCAGTCAGAGAAGGAATCGATCAGTGAAGGAGTCAAGCAAAGGGACATGCAGAATCTTCTGTTTCCCAGATCATCTCATCTGAACATGGATAGTAGACCATAAGGACTGCCTAACAAGACTGCGACTTAATCATCGTTGTGTTATTAGCTTCTTGTGCTGTTTCTCTGGTGCATACAAAGCTCTCAGTAAAGTATGTTGAACTGATTGAAACTAAAACAAATACTGAAATCTGGGAGCATTATGAGTTGTGAGATTTGATTGCCTCTTAAAAACAATACTGAGAGCAGCCTGGAAGGAGCTAATTTCCTTAATCTGCCATAGAAATTCCTGAAAACAATCACCTAAATCATTTTGCTTTATATTTGGTGATGCTTAACTTAAGAATCAGCCTAATTGTAGGCGGAAGAACAACTGTCTTAAAATCAGATAAACCTGGGTTGAAGTCCTGTCTTGCTTCTTACTGTGTATATGATCTTGAGCAAATCACTTTGTACCTCTGAACCTTTCTTCCTCTATGGCATGTAGGTAATTATGATGCCTGTCTCCATAGGTGCTGTGGTGATTAAATCAGGTTGTTAGAAATACTTCAAGTGCCATTTCTACCCTTAAATATTTATAGAGAGTAACTAGAAAATGTACTGCGAGGTGACTCATTAAAATACAAACCAGTAATCAGATAAACTTCAAGATTTTGCTGTGAGAATACTGTTGATAAGAAGGGAGAATAATCATCTCTTGTATGGCGTCTTATGCTGATGATGATCTAGTTCAGTCTGTATTTCCCAGCCTAGATTTAACAGTGAATTAGTAAATGATATACCTTCTTTACCATAGCTCCTAAGAGCAAGGGAGTTAGGAGATAAATTAAAAGAAGAGCTTGTTATAACTGTCATAACCTAAGGAGAGGCAAATGGGCGTGGGTATGGAGGGGTAAATATTATCTTGTAGGTTCATGGACCCACAGTTGGGAAACACTGTTCTAGTGGGAATCTAAATATTTGACTTCATGGTGGTTGTATTATTTATTATAAGACTTAGTGGAACCTATTGCTTAGAGTGGGATACCCCTCCCAGAACAAGCTGAGAAAATCTCCAGGATGCCAGCCAGGGCACTGAGGAGTTTCCAGGGACTGAGGCCGCTGCCACTCCCTCCCTTCCTGGAAAAGAATGCGAAGTGCAGCTTCCATCCCCAGATCCAGGCCATATGCTCCATTAAGCATGGTGGCACCTTGCCTAGTTGTTATTTTAATAAACCTGGTTGTGCTCCTCAATTTCCCCTAGAAGGCCCACTGGACAGGCTAGCACTGGTAGAGCCTTGCGTTTCCCCTCTGACTGACCCAGGAGCTGTTTGATGAAAGTTCTGCCCATAGTATTAGTGCTGGCTTAGGAAGCTTGGCTTTCTTGCCATTGTAATGGGTGTTACAACTCCTGGTCTCTGTGGATCAGGCCAACAACAGCTGAGTAGAGTTGATGTGGATTTTGAGGGTGTTATGTGGAGGTGACACTTCAGGAAAGAACAATTGATTTAAAGCTATTGATTTTCTCTTAAAGGCAGGGGGCATGGCAGGACAGAAAGGCAGCAATAATAAGCAGTATTTGCCCTAAAAATAATCTATCTTCACCTTTTTAATGTACCACTGTCCAAATTTGTGTTTTTTGTGTGCTTCACTCAATCTATTTCCGGTGTGTTTAAGTAGAACTTAAATAATTTATAAATGAAGAATTAAATCTCTCATCAGGTCTTGGGTAGAACCTCAGGGGTTTGTTCACCTTCTGATTGCCCAAGAGAAATAACATCTTCAGATTCCTGTTGATTTTTTTTTTTGAACTGTTTATTTTATACTATAGTGTTCTTAACACCATCTGGGAAAAGGTTACCAGGAAGATTTACATTTGGAAGATCAGGATAATATTCAGATGCATCTGAAGGAAACAAGGCGCCCCCCCCCCCCGCCCCCCGTTGCCTCACCCATGCGTCACTAGGAGAAATAGCAGTATCGGAAAACAAAATTGCTGCTGCCTGTGACCACTATCCCCACAGAAAAGGAGTGGGAGAGAAAATACCCATGCGATGGACCAAATCGTTCCACCCCATGCCTTGAGTTGCCTTTTCTAGGAGCCAGCTTTCCCCCTTGGGTCCTTGGGAGATGCTTGATTTTAATTGACTCAGAGGAGTTCTACTTTGTGTTTGAAAACCACACGGAAATGGGAAGTTAAGTTAAAGAGTTCCACTCCCCCTCCCCTGCCCCTCAACACATGTAGACACACACAGACAAATCCAAGGTACTCAACAGCCTTAAAACAGAATCTTGGGCTGGCAGTTTTGTGATAGGCTCCTCAGAAGTTAGGTGAACCCTACCCACACAGAATGGAATTGTATTGCAGACTCTGCTCTATGAGCAACTCACTAGGGATGTTCCTCTAAACTGTTTTTTTTTCCTCTTCATAAATGGTTTCCAAATAAAAGTGGCCACACTAGTGCAGAGGACAGAGTATGCAGGAGCAGATTTCATTGCTCTGAAATGCTTTTCCTTTTGTGAGGGGGTCGGACCACTAAATGTTTCTGCCCAGTTTCCCTGTCACTGGGTTCCGTTTTTCATTTGCTTCCCTCACCGTCTTTGTGTTTCACAGCCCATGGAATCTTGGCTTCAGAGAAATAAATGGACCCAAGAGAGAGTTATATTTTAAGGAACAGAATGATGATCGCTCGCATTTAGATTAATAATAAAATCCAAACGTAATTGGCCAGATCCTCTCAGTAGAGAGTGTGTGTAACCCATCATCTGGCCAATATGAGAGTCTGGCACTTCTGTGGCACAGGAGAGGCCACTCTCATACAGCCAAGGGGACCTCCTTAGGACCCTGTGGCCAAGAGAACATTAAACGCTGGGAAAGTTCTGTGAGCAGAGAGGGCAGGCAAGGGCTATGAAGGTGGAAGGAGAATTGGAGAGTTGCTTGTAGACTTATGTAAATTGTGGAACAACAGAGGGAATATCTATCCTGCCTTTAAAAAAAATGCCCTTTCAACCCTAGACCTCTCTAGCCACTGCCCTTCCTCACTCTTCTCTTCACAGCCAAGATTCTGAAGAGTGTATCCTTACCGGTTCCCTTCCTTTACCTCCCATTTACTCCCTGATCTACTTCTGATCGGTTTCTATCTCCTTCCCTTCACAAACTGCTGTCATCCAGATTACAAATGACTTCTTTGTTGAAAGGAAAACAAACAAAAAGCCCAATAGAAGCTCTTCAGTTTTATTTAACTTCTCACCATCGTTTGACCTGCTTTAATTTCTGTGACACTACTCTCTTGTTTTTTATCTTCTCCCTCTGGTTGTTGTTTCTTGGTCTAAGAAGTCTTGTTGTCCATTCCACAGGGATCTTTCCAGACTCTCCTCTCCTTACTCTTAACTTCTCTCTCTAGGGAATCCCAAGCATATTTGTAGCCACATCATTCATATGTCAGTCATTCTTAAATCCATATTATTAGTCCAGTTTTGTTTCCTAAGCTCCAGACCCCATAATCCTTTTTCTCTCTTGAATGTTTCTTTTTGTGTGGAATGTCCTAAACTAATTTAAATTCAACATGCCCAGCCACCCAAGCTTGTTTTCTCCTCTGGTCTAACCTTTTTTTGGTAAATGGCATCATGATATTCAAAGGCACTCAAGCCAGAAAACTTGGTATCCCTCTGTTACTAGCTTCGTAGTTGATCTCCCTGCTTCCAGTATTGTCCCACGGTGGTCTCTTCATACAACAGCCAGATTTGATTTTAAGGAGTAATTCAGATCATACCAGTCCTTGCTTAAAAGTTTCCAATAGCTTTCCATCACAAGTAGAATAAAATCCAGACTACTTACCTTGGCCCTGCCCGTTCTGGCCCCTGCCTTTCTCTCTATCCTCTCTCTCACCACTAGCCCCTTTATTCGCTCTGCTCCAGTGACTTTGGCTTTCTTTTCATCCCTCACCCACTTCAGGGCCTATTGCTGTTTTATTGCCTGGAATATTCCAACTCCAGATCTTTGCATTACTGGCTCCTTTTTCTGTGGTTGGTTCAAATGTAACCTTCACAGATAGGTCTCTGCTGATCCTCCTAGTGAATTCAGCACTCTCCCTGCTCATCTCGATTCCTGTTTTGTATTATACATTGGAATTTTCACTATATGAAATTAGCTTGTTTATGTTTTCATTGTTACTTTTTCTAGAATCTAAGCTCTATGGAAGTGGAAATTTTGTTTTATCACTATATCCCTGTTACTTCAAGGAGTACCTGGAACACAGTGGATAACCAATATATATATATATATATTTAATGAAAAGAGAAAAAGGCTGAACAATGTCTTTGGATCCTGAGTTCAGCCAGACTGCTTACAGTTCCCTGAACTACAATATAGTTGCACACTTTGCTTCCTTTGCCTATAATACTCTCCCCTTTCCTCTTTTTTTGGCTCAACTCCTGCTTGTTCTTTAGTACTTTGTCACCCCCTCCAGGAAGCTCTCTTTGATCTTAAAATTTATGGTTAAACATCCAGAAGACTCCATTAGCACCATATACATATCCTCATCGTAGCACATATGTAATTACCATGACATTTTGTTAGTGTAACTGTCTCCCCCACTAGACTAGCTTATGGCAGGGATGGTATTTTATTCAAATGCCCAGCTCAGTGGGAATCTACAAAAATACACTTGAGAAATTCTACTCAAAGAATTCTTTAAAAAAAGTATTTGGTAAGTCATAGAATAGTAATGTAAGTTAGCTGTCTCTCAAGTTCTTCCATTTGCCAAGTGTTGGTTTTTAGACATCGAGGTTTGTAAAATATAGGAGCACATATAAACTTACTTATAGAAAAGGTTCATATCTCCACTACAGTTTTCTTTTCTTTTCTTTTTTTTAAAGATTTTATTTGTTTATTTGAGAGAGAGAGAAAGAGAGAGCATGAGTTGGGGGTGGGGGTGGGGGAGCGGGTGATGGGCAAAGGGAGAGGGAGAAGCAGGTTAGCAGGCTCCAGGGAGCCTGTTGCGGGGCCCCATCCCAGGACTCCGAGATCATGACCTGAGCCAAAGGCAGACATTTAACCGATTGAGCCACCCAGGCGCCCCCCACTAAAGTTTTCTATAAGAGTAATATTAAATATGATACCTACAATTTATTGTCCATTATATGCCATGTATCTCTGACATACAGTGTCTTAACCACAAGTAACTTTTAAAGGTGTAGATATTATTAATTTTATTTTCTGTACATGGAAGCTGAGACTCAACTGTAGTAAGCTGTTCAAGCTCATATGACTAGTAAAAGAAAGCTGTGATTTTTTTGTTTTTTTGTTTTGTTTTGTTTTTTACTACAGGAAACAAACTGAGGGTTGCTGGAGTGGAGGTGGGTGTGGGGGTGGGCTAATTGGGTGATGGGCATTAAAGGAGGGTATGTGATATGACGAGCACTGGGTATTATATGCAACTGATGAATTATTGAACACTACATCTAAAACTGATGATGTACTATATGTTGTCTAATTGAATTTAAATAATAATAATAACAAAAACAAAAGCTGTGATTTGAATCCAGGTCTCTGATTTCTTAGTCCAACATCTTTCTGCTACACCATGCTGCCCCCTATGGGACAAGCCCATATTTCAGAGCTGTTTATTAAAAATATTAATTATTATTAATGCAAAGCTTACAGAATTGGAGCTCTTACTAGCTATAGAATCAAGAAAGATGCTTTGAATGCCATTAATTTAATTGACTAGAAAATGGCACTCGTCTAAACATGTCCTGGGCAAGAGCATTATATTGCCTTTGAGTAGTATGCTTTCTCTCTATTTCTAAGCCAAAAAGTCCTTTGTAGAAATCTGTGTTAACCGAGCCATGTTTTTGTTCTTAGCATTTCCATGTAAACTCAAACTCAGTTCCCAGGAGTAGAGGTGATGTGCTGGGCATCTCCACAGCTTATCTGTAAGTGGTCTCCTGCTTGTTGTATCCACGATGAGGCCAGCCTACTCATTTAGCCTCTGGGTCAGAATGCTAGTTTATCCAAGGTTTCTTGCTTTCCCATTTTTCACCCCAGGACAATGGTGCTATGTTGGGTGAGAAGTTTGCCCTGAATTCTTACCCAGGCTAGGATCTACTTTCTGCCTCTTTCCTGTCAGTCTGCTTCTTTCCTGTCAGTCTCTTTACTAGAGCTGGGCCTGTTCTCCTTCCTTGCTTGCTTTTCGTCAGATTCCCTTGGCTGACTTGGCCCTCACTTCTCACTGCGTCAGTCCTCATTCTGCATTTCTGAAGCCCCATCATTGCTCTGTGTCCTTTTGTATCTTGGAAACTCAGGCCAGAACTGGACTAAAGCTTCTCCAATCCTAAATGGAGTTGATCTCAGGTTATTGCTCTAATTTCCTGTCCCTCTGCTGTTCTGATTTTATTCCCTCTGTGCTTTTAGACTCTTACCATTATGCATTATTTCCTCTTGCTTGCTGTGAACAGTGCCTCAGCATAGAAGAGCCTCATCAGTGGAGACAGGACCAAGAATCTGGTGACTGAAACATAGATCTTTAGATCTTATTGCTTACCGCTCACTGCCTTTCTTCTGTGCATTTCTGGGGATGGGGATGGGGATGGAAGACAGTCTATATGTGATGATGTAGAGTTGATCTTCTTGAGGTTCTGCTCATCTGAAGGGTCTATCAGCTTTGTGATGGGTAAGCCACAAACTGGTTGTTTGTATCTTGCGTACTGTAGAGCATCCATGATCCATCTCATTTCACGCCAAACTTCATCTGTTTGCTTTGGAATGAAATGATAAAAGACTTTATCAAACAGGTATTAAAAATGGTTAAGTTTACCTGAGAGTCCAAGATGATACATTTTCCACAGTACTGGTTTTGAGTAAAATATTTTCAACATAAGCTTGCTAAGCCAGAAAATACCTCTTCTTATAATCTCTTGTGCCGTGCGTATTTTTACCTGAGAGGCTATATCATTTAGTGCAAATAGTGGAAGACCTGAATTCTAGCTGCCCCCCTGCTTTAGCTCTGTAATAACCTTTGGCATGTCACTTGGCCTCTTTGAGCCCCAGTTTGTGAATTTGGACAAAACCCTCCCCTTTTATATCTCACAGGCCTGCTATGATGATTGGGTGAAATGCTGAATTTGACAGTGCTTTGTAAAACTGCAGGGTACATTTCTCACACATACGAAGTGTAACTGATTCTCAGCATAAGATGAAATATTCCTCATTAGGATATTGTGAGGAAGAGATATGATAAAGTCTAAATTTCAGAATACTTGAAGAAAGAAATGTAACTTTAGTTCTTCTATGTGAACTTGAAAAGCAAAGCATTACTGGAATATTTTGCTAAGCAGAGATTCTTGGACCTATTTTAATAGAAAAAAGATAACTTTATATATTAGAGTTATTACTTTCTTACATATAAGATAAGTGCTCCTAAAGTACAAAATAGCTTAATAGCTTAATAGTTTATTCCTAAGTAATTAAAATAACCTTAAATTTTTAGGGTACCTCATTCTATATTGTTATCACTTTGGTTTCTGGGTTACCAAAGTGATTTTAACAATATTTTCATTATAAAGTACAATAGTCATTTCTCTGAAGTATATTAGTGTAAAAGTCACTCATATTTTTGTGTCTACCTCTGTGGATGACAGATATTCTCCCAGTTCTTAATAGATACTGGCCATAAACTTGCTGGTTTTTCTGACTCTCCAAGGAGCAGCTGTTAGTTATAGTATATATATTTTTTTCATGGGACCCTGGAGCTTGTGATAGGCTTTGCATCTAATTTCACTGGGTGCCTTCAGCAAGCCATTAACTTCTTCGGGACCATTTTATTCAACTGTAAAAAGAGGAGGTTGGATTAGATGATGTCTAAGGTCCCTTTCAGTTCTGACGCTTTATGATTTATTTTTGAAGAACATTTAGAAAGTTGGTGGCACTCATCTTCCAGGTAGAAGGTGTCCATTGTATGAATACTGCAAGGTTAAAGTCTGATTATAGAAGTTTTAAAGATAAAGGACTGCCCAGTGTTCTATTTTGTTTTCCAAACACCTTTTTTGGGCCTTAATATGTACTTAAATAGTAATCTTTAAAAATTAGTCACGGGTGCCTGGGTGGCTCAGTCGTTAAGTGTCTGCCTTCGGCTCAGGTCATGATCCCAGGGTCCTGGGATCGAGTCCCGCATTGGGCTCCCTGCTCAGCGGGAAGCCTTCTTCTCCCTCTCCCACTCCCCCTGCTTGTGTTCCCTCTCTCGCTGTGTCTCTCTCTGTCAAATAAATAAATACAATCTTTACCAAAAAAAAAAAAAAGAATAGTCACAAACCTGGTACTCCCAACAAACCCAGAGTAGAGTCTGAAACTGACAGTCTGCCATGTTTGGAGTGACAGGCAAGGTAGAGTGAACTAGTGTGGTCAAGAGCCATTTTCCATTGCTTTCCAGTTCTGGATCTGGCAGAGTATTCAGGGCTGGTAATGAAAGCATCTGATTGAGCTTTAGCCTTTATTAGACAGTGAGTTGGGCAGGACGTTCTGCAGTGGGCAGGTTGTGAGGACACAGTGAGCACTATAGAGGGAGAGATCTGAAGTTCGGGGGGTAAAGCCAAAGTGGGAATCCCAGAGGAGACTCAGGCAAGTTTTTTTGGTGGGATTGTTGCTCTCAGCTGGCTTTTCCTGGTCCTACCTCATGTAGCACTCTTGTCTCAAAGTTATTTTAAAGGCACTGCCTGACTGTGGACAGCTGTTAGAGTGCTTTCCAAGGACAGCGACTGTGCCTTTCTTTCTTTCGCTCTTGCCTGTGCCAAGAG
Source organism: Zalophus californianus (assembly GCF_009762305.2). Taxonomy (NCBI): domain Eukaryota; kingdom Metazoa; phylum Chordata; class Mammalia; order Carnivora; family Otariidae; genus Zalophus; species Zalophus californianus. The sequence goes on from NC_045610.1 coordinate 29,727,827, forward strand.
TAGCTACTCGGTGATGATTGCTCAGTGAATGAATGAATGCATGGATGGTTACCTAGTTCTTTCCATCTCTACCCTCCCACAGGGTTATTATGAGTATTAATGTGAGTAGCTGAGTGCACTATATGAACAAACATTGTTACAAAGTTTTCAGTTGTTACAAGGACAATCATTATTGTATGAGGCTGAATGTGGCCTCCCCAGATATGTCCGTGTCCTAATTGCTTGAACTTGTGAATATTTTTTTTAAAGGATTTTTATTTATTTAGTTAGTTATTTGAGAGAGAGTGAGAGCAAGAGAGCTCACAGAGGGAGAGGGAGAAGCCGACTTGCTGCTGAGCAGGGAGAGCCTGAGGCAGGGCTCGATCCCAGGGCCCCGAGATCATGACCCGAGCTGCAGGCAGACGCTTAACTGACTGAGCACCCTGGGTGCCCTGGAACTTGTGAATATTGCCGTATATGGTAAATGAGTAAATATTACCTTGTCTGGCAAAAGATGTGATTAAGTTAAGGATTTTGAGAAAGAAGTTTATCTTGGATTATTTGGGTGGACCCTAATTCAATAACAGATGTCCTCATAAAGACATTCTTTTAAGAGAGGCAGAGGGAGACTGGCAGACAGAAGAGAAGAAGGCAGTGTGACCATAGAGGCAGAGATCGAAGTGATGTGGCCACAAGTCAAGGAATGCCAACAGCCACCAGAAACTGGCAGAAGCAGAGAGCAGATTCTCCCCTGGAGCCTCCAGAGGGAGTATGGCCTGACCAATACTTGATTTCAGATTTTCAGTCCCCAGAACTGTGAAAGAATACATTTCTTGTTGTTTTAAGTCACCCAGTTTGTGGTAATTTGTTTCAGCAGCCCTAAGAAACCAATATAATTGTAAATAATAATCTACTTATTATCTTTGGATAAGATTATTTCAGCCTTACTGCTGAGGATGGACAGTGAGATTTAGTGTATACATTTTAAAATTATGTGTATAAACAACGTTTACTTCTTATTTTTTCTCAGTGATGAAGTGAAGACATATTAGCTGAATAAAAGTTTAAAACATTTGTACAGGGAGGCCTGTGGACTGAGTTTAACAGACTTAGCTAAAGGGATGCCTGGGTGGCTCAGTCGGTTAAGCAGCTGCCTTGGGCTCAGGTCATGATCCCAGGGTCCTGGGATCGAGTCCCACGTTGGGCTCCTTGCTCAGCAGGGAGCCTGCTTCTCCCTCTCCCTCTGCTTGTGCTCTCTCTGTCAAATAAATGAAATCTTAAAAACAAACAAACAAAAAAAACAGACTTAGCTAAGCAGCCCTAAAAGAAGTACAATTTTCACCCATTTTACCTTATACTGTTGATCTAAAAATAACTGACAACATAATCCCCCTGATTTTAAGGTCCAAATTCGGCTTCTAAAGACTTGCTGACATGTTTTTAAAAAGAAAGACCATGAACTCCCTCGGTCTGTTGGTTGAAAGTTCTGTATCCATTTCTCACCCTGCCCTTTAAAATTTTTGGTTTTCATCCCATAAATTACACTCTTTCTCTGTACTCAGGCAAGATAATATTTTTATTAAAATGTAAAGGTGATTGGTTTTCTCACAGCACAGTTACAAGGTGCTTGAGGGGATGATAGATTGGCTATATTTAATGAGCTGTGTTTCTATTACAGCTTAGGAGCATTTGAAGCATTACAGTATATAAATTATAGCCTAATTGCCCTTTAGGCTTTAGCAGCTCAAAATATGCCAAGCTCCAAGTCTCTACACTTTGACATTTCTGCTGTGTGTGCTGTCTATAAAACCTGTATACCTTATCTATGATTTTCTACACCTCCCCTGGTCCAGGCCCTCCCCTTTTCTGGCTGCACTCCTTGGCTTCTTTTCCTCACTGTATTTACATAGACTCCCTTGCTCTTTACAATGTTTGGTTTGTGTAGTGACTTCAACACTGTCTTAGATCTGGAATCATACAAATGCTCTCACGGCTGGCGGTTGCCTCTGCAGGTTATGGTGTGTGGTGGGCTGAGCCGTGAATGCCAAGGCGTGAGTGGCTGCAGCTGGTTTTCATTCTGAGTGAGAGAGAGATTGAGAAGCCCAACATAGATAAGGGGAGAAATGATATTGCATTATCTCTAGTCAGTGAAGTTATCCATGTTGGATGGAGCAAAGCAGTCCACTGAAGGCTGTGGGTACAGGGAGATGGTCAGGGTTTACCCAGCTAAGAAGTGATTTTTTTGAACCCTTTGGGAATTGGCTTTTATCCAATTTTGGATATCCAATATTGGAATTTATCCAATTCCAAACCTGGCTGGCTGGAAGGAGAGTATGTAGAGGGGGCTCTCAAGTTACCTGCTATGGGAGACCAGAGCAGTTCTGGAACTTTGAGGAATTGCTGGGCTGGCTTGCCTTTATCCAGCCCACTTAATGGTGTGATGAAAGGGAAAAGAGAAAAAGGCAGTGGAGCCCCAGGCTAGGTAAAAAAAAAAAGGAGGGGGCAAGGAGTAAGAATGGGAGTAAGGGAGTAAGAATGGAGCCAGGAACTTCTGAGGGGGCTGAGACTGAGAAAGACTGAAGAAATTCAGCTTTCTCACTGGGTGGACATACTGGATTCAGGGGACGGCTTAAGTGGAATAAAGCAGAAACAGAACCTAAGGCATGGTTAGAGAAGTGCTTCTCTAAAAATTTATTTATGGATATTAAAGACGTCATGAAATACTAGAGCCACTCAGGTCCTTCAGAGTCATCTAGTCCAACCCTTTCATTTTATATATGAGAAAATTGGGGCCCTGGAGGTCAGATGAATTGTTCGTTACTCCAAGGTCTGTCGCTAGAACTCAGGACTAAAAATGTATGCCGACCGATTTCTGGTCATTGTTCTCTTCCTAATGCTCCAACGGCCCGTTATACTGGGTACAAAAGATAAGCCGGCCTTTCATATTCTCTTGCCTCGTTCTTCCCTTTCCCGCCCCCTCCCCATATCGATGGTCCACTTTTACCGGAAATGAAATAAATGCCGTGAATGTCTGAATTTTTAAATACCACATTCTCAGGTCAAGAGAGTAATTAATTTCTTAAGAGGTTTATTTCTTTAGTCGGAGAGGTCATCTAAGATCCCTCATTTACAGAGTGGGAGAAGTAAGATGAGATTTGTTTGCTCGCTACTTTGCAAGTATATTATAATATCTTCTTCCTGAGTACTAAGTAAATTCCAAATCTTATATATCCATGTTTCAGAGCATTTTTCCTCCTTATTAATGAACGAATAAATGAATACATAATTTACTGCATATTTACTATGTGCGGGCAGTTGTTGAATTCTCAGTAACACTGTGAGCTAGTAGTACTATTACCTTCCCTGTTTTACAGGTTAGGAGGTTGGGATTTATTTTAGTTTTATTTTTTTTTAAAGATTTTACTTATTTGTCAGAGAGAGAGAGAGCACAAGGAGGGGGAGCAGCAGGCTCCCCATTGAGCAAGGAGCCCAATGCAGGACTCGATCGCAGGATGCCGGGATGACCTGAGCCGAAGGCAGACACTTAACTGACTGAGCCACCCGGGCGTCCCAGGAGGTGGGGATTAAGAGAAATTTATTTGCTCAAAGCTCAAAGCATTCCTTGCCTAGATGATTGTAATAGCTTCATATTTGATTTCCCTGCTTTTGGTCTTCTCTTTAAATCCAGGAATGATACGCACATTATCTACTGAATGTAGCCAATGAGAATGAGTGCTTACTATAAACAACCAGTATGGCCATACCACTGCAAAGGACTATCCGCCAGCTTGAATCTATGCTAAATAGCTATGAGGGGCTATAACTTACTTTCTTTAAGACTTTGGCCAGGTCCCTATTGCCTACAGAATAAAAGTACAAATTTCTTACCATAGCCTTTAATAAAGCCCTTGTGATCTGATCTCATTGCTACTTTCATTCTTGCCTGCTTTCTCACTATCTTCACTTAATTTATGCCCCAACCAATCTTGACTACTCATCATTCCCCAAATACGGACTGTTTTTTCTGCTCTTTCTGCCTTATCTGTTTATACTTTTTCTTTGCATGCCCCCCAATCTATTTTTCTGTACTATATAGTCTCACTTATCCCTCTAAGCCGAGCTTGGATATCAGTTACATCCTCTGTGGCAACTTTTCTTATACCCACATATGTAAGTAAATTTTTACTTCTTTGTGTTGACACAAAATTGGTTTTATTGGGGGGGGGTACTAACTCATTTTACAAATAGTATTTACACACATTTCTTGTCTATCCTACTGGATTTTAAGCTCTTTATGGTCAGGGACTGTATCTAATTCAACTTTGTATCTCTCTTTCAGTGCCTGACATCTGGGTATTCAACAAATATTTACCAAATTGAACTGAATATATACCATAGTGATATTTATCATGGGCTATTGCTGTTATATTCATTTTGTGAGTTGGGTAATATAGGCAGAAAGATCATAAGATTTGTCCAAGGGACTGACAGGCAATTTCAGATGAGATCCAAATTATCTTGATGACTAGTCAGTGCCCTTGTCACAAGAACCTGAGGTGCCATCCTAAGGCTTTTCAAGATAAGACCATAGATAGGGAACACATTTTCCAGCCCCTGTAGCCACACATTGAAGTGTCAGCTCTGCCAGAAAGGAGTCTAAAACATGAGGACTCTTTAAGTCCAACTGGATTTGGGTTAACATAACTCTGGGATATTGAGTTAATTAATACAATTTTTCTTTCTGTTAGAATTATCAGTGGGCTACCAGGTAATAATAGATTACTAGTTCTTCTGGCAGTGATTTTTCTCTCCAATATGGGAAGCCACTGCTACCTAACATAGTGACTGATACAGGTCTTAGTAATGCTGTGATTTATATGTAGCTTTTTCTTAAGGCTTTGTTTAAAAACTCACGTCTTCCTGAACTCCACATTTTAACCAAATCAGCAGGCTACTTGCATGCTGTCATCTTTCAATAAACCCAGATTGCTGTTCTTTCTCATGCTTGTTTCTCATCCCCTCCACCCTATCTCTTCTTCCTTCATTCTACCTCAGAAGAAACAAACTATTACCTGAATGAAATCTAAAACTTGCTGGTGTCTTTGTTTGGCAGCTGCAACCTCGCTGTCTGAGATCGCTTCCCTCAGGGACTGTTGGGTATTCAGAGAATCCAGCTCCACAACAGCAGAAAGGCGGCAATACAGACTAATAAATTTCTCCCTGTAGCTGCAAAAATGAACTGGAAAATGGACAAGCAAAATAAAACATGTTAAGATCTGGTATCAAAATAGAGAAATTCATACCTCAGAGAAAACAAGTTGAATGAAAACATGATTTATTAATCCTATCAGTGGAAAATATTAAGCCATAAATAAATTATAAATGTGCTCTTTAGGGGCCAGTTGTCTGGCTTTAGTCAGACAGTATTCCCTTTTAAGGTTTACCAAGTCCTGGTAAGGTATGGGGAAGTGGGCTTGGCTCAAGCTGCAGTTTATGTTCAGCTCCTAAAGTTGAGGCTGTATATGTATATGTATATATATATATGTATATATGTATATATGTATATATATATATACTGAGAAAATAAGTTTGCTTATCACTTTAAGAAAAAAGTCAAGTAGCAGTTTGAAACCTAGTTTTGATTTCCATGTCTGATTTCCAGTGTGTATCTTACATGCTTCTTTTCAAGGCCAGAAATCCCAGAAGATACAAGACATACTTTTCTCAGGATATCTTTTGTCTGGCTGGAAAACTTCCCTCAGGACCTGGTTGGATGGGTGTTGATCCTTGTCCGGCCTCTCTGCTCCTCAGCTGCTCCGGAAGGATGATGGAGCTGATACCTCAACAGACCAGTTTTGTCTTTGGCAGACTTGGCCTTCCTCTCTCAAAAGATAATGGGCCGGAGGCCAGAGGGAATAGTCTAACCTTCATCTCTGTCATGGAGGAGGGAGAGAGGAGTGTGGGACTCAGCCTCATGCAGGTACTCAGAGGTGATCAGATTTTGTGTACTTCTCTATCTGGCTCTGATCACTTAGCTAAAACATCAGATTCCAGTGGGATGAGGAAAGCATCCTGAATTGGACTAGTGTAGTACCAGTCTCTTCCTGGCCATTGTTAAATTTGCAGATTCACTTTCCAGGAACCTCATTTACTCTGTGTGTCTCTAACTATATCAGTGTGTTCCATGCTTTGGAAACAGGGCTATTGTAACTCCACAAATCTGTGGAAACATTTTTATTCTGGCTTCTTTAGTGAAGAATTCTAGGAAGAATATCGAATTACTGCCCTCAGGCCTCTTTGCTGTTGATTTCTGAGACCCAGAAACGGCTCTTTAGGGAAGCTAAAACCATACTGCCTCAAAATGGGGCATCTTGTTATCTCTACACCTCAGTGAGGATGCCCTACTTCTGTGCATATTGAGAGATTTCTGGGTACCCTACAAGTCCCGTCGTACCACTGCCTACTTCCTTGCTTCATTTTCTCTTAGCTAGGATGAATCTCTGGTGTGGGTAAGGGTAACCTTCTCCGTTTGTGTTTCCTCATACGGAAGTGGAAGAGAAGAATGGGGTGAGGGCTTCTGTGACTCATGCTTATTTCAGTTGTGCATCATTTCAAGGAGAAGTTTCTCAGTTCCAGGATTGATTTTTCTCTCTGGTGTCAGATCTGTCCTTCCACTTCCTCTACTCTAGCACTTCTTTGCCTGACACACAGAAGAACTGATTTCATATAGCCTCTCAGTAAACAACAACTATTGAGCTCCCCCAAACCATCTACTTTGCATGCTATTTCCCTGCTTAAAGACCTCTACAGAGCTCCTTCTTGACTTCAGGACAAAGTCAAACCTCTTCTCACCAGAAGGAAAGTGTCTTGTGAATTTGAATATATCTTCAATCATGCAACCACCCTTCACCCTCCACTCAAATTAATTCTAAGCTTTGGTCAGGCTGAACTTACTACAAGTCCTGTTACACTTCCATGCTTTTACACATGCCTTTTTCTAGTCCTCAAACACCCGTGTCTACCAGTCTTTAGGTCACACCAGTGTCTTCAGGTGAGCTGCTTCTGATACTCGAAGTCAGCCTCAGTGCCTCCTTCTCAGCAAATCTTCACTCAAACCTCTTCGTCTGCAGCTGAGTCAGTTTCACTCTCTTTTGTGCTCCTACAGCACTTGGTTCTAAATGTATCAAGACACTTACCCTGCTTTACGGGAATTCTGTGTTTACTTGACTGCCTTGGTATTAGGCTGTGATTTCTCTGAGGGCAAGAACCATGTCTATTTTTATTTCCTCAAAACCTGGAACATTATAGCTTCTCAATTAATGTTTATTGAACATCTCAATTAATGAAAAAAATGCATGCCCTGCTCTGAAGAGGCCAGACCCTTCCTCCAAAGTCGTCTTCTTTCCCTCCATCCTCTCTTTTCTTTCTGTGCTCTTGGTTTTCCTGTTTTGAAAGGTGTATTTCAGGTCTGTGATATTTACTGGCAGCTCTACAGGAAAGAGTCACCATTACTTTGTAGCTTACTCTTGACCCTTGTAACTCCCTGAATGTGTCTTTATGCCTTTCAAGGAGGGATTATATCCTGTTAGCACTTGACAGATGTCCTCTCTTGGCTGGAGAGTGAGGAGAGTGAAGTGTCTCACAGTCTGCCTTTCCAAACCAAGTTGGGGGGGAGAAAAAAAAGAAAGAAAAGAAAGAAAAAAATCAGCTTTTTTCCTTCTCTCTAAAATATGAAGATAGGGAGATTAGGAAGAGGCACTAAAGAATTTCTTTAAAAGAAACACTATCATTCCCATCTGAATTCTAAAACGCCAGGGTGTCCACAACTTTCTCTTGTTGTGTCTCCTTGTGGTAGGCGCCTTGGATCAGTGGGTGGTCTCAGAGCGCCCACACTCCCCCCCCCTTGCCACTCACCACAGTGAGCTATAAGGACCTTCCAACTACAGCGCTTCACTTTCCCGCGCTAGTGGTTTTTATCCAGAGCCTTTAATGTTACTTTAACAAATGTTACTTTAACATAGTCTTTTGTGGTTTAGCAATGATACATTTGGTAGCCATCACAGAGGAGGGGAGGACAGACTGGAAGCTTCTAATTTTTTTTTCTAATGTGAATCACATGCATTTAACAGACAAAATGGTATAAGGGTACAACAATGCATTATCTGGACCATATGATTTGTTAGTAATTTACACACTGAGGCTAATTTTCTGCAGTGTTTTTTCTCCCTCTCTTTTCTATAGGAGATAGTGACAGGCTAAAATGCATTTGACACCAACACTAGAAGTTGGATTAGGAGTAGAGTAGAAAGTATTTGGGTTTAGGTATCAGACAGAATTGGGTTTGAATCCTAGTTCTGCCAGTTACTACCTGTGTGGCATATAACCTCTGGGATATATAACCTCGGGCATATAACCCCTGGGAGCCTCAATTTTCCCACATCTAAGATGGATAGTAATGCCTATTTAGGATTAAAACATATCATATATATACAGTGTCCAGCACAGCATGTGGCACATACCAGAGACAAAATGAAAATTTTTTTCACACCTTTACCCTGACCCCTCAGAAAGAATGAGGCATTTAGAGTTAGAAAATTGGAACAGGGTTGAGATTAGAATATTCTTCCTAAGGTCTTTAAATTAATAAAATCCTAATCAATCTGGGTCATGGAGCCTAGTTTGGAAGCTAAAAATATCAATAAGATTACCCTCTGTGGTCAGTTTAGTTCCAGGATTCTTTGCCAATGTGTCAGAAAGAACCTGGGCACAAGATGCCCCTCTAAAGATTCCTGGTAGTGAATGAGTTGACAGTTGGAATTCAGAAGTGGTATCCTAAATCATGAAAAATGGGCCTTAGGAATGAGGGTTGAGACTGTGCCATTTCTTGTAAGCCTGTGGCCTGGATTCCATTAGGCTCAATGCCTGGATATCCCACAGGCACCTCAAAACTCATCATTTGTCAAACTGAACTCATCATTTCTCCCCTCCCCCAAACCTGTTCCTTCCCTCATCTTTCCTATTTTGGTAGATCGCAACATTATCCATCTCAGCACCCTATTCAGACTTTCTGGCTCCTCCATCTTGCTCTTCAAGCACATTAAATCAATCACAAACTTCTGTTGATTTTTAACTCCTCAGTTCCTCTTCTACTTTCTCTTTTACACCCTACTGTGGAAGTCTTGGTTCCGGTTCTTATCACCACCACCTGGGCCACTCTCTTGGCCGTCTCATTGCGTCTAGTCTCAGCAACCCCCACTTTGGCTGTCCTGCAGTCCATCTTCCATAGAGCTGCTAAAACCCACTAAGACCATATTATTCCTTTTAAACAAATCTTTTCATGACTCCCCATTGCCTGCATGATAAAGTCTAGCCTCTTTAAGATGGCATAGGTAGCCCTTTGTGATTCTGACCTTTTTAATTTTTAGTTTCATCTCCTATCACTCTTCTCAGATGCCATAAGCATCTGTCACAATGAGCTACTGGGAGTGTATTTAATTGGGATGCATTTCCTCAGGTCTCCTACCTTTTGTGCATGCTGTTCCTTCTGTTTAAAATGATTTTCCTTTTTAGCTCTGCCTTTTCTTTTCCTTTTCTGAATGTTTCTAATTCAAGATCTAGCTCAAATCTTTTCTCTTTAAGGAAGAATTGGATGTCTTTCCTTTGAAATTCAACAGCCTACCTATTACAGCAGGGCTTTCATTATATTGGGACTTTTGTATAAATTTCTGTATCCTCTACTGGATTCTAGGCTTCTGGTGGGCAGATTATGTCTTATTAACATCTGTATGTCCAGCCCCAGGACAGTACTTGGCATACGTACAGTGGCAACTCAGCCAATGTTTGTTGAATGAAATATGCAGCCAAGCACTTTAGTATAAAATATATACCGGGCTCCAAACTGTTTTTAAAAAATACCCCAGTTTTATAATCTCACTAGTCCAGTCAGTATGAATCATAGAACCAAGGAAATCAATAAAATCAACTTCTTATCATAGGCCTGCTGTCAATTGTGATTCCCCATAGGATCAGGGCAGGGCAACCTCCCCAGTGCAAGCTAGGCAAATCCTCAAGAGGCCACATCACTGGACAGAGTTTCTAAAGGCTCATGGTACTGCTTTTCTTTTTGTTTCTGGGAACAGTTTAAATAGTGACCCTTGTTGGTTCCCAGGCACATGCTTGATTACTACGGCAGTGGAGTGCAATCCTGCTCCTATCCAAAGGATGGGGTAAAGAGAGTGTCAGCCCTCAGGCTCTGGAGGGGGCATGGGTTTGAAATGTACCACTTTGCCTCACCTCAACCCTGCTCATGGGGATCTCTCATCTATATGACAGTCCTCCTTTCCCCTACAGTAATCCTGTGAGGGAATAGCCTATGGGTTTGCCCCAGCCTACTCTTTACTCCAGGAGACAGAAGGCTAAGCTCCTTTATCGTTTTGTCCTTTCTAGATCTATGTAGTGCTAGAATAGGCACAGATGCAGTTTTCCATAGCTGGTTAGCAAGTTATTTGTGATCATAGGCCACTGGCAGGAACTTGGTCAGTTTGCCAAAATCTCAAATCATTTCACTGGGATAGGGATGACTTGTGCAAGTCAAACCGAAATATAGTGTAAATTTTTTATAATTGACATGTTCCCATAATTTGCACCTTTTCAGGTTTCATTAAAATTCCTGTGTTCTTTTCATTTTCTGAGTTCTGATTGAATTTCCAGTAATGTTCTCTTTCTCAGAAATGCTTAGTGTATCTGTTGACCTTTACTATGGACCTATCTATGGAAGGCAGAAGTCCCTCCGTATAAAACAAACAAGTAAAAATTGCTTAGGATCTTTCTTGAGGGGCTTAGTTAGACCCATTATAGTAAGCCCTTTGAAGTTCCTATAGAAATTGTTATTAAATGCTTCGTGGGCTGAAGTCTAATGGAAGAAGTATGGTAATCAGTACGATAATCTGCTTCTTGGAAAGCTCTGATTGCTTGGAGATAAGGTAGAGTCTGTCATGATTCTTACTAAGGCCCAGCAATCTTAAAAATTGTTGCTGGTGGTGCTGAAGTATAATAAACATTATACTAGAGTGTACTAATTTCCTGCTACTGGCAACATTTCCTCCTGATCTCTAGAAAAGACTAACAGAATTGTGTATGTCGGTGGAACCATGCCCAATCAGGTGATCTTTTCTGGAAATTTGCATGGTTCTCATTAATCAGTTGCATCACCTGTAATATGATAATGAAGGAGGACCAGAAGAATATGAAGGTATATGTTATTCTAGGAAAAAACATCTTAAAGTCAGGAACTACTGAGACCCAGGCTTTGATCTATGGCTTGGCTTTCATCAATGAAGGATAATATCTGATAGTCTTATACTGCTTTTAGTATTAAGAAGAGGTAAGACATCACAGGTCAGAGATAGGCACTGTTGGTTTCTATTACTATAAACTACATCCCTGTTTTGTAAGTTCCTAAAATGTCATTTTCTCTGTGTTCTAGGCAGTATTACTTCAAGTGTGGTCCACGGATTGACAGCACAGTATCAGCTGAGAGCTTGTTAGAAAAGCAAATTCTCCAGTCCCCATCCCAGACCTACAGACTCTGCATCTCTGGGGTGGGGCTCCAGGATTCTCTTTTAGCATGCTTGCCAAGCAATTCTTAGTGCACGTTAAAGTTCGGGAAGCAGTGTTTTAGGGCATCGTATCCTAAAGTGTGTTTTCTTAATTTTTTAGTAAGTGCCACACCAAAAATGCTTCCAGTCATGGTCAAATGAATTTAGAAAATGCTGGGTTAAACAAAGTTAAGCTTTTTAGTTTTTATTTTTTCATGGGGATCATCAGATTTTGTAGACCTTCTAATATGTTACTCTACTGCTCAAAATTCTCTATTGGACTCCCAACACGCTTAAAGTAGAATCCAAAGTCCTTATCACAGCCTGTGAGGCCCTGCATGATCTGGCTGTTGACTCTCTGATCTCATTTCCTATCTTTGTTGCTCTTGCTTACACTTCACCTACACTGATTTTTTTTTAGCCAAGCACACTCTTGCTTTAAAGCCTTTGCACTTGCCATTCCCACTGCAGGGAAATCTCAGGTCTCTGCTTACATGTTTTTTCTTTAGAGAGACATTCCCAGGTCATCCTATACAAAATTGTAGCTCCTGTCACTTCACTCCAGTACTTTACCCTAGTTTATTGTTCATCACAGCGCTCACTACTGTCTGACATTTACAGTATTGTTTATTGATTGGTTTGCTGTTTGTCTCCCTCACGAGAACGTAAGCTTCATGGATCTGTTCACTGCAGATCCTTTAGTACTTGGACTAGTGCTCAACACATAGTGTAGGTTACTTAATAAATATTTATTGAATTAATGAACAAATGAGTGGAGAGAGGAAATTGTAGAATAGACAGTAACAATAGTAGGACCAAGTACGGCTGCCCAGGAAAAGTGTGTTAGCCTCCCAGAAAGCAGGATAGAGAGGACACTTGCAGGGCTTGGTCCTCCAGGGTCTTAGGAGTCATACACTATTATGAATGATCCCAAATCTTTGATTGTTACCATGAAGACCACTGAGACATGGGAAAATGAACTTCATATATTTTTGTCTGTAATCATGGAACAGTAATGACCATTTCATGCAGAATGGACTCCCGGTTAGCTCTCCAATGAAGTATTTTCCCTAGTTCTTTTCCCTATCAATTATCTATCCCTGGAAAAAATCATTCACTTTCATGGCTTCAGCTGTTATTAATAGACACTGGCCAAATTTCTGTGTTTACTACCCAACCTTCTCTCCTGTATTTCTACTGTCAAATGGACATGTCTACTTGGATGTTGAATTTGCACCTTCAGATTCAACACAGAGCTAAAAGCATCATTTTCTTCCCTAAGCCATATTCCTCTCTGATTTTCTCACTTTTGGTAATGGCAGCAATATCCTCACAGGTTTTGAGGCTGAAAACCGTGGGAGTACTGTAGAAGTCTCTAGACTTCATCTTTTCTCATTCAAACAGTTGCTCAATCTTGCATATTACTCGCAATGTTTCTTATATCTGTATTTGTTTCTTTTTTGGGGGTTTTGTTTCTGTCCTAATACTGGACTGTTATAAACACCCCTGAACTATCCCCCCACCCCCAACCGTGCTCTCAATCCATCTTAAACAGATTCCTCAGCCTGATTCTTAAGATACTGCCCAGGATTCCCACGACTTGTTCAGACCTCTTTATGTCCACTGTTTCCTCACATCATTTCTCTGATCTAGTCAAACTGGACCATTTATTCCTTTTCCAACTCTTTCTGAGATCTTTTGTTCCATGTCTTCACTCATTCTGCTCCCAATGACAAGAAAGCTTTTCTTATTGTCCATGTTTATTAGTATCCAGTCCATTCTTTAACACCGACATCAAATACCCTTTCCTCCAAGGTGGCTTTCTGATACCTTCTTTGAGAAAAATGTGTTTTCTTTTTTCGATATCACTTATGATTTTGGCACATCCTATCTCATTTAATAATAATTTGTATCCTTATTTTACTGCTACCGCTGTACTGAAAGCCCCTTGCAAGCAGGGCCTTTGCCTTACTCATCTCTGAATCTCCACAGTAGGTATCTAATATATATTTATTGACTTGAAATGAAATACCGTGACCCAAACTATATTTTGTAAGGGCAATGCAGTCATATCACGGGCTAATAATGTTCTTTGGACGGGGAACTCATTGGATGGGGTAAGTCACATCCAGGCCTCTTGGGAGGGTACGCCAATGTTATTAATCATTTGACACAGAAAAGGTGCAGAAAGGTTAAGTGATTGTCACTTTCACACAATAGAGGACCCAGGACTCTCAAGTCCTAGTCTGCAAGTCTGATTCAGGCTTCTCTTAATAACTCTTCCTCCTCTGGAAAATAATAATTGCTATTCTTTAGTTTTTTCGGCATCTGAACTGCTTGGAGCAAGGGAAACCGAAAGGCTTAATCTATTTATCCTCAAGGGATAAATTCAGATTCAGATGCCCAGGTCTCAAAATGGCAGTTGCCTTGTCTGCTTCTAACTCTGGTGTCTGGGGAGCAATCCTAAGAGAGTCTGCCTCCATTCCACCCATCCAGCACTCACCCTCCCACAAATCTTACAATTCATTTGAACTGATGGAACTCCTGCTAATTGCCTCTTATTGGCCTGTTATAAGATGAAGCATGGGGAAGAGACAAAGCCTCCCTATTCACATTCTCAGTGGGCAGCAGGGGTCTCTGCAAAAATAGAGAAACTGGGGCCTAGGCTATTCAGTTTTGAAAGTCAGGACAAGATCTTCCACCATTCAGAATCCCACATTATAATCCCACATTATAATCACAATATTGCATTCTGGGAGACCCTGTCAGTTTTCTCAAATGGTCTGCTAGAAATTTAGCCTGTTTAATATTACAGTCTATTTAATAAATCAATGCTACTCATTGACTTTTTTTCCCTCCAGAGTGATACACACTTTACATTTTAATTTCACTATTTTTTTTCCCATTTGGAGGTGAGAGAGAGAGAGAGAGAGAGAGAAGGGGCAGTGCTTTTCATGAAAACATCAGTTCTTGTATTCATGTTTTAAGAAAGCAAAGGCAAGGCAAGAACTGCAGCCTGATAACTGAACACTCTGTTTAGAATTCCCTCCTCTCCATTGGACCTTAGCTAGGTTTCAATAATTATTGCTCAGGCACATAGTCTTGGAGCTTTGCTTTCTCTCAGACTTGTACACAGTTCTAGGAAGGGTTGTTGCCAAAGCCATCATGTGATTTATTGACCCTCCACTGGGACAAGGGGGAACAGATATAACTTTGTGATTTTATTATAAGGAGGCTGGGTTAATATTTCTAGGTGAAACAAGCTACTATACCAAGTTCAAACATCTGAAGAGGGAGGTTAAGAAACCCTGAGTGTGGGGTGTAAGGATTATTCTGTCCTGGGGCTGTACAGACGTCGTCTGAGGCAGGGAGCAGGAGAAGAAAGGACACATTGTGACCCATTTCCAACACCTCCTGTGTGTAGAGGCGGAAGTTCCTTGCCTGCAGAGGGACACGCGCGGAGGAAAAATAGGAGAGTTACAACATGGCACTTACATAAACAACACCAAACTGGCATAAAACATCTAACAAAATTACGCGACTTCAAGCTTGGAATTTTTATACAACATAAATATTAGGGTTCAGCCCATTTAATAATGCTATATAAAATCAAGATTTAAGGCAGTAATGTTCCATATAAACTCTGAAAACAACATTTATGCTTCTTATAAAAGCAGAAAATGATTGCATTCTGTGGGTTTTTCAAAATGATGAATATAATTACATGAAGCAACAAAAATGGATTGAATTAAAAATCTACTAGTTTCAATTTAAGTTGGTTAAGGGGGAAAAATGTAGTTTCTGGCCAAGGACTGAAAAAATTTTACAAGTATCCAAAAAAAAAATGTTGTATGCACTCTTAGGCAGTTAGGCAGCCCTCTACCAACATGTGTATGTAGCCCAAGAGTCACCAATGAAATATGAGCTGCTTCAAACCTGCTAAGCTCAAGAAACCCTTTAATAGTATCTACTGTCACGAGTAGAGCTGGTGTGTTTTTTTCTCCTCCTGAGTACATGGCCACCCCTGGAATAATCCAGTTGCTCCCCTAGCGCCTTTATGGCATCTTGTACAATTTATTCTTCATCAGTGTTGGCTGTTCTGGACTAACCTTGCAGTACTGACTTATAATCCAAGCAGTACCCCAATGGAAGAACACTCTTGGAGTCTCTAATCTATGTCCCTGTGTCCATGGGTCACGTGCCAATTCTGGGTGATGGTCTTCCTGTTTTATAGGCTAAACTTGGTTGATTTTGTGTGTGTGTGTGCCTGCATGCATGTGTGTGTACTGGGTATGGGGAGATGGTGAACTAGGCCAAAAAGAAAAAAAAAAAAAGAATTCAGCCTAATGCTACATCATGTTAACTTACTAGACAGAGCCTAATAAACTTTTACTATTCTCTTCTGTGCCAACAGCTTTTCCTGAAGTTGCTTATTAGTAGAGGTTAGATTTGCACATTTTGATTTAGATAAGACAATAATTTTGACAGTAAATTCTCTATCTGTGAAAAGATAGCGTGGCATAACCTTGTCATTGCTATAGGTTATACTACCACTAGTCTGCTGTTCTTAGACAAAACATTTGTATATCTAAGTGTGTACTTATTATTTATTCTCCTTGACTTGTGCTATCCTGAAGTTGAGACTTGGTGTCTTTTCGAGGTGGGCTGGCCAGTGACTTTTCCTTGCTTGGCCAGACCACAGTAAAGCTGGGTCCAGAAGCTGCGGAAGAGGTCAATATGCAGGAGATAGAGAAAAGGGGCAGAAGTGCGGTCTGTGTCCACTTGAAGGCGTCAGATCAAAGTGTGCAGGATGTGCAGAGTGGTGTTTAAATCAGTGAAAATGAACTCATATATCTATTTTTTTTTTTTACCTCTTAAGTTTTATACACAATGCAGTTTCCATTAGCCATAAAAAGAAGATAAAAATGGTAAAGACTAGTACCTGGTGTAGAGGTATATTGATCTGCTTAAGGAGAGCTTTCACTGCCATCTGGAGCTCGTAGAAGAACAACTGTATGGGGCAGTCAGAAGTATGATCCACACTTTCCATAGATTCAGAGCCAGAAAGCTTTTGGACCCATTCCCACTCCTCTCTGTATGTTGAGTCAAGTTAAAATTAGAAATATAACAAAAGTTCAGAACACAGCTCAGAACATTTTTAATGTATATGTCCAGAGCCTGGATAACCAATTTTTGGTGGTTAAAACAATACAATTCATGAAATTTGAACTTTTTGCCACCCAAATGGAGTTTAAAATGAGCTTTTGCTAATTTAAGCTTAGTTCACCTACCAAACCACATATACCTCAGAACAGCAGGTCTAATTTGTATCAGTTAGTTTCTGAGATTGGAGCTTTGAAATATTTGGTAATAATTTCCTGACTATCTTCATTTTTCTTTCCCTGAAGATCCTCTGTAAATTCTAAGACCCTACATTTTACCACAGGGGCATCTGCTGGTTAATTCAGCAGTTGGGTAACCACAGGACTCTGGTCCAGCTCAGGCAACAAACCACATGGCACATTTCAACCCTGGCCTGTTGTAATCATGGGGACTATTTTGGCTTCTTACCCCTTCCAAGAGCTTGAGGAGAATCACGAACAGGAACACCAGACAATTCCAATAAAAGGAACCAGGGGACACACATCACTGCTTCTGTCCTCCTTTCAAACCAGTCATCTGTGTCTTTATTCTGCATGCTTTGTAATCCTTTCTAATGAACTTTTCCAAATGTCATGCAGAAGGGAGGGGAAAAGAATGATGGTGGGAGAAAACACATCTGGTTTGTCCCCCAAAAGGCCGCTTTTCAAAAGGAGCTTGAAAAGATCAAGGTAAATGCCTCCTGGGAACATTGTTTCCACAGGTATGCTAGCACAAGTCTCTAAACACATTCATTTGGCCCAGTTTTTTCTTTCTCTAACTCTGCAGGGAGCAGCAATATGCTCTCAGGAGCATGCTAGAGAGGGAAGGAAAGCCCTCCTCTCTGGGCACGGAAAGAGAGGAGGTGCTAACATGTTCCCACCAGTGTGAAAACCCTCTGAGGGCTCTCCCCAGTGGGCTATATCAGCCTGGGCTCCAGTCTATGCGTCAGAAAATGAAATTGATTGTGACATGAGCTTTTCATCAGAAAACAATCTGTTTTAACCAAGTACCCTCTTAGAAAAGTTTCTGTGTTCAAGATACCTGTTTCCTTTCAATTCCCACACTGGAAAACACTATGGAAAATCTACCCTATTGTCCCACTAAGAGAAACAAAATAAAAATTAAATCCTACTTCAATCTGGTATGCGGTTGGCCTCACAAATAATTGAAATCTTTGAGAACCTGCTTGGGAGTTATTTCTTTTCTCCCATCACTGATACTGCACTAAACGAGGGGGTTCTGACTAGCACAAGCTTTCACAAAACCTAACGGAGCACATTGCTGAAATAGCGTCTGTAATCGAATTAGAGAATAAATTACCAGTAGGAATACCATGAAACATCTACCACTAACTAAGCAGTTTAGTCTATAAGGATGAGGGAGATGGAACTGGCAAGAGTGAAGGCTACTGGAATCTTTTGTAAAAATGAAACTTGGATCCTTGTCAAGGGGAAATTAGTTGGCATAGCCACTAAAAGATAGAGTCTAAACCTTTAAGACACAAATCTAGAAAATGGATGAAAGTAACCATTGCTGAGTCAACCCACAAATGAGCCATGTAACCTCTTGGGAAGGAGTGATAAGATAACCAGAGTTCCTGTAGAAGTGACCACCAGATGGCAGACTTAAGGTCTGGGTGTAGTTGATAGGTGAAAAATGAGAACATGGTAGCTAGTGAGTTCTTTGAAGAGTCCATCATCATTTCCTTTGTTGTCATCAAATAGTGCTTAATAAACAATACACTATAGTAGTTAATAAGCTCTTGCCACTTTATGGACCAAATTGTAAATGACCAAATCAGAATCCTCTTTGGTTAAGCAAATCCACAGGTATAACTAAAATCTGGGGATCTAATTTGTACTCTGAAGCCTGATGAAGTCTGGAGAGTTCTTTTTCTTATCTGTTCTGTCCTTTTTTTCAGGTTGAGCACAATTCAGTTCATTATAGCAGGCTTTCAGAGGCCTGCTAGAGGGCTAGTTGTAAATCTGAGCCAGATTACCAAGATTGGGCAACTTTCCCAAAGCTAACAGGGTAATTCACCATAATGCCAAACCATAGTGCAGTTTCCAGAAGCACAGGCCTTGTTACCTTTTTTTTTAGAGAACTATAAAGAGTACAGGAAACATACCAAGTCCTCAGGCCAGAGGGCTAGGGGTGGGGAGAATGGGGCTAGGGGATTCTTTAAGGGGAAATCAGCTGCTCTACCAGAACCCATTTCCACAAGTGATACTTTTTAAAAAATGACTAAGTTGTGAAGAAAAGATACTGGAAAGAGAATGTTGAAAGAAAAGGGCATTTATTCATTAACCAGCTGAGTATCGGTGGTTGCACTGTGAATACCACAGAGAGGAAAGTGAAAGGAGTGTGCCCCTCCTTCACGGGCTCACTCCTTATGCCAACCACCACCACAAACCCTCCTCATCCTGACGTTAAAATGCAGCTAAGCCTCTGCCCCAGTGTGCTGGCACCTGGGGACATCTCACCACAGAAACTGCACCATGTCAGTTTGCTTCTGACATATCAAAGCCATCATTTGAGCCATTGTTTCATCACAAGGAAAATCCGGACTTCTCACAACTTACTTGGAGATGTTATTGTTTTCACGGATCTTCACATGGCAGAGAATGTTGGGCAACTTTTGGGTAACTAGCACTTTGATCTGATCCACAGAGCTACACAGCTTTAGGTAACCCAGATATAATCCAGGAGAGAGACGCTGATGACTCCTTTTGTGATAAGAGAGAATATCCTGTAGGGTGAAGAACAAAACAACACATAAAACACCTTGAAAAGGTAATCTGAAAACCTTTTCTTTTCGTAGGTGCACTGTGTCATAAATTAAAGGAGCGGTAGCTAAGCAATTAGGTGAGAAGCCTTGGATACTACCATGAATGTGGGGGATGTGTTGGCTTACCTTCAGGAGAATTATCCTCCAAGTCAAGTAATCAGTCATTAATATAGCCTGCATGCATCCTATTTCCCTCAGTTTTTGGATCCGGGGTAGGTATGTGGGTTGTGACTGGGAATGGGAAACTAGAAAACTAGAATTCATAATTTCTGTGCTTGCAGGGCTTATTGTTTAGCTGTGGGGAAACAGAAATTTGCAAGTGTAAAAGCTGACAAAGCAGTATAGGAAGCCTCCTTATTTCAGAATAGTTGGTATTGAGGAAAGGTCTTATTATTAAATGACATCATGACTTGGTTGATTCTTTGCCCTGAAAAATGAAATAAAAAGTAATAGCAGCAGATTTATTTATATTATTAACACTTAAGTTGTAGTTATTCATTAATTCTGAGGATGAAGAAAGAAGTATTGATTCCTTTTTTTTTTTGGCTTAGTTTTCTTAGACTAAATTGTATGATAGTTGAAATGCTATTCCTCACATTTAACTTCCACAACATGATCATGAAGAGGATATTTTTGCAAGAGTATTTGAAGTCTTCATATTTTTTCCCTGGCTTTTATTTATTTATTTATTTTAATTTTATTGTTATGTTAATCACCATACATTACATCATTAGTTTTTAAAATTTTTTGTTATGTTAATCACCATACGTTACATCATTAGTTTTTGCTGTAGTGTTCCATGATTCATTGTTTGTGCATAACACCCAGTGCTCCACGCAGAACGTGCCCTCTTTAATACCCATCACCAGGCTAACCCATCCCCCCACCCTTTCCCTGGCTTTTAAAAAATGTTGATATTCAGGTCATTCTCATAAGGTTCTTGTTCATTTTGTGTTCTTCAATTGTTAACTGGCCTACCACTGCTAGATTCTTAATTGTCAGTAGCTTTGCCTGGGATTTGATTAGGTCTCCACATCTTCTTCATCAGCTTCACGAAATTCTGTATCTTCTACAAGATTTTAAAATTTGTCTTGTAATAGATTTGCCTTGAATTTGCATTGTATTTTCACATCATAATATTCCATGGGCAGCACAGACTGAATGAAGCTGTTGGTGCAACAGGAAGTGCCAGCCTAGTTAGGCACAGAGGGATGTTTGAGTGGAGTCTTGTTTTATATGTGGTCAGCTCTCTAGCTGTGACTTTTGCTTCCCTATACAACTGCAGGAACTCAGACAGTGAATAATTAGAAATATGTATCAGTAGGTAAGACCTTTTTAAACCTTTGGGCAGTGGGGGAACTGGAAACACAGAGTTAGGAGTGATGAACCAAAGAAGAATTCCTATAGGCCAGAGTGTAGCCTGGTTTTCCAAGGGAGTGAAAAGAAGGAACCAAACCCTACCATGAAATGCAGGGAAAATTTAAAGGAAGAGAAAATCAAACATTTAAACTTGTACAGAATTCTCTCTGGAAGAGAGAGGTATGAAGCCTTCCTTGACCTGTATACTCTGAAGGAGTGGCCCCTCCTTTGTAGAATTCACCATCTGCAACATCTAACATACACTGTTGTGAATTAGCTCCTCTGTCCCACCCTTTATCACACCTAGTGAGTTCCAGGCACAAGAGACACTGAGGTTTCGGGTGAATGTGATGTGATCCTTACTTTTGAAGAGGTTGAGAAAGATGAGGAAATAAATGACCACAATATTCAGAAATCTGTTTTATAATAGAGGCAATGGAGGCATACAGAGGAAAGAGTACTTATTATTTTTCCTCTTTTATGTTCTTTTCTTGAACCAGACTATGAAATTAGTGGCAGTATTATGTTTTCTGTTGCTTTGTGTCCTTAGTACCCAGTGCTGTTTCTGTTTATAATAGATATACAACATGTGGAAGTCAGGACAGGTCCCTAAGCCAGAACATAGGAGAATAGCAGAAGAGGGACAAAATAAGAATGGTCACAGTTGGGAGGAACGCATAACTAGCAGGTACAGAAAAGCAAAGGCTAAGTAACTTTTATGTTATTTGGCAAAGAAAAAAAAAGACTAGAAAAATTGGGTTTTGTGATCAAGAAGGAAGGAATTTTTATTAATGTCAGGAGATGGATAAAGCAGAACTTTTTGATGTCTTCTATCTTATCTCTTTAGAAAAGATCACAGGTAAATAGTTGACTGGAGGAAGTTTAGTCAAAGTGAAATTTTGAGAAATGAACAGGTAATAAGAGAGAAAAGAATGAGAGAAGGAAATGGGTGAAGTTAATGAGAGAAGGGGAAATGGAAGTATTCAGATCAACAGAATTGGATGATATGCCCCCTAGGGATACTTGCTGTACAAGCAGATGTGGCCACAAACCCACAGGTCATTATTTTTGAGAAGTGACGGGGAACTGGAAAAGTCTCTAGAGACTAGAAAAGACTATCTTTGAAACAGGAAGGGGAGAAACACAGGATGACCCTGGTGATTAAAGACCACCAACTTATTGATCTTTGGGCAAAGTGAGAAAGAACCATCAAATAATCAATTTGCAGTTACCAAGAAATCCTGAGACACTAAATAGGAGTCAGTATGGTTTTGTGAAGGGCAAATCAGACAGAAAACTTTAATTTTCAACAACAAAAGGGCAGAATCCATAGGCCAGGGAGGAGTCTCCAGTGTGATCTGTTTCACTAGATAATCTGGGAAAAGTAGAATCTTGACCACATTTAATAAGCTGACTATCTGGGTTGAGGATTTGTGGATGATGGAGATGGTGTGGGAACAGCAGACATGTTGAGTGATGGCCCAGTAGGGACTCGTCCTGAGGGCCTGTCTTTTTAGCTTATTTATTGATGTTCCAGACAAAGAAATGAAGAACGTGTGTATCAAAATTGCAGGTCCCAAATCTGTGGTGGTTTTGATTTTCTAGAAAATAGTAATAAAACTCTGAATGATCCTATGCGTTGGAAAAATAAGCCTATCATAATTAGAGTTGAAACTTAATAAAAAAATGTGCTTGTAAAGACCCAAACCCAGGAGTACAAATATAGGATGGGTATAAGAGAAAAATATGTGGGGGTTAGAATAACCACAAATAGAATGAGTTAGGAACACACTGTGGTTACGTAAAAACCCACACCATTCTTAGATGGAGTAATTTACTCTTTCATTTTTTAAAAAAGACTGAGCATCTGCCTGTGTTTTCCTGCCTTTACTAATGTTTTTGGAGCCTGAGAATTGTATGGGAAGAGAAAGAAACTGTCCTATTCACATAATCTGAGGTAACTAAGAAGGTCTCCTAAACCAAAGCCAGTGCCTGTGGGCCTATACATTGCCTGATTTGACTTCTATTCTGTTTTTCTAGCCTTTTTCTCTATTCCAGTCCTTTTGTGTCTCTTCTCTCCAGCCAAAAAGGATTGCTTTTTCCTTCCTCAGACGTGTCCTAATCTCTGTTCTTCGGTTCTTTGTGAGTTCATGAATTCACTCACTCTACAACTTTCATGGGGCACCTACTATGAATCTGGTGTTGTGCTAGAGTATTAATGACATCGAGGAGACGTGATCCTCCCCTTCATGGAACTCAAGTTTCGGTGTGTGAGAGAGACCTGTAGCCAAGTTTTTCTAACTCAGTGTGATAAGGGTTGTGTAAGGTCCATTGTGGACCCAAGGGAGGGTTAGATCGACTTTTCCACCTTATGCCTCATTTCTCTACCATGCCCTCTATTTAATTTAATTCTCGCTCTTTAATTTCTTCCTTCCTCCCTCCTCCTTCACTTCCTTTCTCCCTTCCTCCCTCCCTCCTTTTCTTCTCCCTCCCTCTCTCCTCCTTTCTCCCTACCCTCTCTCTCTCTTTCTCTTTCTCTTCTTTTTTTCTCCACCTGGTGAACTTAATTTACCCTTCATGGCTCAGCCAAATGTCACCTCTTCTACAACGCCTTCCCTGATATTTCCAGGGAGAATTAATAGCTGCTTTGTCTGTGCTCCCATAGTACACTGTTTGTACTGCTATCAGGCTCTGGTTTAATTCTGCCTTGTATTACCTTGATTTGTTTACAAGTCTGTCTCCCTCCCTTGACTGAACTCCTTGAGAGCAGGGACCTTGACTTATTCATTTGTTTTTCCTATAGCACCTAGAAGAGTTCCTGGCACCTAGTTGGTGCTGAAAAAATGTTTATTAAATATGAAGTGAGAGGCCCAGAGGTAGGGGAGTCTGGGGCTGGGCCTCTGGGAGAGAATATGCTATCCTGGTGCAGGGACCAGCAAGGGTATATCCATCCACTCTTCATTGATCAGGTATCCTAACAGCTTGCTAGAGGAATGATAGATGCTTTTCTAGTAACTACAGGGCTTTCGTTTTATTGCAGAAGGGATGGAAACTGAATTGTCCAGGGATAGCAAAGGTCATAAAATGGTGGCCCGGGTCTTTGAGGGCCTAAGATTATACGGACTGCAAAAAATTACAGTTTTTTTAAAAAGATTTTATTTATTTATTTGAGAGAGAAAAAGTGAGCGAGAGAGAGAGAGAGCATGAGCGGGGGGAGGGGAGGAAGGAGAGGGAGAAGCAGACTGCCTGCTGAGCAGGGAGCCTGATGCGGCTTGATCCCAGGATCTGGAATCATGACCTGAGTCGAAGGCAGACACTTAACTGACTGAGTCATGTAGGTACCCCAAGAATTTAAATTTTCTAAATTTTTTTTTCTAGCCCTTAAAAATAAAGAGATTTAATTCAAAACTCTAGATTTTCCAACTTCTCTTTAAAAACTAGAAAACATTTCAACATTGGGACCACTTTCTTCCACTGCAGTTAGCTGAGGCTGAATGGGCTATTCTTTAGATGGGACAAGGGCCCTCTGGATTACTGTAGTCTCTGTTGCTTCTGCTTGTTTCTTTCTTTCTTTTTTTTTAAATTGAAATATAATTCACATACTATAACATTCACCCTTTTAAAGTGTGAGATTCTGTGTTTTTTTTCTTATGTTCATAAGCTTGTGTGACTATCAGCACTACCTAATTCCAGATCATTTTCATCACTCCACAAAGAAGCCTTGCATTCATTAGCTGTCATGCTCTAGTCCCTCCTCCGTCATCTGCTTTCTGTCTCTGTGGATTTGCATATTCTGGATATTTCATATAAATGGAATTGTACAATATGTGGCATTTTGTGCCTGGCTTCTTTCACTTATCATAATGTTCTCAACGTTAACATTCATCCACTTTGCAGCATGAATTAGTACTTCACTCATTTTTGTGGCTGAATAATATTCCATTTATGGATATACCACTTTTGTTCATCCATTCATTAATTGTTGGACATTTGGTTCTTCCACCACTCTTTGGCTGCTTGAATAATTCTGCTATGAACATTGCTAAACAAGTTTTTGTGTGAACCCAGTTGTTCCTCATGTCCAGCTCGACTGGCTCATTTTCATTCCTCTTCCTGATTCCTATGGTTTTTGATTCCCATGTTAGGGGCTGCTTGGAGGTAGAAAGAGCAGGAATGTGCTGGAAAAAAGAAACAACAGAAAAGGGCCGAAGAGATAGTAGGTCCTGGGTATAGCAGGGATAAGTAGATACAGCATGACAAGGAACGCCTAAGGAGGAGGAGAAGGAGAAAAGGGCTCAGAGGGGACAGAAGGCAGGCTTCACGGGCTTCTCTAAGATGTTACTTTTTTTTCAAGGATTCAGAGAAAAGGAGGGAGAGGGCGTGTAAAGCAGCTTGGCAGAATGGGAAGGGGACCTGGCTAGGAGTCAGAAGATTTGGGTCCTAGTTTCTCCTCTTTTGCTTTTTGGCTTATATAACCTTGACGAGTTATTTCCCTGAAATCCGTAGCTTCATCTGTGAATGGGACACAGTAAAACTGCCCACTCAATCTCGCTGGGTTTTCACAAAGATCAAATGATAGTATAGATGTGACAAAGTGTTATAAACTTGAAAATATAGTACGAATGTGAAAGATTAATCTTCAAAGAAGAGTTCACCTGTGAAGTTTCCAGTTATTAAGGTGACCCTGGCTGGAGATCAATGTCTCAATGTCTGAGTAACTCAGCACCTGAGAGGGGCCTCCCTATTGGAAATACTCTCATTGCCAATTAGTTTGCTCAGAGGGACTCTAATTTGTTCATAATAACTCTCTTCTCCTTCCCAGACAAGTGTGGGAAGGATTTCTTTCTTTCTTTCTTTTCTTTTTTTTTTTCTTTAAAGGATTTCTTTCTTCTAGATATGAGAAAGGCTGGTAATGAAGGTCTGGGACTTGAGAGGATCAGGAATTTGAGAGGGTTAGACTCTGGAGCTTCCTTGGGGCCCTAGAGATTAGTAGATTAGATTAGTTATGGATCCAGATTTTGTTAGAGCCCTTACCTGTTTTGAAAACCCCATTGCAGATTGTACAATTTTTATACAACTTTTCCTTAGTTCTTTTTTTTTTTAAAGATTTTATTTATTTATTTGACACACAGAGAGCGAGAGAAAGAGAGAGACAGAGAGAGGGAGAGAGCGCAAGCAGGGGGAGCGGCAGGCAGAGGGAGAAGCAGGCTTCCTGCATGAGCAGGGAGCCCGATGTGGGGCTCGATCCCAGGACCCTGGGATCATGGCCTGAGCTGAAGGCAGCGGTTTAACCAACTGAGCCACCCAGGTGCCCCAACTTTTCCTTAGTTCTTACGGAAAGATAGAGGGAGTGGTGCAATGCCCCAAGGGATGACTGAGCCAGTTCTAGGGTCTGTGGGAGGGTCGGAAGGGGAGGAAATGGCCTAGGTATGCTCTGAGGAGGGCCAAGCATTGTTTGGATTTTTCTGAGTGGAGAAATAATAACAATCACTAACATTTATTGAGTGCTCACTTGGTGCTACTCTTGTAATGCTTTACGTAGTCAGTCATTCAATCTTCATTAGAACCCTATGAAGTAGAGTTTCTTGCAGAGGAGGAAATATGAGAGATCAGAAATTAAGTTGCCCTAGTCATATAACTAGACAGCTGGAGTCAGGAATCATACCAGTCAGCCAGATTCCGAAGTGGTGCCTCAGTCTGTGTTGTGACATGACAGGAAGAAGCCTAAGCTTCCCATCTGAAGGCCTGGTGGTCATCACTCTACTGACCACAAGAGAAGAGAGTGGTTCGTAGCCCAGAATTGTGGGAAGTTACCCAGCCTGCTTTGGGCAAACACCAAAACTTGTGACTACTTCCATGTTGAGTTGGTGGGGCCAACTCCTGACATAATTAAAGTCCAGGCGTGATTGGATACCAGCCCCAGTCGTTTTATTCCCCATTTCCTCTCCAGTTTAAGACCTGTATGGAAGGAGGGGAGAGAGAAGAAGGAGGAGGAGAAGGAGAGTGGGGGTGGGTGGGAGTGACATCAAGCAGAAATGTGCCAGTCAGAGGGGGTAAATTTTCCACTTGAATCTGGGTGGAAACCTGATCTTGCCTCTATTTTTGGTCTCCTTCTCTAACAGCCTTTCGCCAGATTGGAATTTTTCTGCACCTGTAACACATTTTTAATGTAATAAGTCTAGGAGAAACCAGGTATTATATCATGCTGGGGCCTGTGCTGTGTTTCTAGGAGCAAAGGTAGCCCAGACCCCAGTTTATCCCTATAGGGGATTAGCGTATTAGTCACCCTGTAAAAGCTCAATTTATTATGATTTTTTAAATGTTTCTTTTAGCACTTGCTTATAAAGGGTGAAGAGGGGAGCCACGAATGTGTCTGTGTTCCCTGCCTTCATCTCCTACACACACACACACACACACACACACACACACACACACACACACTAGCCCTCTATCCATATCATAGGAGCCCAAATTCCATAAAATCAAAGCCAGAGGTATTGGCTTTGACCAATTAGCTTACCTGTGCTACAGTGGACTCCATTCTGGTTTGGGCTAGTGCAAGGAATGGAAAGGTGAGATTATTGTATCAATCACTCCTCGGTGGAGGAAATGAAAATAAGATAGTGGGCTGGTGGGCTGGTGGCTTAGCTTTTTAGGGTGATCATGAAGGGCTATAGGCACCAAGGCTGGGGTTTGGCTTGTTTATGTGGGACAGAGCCCTTTCCCATTATTCTGGGCTGGCCGTCTTGCACATATATGTCATTGGTTGCCCAGGGCTCAATCAAGGTAGGTGTTTCTGCCAGCTTTACCACCTAACTGGAGAGTACTATAGAACTCATCCCCATGACTGGGTTTAAAAAAAAGAAAAAGAAAAAGCAAGAAAGAAAGCAAGCAAGCAAGGAAGAAAGCAAGCAAGCAAGAAAGCAAGCAAGAAAGCAAGAAAAAAGAAAAGAAACAGTGTGACACCTGTGTTCACATAAGAACATGTGAGGGGTGTGGTGGTGTGGAGAGAGCCCTGGATTCCAGCAGAAGATGTGCTTTGTATCCTGATTTTGCCAGCCAGCCTGAGTCTTGATCTAAGTTGCCCAAATTTTGAATTTTGGTGGCTATTCCGTTCCCAGGCGAGTCTCTCATCCTTTATCTGCAGTCCCTCATGACTGCAATCCTAACTCCTGCCCGGGAATGTGATGTGACATGGCAGAAACACGCCTGAGTCCAGTCAGAAGATCTGAGTTTAGGTTTCAGCCCTGCCATTTTCTAGCTGTGTGCCCAGGGGCAAATTCCAGTTTTGTGGGGACTGAAGTGAATACAATTTTTGGTGCCTTCTTTAAGGTGAAGAATGCAAAATTCTTAGGATCCCTGCCAGGGCACTGGAAGTGGCTTGTACAGGTGAAGAGCTGAATGTGCTGGAGCTTCGTTAGCTTCACTAACTCTGCCTCTCTGTGTGGCCATATGCCATATAATTTCTTTGAGCCTCAGTCATTTCATTCCTAAAATGGACTTAATCATGCCTGTCTGACCCAGGAGAGCATTAGAAGGAACAAATGAGTAAATAGGTGTTAAAGAGTGTTTTTGTTCAGTGTTTTACACACACACACAGGCACACACACACACACACACACACACACAGTCCAGAAATGTATCATTATTATAGTCTCTTCAGGTCTTGGTTTAATGTTTTGATTATACTACGTATAGACCCCTACTCAAATATTTGTCTAAAAGTTTCTCATTGGTTCACTGGTCAGGGGTATTTTCAGAGTGCTTGCCACTTGTATTGCTGGATGAATTCCAGATCTGGAGAGTGATAAGTAAAAAATAAGCTTCCCTGAATCTTTCCTATGTGTGGAATACAAGCAATGACTCTGGGCCCTCTCCACTCCATCACTGCATTTGTAGATGGCTCTTGGTATATTTCATTAGAATCTCAATAAGTGTGTTTGGAACTTTAAATATACAGTATTAGAAAATTGAAAAGACCACATACCTGGATGGTGATCAGTAAAATGTCTAAAGCTGTTGGCTCCTCGGGTGTTGACAAAGACTTCCTTTGGCTTTGCAGCTTTGAGATCTGCATCCATTTGCCATTAAAAAATGAATAGAGCATCTCCACTTCTCTGATGGTGACTATGAGGGTGTTTCCATGCCGGTCTTTAATGGGCTCATAGTAAACTCTTCCCAAGTTGTGTGTTCCAAGTAAATTCTAGAAACAAATAGATTTCTGGTAGCCGGGATGATATTGTGCAAACAAAGCAACATAATTGCAACAAAAGACACTGCATAATTAACTGATATTTCTGAAAAGTTTTTTTTTAAAGCAAACTTAAACCTAGAATACGTGGCACTACAGAAATGTACTTAACAGAAGCTCAAAGAAAATCTCTTCACCATAAGCCTGCAAAGATTATAGCAAGAGGCACAAAAATTATGTTTTTTTAAGCAAATTCAATATCTGTAAATATCTCTTACCCACATAGACACACCAGCACATAGACCTCAGTTACCAGCACTTGAAGAGAATCCCAGATGTTTTAAAGAAAAATGCCTGATATTTCAAGTATGCCACTTGTGGAGTTTTCAAGAGATCTACAGTAAGCTGGTATGAAGTGGGGTTGTTTAAAATGAAGAAGTGAATTGACAATGTAGCACATTGTACAGGTCCCCAAATGACTGCACATTCCTTTCAAGATACTTTAATTGGGAGATTGGCCTGGTTTGACTTATCTGAATTTCAGGGGTTTCTGTTTATTTAAAATTATGTTAAAATTGTTTGTGAGCTAGGTCAACTGAGGCAGACAATACTTTTAGTAAGGTAGGAAGAGAAAGATGCCACATCAAATGTGGAGGGGTCCAGGCAGATGTTACTAAAATAAACAGAGTTTTAAAAATATGCAGGGTTTGAAGATTTTTAACTTAGAACACTGGATGAATAGGATAAAACACCCTTTTACTTTGAATATCTGTGATTTTTCAAAAATATAAATAAATCATCTCAGAGCTCCCCGCTGCCATTGGTGAGCTCAGATAAATGTTGATGACCTGTTAGCAGGAGAGCGGAAAGTAGAACCGGAACTTGGAAAAGTGACACGGATGACCTAAAAATGAATGAGCCAGCTGGTCCGTATCTACAGCTATGAAAACACGGGAATTTTCCTTCCAGGTAGAGCCTGTGTCTTGTATCTTTTGTTTTTCCTCATTAGAACTGGACACATAAGTAAGAAATTTCATAAATAATTACTGACATATAAACATTTGGTGGGATCATTATTTTTTTTAAAATAACCTAATCATTCAGTCAGATTATTCCTTTTCAGTAACTGACTTCTAAATCTAGAGATGTTAATTGGGTAAGGCTTTTCATCCAGCCCTCTGTGGTAATACAGTTTTATAGAAAGGCAGTTTGCTGCCAAGTAATACTGGTAAATAAACTGGTAAACTGGCTATCAAAAAAAAAAAAAAAAGAGGGCCTGATTTATAACATAGGCCAATTTCTGTGGTGTAAATGCTCCCACTAATGCTGGCCAAGAGTTTGACAAGCTACCAAGCTACCAAGAGTTTGACAGCAGGCTTACAGAATTCCTGAATATTTAACAGTTGGCTCTCCTGAGCCAGTGTAAGTTGGTTCCAGCATGCCGCTGCTGCTAAGCCTTTAGTTACACTGGCGCTGAGTTCCAGGGCGGCTGCTGTTCATTCACTCTTAGACTTCTGAAGAAGTTTTTACCCTCTCTGGCCCCGAGTTTCATCATCTAAAATTAAGGGTCAGCCCTTATGCTAATCCTTACCTTCAGAGTGTTTGGGGGATTAAATGAAACAATGCCTGAGAAAGTATTTTGTAAATTCTCAAGCTTCATACAAGTAGGCTATGGGCTTTATGTTCTAATTGGAGTCCCACCCTGGCTTACACTTACTCTTTTTGAGGACTCTGCCTAGGTTTCATCCTTTCTGGGAGGACTTTCTCAACTGTCTCAGAATTGACCATCCCTTCTTTTGTCCCCTATCGTTTCCTGTACAAACTTGTATTTTAGTGTGACTCTGGCTTTCCTGCAGATTGAAGTACATGTCATGAGCTCATGTTTCATTTCTGTGTCTCTGGGTTACTTGCACAGTGCCTGACACATATTAATAGCCCAATAAGTCTTTGTTGACTGAATTAACATTTTATCATTAGGACACTGGAAAATATGATTTATTTTGGACCAAAACTGGTGGGGAGACATTGAATGTGGTGGTCACTGCATTTAAGCAGAGTTATCATCAGTGGTTCACCATCATCATTGGATATACTGACCAATATGAATCAGAAAGCACGAAAAGTCTTCCTGAAATTCTTTATTGACATCAAATTGGGTTGGAGAACTAGCTCTGGGGAGAGCCCAATTTCAAAGCAGAATGTCCTTGTGAAAATAAACTGCATCCATGTTGCAAGAGGGCACATTTGGGATTCTTTAGGACCTAAAGGAAAACCAAACCACCTTAATACCTTTCATGCTATGGGAGATCTGGGAACCCTGAGGATCCTACAAGTTAAAAAGGAGTAAGAGCCACCTGATGGCTCACAGGAATGCGTCTAGGTTATAATCAGAACAAATCACAGGACTATCAGTAAGCCTTTGACAGATAAGCACACTACTTAGAGACCTTTATTCAGCTTGGGGTGACATGAAAAGTTGAAGGAAATCCAGAGTAAAGATGTGAAGGCCTGGAAAAGGAGAGTAAAATTATGGGGAAACCTTTATCCCCCCTCTTGAAAAATGAAAAAGACATGGGACTCATGTGTTAGCTGGCTTTTACTCACTAGCACTGATTTCTAAAAGTAATGGAAGAGGAAAGTTTAACCCAATCTACAGTGTCAGATGATTACTGTATTTTGAGGGTATTTCGGGTACCCCTCAATATAAGAGCAGTGTACACTTGGGGACTCTCATTTTCCTAAAGGTGGGAAAAACAGTGTGGGGTCTTGGCCACTTATGGGTTTTCTCATCTCACTATTCTTTTTTACTCCAAATGCTGGCAGATAATTGTCTTTCCTCCTGCTTAGGTCATATTAATTAATTAATTCATACTTTACCTTCTTTCAAATAAAATCTAAGACCACTCCTCCTAAATCAGCTCCCAATGGTGCGGAATAGACTACTTTTACTTTTTAAGCTATAATGTGGGTAATTTCTCCTATTTAAAATTTTTGTCTGCTTTTTGTAAATGAATGCATAAGATGATGAAGCATTGGAAAAAATGTAGACTTTTAGAGTCATATAGATCTGGATTTGTATCCAGACTCTGCTACTTCCTATTAGTGCGACTTTGGGCAAGTTATATAACCTTTTCTAGGCCTCAGTTCTATCATCTGTTAAATGAATATCAATAATACTACTTTCTCATTAGGGTGTGGTGGAGGTTAAGTGAGATATAGTTTGTAAAGCACTTATCACAGTGCCTGGCATGTATTCTGTGAAATGAGTGAAAGTTGTTGTTTTGTAATTGTTATTTATTATTGTGTATTAAAGGACCTCACTATAGAGCAGAAATTGGGATATAAGGCACCTGGTGCACAGTGACTGATACGCACTGTGTGAAGGTAAGTCAATGTGCGATGGAAATAGGAGGAGAGAGATGGCGACGGTGGGGATAAAATGTCTGAGCCACTCTTGAAAGAGCACAAGCCAGGGGCATGACATGGTCAGAATCTTTTATTGGCTACTCTGGCAGAAGTGTGGAGAAAGGATTGGAGAGTATATTGGAATATATATATTCTAGTATATATGATACTGGAAGCAAGAGCATGACTTTGGAGGCTTTTGATGTAACTGGAGTAATCAGACAGTGGTAGTGATGCTGGAAAGGGGAGGACAGCACAGTAAAATATACCAGAGGTAGGTCCCCAGGATTTATGTATGGCTGATGCCAATCAAGCTATTTAAGAGTGCATTTTTACTTTCCTCTTAACATCATAAAAAATGTTAGATTAGCAAAAAGACCTAAAATATTAAGTAGCAATTTCCCCAAATTCAGTTTTCTTCCTCCTGTGAAATATGTTTTGTGTGCCTGTCACACTCCCTTCCCACTGCTTAAAAATCAAAGGTGGCGTCACTATTTTTAGACATTTTCATCCTAGAGATCAGCAAATGGTTTGGGCAATAGGTCCTACAAAACAAAACAAAACAAAACAAAATGACAAAGACTCCTGTTATTTAAGCAGGCAAACAGAAATGTGAAGTAGAGAGGTAATGTATAGCAGTGCTCTGGCCTTTTGGGCACTGTAAAGGGTAACTATTTACTGAGTACTGTGAGGCGCTGGTCACCATGCAGGGCTGGTGAACTATCCAGGTGGTGACTATGGCATGAGGTATAGTATTACTGTGATCCTTTTTTTTTTTTTTTAATAAGATAGAGTACTCCCAGGTGTGATCTTTGGGGTGCAGTGGTTGGACAGACAAATACATTTATTTATTCAACCAATACTATTGTAATAGGAGTGATGAAAGAGAAAGTGGGGTCAATGCCAGGAGGCTTTGCAACTTGGTGGTGGGAAAAGAATTCCCATTTATTTTTTTAATGAATTATACAGTGAAATCATCACCTGATATGGGGTTGTAGAGTGTGGGGAAGGGGTAGGGGTGCAAGAGAATGGAGAAGGTTTTAAATAGTTGCCTTATAGTTTGGGAAAGTAAAATTAGTAGAGAAATGGCATGTGATCACTAGGTAACTTATATGTGAGAATTGTAGCCATGAATTTAACAAAGAAACAGTCAGCCCCTTTTTTGGTGACTTCTGTGCAGCAGTCTGCAAGTACTCCAGTGTAGACATGTTGGATTCATTCAGGCCTGGATTTTTTCCAAGTAAATATGGTGGGGAGACAGTGGCCAGAAATTTAGAATATTTTCAGGGGAGTGATTAGGGTGGGCCAAGGAATCTAAGCTGGGCAAAAGAAGGAAATGGCATCAGAAGAGGGTTGATAAATGATGAAAGGTCGTGGGGTCGATATATTGGGGGGCCAGGGGGTAGGTGAGCAGGGGCACACTGACTGTCACGGCTTCTCTCGAGCTCCTCAGTGCCTAGCTGCGCGGGCTGTGATAGCCAGACTCTTCTCACGTTACTGAGACGAGATAGATGTGCTCGAGGGATAAAGAGCACCATTGGAAAGTCTAAGCTAGTTCAGTCTGTGATCCAAGCATGTCTAGGCTGTATGATGGGTTAACGAAGAGTCCACTGAGGTGTCTGAATCTCCTGAGAAAGAAGTAAGGTACCAAGGAGCCTCCTGGGAATGCACATTATCCTAAGGAAAGAGCAATTTGCGGTACCGTGGCTCCTTCCAACTCAAGCTGATCAGTGATGAAAGGAAGGGGCACTTTGAATTCAGTACAGTCATCATGGCCTAGCTCCAAGAACTTTTCCTTGAGTTGAAGAAGATTTTGTAGTCAAGAGTGAGTTGAAATAGAGAGCATTGTTTGCTAAAATCTCTGAGGCCACTGAGCACACAGGCAGTAAGCTGGTCATGCAATGGAGTATAGCACAGGAGGAGCAAGAGTCGCCTTTCAGAATTAGAATAGCAACATAATAATTGTTACTATTTCAGGTGGCTGAACTGTTATTGTGTGGGTCAAGAAATGAAGTTCCTATAATTGCCGGTGGGGGTGGAGCCACAGAAATATTTTTTTGTTGTTATGATCCTATTTTTATGCCTCGGCTGGTATGGCCTGGCCAAACACAGCTACATAGATTCCTGTTATGTGTATTTCTGGGGTTTGTGTAACTGACAGCTTTGTAGGTAAATACCCATTGCTGATAAAGGCTCAGTGCTCTCTTACAGACTCCACAAGTTCAGGTAATACCAGAAAACAATGAAAGGAAACCCAGAAGAACTTGGTTAAAATTCCGTGTCATTTCTAGGAGGGGCTTTGTAACCTATAAATATTCTTGTATTTAGATCAGGGGACCTGATCTGATTAGGTTAATAATATGGAAGGATGAATAAATTCAGGATTCTTTAGCTTCTAAGAATTTTCTTTTTCTTTCTTTCTTTCTTTCTTTCTTTCTTTCTTTCTTTCTTTCTTTTCTTTTCTTTTCTTTCTTTCTTTCTTTCTTTCTTTCTTTCTTTCTTTCTTTCTTTTTCTCTTTCTTTCTTTCTTTTTCTTTCTTTCTTTTCTTTCTTTCTTTCTCTTTCAAGTAAGCAAAAATGTATGCAAATTCCTGTGCTTTAACAAAAGATCAAGCCAAGAAACTCTTCAAAATACCTGCTGGTCTCTTTTTCCATCTCTATACAGTAGTTAGATGCACAGGATGCCAGAGCAGCAAGGGTTTGTCCTGTGATTGAGTCAAATTCCTCTTATTTTGCAAGTGATGAAACTGAGGCCCAGAAAGGAGAAATGAGTTGACTGATTAATATCAAATCCAGAACTCAAGTCTCACCTCTTGTTTAGGGGGTCACTCCTAGACTCTTGAAGAGAGACCCTTGTTCCTTGTCCAGGAAATTGCCAAAGGCACAGTTTCCCTACATGAACAGATGTGCAGCTCAGACTGCGTAAGAAGCCTTTATATGCTCCAGGATCTAGAAGAGAGAGGAGCCTGTCCTTTCCCTTTCCAGGTGGGGTTGGTAACTGAACTGACCAAGCTTTTCTAAGCTTTCCTTGGGAATCTGGGTTGAAACCTGGCCCCTCACCTGTAGCTGGGCTGTGGCTGCAAGCATCTTCTGCCGAGTTTGCAGCACTGTGGATGAGGACATGGAGATAGGTACGCTTTGTCTCAACCACCTTATATCTTCCCACATACAAGACAGCTGCAAAAGAAGTCACGAGGTCATATCATCATCCAAGCCAGTACATGATTTAGGTTGTGGCATCAAAGCAAAAAGCAGGGGAGAGGAAACCTGACCCCTGATGTTTGTTCTCCAGTCCATTTTCAGATACATGCAAAACAACTTTTTGATCTCTGTCCAATTGGAAAAAGATCTGAATGTTAATGAAATAGTCAGATCCACATTTTAGTCTTTGCCAAATGATCCCATAACTCAGAATAGTGGAGACACAGTCTGACAGAATGCGAGCTTCTTTGCTTTGAAAATGTAGCGTAGATGCTACTTTCACTTTTTTTTTTTATGGCACAGGGCATAGCAGGGCTGAAAGAAGACCTTTGAGATAATTTACTCCCACCCCAATACTTTGATCATTGGAGACTCCTCAACAAAGGTTTCAGAGATTTATGTGTAGAAACATTGGTGCGAACTGGGGAAAAATGAAATCAGAACTCAGTATACCTTTGTGAACCACAGAAAATCTTGTGTAATGGAACTGGTGTGAGAGTCATCAATTTCAACAATCGGTATTTGATCTTCATTGGTGACTAACATATTGTCTTTGTAATAAAATATAACGGCTAAGTAGAGTCCCCTAAAAAGAAAAAGCAAAATAAAGAATTGTCTTCAAGTGTCTCTTCTACCAAGCTTGAATCATGGAAAAACATATTTTTGGTCATGATAAAAGATTATTTAAAATATACCTATGATCATGGTGCTGCTAAGTATCACACGTTCACAGGCTAGAACTCAGCGAAATTATTATCTTGCCCTAATTCTCAGGAGAAAAGTGAATTTCATGCTCTTTTAATAACAAAAAGGAAATTTCTGTCATGTTGCTACTAAGAATCCAAACCAGCTGATTCCTGAGAAATTAAGACTTCCTGGAAAAACTGCAATAGGACCCACCGTTTTAAGGTCTTCACAAACTTATTTGAGGAATGGAATAGGTGTTTCAGGCTCCTTGAGACTGACTGCTTGCGGCCCGTGGTTTGTAATTTTGAAGTTTCTGAAACACAGAAAAAACTACACTGTAAATTCTACTGGCAGCGCAACACGCCCAGTACCTTCTTCCCACCTCCCCGCCTTCCTCTTCCTTGTCCCCTTGGTGTCACTTATCCTCAGTTTCATGTAGGGATTCAGCTCATTCATTTCTACAAAAAGCTCTTATATCTTGAGTTGCCAGTGGTTACCTCAATTAATGATCAGCTCCTCAAAAATGCTGGAGATGAGTAACATTTATAACTCCAGGGGAAACCACTTAGGCATTTTGTTTATATTTTCCAGATGAGTGATTTATTATAATGTGGGATAAAAAGAAATGGAATCAAATCTTTGCCTTCCTCCCACTGCATTTAATATTCATACATTTCTCAATGTTGGCAAAGCTCTTCTTGTTAGTCTATATATTCTATTAATTTTTTTTCATTATACAATTAATATAGGCACATTACAGGAAGTCTGGAGAACAGATAAAAAGAACAAAACTCCACCCCCTTTAGTACAACCACGGCTAGCATTCTGGGGCAATTTTTTCCAGTGTATATGTTGGCTTACAGAAATAGTTGTAGGCATTGGTATGATTGTCATCATTATTATTCCGAAGAAGAAACAGATTGAGAGGTTAAAATGGATTGCTCAAGACTGAAAAGCCAGTACCCAGAAAAACCAAGACATTAATTTACTGAACAAATATTTTTCTGTACACTATAATGCACTATGGCTATATTGATGAGCAAATCATCCATTGCTTCTGTTTATCCCTTCTATTTACAACCTGGAGCTTTCACTGATAAAACTTGCAGGCTTCCCCAGATAATCTTTACAAATAGTACTCCATGGAGCTGAGCTAAATGATCACTGATTTCAGTTTTCATAGTCTGTGTCATGAAGGGGGAAGCTGAGGTTGTTGGGGTCGTCCCCAGATTTCGGACAGATGTGTCACTGGGGTGGGAACATGGTCTACATCATTGCTATTAGGCATGGAAAGCTGGGCGGATAGCCTGTGGCTGAGGCCCAGTGTCGTTCTCCTTATGATCCTATAGGAGCAGTTGGGAATAAGCTGACTGACACAAGCATTCATGCCAGCTTCAAGCTAGTGCTGGTAACGGTTATTCCTGGCAGAACAAAGCAAAAACATTTTTCTCTGACTTGAACATGAATTTGGCTGGTCACACTGTGCTTGAAAATGATGCTGCTGGGACTTCCGGTTAAAGGCAGCATATTGAACATATTCATTACATGGTACTCTCTCCCTAAATCTCACTAAAACCAGAGTAAAGAGATTTAAAAAAAGGAAACCGTATAAATCTATAAAGACAAAGAGATGGGAAAGGGAACAAAAGCAAGTGAACATTGGTAGCTGGAAAGCAGATGGACAGATGGATTTAGCAGACTTGAGAAAGATGAATCCTAAGCCAGCAGTGAAGAAGGCCGAGAAGTAACCCGATTCACCCCTTGGGCACCACAACTGCTGGAAGTGGGGGATGAGTGTGGAGCTAAAATCAGAGGGATTTGTTGAAGTCTGCTTAAAAAGCAGTCAGACTTCTAGATTTCCTCCTGTAACCTGCATAGATGGACAAATGCCCTTTCCCCACTCTAGAAAAAAAGCTAGCGGCTTATTCTCTGAAAAAGATAAAAACGGGTTTTTAGAGTGGGAGACATGGAGTACAGTTAAAAATGAGGGTGGGAGAGTAGTACTGCACCCAAAACAGGTGGATGAAATGAAAGTTTCCATACAGATTATTTCCCCATTGGACTCTCAGAACACTGGTACTCAAACTTATACCCTCCAGGAAGGACACTGGGAGAAACTTTTCTGGAGACTCCGACCAGACTAAGAATTCACTCAAAAGCTTCTGACATTGCTTTCATTGGTTTCTGAAAGAAAAGGCCATGCCAGATCACCCTACAGTGAAGCCTATAGATAAAAAGCCCTATCCATGTGCTCAGAGCTCCCCAACAGCTACTGAGCTCTCTTTTCTTCAGTCTCAGTGAACATCCAGGGATCACCAGGCAGATGTGAAGAACATCTAACAGGAAAGACAGAGGCCAAAACCAAATAAACAAAAGAGCAATTTAGAGGAGAGACAATGCTGAGAGAAGAAACTGTAAAATGAAACAAAGCCTATCATTAATAGCCTGAGAGAGAAACAAAGGCACTGCATCCTTGTGAAAAGGATAGGAGTCTTTAACAGAAACTTTCAGAGAATAAAAGAAAGCACTGGGAATTAAAAACTATACTATCAAAAACTGAAAAACCCAATAGAAGGCTTAGAAAATAAGGTTGCAGAAATTTTTGAGAAGGAGCGTAAGGGCATGGGGATGGAAAGCAGAAGAGAAAAAGAAAAATTAATGGGCTAACCTAGGAGGTTCAACATCAGGCTATGAGTCCTAGTAGGAGGGAGCAGAGAAAAAAAGAGGGGGAGAAATAATTAACTTTTAAGATTATATCCCATAATTGAAGGGTGTAGCTTCCCGTATTGAAAGGGTTTGCCAGGTGCCCAGCACAACAGACAACGGTACACCCACACTAAGGCGTGGTGCATTTTCACTGTTATTCAGCGTATTAAGAGAATGAGGGTTAGGAGTTATAATGTGCATGTAAGAGGCGGGGAGGGGAAAAGGGAAATCATCCTTCCTTAGTGAGGTGATGCCTCAAATTAGAAAAAAATCAAGAGTTAGCAGTATAAACATGTTATTCAGAGACACGAAGAAAATATCACAGCAGTTTTTAGAGGACCGAAGTTAAAAAAAAAAAAAAAAACAAAAAACTTAAAAACCTGCCGGAGAAGAAGCAAAAAAGGTATCCTACAAAACCTCTGGAATCAGAATGAAACATCAGACTTCTCGGTACGGAAAGCTAGAAAAGGACAAAGCAGCACCTTCAAAACCTGACAGAAAATTATTTCAACCTAGAATTCTGTACTTACCTGAAACCTTAAATAAGTAAGTAGAATAAATGCAGTTTTAGACATTCAGTGTATCCAAAAGTTAGCTCCCAAGAATCCTCTCAGGAAATTAAGGAAATTACTAGAGTAAGGACTCCACCAAAATGAAGGACTAACCAAGAAAAAGTAAGACATGGGATACAAAAAGAAGCGATCCAAGATTGGAGGGTGGCCAGAAGAGTCCCCAATATGGTGGCTGAAAGGAGATCCTACGGGGCCAGCTGTGTGCCAGACACAGGCAGCCAGCAACCAGTCTAGGGTGGAGCAGGTCAGAGGGCTCCAAGAGGTTTCTTTAAGAAGTCGCAATTGAAACAGTGCTAATAGATTCGATTGGATTGAGAGAAAATTGACATAACTGGAGAACAGCTTGGGGATTAATTAGCTATAACCACATAGAAAAACAAACAAGCATACAATAAAAGATGACTGTTAAAGTCCACAAAACCAAAAGACAACCGACAGAATGGGAGAAAATATTTGCAAATGACATATCAGATAAAGGGCTAGTATCCAAAATCTGTAAAGAACTTACCAAACTCAACACCCAAAGAACAAATAATCCAATCAAGAAATGGGCAGAAGACATGAACAGACATTTTTCCAAAGAAGACATCCAAATGGCCAAGAGACACATGAAAAAGTGCTCACCATCGCTCGGCATCAGGGAAATCCAAATCAAA
The DNA here is from genome assembly GCF_009762305.2 of Zalophus californianus. Lineage (NCBI taxonomy): Eukaryota > Metazoa > Chordata > Mammalia > Carnivora > Otariidae > Zalophus > Zalophus californianus. The sequence continues at coordinate 29,768,110 of NC_045610.1, forward strand.
ACCTCAATGAGATACCACCTCACACCCGTCAGAATGGCTAAAATTAACAAGTCAGGGAACGACAGATGTTGGCGGGGATGCGGAGAAAGGGGAACCCTCCTACACTGTTGGTGGGAATGCAAGCTGGTGCAACCACTCTGGAAAACAGTATGGAGGTTCCTCAAACAGTTGAAATTAGAGCTACCGTTCGATCCAGCAATTGCACTACTGGGTATTTACCCCAAAGATACAAATGTAGGGACCCGAAGGGGTACGTGCACCCCAATGTTTATAGCAGCAATGTCCACAATAGCCAAACTGTGGAAAGAGCCAAGATGTCCATCGACAGATGAATGGCTAAAGAAGAAGTGGTATATATACACAATGGAATATTATGCAGCCATCAAAAGGAATGAGATCTTGCCATTTGCAACGACGTGGATGGAACTGGAGGGTGTCATGCTGAGTGAAATAAGTCAATCAGAGAAAGACATGTATCATATGACCTCACTGATATGAGGAATTCTTAATCTCAGGAAACAAACTGAGTGTTACTGGAGTGGTTGGGGGAGGGAGGGATGCGGTGGCTGGGTGATAGACATTGGGGAGGGTATGTGCTACGGTGAGCGCTGTGAATTGTGCAAGACTGTTGAATCACAGATCTGTACTTCTGAAACAAATAACGCAACATATTTTAAGAAAAAAGAAAAAGAAGAAGATAGCAGGAGAGGAAGAATGAAGGGGAGTAAGTCAGAGGGGGAGACGAACCATGAGAGATGATGGACTCTGAAAAACAAACTGAGGGTTCTAGAGGGGAGGAGCGTAGGGGGATGGGTTAGCCTGGTGATGGGTATTGAGGAGGGCACGTTCTGCATGGAGCACTGGGTGTTATGAACAAACAATGAATCATGGAACACTGCATCAAAAACTAATGATGTAATATATGGTGATTAACATAACAATAAAAAAAGATGACTGTTAAGTACAGGGAGAACAAAAAGTTGTCCAGGAAAGGAAAATAATCATAGAATTAAGTGATCATTATAATGTAAGCAGTAAATATTGATCTTACTAAAATTACAATACAAATATATTAGGAGGACAAAGGGTAGGAATTGTAATCTGTAAGTAAGGGGGAGGGGAAAAAAGAAATTTCTCATCTTTTCTTAGAGAGGTAATGCCTCGTTAAAAAAAATCGAAGATTAGCAATATAAACATGTTATTTAGAGATATGAAGAAAATATCAAAAGAACTGGCTAAAAGAATTGAGCCTTTGGGGAATAAAAAATGGAGAATGGGAAGAATTTCTATTTTTAAATAATAAAGCTCTCTTAAGTGCTTTACTTATTTAAAGTCTTTCAGGCCTGGGTGCCTGGGTGGCTCAGATGGTTAAGTGTCTGCCTTTGGCTTGGTCCTGGGATCGAGTCCTGGGATCGTGTCCTGCATCGGGCTCCCTGCTCAGCGGGGAGCCTGCTTCTCTCTCTGCCTCTCTCTCTCTGTCTCTTACGAATAAATAAAAAAAATCTTTAAAAAAAAAAGTCATTCAGTCCTTAAAAAATGGCTGACAAGTATAGATAATTTTTTTAAATAAGATTTTATTTATTTGAGAGAGAGAGCACAAGCAAGAGGGAGAGGGAGAGGGAATCTGAAGCAGACTCTGCACTGAGCACAGAATCTGATGCGGGGCTTGATCCCATGACTGCAAGATCATGACCTGCGCCAAAACCAAGAGTTAGACGCTTAACTGACTGAGCCACCCAGGTGCCCCAAGTATAGATAATTCTTATCTGCATTTTACAGGTGAGCAAACTGAGTTATAGAGAGGGTAGGTAAGTGCTCAAGGTCACACAGGTAGTAAATGTCCAGTCTGAATTTGAACCCAGCTAATCCATGATCTTAGCTGCTTACACTAAGATGACTCTCACATTATAATCATACATCATGTAAATTAAAATGAAGATTAAACTGAAAAAACAAAAAAGAAACAGAACTACTACTACTGGTTGGGAAAGGGGCCTGTGCAAATGTTAAATATTCCGGGTCTCCTCCATTCTGGGCACATGAAAGAATTTCACTTCTTGGAACCCTGTGGTTGGGTGTAGCCATGTCGCCAATTCTGGCCAATGAATTTTGAATGTAAGTGACGTACATAAAGTCCTGTCCATATGAGACATTCAAGAGTTTCTTTTCCTTCTCCCATGGGTGCTGGCAAATATTTCTAGAGAAAGGATGATGACAACACAGGACAGCCCTCAGGTGACCAGTGGCAGACACAGCTTGTGGGAGAAATAAATATTTGGGGGGTCATTTGGTTACTGCAGCATGATATAGCTCATCTTTAACTGATTCAGGGTCTGTACTGACACACTGAGCCATTGATACAGTGGCTTCTATTCTGGCTTCTGTCTCTGCATAGCTCAGGGCTCTGGAACAATGGTCGGTTTTCTGGGCTCCAAATGCAGTAATTCTTTAGCTTTCAAGTGCTTGGCACATAGGGAGTTTTTTTTAAACCATATTGATATGTTTAGCACCTGACACATAGTAGGCTGTGTTTCAGTTGATGTTTGCGAGCTGAAAAATTGGATGATAACTGAAATTCACTCTCACAGGGCACTGCTATGGTGAATACAACTGGCTTCTTTATGACTCATTATGTATGTCGGGGCATAACCCGTATGAACAATAAAGGCTGCTCAACATCTCCAGTGAATTTGCATCCCAGTACTGAACATGCAGATTAACTGTGGTCACTTCTTTAGCCAAAATACAGAAATTAATGTGGGTTTTGGTATCTCTCATGTAGGGCTTTGGTAGTAGAAGGGTTGTTTTGTTATTACTTCTGCATTTGGAATACGCTGTGTATTTACTGAGCACTCCAGGCTCATTACAATGGAGTCCGTGATTACACTTTAATTCTAGGATGTATCAGGAAAGTTCCAAGGAGAAAGAGAGGCTCTATTCTTCATCTGGAAGAGCAATGGAAGGAAAATAAGCTGGAGTTTGTGAAGTGCCTACACTATTAATGCATTATCTAATTTAATCCTCATAACAATCCTGAAAGATAGATACTATTATCTTGATTTTTTCTGATGGGGAAGCTATGGCTCAGAGAGGTCAAATGCTTTTCTCAGGGATACACAGCTAGTAAGTAGTAGAACTGGGATTTGACATAATTCTTTTTCCTCCCATCCAAGTACTAACCAGGCCCGACCCTGCTTAGCTTCCGAGTGAAATAATTCTTTTTCCTAATTGTAAGATTTGTATATTCACTCAACCACATAGATCTCAACATAGTTGAGTATTTTATTTTACTTTATGTTTCAGGTTTTCTTTAAATTCTCGTTAGTTAACATACAGTGTAATATTGGTTTCAGGAGTAGAATTCAGTGATTGTTCACTTACATACAACACCAAGTGCTCCACTCCGCACAAGTGCCCTCCTTTATACCCATCCCCCATCTAGCCCATCCCCCCCCCCACCTCCCTCCAGCAACCCTCAGTTTGTTCTCTGTAGGTTAGAGTCTGTTTTCTGGTTTGCCTCCCTCTTGTAGTTGCGTATTTCAAATAACAATTTTGTAGTTTTTACCTAATTATCCTTGGTTTATCATTCGAGACAGAGTAATATTAAATTATCTTAAAAATCATTCCATTTTTTTGGTATGAGGTCATTTCCTTTAACTTGGCATATTATAGGTCATCATTTCCCAAAGTCTCTGCCTTGGAACACTTAACTCTGTGAAAAAAGTTTTACAATGACTTTACAAATAAGTTTGGAAAATGCTTGGTTAACCAAATTCAAAATGTCTCTTTATTAGAGTCTTTAATATTGTAATGCCAATTTTACATTTCCAGGAAAGGGATATATAATGCAACATTTTCCAAACTTACTGACCAGAGACCCTTTTTCAGCTGAGCATCTTAAAAATCAAAAAACACTTCAGGTACTGTTTAAGTGTCCAAAGGACATTTAAATATAAAAAATATTTTTCCTTTTTTGGGAAGTTCTACTTATGCCTTACTTAAATTTTTCCTGACATTGTGTGCATATTTACATCCCTGTTGGGGAATAGCATATACATTGATAAAAGTTGAGTGGAAACTATTGAAATAATTGGGCTGTCTAGATAATTGTTTCTCCCCCCCCGCCTTTTTAAAAGATTTTATTTATTTATTTGACAGAGGGAGAGACAGCGAGAGCAGGAACACAAGCAGGGGGAAGTGGGAGAGGGAGAAGCAGGCTTCCTGCTGAGCAGGGAGCCCAGTGTGGGGCTCGATCCCAGGACTCTGGGATCATGACCTGAGCTGAAGGCAGATGCCTAATGGTGCCCCTAGATAATTGTTTCTTGATTATTAGATAGTAATCTAATAGTAATGGGGAGAGCATCTAAATCCTCAGATAATATGAAAAGCCCTCATTCTCCTGAGTAGTTTTAGTTTCCCCCCTCTGGCAAAGACCAAACACGAAGTGGCTTATGAATTGCAAGGAATCTTCTACTCAAGTTGCTTTATTACCTTTCTCTGCCATATAAGAACCAATGGGCAAGGGAATGATGGAGAGGCAGCGGAGAGAAAGGAGCCTAGATAATGCCTGGCCTGCTTAAATGAGCCCCGATAACAGAGAACTGAGTATACTTTGGTCAGTGTGGAATTGTTAAGGCCATGGTATGGGTAAAGTTTTCCTACAGATCTGGGAATGAAACCCACTTGGGTTTCCTTCTCAGCTTCTACCATGCACATATGTATTTTCTAATGAACTACTCATTAAAAGAATATGATTTTCTTGCAAACACTTGTCCTCATTTTTAGCTATGGCCAGCACTTCTGAAGAGCTCTGTTAGAGCTATACAGCAGGGGCCAACTGTTTGCTAAGACCAAGTATGATTTTTTATGTCTAATTCAAACTCAGCTAGTGTCTCTTAGTTTCAACCGTGATTTCTTACCTAGCCGGCCCAGCAGTGCCCTGAATCTAGAGAGTGTAATGCAGTTGGGATCTGATGGGTGAAGGAGCTTGGAAAATGAAAACTTTATGGAGGCTTTAATTCTCCAAATAAAACTAAGTGCCTGTTCCACGAATCATTGCACAGGTCAGAAACCTGACCCTGTCCCATTTGAAGAGCCCAGATAGAAGAGAAGTTTTTAAAAGCCTCTCAGAGATTTTCTGGGTATAGTTGGCTAGGTCTAGGGATGTGTGTGCTCTCCTTTCTCCTAAGCAGTAGTACAGGGGAAGATTAAAATTCAGGGTGAGATCAACATCTAGTGCCCAGTCCCGATGTTCAGGGTGGGACACAAAAATGAGGTGTAGCAGGAAGACTACACTTAGAGACAGAAAACCTAGGTCAAAATCCTGAATCTGTATTTTCCTGGCATTGTGATCTTGGTCAAGTCACTTAGCCTTAGTGGTTATTGCCAAAATGAGGATGAAAAAGAGACAGTGGATGTGAAATTGCATTGCCATCTTTATTGCAAATATACATGAAGATTTCTTGTTGCTGTTAAAATCGGCTAAACTTCGTCAGGGATGCTCATGGAATTTTCCTTGGGGCTGAAAAGTTCGAGGGTGAATATCCCAAAGACCCAGCACACTGAGGAGTTTTGTGAAGGGACAATTCAAAGGGAAGGGAACTAAGGGCAGCTCCTTTTTTCCTGAGCTTTTTTTTTCAAACCGTTTGTGTGGAGAGTGGGTGAGAGAAAAAGAGAGCAAGGGAGTGAAGAGAGGGAAGTCTCTTCTGAAGGGTTAAAGCAAGATAGTGCTGTAAAGTGATTCCAGATGTACAAATATTAATATCTCTCTCTCTCCCTGATGAATGAGAAGGTATGACCCAGTTAGGAAACTGCTAACATTACCGGCGCCACCGAGACCTCAGTCAATGGCCCAGCGCAGATTTTGATCCTTACCCCGGCAGCTATAATGCTGATGAAGGGCTTGGACCTGCTGCAGCAGACCTTCCAAAATGTCACTCTGTCCCCTGTGTCTGGGCTCTCTGTCGTCATAGTCTTTCCAGTCTATTGAACAAAAGAAACAAAAAGAATGACATTTTAACATGGGGCAGGCCTCTCCCCTGAGGCCTAGCCTCAGGAGCTGGGTTCTGCTTACACCCCGTGGGTCTGGATCAGCACCCAGCACTTGCACAGCTTGGGGCTGCCATTGTTCAGGGCCCTGTGCAAAACAGCAGTTGTGGTTGGCTTCTTGTGTTGGGCAGTTTTAGGGCAAGAGAAAGTGGTAACTGAAGGCCAAAAGAAAACAGGGACTCTGGGAGTTCAAATTTCCACCCCCCAGCTTCTTACCCCAGCATCCCGGGTCCTAATCAGCCTCCCCTGCCACCTCTCCACGCAGCACCCCAAATTGCAACTGGATTTCCACAGTAGGAAAGAAAGGGGTGGGAATGTGCAGACTAGATGAAATCCACAGTCCCAATGCTTTTATTGTAGGTTTCACACTTTTGGCCAAATTGACATTTCTTTCCAAGGAAAGAGCCCATGTCAGATGCCAAGAAATGGAAATCTACATTTTGCTCTAATGAATGTCTGCTTTGGTTAGCTGGCACAGCAACCCCTGCACATACTCCGAGCCACCAACCACCCTGTCTGCTCAGTCTCTAAATATACAGTATTAGCTTACATGGCAAATTTAAATTGCAATACCCACTGAGATTTTTCTCCCCCTTTTATTTTCATTCCATTTGGCTATAATGATATCAAGAGTAATAACTCGTATGGGACTAATGTCAAGATGGTAATTCTGCTGTCTCCAACTCTGGTTTTTTTTTTTTTTTTTCGGCAGGTCTGTCACTTCATAGTCCATCCCTTCTTCTATCTGCCCCCAACCCAGTTTCATTCTCTGAACCTCTTAAAAGCAATAACTTAAAGCACTTCTTGATTGAAATGCTTTCTTTAAAAATGCTACTCATTATTTTCTAGTAAAGCCGGTTAGTTCATGAGTGTATCTGAGGCTTAGATTCTAACTGAACCAGTTTCAAATTCCCCTCCCCCCGATTTATTTTAAAATATGGAGTGTCCCTTGTTCAGAAACTTAGGCAGATGTCCTGATGGTTAAAGTTAGGTTTTTTAAAAACATCACTCATTGGCCCATCCACGGCCTAACAGTCCAGCACAGTTAGAAAGAACACAGGTTCTGGAGTCAGATAAAGCTGGGTGTGAACCCTGGCTCTTCCGGCTCCTGGCTCAGTGTCTGTAAGGCACTAAACTTAACACTGACAGGGCCTCTACTCTGTAATGTGAAAAATGAATGTAGTATCTAGCTTGCAGGATTTTTTGTGAGAATGAAATGAGAGGTTTATTTGGTATCCAGCGCAATGCCTGTTACATGGCATGATGTAAATCATAACTTGAAAAAAGAAGGGAATTCCTTGATGAAGAGTGAACTCCCTGAATAGTGAGTATGGAAACATTGTTTCTAACCCTGTCAGGTGATTCCGTTTGAAGAAGGAGGCCTCAGAGATTTTTGAATCCTTCCTCCTTCCTACCCTCCCCCCCCCAGGTACCTGTCTCCATTTTACCTCTCAGAAGACTGAGGCCCAGAGAGAACCATTCCACTTCTATGTTACTCAGCTTGTCTGGGACAGAGCCAGGACCATAATGTAGTCTCATGGCCCTCCATATAGTGCTCGTTTCCTTATAACGTGGACACGTTTTGTTTTGTTTTGTTTCTTTTGGGAAGGAGGGTCAGAGCTTGGTTGGAGTTTGTGTGGTGTGGCTTAGTTGTGGTCAACTCTGGAGACAGGGAATTGGCATAGGTGCCTTCTGTAGACTCTGTTCCTTGTGGGCAGAAACTGTGACTTAAATTTCTCTTTGCCTCAGGTTTCTTCTCTGTAAAGTGAGTTTTTGAATATTTTTAAAAGGTTGTTTGAAGTTTAAAAAAATAATGTAAGTAAAGCACATTCTGGGCACATCAGGGACACTCATTAAATGTTGGTGAGGCATTGTGAATAGAAGGATGGTGTTCAGGTAGCATGGGCTAGGAAGGGTGCTTTTACTGGGAAATTTGGAAATGTCTGAGGAATCAAACTCCAAGTGATCCTCATTCTCATCTGTAGTGTCCCTGGTATTTGGGCACAGTGATCATAAATGCTGCTATCATGGATTCCCAAAGGCCGTTATTAGTTTGTTCCCTCAGTTGGGTGAATGCGTCTTTAGTGCTTATGATAAGAGGAGTAATATTTGCTTGAGTAAGACTTCTGGGTGGTTGAGTTATTATGTGGCCGTGCACATGCTAATATATTCTAATGAGTGTTAATACTGCCATCAACGCAAGGGGAGATGAAATGGAGCTGGCTCTTTCAGCTGAGCCCTATTACATCAGAGGTGAGCTCAAGCTGATGACTTTATGATACATTTCAAAATTGCTAATGCTAAATTGCAGCCCAAGTGAGCACTGGACATGATGCCAAGGTTTTTGGAAAGAATGAGTTTTTCTCATAGATGTTTGGAAGGTTCTGACGACTACATAAAATAGGAGACTTTAGGGATGAGGGAGAAAATTGAAAATATATTAAGAAATCAGGAACCTGACAGGAATAAACTTAGTGTGGTAGGAAAAGAGCAGATTGTGCCACATAATACAGTTCACTGTTCTGGTAATGAGACACTTCAATTGCAACACAATGCAGAGCTTACATTCAGGGGCGATATCAGGGCTTTCCTGATCGTAAGTCAGACAAGCCTGTCTGGGTCCTTTTCTCTTATTATGTACCATACCATATAACATAAGTCTATAAAAACACATTAAGGCCTTTTGTAAAAATATAAAAAAAAGGTTTTATAGCTTACTGGAACATATTACCAAATTTCCAATTACTCTGTCATGTTAGAATACATTGTCCTCTAGTAAGTATCTGAATACTGATATATGTTGCATCACAATGTCATACTCTGTTTATAAATAGAGCTGGAGTGTTTTTATATTAGTGATACGGCATGTCTGCAGCAACTAAAACGACATGTTTGGATTTTAGTTCCTTGCCAGATACCCCTACTAGCCAAATGGGCCATGTTAGAAAGGTTGGCAGTTGCTATGTTAATTAGCAAGTAGTAAGTGACTCTTCCCAGTCCTAGAAGACTGTTCTTGTCATTCTGGAGAAAGCCCGTTCAAACAGGCTGTGAGGGAGAGTGTCTGATTAGAATTTGAAGTTTATAGAACATCTGATGCTTACAAGTAATGCATCCATATGCAGATCAGGATTTGCATTTGGAGCGGGAAGTTTTCCCTTGTCCCACCTTCAGGTCAGCTGACACTGTCACTTTCTCTTTCTCTTTTCTGTCCCTTCTATCCTTCATCAATAATATAGACTCTTTTTTTTCTCCCTAGAATGAGATGGTTTCCCTTAGTATCTTAATCTTGCAGTATTACTAGTTTGTGTTTCTGATGTCTTTAATAAAAAAGATGTCCAAGTAAGACTGGAATAATGAAATCATCAAATGCCCATGGGACTCAGGGGCCTTAGGGATCTCTGGTGTCTGTGGTCCAGAGCCCGGTATCACCCGGTGTAGCTGTGTGCACCCACCAGAAATGGCGGTCAGGAACGGTTGGCGGGCTGGCTCTTAGTCCGCTTGTCTGCCTGATAGCAGAGCACTAGCTCCCACAGCATAGGGGACATGGCATGGGCTTGATCAGTGTAGGCTTGAGTCCTGGCTCAGCCACATGCAACAGTTGTGACCTTGGGCAAGGCAACATCTTCTCTAAATCCCAATTTCTTTATTAATAGAGGAGGAGGGCAGCATAGTGGTTAAGGACAAGGGCCATAGGATTTGGGCCTGACTTCAGGGCTTGCTGATTTTGTGATGTTGGGTTCTATGTGTGCATGTGCCTCTGTGTGAATAGTTCCCTTACCAGTAAAATGGAACTACTAATAAAAACCACCCCAGTGGGTCTGTTATGAAGATTAAATGAGTCGATCCACATAAAGTTCTTAGACTAATGCCCAGCATTATAATAAGTCTTATGTTGGCTCTGATGTTCAGAGTGATGCAGATGATGAAGATGACGGTGCTTATCCACAAGACAGGAACAGTGATGAGGGACTTGTGTGAGGATTCCGTGAGACACTGATGAAAGCCCATAACGTGCCACCTGATTCATGGTTGATCCTAGGTAAAGGGTTGTTATAAGACATGAAACATAAATATATACAAAAGAAAACTAAAGAGCCTACAATCTTACAACCCAAATATCCACTATCAAATGTTGACAGTTATGTGCAGATAGGCCTACCTGATAATAATCAAACTCACAGCTTAAGTATGTGAAAAAAAATTTGCATTTTGTTTTTACATAAAACTTATAAAGTAAGAATTTCTTCCACACAGTGAATTTTTTTAAACACCATTTTAGTGGTTTCGTTTTGTTCTATAATGTGGATATGTATATATCATACTTTATTTAACCACTGAATTAATATTGGATATTTGTTCTCCCTATACATGGTGTTTCACTCTATTGCTACACTGCTGTAGTGTGCATATTTGTTCATAACTGTTTGTTCTGCCTTCGTTTCCTAGATAAATAATTATGGAGTAAAAAGAAATGACTGTTCTTATTATGGCAAATTGTGTCCCACAAAGACTGCGCTCTTACAAGGAGCATATGTTACCATTTTGAACTATCACATTCATGAAGGTTTTTAAAAAAATGAAAACAAATTCAGAGCTCATTATGCAGAAAAATCTATCATATGGTATATCTAGAGATGTTTCTTCTGGTTAATTAAATTTTCTGGTTAATAGAGAGCTACCAAATATACCAGACATAAATTACTAATCTTCACATAATTAGAAGAGGCTTTTGCTGGGGTTCTCAGCCATCACTACAAATGTTATGTGTTATATTTGTAGCAGAGTGTAGCGGAGTGCCTGTTAGTAAGAAAGTGTTTTCTTCTGACAGAATGTCAGATAAATAAGATTTGCTATATCTCATTCCCTTATCAATTTGATGTGGGTGGGGGCGTGAGGAGGAGAGAGGAGAGCTAGAATGGGCCACTACTCCTGCTGTGTCATTCACAACATCCCCACAAAAGCCTTGGGAAAGGTAGGATTGGACTCATTCTACAGATTGAGAGAGTTTTAAGGAACTTTTGAAGGCCACGCAGCTAATCAAAGGTGTCCTGGGTATCAGATTCGGTCTTGCTGGTTCCAAATTCCCTCTCTTTTCATTCCACTGAGTTGCCTCCCAGGGGAACATTTCTGCAGAGGAATCATTCATTATGTGGCCCAGATGCTATTCTGAGGAGGTCTTGTTAGTCCCAAGCAGCAGGGAGAAGGAATGGCAATGGTATCCTGAGGATGGATGGAGGGGGAGGTTGGAGCCTGCGGCCAGGCTTGAGAGAGTTCACAGCCACCACCTACTAGAAGGCGAGGCACATGCCGGTACCGTGGTCTGAGCAGGTCCCCATCCTTTCATGTTATAAGCCGAGACTTGAACAAAATACTTTTGGCCCTGAAAAGTATCGAAACAGAGAGAATGTATGCATTAGGAACTGTACTGAATCACTTTTACTCTAGAAGCAGGTTCCTGTGTCTGATTAACTCATTGATCCATTGGGAAATCCACTAGCCATACTTTAGCTTTCTAGCTTTTCTTATTACATTTGTGTGTAGTAATACACATCTTTGGGGTGCCTTTAGTTTCTGTGAGCTTTCTTTTCAGTTCAAAATTGGAATGTCATAATTACCTTTTTTCCTCTACCTGAGTTATACACTAATTATTAAAAGTCACAGTTCTGCAAGGTTTACCCAAATCAGCAATTTCTCACCTTTCTCCTTATTTTCCCCTCCCTGGAGGCAATCACCATCACTTTTATTAGCTGATCGACTTGCTTTTAAAATTAACAAGTTACAATGAACATCTTTTCAGTTTAGTACATCAAACATCTGGTTCATTTTTTTAGTGGCTGCATAGTACTTCAACGTGGGCAAATAACTGTCATTTATTTAACCAGTCTCCCCGACTGGTGAACATTAAGATTGTTTCCACATTTTACGCCACAAGAAATAATGCCGTAATGAGGGGCGCCTGGGTGGCTCAGATGGTTGAGCGTCTGCCTTCGGCTCAGGTCATGATCCCGGGGTCCTGGAATCGAGCCCCACATCGGGCTCCTGGCTCAGCCGGGAGCCTGCTTCTCCCTCTCCCTCTGCCTCTCCCCCTGCTCATGCTCTCTCTCTCTCTATCTCTGTGTCTCAAATGAATAAATTTAAAAAAAATCTTTAAAATAAAAAAAAAATAATGCTGCAATGAGTATCTCTGCTCAGCTATTAAAACTTTTACATTAATTCTTTGATTTCACTTCAATTTTAAAACCATCTTTAAAACAATGGCTTATATTCTTTAATGTCTTCTGACACCTAAAAATTTAGGAGTTGTTTCTGTTTACGTATAATCTTTTCAAATGTTCTGTATAGTTTTGTATTTTTGCTTTGCTTTGAAAAGTTATTTTTTTCCCCCAGTGAACCCAAAGAGGCATTTTTGAAGCCAGCATTTGATAAAACATTGCTTGTGAAAATTGCAAAATAGCGTTTGAAGTAAAAAACAAAACAAAAACAAAAAACAAAAACAAAAAACAAAACAAAAAAAACACCGCATCTTTATAGGGCCTTTGCTAGAAATTTTAATAATGTTGGCCTTACCATATTATAAAGTTAATTTTTTTTAACTAAAAATAGATTTCTAGGTACTTCAAGGTTATGGCGATTCTGCAGAAGGGTCAGTCTCCTTCTAGGCTTTTATGTGATTAGGATAGTGTCTGAATTGCTCTCATTGGATGACCAAGTGGAAAAACTTAATCCCTATAAAAATTAGTTCAAATATTAGAGAAATTCTCTGTGGAGAGTTTTCCATTTTTATCACGTGATATCACTTTTTCTTTTAAGCAAAGGAAATTCCCTGGGGTTCTCTTCTGGCCCTCTTCCATCATGTGAGCTATAGGGTTGGGAATCAGTCTTCTGCGATAGCATCTCTGGGGGCCACCCACTCAGGGGTTTGTTTGCTCTGGTAATCCACAGTTTTGGCCCCGGTATAGACGTGTGATTAGGACTAAAAGTCAAGATTCTGTGGTGGTGACCCAACCACCAAGAATTCTATTAGAATAAGCTGGTTCAAACTTGAAGAGATGCAACCAAATGCAGCTTTTTAATGCTGGGTTTCAGGTTTACACTTTATAGATAACTGTTTTAATGGACTAATCTTTTAGGAGAATGGCAACAAAAATAAAATTCTCCCTTTCTTTCGTGCATAAAAAGGTCTAAGATATTAATGATTTGAATTGGAGCAAAAAAATAACGGGTTTGACTTAAGTATACTTAAAAAATTTTTCATTAAAAATGATTTTGATGATTGTTTTGTTGCATTTTAATTATTTGAGGCGATACAGGGTTTGTTCCCGTATGAACTGATTTGCTAGCTGTTTTTATTTTTTGCATTTCATATGCTCATATGGCTTAAAGTTCTATAAATAATTAATGTTTGAGTTTAGATTGGTTAAACAAATAAGCACAGTTTGTTCCAGTTTTTCATTCACAGTTTAAATTGGTTCAGGTTACTGAGAAATGTAGTGCCACCATATATAGTTTCTTTTCTGTGAAAGCAGATTTAGACAGATTTTTTTTTTTTTTTAATCAAGGGAAAAGGATTTCTCTCAGGAAATTGTATGACTCCAGTAGATGACTGATCTCAACCGAGGCTATGGGGGTGAGGGTAGAGGAGGCTGTTATTTTTACCATCAGACAGGGAGTCAGAATTGGATCTCTCAGAGCCTTTGATCCCCCCTGCAGATTAGACTGTGATCCAGAAAGCAGCAGCTTTCAAGGCTTGCATGAGGCCAGTCTTTTTCTGATCTCTGTAGAACATGGCAGCTTACAAAGTGGTTCATGCTGTCTGCTCACTCCTTTGTGGGGTTCAGATTATGGATACCAGACATATCACACTTAACGAGTGGCAGTTGTTGCCAGAGGACTGGGTGTTGGCAGTTGCTTCCAGAGTAGGCATTTGCTACCCAAATTCCCAGTACAAACATCAGGGGCAGGGGAATGGGAAGCCTAATGGGAGGATTTGGCATTTACCGTTGTAAGTCCTGTGATTGTGCATCTCAGGGTCTGCAGGTTTTCCATGATGATTTCTCCAACCAAAGGACAAAAGTCTTTAGACATGCTCCATTCCACTGCAAGGAGAGAAAGAAAGAGACAGCACGAAATTTACTTATATATCAAGAAGCATCACAGAAACTCTAGCGAAAGTGTCTCTCAAAAACGGCAAGTTTACCCTCCTTTCCCTGTATTGGCACATCTCACAGTCTTCCTTAGGATAATAAGTCAGTTTCTAAGTTCACGATTATTTTTTAAAACTAGAGAGGAAAATAAGTAATCACTGAATAGTGATTAATATCCCTTAAATATACATATGTGTATGTATCTGTGTGCTTATGGATATAGACACACACATGCTCAGGCACATTATATGTAACAGTTCATTGTATGTAGAAGGTAAGTTATTAATTGCATGGTTCTCATGAAGGGTACACTAGGACATTCCATTCTGTTAGCTGCCCAAGTCTGGTTTGGGCTTCACCATGCTACTGAAAGTGCTATTTCAAGGTCCCAGGGACGTTCTCTTTCCAAACAAAGAAGCTTCCTTTCACTTCTTTCCATGTCATTGGACACCTTCTTCTTCTGGAAGCATTCTCTTCTTGTAGTGTCCCACATGCTGCCCCCTAGGCTCTCCTCCTCCTCCTCCCTGGTCTTGTCTTCCAAGCTTTTTATTCGCTTCTCTTCAGCCTGAGGATTTGGGGTTTGTGTCAGTGCCTCCCCCCATACCTGACATCCCTGAAGTTGAGTGTTTATTCACAGTTCAACCTAACACCCAAATTCTAACGCCCCATTTTACTGTGAGGCCATGTTCTTTCATAACATTTTCCCTTGGTTGAAAAAACTGTGGTCAGGAAAGATAAATTGCGCCTCATCAGTATGAAGTGTCTTTTTTTTTTTTTTAAAGATTTTATTTATTTATTTGAGAGAGAGAGAGAGAATGAGAGATAGCATGGGAAGGAAGAGGGTCAGAGGGAGAAGCAGACTCCCTGCCGAGCAGGGAGCCTGATGTGGGACTCGATCCCGGGACTCCAGGATCATGACGTGAGCCGAAGGCAGTTGCTTAACCAACTGATCCACCCAGGCGCCCAGTATGAAGTGTCTTAAGTGACAGTTTACCCGAGGCAGAGTTTAGGGCAATCTGATTGAAGCAGGAGCTTAAGGCACATAGAAGACAAGGCCTGCGCATCTAACCCTCATGATGACAAACTATAGGTTTTAAGTTACGTTCCCTATGACACTTCAGTACTTCAAAATTAAGCCGAACCATCACTGAGGCCTGCTGCTTCTCTTGAGTCACACAATCCCTCTGATGTGGGTGCTGGCCCTCGGCACCTCCTCTGTATGTTCCTAGGAATCTAGCTTGTTCTCCTCATTCTATAGAAATTGCTTTCCTGAAGTTCCTGGTGCTCCGATTGTCTGCAACAGCCTCTTCCTGGGAAAGCCAGCCACTGGCCTCCCTGACGTTTTGCAGCCTTCTTTCCCCTCAGTTTTGGTTGCACCCTTTCTTCCTGTTTCCTGACCCCTTTTTCTGGGCTCTCCCTGGTTCCTCCAAAATTTCCTTCTCCCTTTGCTGTGATGTTCCTTGGGGGTTTGGTTTTGGCTCTTTTCTCGCTTCACATGCTTGTCCCAGGCAGTGACCTTATTCACTCTTATGGCGCCAACGATGGCTCTCAAAACTGTAATTCTAGGTCCAGCCTCTCTCAGGACTGACTTCCTCCTGCAGATCTCCACGTGAGTGCCCGCTAGTACCTTCTCTTTGCCAAAATAGGTGTCTCCTCTTGTTTTTTCAGTTTCAGCTCACGGCACTGCCATATACTTAATCACCCAACCCCAAATCTCAGAGCATCCTTGCCTCCTCTTTTTCCCCAATTCTTCATGATCAGTTGATCACTAAACCCAGTAGGTTCTTTAAAATCTCTCCCATAAGTTTCTCTCCCCCTCACACTGAACTTATTCTAGAGCAGGACTTTATAATCATGTGCATCCATCTGCAATTGATTTTTTTTTTTTTTTTGCAAGGAGGTGTAGGCTTGATTGAGTAACTGATCAACTCTCCTAATTGATTTTTCTGTTCATCTTCTTAACCTTATACACAATCTGCTCTTAATACAGCCCGAGTTATATTTAAAAAATGTAGATCTCATTATTTCATTTCTCTGCTTAAAATCTTTTCATAGTGCCCAGTTGCTTTCAAAATAAAATGAAATGTTGGGGCACCTGGGTGGCTCAGTGGGTGAAGCATCTGCCTCTGGCTCAGGTCGTGATCTCAGGGTCCTGATATCGAGCCCTGCGTTATTTTTACCATCTGTTTTGGTAAAACAGCAAGGAGTCTGTGCCTCTCTCTCTCCCTTTGCCCATCCCACATGCTCATTCTCTCTCTCTTTCTCAAATAAATATCTTTAAAAAATTAAAAAACCCAAAATAAAATAAAATGAAAGGTTAACAAGGCATTCAAGGGCCTTCATAATCTGGTCCCAGCCTTACTCTACTATCCTCATCTCCTACCATGTCTCACAGCAAAGTCCTTGCTCTGTAAGTCCCTGTTACCTGGTTATTCTGTGTACTTTTCTGCCTCTGTGTCTTTTGCTGATCTTCCAACTGCTGCTTGTGAAACTCTACTAATCCATTAAGATCTAGCAAAGTTAACTCTGAATTCCTCAGGAATAATTAAATGCACCTGTTTCTGTGCTCCCAAAGCCCTTCATTCATATGAAAATAAGATTTATTACACACATATTATGCTTTATTGTATGTATCTCTCTTGTTAGATTGTGACAAATTTGAGAATAGGCGAAATACCGTTCCCTTCTTCTCTAGTACATGGATTTGTGTGCTTGGTGCATAGAATGTGCTTCCTAAATATTTTATATACAATTTGATTATACGCATGGATACACACACACACGCCCAGAGTACACTGGTTTTTCCAACAAGAAGAGATATTTTTCTTCCTGTGAATCTTCTTCTCCAGTCCCTTGCCTTTTGAAGCTCTCAGGCATGTCGTAAAATCTAATTAGAATCAAATGATTTAAGATTATATGTTAAATCTCAAATTAGGCCTACACTTCCTTACAAATATATATTCTGAAAGACTTAATGTATATATTATATATGTATCTATGTATGCATTTTTTCCAAAATATTTTATTATGCTTATGAGCTACTTAGCTCTGAAGAAGCCACAACTCTGAAAGTCAACTTGGACTTAATTTGCATATATCTAGCTAAAGAAAAAAAAGGAAATCATTGAAGACATTATCACAAACAAAACAAAATGAAAATCAGTAGCAAATCTGCAAGTATATCTAGAAAAAGCAAGGAATACAGGAAAATTCTGGAAACAGAAATATCCCTGGTTGCCACTGAGACATGCATCAATCGACTGATGGGTGGAGGAACTCCAAGCAGAAGGGTGAGAGTCAAGGTTTTCTGATTCCAGGCTAAGGATTCACGGCTGACTTCCTAAAAGAAGAGCTAGGGATTCATGGGAATACCTCCAAGGGATTAATGACAAGTTCCTCGAAAATACAGTCTTTAAAATTTAAAAGAAATGATTTATTTTTGAGTAACAACAGTTCATGTTCTATTGAAATATGTTTTTACAAAACATGTTTCAGGTGGAGAAGAGGACCTGTCTTCTTGAAAAACAAAACAAAAAACAAACAGAATAGCTTTGTAAGGAGATACGGTTCTGCTTTGGAAGTTAATAGAAAGTTTTAAGCATTTAGTCTAATTAGATCTCATAACATGAAAGAAGATTCACATGGAAGGAAAAAAATCCTCCTTGTTGGAATGGACAATCTGTTCTGGGGCAACCAGCAATCTTTTTCTTCTATGTACTTCATTGGGTTGGTGGACTCTTTCGACATGAAGAAAGGAGCTTCTGGTCATTTAAAAAATGAGGGAGGGAAACAGAGTGAGCAGGAATCACTTTGAGAGCCCATTGGGAATTCTAAGAAGGCAACTTAGCATGGTCTCTCTGGAAAGTTATGTGTAGGTAGTTTAAAGACTTAATATTAAAGCCATGAGAAAATCACTTATAAGCCTGCTCTAAATCCCTGAAGGACTGGAGCCATGTATATGAAGTTTAAAACTGTATAAGACTTATAATTTTAAGATAAAGATCAGGGCAACTGTTTCTACTTAGGTCTGGGAAATCGAAGCAGGGTTTAATCATGCAATGGCTCATAGCAGTTGAACATTAGCAAGAAAGGTACCAGACAAAACCTAGGTGTTAGTATTTCTTAAAATTTGGCTCTGGCTCAAGCTGTGATTCACTATATTTATATCAAATAACTATGAATATTTTAAATATGACGCTTTATTATTTTAACAAATACTTCATTTTTATCTAAGCTTTAGCAAGTAGAGTCATTTGGTAAGGAAAATTCTAGCTGAACACCTCTATTTACTGGATGGTAGCTATAAAAACCACATGCTGAAAGCTGAAGAAGAAGAAGAGCTCCTGAAGGTCTAGCCTTGTCACCTGAAGTCTATAAGGTAAGGAGAAAAGTCACGGAATCAGTGCAAGAGTAGAAAATTCAGGACTGAAGTGTTAGGATGCATAAGCAGGACAAAGTCTACAGTGCAGGTACATTTCCAGCCTCATGGTGTGAGCTCTGTGAATAATATGCCCTGCTTTGGCCAGTAACTCTCTTAAGTTTTCAGGCTAGTTTCTTGAACGGTAAAGACCCTGCAGAAATAAAGGCATAAAGAGATAACATTACAGGGGCGCCTGGGTGGCTCAGTCAGTTAAGCATCCGACTCTTGATTTCAGCTCAGGTCATGATCTCAGGGTCCTAGGATCGAGCCCCGTGTCGGGCTCCCGTGCTGAGCATGGAGCCTGCTTAAGATTCTCTCTCTCCCTTTCCCTCTGCCCCTCCCCACTCATGCGCTCTCTCTCTTTAAATAAATAAAATCCTTAAAAAAGATAACATTGCATCAGTGTCTAATTAATTTCTACTTAATTGATAAAAAACATCGAAAACCTGCTGTTATCCAGGTTCTCCTTCAAAGCCCAGAGCTGCTTTATCCTGTGCACATGTCAGGAGAAGCATACTCTAAGAGGTATACTCTTGCTTCTTGCCCACACCCCGCTCAGACCCTCCACTTTTAACCTATGTCACTTGACCTCAGACCCATCATTTTTGCTGTTTTTTCTCTTTTGGTATGCTCTCCTCTTCCCCAAAATGATCTTCCCCTTCATTCAGACAGGAGTGGTTCAAAGTCCCTTCCTTTCCACAGCTTTCCCTGGCTTTCCGAGAGAAGCTCTTGTCAGTTTTCCCATAGTGACTTCAATAATATCCCTCACACTGCACTTGCTTTATTGTTTTGTATTCATTTTCTGAGAGATCTGCCTCCTCTGTCTTCTGTAAGTTCTTTGGGATCAGGGAGCATGCTGGATTAATACCAGTTTACAAAGCACCTGTCTTGGCACGTAGCACGGCATAGGTGGCTCAGTAACTGGTGCGTGAATTGATTACTTGATTCTTGACTTTGGAATGCTTCATGTCTAAGGTAGACAGAAATCTGACACTGGTACGTAAAGAATAAGAAAACAGTGTCAGAATAGAAAAAAAGACAATCAGAAAGAGAACAGAAGTTGCTTGAGCTGCCCAGTAAGTGGTTGAGATGGAGATTAATTCCTGGTCTCCAGATTCCCAGCGTCCCAGACTCTTCACTTGTCCATACTGCTGCTCAGGAACCAAAAAAATAAAAGTTTATTTCCTGTTCCCTATCAGCACTTCAATGGAACCAAAACGGCATTCTTACTGGCCACACTCACCCCGGCGCCTTAGCTAATGAACGGAATTTGGCTAGACTACCCAGCCCAGCACCAGAGCATTATGAAATCCTCCCCGATCCATCTAATTGTGTAGTTTCTAACCTTTGAGGCCAACCATAGCACAAGAGGAAGAAAGAGGGAGTGAGGGACATGCCGAGAAACCCAGAAAGAGATCAAATACAGTCATTTCTAGAGATGAGAAGATGTGTCTTGCTGAAGCTTGAACCCGCTCAACACTTGTGGGTTTTAAATTGGGAACTGACGTGAAAACTCTGGATCTGGGAATTCTGTTTAGCTCTGGCAAAATACGAGGTTGGAGCTGCTTGCATTTTTTATTTTAAATTCCCTTGGTAGTCCTAGGAGCAGGGGCATGCATTACTTTCAAACAAGAATCTTTATTGTTTGCATAGCACACAGTCTTCCAGTTAATTAGAAAAACATTTTTTTTCCCCAAATTAAATTTCCCTAGAAAAACAATGATTTAAATTAAGGGCAAAAGGCTTTTTTTTTTTTTTTTTTTTTTTTGACACTAGTAAAGCCTTCCTGCACCCACTACTTCTAGAAGATTAAAAGCAAAGTTGGAATCAGAGAGCTTATATTCATTTATTTATGGTCAGATTTTGTAACCACAAAAATAACACATCCCTATACGTTGTGTACTGTCATAGTTTTGCCTGCTGTATGACAGAGTGATGCACAGATACTGACCAGAAGCAGGGCTGTCTAAAATTCAGGATTTTAGGGGCGTCTGGGTGGCTCAGTTGGTTAAGCGACTGCCTTCGGCTCAGGTCATGATCCTGGAGTCCCGGGATCGAGTCCCACATCGGGCTCCCTGCTCAGCGGGGAGTCTGCTTCTCCCTCTGCCCCTCCCCCCCTCATGTGTGCTCTCTCTCTCTCTCTCTGTCTCTTTCTCTCTCTCAAATAAATAAAATCTTTAAAAAAAATAAAATTCAGGGTTTTGAAAAGTATGTAAGTACTACAAGTAACCACGGTCTGATCTATTTGCATTTTTATTTCCCTTCCATTATGGCTCGTATCTAAATTTATTCTTTCTCTTGATCCCCTTGGCTTTCTAAATGAAAGGTGTTATCATTTGTATGATTCTTACTATTATTAATAGTTTTTACTCTCTTTCCAAGCCGAGCATGAAATGTTTGTTGAATGAATCCCAGTTTTCCAGGGGCCCAGGTGCTGCCAGCCCTCACCTTTTCTCAGAGCTTCACCTCTCATTTACTTCTCTGGACACTTAACTCCGGGCGCCTCCAAACAAAACTGCCTTCAGTAATTCTGCAGTTTTGGGCTCAGAATGTCTGAATCATTGGCACCATTAGGATTACTGGAAGCAGAAGTAACCCCCAAGCCCCAGCTCATACAGAAATCACTTTTCTCTTTACATTTATAGGATATCTTTTCTTGGTAGATCCACCTCCTGGTTTTCCTGGAACGGTAAACTAAGAGTTGGGAAGGTCACGGATTTATGGCAAAGTACAGAGTGCAAAATCCACTCATCATGGCACATCGAAGACGAGGTAGTGTGATAGGGTGGCTCTGAGAGGCGGCACAGATAGGGAGACAGAGCATGTCAGGGCTTGGCCCTCAACCATGTTTGAACGGGATAAATGCAGCAGGATGCTGGGGTTGACCCAAATAGCTTGCAAGAACGGACTGTTAAAATTTCAGGAATTTTGCAAGCTAGTGTTTAAGCACAGCCATCATGAGAAATTAAATTATATGAATTCAAAGTTAAATTATATTAAAGACAAAGAGTAAATATTTAAAACTCATTGCTCCCTATTTCACTGCATTTTGCTATGATTTATGCTCTCAAGGTTATTGATATCTGCGGTATCTGAATAGTGGAAATAATACATAATTGGTGCACCAGTGCACATCTCTTCCCAGTCATTTCAGTGACATTACATTGTTAGCTTGAAATTGGCCAAGGTTGGAATATTTACACCATAAAAATCAGAAATCAGGTCTTGATTTTTTTTTTAAATTTTGTGAACTGTGTAGGTCAGGTATTGGCAAATTATAGTTCCATGAGTTAAATCCAGCCTAAGTCTGGTTTTGTATGGCCCAGGAACTGAGGATGGTTTTAGTTTCTACATTTCTAAAGGACTGTGAAACACACCCAGAAGAATATGTGGCAGAGACCGTATGTGGCTCACAAAGCCTAATATATTTCCCCTCTGGCCCTTGACAGGAGAAATGTGCTCATCACTAGTCCAGACTTAAGAAAGTGATCAAGAAAATGTCAGTAATGCAGGTTAAAAGTTTCTCTGGCTGTTTCATTGTGAATAGCACAAAAAAACCTGAGGAAATATTCTTCCAGTACTCAAAAATTATTGCTTGATTGGACAAAGCAGTTGCTTTATGCCATTCACGAGTGAGTGGAGTTCCACCATTAGCCTTTGTTGTTTCTCCTTGTTTTACTTTCTTAAAGTAAATGAAAACATGTACCAGCACTTAAATGGCAACTATACTCACCCATTAACTGCAGCTACAGGTTAGCTTACAGATTCAAGAGTTTGATAAAAATAAATGGAAACATTTTGGGTGAATCAACAGGTTGTAAGAAACTTACAAAAAAGAGTATTGTGTATTTTATTATGATTTGAAAATTGTGTGCTACATATCCTCTCAGTAAAAGTTATAATAGTCTTAGGTGTAAGCATACACACATGCACATGCACATGCACGCACACGCACACACACCCCCCCACCCCCCCACTGAGAGCCAGTTGTTAAACATTTACCATCATACCGCTGAATGCGTGCTAGGTGATTGCTCAGAAAGACTCTAAGGGTGGATGTATCCTGACCAGCAGGATATAGTGTTGGGGGCAGCAGATGTCTTAGGCATAATTTAGGTAACATTCTGTTACCAGGAGGCAAGAATGAGGTACAAAACCCCTTAAGGAGGCAGGAGCGGCACAGCGAGGGACTCTGGGGCAGAAGTTCAGTTACCACACAGTCACCATCTGGGAGGCCTGCCTGGTGGCCAGGCCCCAGGCCATGGGCAGTGCTGTACCCAGGCTTCCTGCATCAGTTCTTCTGGCCCAAGCCAGGGCTGGCCCACAAACTGGCACAGCACACAGCAAGTGGCGCGGGCATCCATGGCCTTGACTGCAACCAGGATGGCAAAGTCACGGGCTGCCCAGCAGAAACGTGCATGTTGACGGCAGGTAGAACAGGACAGATCAGTCCAGTACTTCCAATGGTGTGAAAGAGCTCCATTCCTAAACCAGATTATTTGGGCTTCATTATTAGTATATTCTTTATTATGTTTTATTATTATACATTAATACTGTATTTTATTTCGTGATTCGCTGGGCTCTGTGTATGGGTGCTTTTGAGACACTGTGGACTGAAAATGGGCACACAGGTCATTAATTCACAGACTTTTGACTTTTCCTTTCTCCCTGGAACACTGCCATATCCTTGAGTTATAGGATGTCCAGATAGATTTCACTTGTTTGAGACTCCTTTTTAATAGAAAATGTCCAGATAATAAATTTTTCTTCATTAAAGAAGTATAAGCTTTTTGGGGGGAGGAGCAAGATGGCGGAGGAGTAGGAGACCTAAATTCATTTGGTCCCAGGAACTCAGCTAGATAGGGATCAAACCATTCTGAACACCTACGAACTCAACAGGAGATCGAAGAAAAGAATAGCAACAACTCTCTGAACAGAAAAGCCACCACTTTCTGGAAGGTAGGACGTGCGGAGAAGTGAATCCGAGGCAATATTCGGGAGGATAGACGGCGGGGGAGGGGGCCTCCGTCGGCCCTTCTGGCAAGTGATAGAGCCGCGGAGCACAAAATCGGAACTTTTAGAAGTCAGCTCCGCTGAGGGACGTCGCTCCAGTGGCTAAGCAGGGGGGTGGAACCCTCGCTGGGACAGTGTGGTCTCAGGACCCTCGGGGTCACAGAAAGACCGGGGGTGCCTGAGTGCGGCAGAGCTCCCAGGTATCGGAGCAGGGAAGCCGGCTGCAGAGACGGAGCCGAGGCGCGGGCTCTCAGCTCGGGGTTGCCATAAACTGTGACAGTCGGGTGACAGTCGGGCCACTGCTCCTGCAGCAGGGACCCAACAAGTGGCAGATCCGGGGAGACTCCTCTTCCTCCCCAGGGAGGAGCGGTGCGGGAGCGCACCGCAGGGATCTGCTGGGTTTGGAGACTCCACACCAAGTCGGGCTCCAGAGATAGAAATGTATGGGCCGGGTGAGCACGGAGTGCTGCCGGAGACTGGGGAGACGGGAGTGACTGACTGCTTTTCTCTGGGGTCTCACTGAGGAGCGGGGCCCCGAGTTCTCAGCTCCTCCAGGGTGGAGATTAGGAGGCCGCCATCTCACTCTTGTCCTCCAAAGCTGTACCGAGAGCTTGCAGGGAACAAAACCTCCCGAGAACAAACCTGAGCAGATTACTTAGCCCGGACACACAAGGGCAGGGCACTTCAGCCTCCGGCAAAGACATTTGGGAACCACGGCAACAGGCCGCTTCCCCAGAAGATCAGCAAGAACACCCAGCAAGCCAAGACCAGGTTTACTGATCAATGAGAACGGCAGAACTCCAGTGCTAGGGGAATACAGCACATGGAATTCATGGCTTTTTCCCCATGATTCTTTAGTCTTTCAAAATTAATTTTTTTAATTTTTTTTGAATTTTTCTTTTTCCTTTTTTCAACCAACATATTATCAATCCATTTTTTAAAAAATCTTTTTTATTTTTCTTTTGTAGAGTCATATTCTGTCCCTTCATAGTAGTTATCCTTATTTTTGGTGTATATATATATATATATGTTCCCTCTTTAAAATTTTGGGATAGTTTCTTCTAACAGACCAAAATATACCCTAAATCTCTAGTGTATGGCTTTGTTCTAGTCTCCTCCCTGATCACATTCTCTCCTGTTTTTTTTTTAAATCCTCTTCTTTCTTTTTTCAAACAACTTCTTATCAGTTCCTTTTATAAAATCTTTTATAATTTTCATCTTTACAGTCATATTCCATCCCTTCATCGTATTTACCCTTATTTTTATACATATATGTTTTCTTTCTTTAAAATTTTGGGAGGCACTTTCTTCTAACAGACCAAAATATGCCCAAAATCTAGTGTGTGGCACTGATGTATGCACCAGCCTAATCATATTTGATCATATTCTGTTTTTTTGTTTATCTTTTTCTTTTTCTTTCTTTCTTTCCTTTTCTTTTCCCTGGTTTCAGGTTTCTTCTGATTTGTTTAGTGTATATTTTTCTGGGGTCGTTGTTACCCTATTAGCATTTTGTTCTCTCATTCATCTGTTTTCCTCTGGACAAAATGACAAGACGGAAAAAATCACCTCAACAAAAAGAACAAGAGGCAGTACCAACTGCCAGGGACCTAATCAATACAGACATTAGTAAGATGTCAGAACTAGAGCTCAGAATGATGATTTTAAAGATACTAGCCGGGATTGAAAAAAGCATGGAAGATAATAGAGAAACCCTTTCTGGAGAAATAAAAGAACTAAAATCTAACCAAGTCGAAATAAAAAAAGCTATTAATGAGGTGCAATAAAAAATGGAGGCTCTAACTGCTAGGATAAATGAGGCCGAAGAGAGAATTAGTGATACAGAAGACCAAATGATGGAAAATAAAGAAGCTGAGAAAGAGATAAACAACTACTGGATCACGAGGGCAGAATTCGAGAGATAGCGATACCATAAGATGAAACAACATTAGAATAATTGGGATCCCAGAAGAAGAAGAAAGAGAGAGAGGGGCAGAAGGTATATTGGAGCAAATTATAGCAGAGAACTTCTCTAATTTGGGGAAGGAAACAGGCATCAAAATCCGGGAGGCACAGAGAACCCCTCTCAAAATCAATAAAAATAGGTCAACACCCTGACATCTAATAGTAAAACTTACGAGTCTCAGAGACAAAGAGAAAATTCTGAAAGTAGCTCGGGAGAAGAGATCTGTAACCTACAATGGTAGAAACATTAGATTGGCAACAGACCTATCCACAGAGACCTGGCAGGCCAGAAAGGACTGGCATGATATATTCAGAGCACTAAACGAGAAAAATATGCAGCCAAGAATACTATATCCAGCTAGGCTGTCATTGAAAATAGAAGGAGAGATAAAAAGCTTCCAGGACAAACAAAAACCAAAGGAATTTGCAAACACAAAACCAGCCCTCCAAGAAATATTGAAAAGGGTCCTCTAAGCAAAGAGAGAGCCTAAAAGTAACATAGACCAGAAAGGAACACAGATAATATACAGTAACAGTTAGCTTACAGGCAATACAATGGCACTAAATTCATATCTTTCAATAGTTACCCTGAATGCAAATGGGCTAAATGCCCCAATCAAAAGACACAGTCTATCAGATTGGATAAAAAAACAAGACCCATCGATATGCTGTCTGCAAGAGACTCATTTTAGACCCAAAGACACCCCCAGATTGAAAGTGAGGGGGTGGAAAACCATTTACCATGCTAATGGACACCAAAAGAAAGCTGGGGTGGCAATCCTTAGATCAGACGAATTAGATTTTTTTTTTTTTAAACTTTATTTATTCATGAGAGACAGAGAGAGAGAGAGAGAGAGAGAGAGGCAGAGGGAGAAGCAGGCTCCCAAGGAGCAGGGAGCCTGATGCGGGACTCGATCCCAGGACCCTGGGATCATGACCTGAGCCGAAGGCAGACGCTTACCCATCTGAGCCACCCAGGCGCGAATTAGATTTTAAACCAAAGACTGTAATAAGAGATGAGCAAGGACACTATATCCTACTTAAAGGGTCTATCCAACAGGAAGATCTAACAATTGTAAATATCTATGCCCTGAACATGGGATCAGCCAATTATATAAGCCAATTAATAACAAAAGCAAAGAAACACATAGAAATAATACAATAATAGTAGGGGACTTTAACATCCCCCTGACTGAAATGGACAGATCATCTAAGCAAAAGATCAACAAGGAAATAAAGACTTTAAATGACACACTGGACCAAATGGACTTCACAGATATATTCAGAACATGCCATCCCAAAGCAACGGAATACACATTCTTCTCTAGTGCCCATGGAACATTCTCCAGAATAGATCACATCCTAGGTCATAAATCAGGTCTCAACCAGTACCAAAAGACTGGGATCATCCCCATATTTTCAGACCACAGTGCTTTGAAAGTAGAACTCAGTCACAAGAGGAAAGTCGGAAAGAACTCAAATACACGAGCATCCTACCAAAGAATGAATGGGTCAACCAGGAAATTGAAGAAGAATTAAAAAAATCATGGAAGCTAATGAAAATGAAAACAAAACTGTTCAAAATCTTTGGGATGCAGCAAAGGCAGTCCTAAGAGGAAAGTATATAGCAGTACAAGCCTTTCTCAAGAAACAAGAGGTCTCAAATACACAACCTAACCCTACACCTAAAGGAGCTGGAGAGAGAACAGCAAATAAAGCCTAAACCCAGCAGGAGAAGAGAAATAATCAAGATCACAGCAGAAATCAATGAAATAGAAACCAAGAGAACAGTAGAACAGATCAATGAAAGTAGGAGCTGGTTTTTTGAAAGAATAAGATTGATAAACCCCTGGCCAGACTTATCAAAAAGAAAAGAGAAATGACCCAAATAAATGAAATCATGAATGAAAGAGGAGAGATCACAACCAGCACCAAAGAAATACAAAGAATTAAAAGAACGTATTATGAGCAACTCTATGCCAGCAAATTAGATAATCTGGAAGAAATGGGTGCATTCCTAGAGATGTATCAACTACCAAAATGGAACCAGGAAGAAATAGAAAACCTGAACAGACCTATAACCACTAAGGAAAGTGAAGCAGTCATCAAAAATCTCCCAACAAAAGCCCAGGGCCAGATGGCTTCCCAGGGGAATTCTACCAAACATTTAAAGAAGCATTAATACCTATTCTCCTGAAACTGTTCCAAAAAATAGAAATGGAAGGAAAACTTCCAAACTCGTTTTATGAAGCCACCATTATTACCTTGATCCCCAAACCAGACAAAAACCCCATCAAAAAGGAGAATTACAGGGGCGCCTGGGTGGCTTAGTCGGTTAAGAAACTGCCTTCGGCTCAGGTCATGATCCTGGAGTCCCGGGATCGAATCCCACATCGGGCTCCCTGCTCAGCGGGGAGCCTGCTTCTCCCTCTAACCCTCCCCCCTCTCATGTACTATCTCTCTCTCTCTCTCATTCTCACTCTCTCAAAATAAATAAATCTAAAAAAAAAAAAAAAAGGAGAATTACAGACCAATATCCTTGATGAACATGGATGCAAGAATTCTCACCAAAATACTAGCCAATAGGATCCAACAGTACATTACAAGGGTTATTCACCACGACCAAGTGGGATTTATCCCTGGGCTGCAAGGTTGGTTCAACATCTGGAAATCAATCAATGTGATACAATACATTAATAAAAGAAAGAACAAGAACCATATTATCCTCTCAATAGATGCAGAAAAAGCATCTGACAAAGTACCACATCCTTTCTTAATCAAAACTCTTCAGAGTATAGGGATAGAGGGTACATAACTCAATATCATAAAAGCCATCTATGAAAAACCCACAGCGACTATCATTCTCAGTGGGGAAAAACTGAGAGCTTTCCCCCTAAGGTCAGGAACACGGCAGGGATGTCCACTCTCACCACTGCTATTCAACATAGCATTAGAAGTCCTAGCCACAGCAATCAGACAACAAAAAGAAATAAAAGGCATCCTAATTGGCAAAGAAGAAGTCAGACTCTCGCTCTTTGCAGATGATATGATACTTTATGTGGAAAACCCAAAAGACTCCACCCCAAATCTGCTAGAACTCACACAGGAATTCAGTAAAGTGGCAGGATGTAAAATTAACGCACAGAAATCAGTGGCATTCCTATACACCAATAACAAGACAGAAGAAAGAGAAATTAAGGAGTCGATCCCATTTACAATTGCACCCAAAACCATAAGATACCTAGGAATAAATCTAACCAAAGAGGCAAAAGAATCTGTACTCAGAAAACTATAAAATACTCATGAAAGAAATTGAGGAAGACACAAAGAAATGGAAAAACGACCATGCTCATGGATTGGAAGGACAAATACTGTGAAGATGTCAATGCTACCTAGAGCAATCTACACATTCAATGCAATCCCTATCAAAATACCATCAACTTTTATACTTAGCAAAAAAAAAAAAAAAATACCATCAACTCTTTTCAAAGAAATGGAACAAATAATCCTAAAAGTTGTATGGAACCAGAAAAGACCCCGAATAGCCAGAGGAATGTTGAAAAAGAAAAGCAAAGCTGGTGGCATCACAATTCCGGATT
This sequence comes from Zalophus californianus, assembly GCF_009762305.2. Classification (NCBI taxonomy): domain Eukaryota; kingdom Metazoa; phylum Chordata; class Mammalia; order Carnivora; family Otariidae; genus Zalophus; species Zalophus californianus. The sequence continues at coordinate 29,797,296 of NC_045610.1, forward strand.
TCAAGCTCTATTACAAAGCTGTCATCATCGAGACAGTATGGTACTGGCACAAAAACAGACACATAGATCAATGGAACAGAATAGAGAGCCCAAAAATGAACCCTCAACTCTATGGTCAACTAATCTTTGACAAAGCAGGAAAGAATGTCCGATGGAAAAAAGACAGTCTCTTCAACAAATGGTGTTGGGAAAATTGGACAGCCACATGCAGAAGAATGAAACTGGACCATTTCCTTACACCACACACAAAAATAGACTCCACATGGTTGAAAGACCTAAACGTGAGACAGGAGTCAGTCAAAGTCCTAAAGGAGAACACAGGCAGCAACCTCTTCCACCTCAGCCACTGCAACTTCTTCCTAGAAACATCGCCAAAGGCAAGGGAAGGAAGGGCAAAAATGAACTATTGGGACTTCATCAAGATAAAAAGCTTTTGCACAGCAAAAGAAACATTCCACAAAACCAGAAGACATCCGACAGAATGGGAGAAGATATTTGCAAATGACAAATCAGATAAAGGGCTAGTATCCAAAATCTATAAAGAACTTCTTAAACTGAACGCCAAAGAACAAATGATCCAATCAAGAAAAGGGCAGAAGACATGAACAGACATTTTTCCAAAGAAGACATCCAAATGGCCAACAGACACATAAAAAGTGCTCAACATCGCTTGGCATCAGGG